>NC_140582.1:1059700223-1060900223 GCF_964204655.1 Triturus cristatus | reverse complement strand
TCTAGCATTACATATACCCCACAAAGTATATTGAATGAGATAAAGGTCGAATGGTTGAATTGCGTCGGGGAACACAAGAAGCTAGTTAAGCAGATTTTCACAAACATGCCTACAGTTTGCAATTTAGCCTAGCTCACTTGTGTGCTATACATGGGTCTTCTTGAGCACACAGCACTGTTAAATCCATACTGTGGCGGCTTCTTTCAGCCAACGCTCATTCAAAAGTTGTATAGCACTGTTATCTGCTTCAGGTGTAAAGCAGGTGATTGTTGATGAGGCAGACTGCAGTAGGTGTTTCCGAGTGTTCCGAGTAAGGATTTTGGGGGCTTTGGGACAAACATATTTTTGGGGCCCCCAACGTGAAGAATTTATGATCCAGTTTCAGCTTTTTCGTGCCCTCCTGAGGCCATGACACTGCGCGTGCAGACTGGTCCAAATTCTAAATGTGTTTCCATCTAATATTCAGGGACAGGTATGTGTGTTTTCAATATTGTAAATAGCAGCAACTCCCTTATATTATTGCAAATAAACTCTATGATCCACTGTCCTTTCTAATAAAAGGAACTTCTGCATCGTGTTGAAAAACAAACGCATTTCTCTCGGCGTACCCCTACTTCTTCAATTCCAGGGATTCCGTTCCCCTACTTTTTTATTTTGAAAACGCGTCCCGGGACGCAAGAAATTACCATCGCCCATAAATAAAGCTCGGCGTTCCAGGCGTTCGAGGACGGGCGGCAGAGAAGTAACAGGACTCTGTCTTTTCCTTCTTACCCAGAGAAGAAAAAAAGACATTTACAATGCAACGGTCTCGGCATTGTTAAAGTTAGAGCTATTGGCATTGCTCATGACATTATTTTTGTTTATGTTTTTGTTTTTAAAACATGTAGAGAAACGGCATTGTTATTTACAATGTCAATAGCTTAATCAGTGTGTGTGTAGGTGGCTCTGTGTGTGGGTGCAAATGCAATAGGTCTTTCATTTGAGAGTGATTAAGCTATTGACATTGTAAATAACAATGCCGTTTCTCTACATGTTTTAAAAACAAAAACATAAACAAAAATAATGTCATGAGCAATGCCAATAGCTCTAACTTTACCAATGCCGAGACCATTGCATTGTAAATGCTTGTTTGTCTTGCAGCACATATATATTGCCAATTTATCACCGGGGGAGATGACGTGATTTTCTCACAATCACAAGATGTTGCGGAGCAGAGACTCGAGCCGGGATCTCCTGCTCTCGAGTCAGCAGCGCCATAGCCTCTCCACTCACTTTTCCCTGAAGAAAAGAAGTCAAACAGTGGCGCTTCATAAAAAGTATCACAGTATTGGCCATAAAAATATAATCTGGGTGTATTAATGACTGTAAGCAGTCCCCGACCGTCAGTTATATTCGATCCGTGTTAACCTTTACACATAAATACAACACTTAGCTTGTGCACCTTCACGCCACATGCAGACACTTAGTAAATAACCTGCAGTGACATATGCGTGATTTCATTTACAGCTGTCAGCAGGTTTAGGGGAGAGGACAGAGTAAAAGGGCAATCCCACTGCTCTGCCATACAAAAACACATTGCTGCAAACAACGATGTACCTGTGGGTTGTGCAGTATTACTCACAGCTGCAGGACCTTCTCCGACAGGAAGCGGTAGCAGCTGTAATTCTAAACTTCCTTCCGGTTATGTCTCAACACTGTGCACAATGCTTAATGTAGGCCATATGATAGTACCCTAAAGTAAATATGTCTGTATAAAAGTAACATATTTCGTTGTTAAAGTTATCATGGTGAATGTCTTACATTGAGCATTGTTTTTATTGCTATTCGCTTAATCTTCAATTGCAGATATTAACAAGCATTTGCAATGCAATAGGTCTCACATTCACTGGAGTGTGAGCTATTGACATTGCAAATGACAATGCCTTTTATTTTTTGTTTTTGTTTTTATAACATAAATAAAAGGCATTCATTTGCAATGTCAATAGCTCAAACTCGCATAAATGCGAGACCTATTGCATTGCAAATGCTTGTTCATTGGCTTGTGTCTTTGTCCTTCGTATATTCTGACTTCTGATTTGGTAATAGGCTTTTTAGTCCCTCCTTAGTACCTTACTCCATGCCTTCACTTGTCTCTTCCCATGAGGACTGGCCATTTTACTTCGGTTGTTACAGGTCTGTGTTATTTACTCTGTAAGCATTATTTTCTTTGATTGGTTTTTGCCCTACTGCAGGCACAACATGCTTTCCTTATATTCTGTGTGCCATGCGCTCTTTCACTTTCCAAGCAGCCGGGACAATGGCAGACTCTTGTTTGCAATGCCACAGGTCTTGCATTTAGGAGAGTTTGAGCTGTTGGCATTGTAAATGACTATAGCTTAAACTCTTGCAAATGCGGCACCTACTGCTTTACAAGTATTTTTTATGTGGGTTGTTTCCAAGCGCCCCATGCTACGCTTGCACTTAATAGAGGCCACGCCCCTTTCTTTAGACGCGGCTCGTCTAAAGAAAGGGGCGTGGCCTCTATTAAGTGCAAGAGGGCATGAGGTGCTTGGAAACAAACAATATTTGCAATTCAATAGGTCCATCATTTGCGAGAATTTAAGCTATTGACATTTACAGTGCCAATAGCTAAAAGTCTCGTAAATACGAGACCTATTGCATTTCAAATGCTTGTTAATCTTTGGTAGGCAGACACTAGTAAAAAACCTTTTTAGCTTACCTGCACACAATTTTAATATCGGTCTGACAAAGGGAGAACATAAACGTTGACATAAGAAACATAACTTTCACCCAAACCAGGAAACCCATAAGCAGGAAACCATACAGTCAGTGACCAGAAGCACTCTCGAGTGCCTTGTAATTCTAGATATGAAATCTACTGATGAATCATACCACACTAGGTAGATGAGGGTTCATCATCCTATATGAGTAAGTAAAAGAATGTATGGTTATTAAATAAGTGGTTTCACAGTTTTTCCAGGAGTTCTATTATTCTTAAACGTTTGTTTGTTCACGGACAGCATACATTAATACTAAAACTCCTCTCTCTTCCTCTTTAGTGTGCTATCTATCTATTTTGTACCTGTCCTGTATGTTTGAGAGAACTGTCTGATGTTCCTTCTGCTACTTCCACAAGTCCCTGTAAGGTTACTCTTCTGCTATGCTTATTATACTGTGATGTGAAAGAGAGTGAATCCTCACAAACTATGTGCGCAGTTTACTTTTGATTTTAGATGTGAAGCAAGTGTTTTTTTAATGAATGGATTAGACAGCTTTGTAAAATGATCAAACATAGCTGACAAGTGGTCCCATGTCAAGTTTAACATCTTAAGCCAATTCTGGCATTTTAGCCACCAGCACTTTGCGAGCCCATAATGAAACTGTTAAAAGCAATACTACAATCCCACAATGCAAACTTTTATTGGCTCAAAAGCCAGGAATGGCTGATGGTATCATATGTTGTAGCGCCAACTGATAGACTGGTGAAAAACAAAATGTACTTCCTTACTCTCTGCTTTTTTTCTTGTAGGCAATCACAGCTTAAACAGCCCAGTGAGTAAGAGGGTGGAAATAGCTTTTCAAATTTAAATGCAATCACTTCACAGCTAATGGGCTAAATCACTCTTTGGAAAACCTGAATACTAAAAAAGATGTTGTTTTCTAGAACAATGCGAGCTGCAGTAGATAGACATGCCTCAAGAAACAGAGAAAAAACCTGTGTGCTGGCCCTCCTCTTCCAGAACTTATCCTCAGCCTGGAAGTTAGTGAATCCCTTACATCATCACTGTGAGGCACCTGTCTCGAACAAGAGCAGCACAGGCTGCAGGTGCCCTAAAGTATCAGAGCACTTTACAAATAACAACAAATATATGCAGAGAAAAGGAGCTAAATAAAACAAGCTTTTCAATACAATAGGTCTCGCATTACTGATAGTTTGAGGCATTGGCGTTGCAAATAATAATGCAACGCCAATAGCTCATACTTTCAGTAATGCGAGACCTAGTGCATTGCAAATGATTGCATTGTGAGCCAGGAAGCAGCAAGCTGCTCTTAGAGCTCCCTAGTGAGCAAGGCACCAGCACTGCATGCCTAGGTGCAGTACCGCAAGCTGTTCCTAGAGATCCCTAGTGAGCAAGGCACCAGCACTGCTTGTGTAGGTGCAGCACCGCAAGCTGCTCCTAGAGATCCCTAGTGAGCATCATAAACTTTGAAGATATGGTAAATCCACCTTACCCATAATGCATTGCATGCAAGACAGTACCACAAGTACATTCAAATAGCTATGTCCATATATACAATTAGTAGCTTTAAAATGTGACAAAAGAATTTTATCAATTCCGGATTAGGTTAGTTTGTGGAGCTGATGAAGGGAAATTTATAGAAGGTCTAAGGCAAGCTGCTCCTAGAGCTCCCTAGTGAGCAAGGCACCAGCACTACCAGTACCGCAAGCTGCTCCTAGCGGTCCTTAGTGAGCAAGGCACCAGCACTGCCAGTAACGCAAGCTGCTCCTGGAGGTCCCTAGTGAGCATCATAAACGTTTGGTCACATATGGTACTCCCATATTGCATTGCATGCGCGACAGTACCAAGAGTAATTTCGAATAGCTATGTCGATATATACAATTAGTAGCTTTGAAATGTGACAAAAGAATTATTATATTAATTCCGGATTAGGTTGTACTCTATGTGGAGCTGATGAAGGGAAACTTATAGAAAGTGTAATATAAATGTGAGATGTGGTAAGTGCAATACCGCAAGCTGCTCCTAGTGATCCCTAGTGAGCATCATAAACTTTGAAAATATGGTAACTTCACCCTACCCGTAATGCATTGCATGCAAAACAGTACCACAAATACATTCAAATAGCTATGTCCATATATACAATTAGTAGCTTTGAAATGTGACAAAAGAATTATATTATTTCCGGATTAGGTTAGGTTGTACTCTATGTGGAGCTGATGAAGGGAAATTTATAAAAGGTCTAATATAAATGTGAGATGTGGTAGGTGCAGTACCGCAAGCTACTCCTAGAGGTCCCTAGTGAGCAAGGCACCAGCACTGCCAGTACCGCAAGCTGCTCCTAGAGGTTCCAAGTAAGCAAGGCACCAGCACTGCTCATCTAGTTGCAGTACCGCAGGCTGCTCCTAGAGGTCCCTAGTGAGCAAAGCACCAGCACTGCATGTCTAGATGCAGTGCTGCAAGCTGCTTCTAGAAGTTCCTAGTGAGCATCAAACTATTGGTCACATATGGTACTCCCATAATGCATTGCTTGCAAGACAGTACCACAAGTACATACAAAAGAATTATTATATTAATTCCGGATTAGGTTGTACTCTATGTGGAGCTGATGAAGGGAAACCTATAGAAAGTGTAATATAAATGTGAGATGTGGTAAGTGCAATACCGCAAGCTGCTCCTAGAGATCCCTAGTGAGCATCATAAACTTTGAAAATATGGTAACTTCACCCTACCCGTAATGCATTGCATGCAAAACAGTACCACAAATACATTCAAATAGCTATGTCCATATATACAATTAGTAGCTTTGAAATGTGACAAAGAATCGAAATTTGCCTAGCATAGTAACGGTAAGTTTCAATTCTATTAAGGACACGGAGGTGAGGATTATGCTTTTCTTCCTTCGCTTTAATATCAATGACAAACATGCAGCAGCCAGAAAAGCATTAAAAAGAAAACAACCTCTGGTCACAACACAAAACAATCCCCATTTTTGTCTCGTAAACATCAACTCCCATCAGTCCATGGGATAACACAGTAACCAAGTCCTTCTACACTGTCCCTGAATCCTAGAAAGTTCCTCCATTCTGTGAAGCCCTCCTCTTTCTTCGCGCCAGTCACGCCTGAACATTACTGATCCTGCTTAGCTCCATCATTTCCTACAATGTAAAGAAACAGATTACTACTGGTCACTCTGTCAAGCTGGCAACCCAACATCCTCATGACACAAAGCTGCAATGCGGGCAACTAAACAGCTGACCGAAAAAACTTTAAACTGGATTACTTACGCCAGTACGGGTTGGTTCGCACCAACTGTGCAATGGGAGGGATAATCCTCACCTCTGTGTCCTTAATAGAATTGAAACTTACCGTTACTATGCAAGGCAAATTTCGATTCTATGGCAGGACTGGAGGCTCCGATTATGCTAGTTCAAAGCTTACTTACCACCAACTGAGCTACATCCACCACAGGTTTAAAGTAAAACCTCTTGAAGGTGGAATCGAAAGACCAATCCGCCACCCACATAAGATCCTCCAAGCGAGCTCCCAGAGAAAACGCCTTAGAAGCCATCGCGCCTCTGGCCGAATGTGCACCAAACTGTTTTGTATCAATACCCGCCTCTTGCATGACCCATCTCACCCACCTGGCTATAGTGGGGGAGGAGACAGCCTTGTGCGGTTTCCTTAAGGCAATAAGAAGTTGCCTTTCAATTCAAGAGTCATGTCCTCATACGTCTTTAGACAATTCACCACACACAGTTTGGGCGCATCTGCAAAAGCTGGATACGAAATAGTCCTTGAGTCCGATTTGGTACGTCGACCCACCGTAAACATAACCCCTTCCGGGGAGAAGACCCTTGCCGTAACATCCAACGCTCGGGCGTCAGAGACTCTACGACAGGACACCAGACATAACAGTATGGCCAGCTTCGCGGAGAGTTCCTTCAAAGAAAGGTACCTATTCAGCTGCCAGGATAAGAAAAGGTTCAAGACCAAATTGACGTCCCAGAGGACCGAGTATCGAGGTTCTGGGGGCAGCGACAGACGGATACCCCGCAAGAGTCGACAGACAAACGGGTGTTCCCCAATTGGGGCTCCATCTACTGGACAATGAGCCGCAGAAATCGCCGAACGCACCGCATTAATGGAGCGGTAAGCCAGGCCTTACGTGGCCAAATCTGCCAGAAAGTTCAACATGGGAACGACGCCTGTGACCACGGGTTCAAGACCCTGTCGAAGACACCAACGCATCCACTTAGTCCACGCGGACCGATAGCGTTTAGATGTACTATTTGCCCAGGCCCTTGACAACAGACCTTGAGACGATCCCGAAAGGCCTGGGAGCGACCAGCGTCTCCTGAAAGCCTCCATGCCATGAGGCGGAGAGATTCTTGGCGAATGAGGTGGTGTTGCTCCCCGTCCGGGTTCAGAAGAAGATGAGGAAGCGGGGGAATAGGATTGGAAAATCCCAAGAAAGTTCCAGAAGAACTGGAAACCAAACTTGAGACCTCCAGCAAGGCGTCACCACCACTAAATCCGCCTCCAAGAGCCGGATGCGGGTGGCCGTTCGTTCCACCATCGAGAATGATAGAAAGGCAAACCCCTCTCGTGACTCCAGTCTTGGAGAAACCGTGGCTTCCGCCAGTGGATCGGGCCTTCAACTGAAGAAGCGCGGGAGCTGATGGTCGAGACGAGACGCAAAAAGATCCACAGAGAACGGGCCCCAGAGACCGTTCAACCATCGGAAGACCAGAACGTCCAGCTTCCATAGGCTGGAATCCCTCAGATGCCTGGAATGCCAATCGGCTACTTGATTGGCCTGGCCCGGAAGGTACTCCGCCGTCACCGAGATTTGGTGTGCCAAGCAGTACTCCCAAAACTCCTTCGCGAGATTCGCCAAGGTTCGGGACCGGGGCCCCCCCAATCGATTGACATAACGGACCACTGAGACGTTGTCCATCTTCAAAAGGACACACGCACTCACTTGATGCTTTGTCCAACAACGGACAGCGAATGAACCTGCCAGAAGTTCCAGGGCGTTGATATGCAGCTTCTGCTCCTCTGACGACCAAACGCCGTCTGTGGAGAACTCTCCACACCAGGCACCCCATCCGGACCTGCTTGCGTCCGATTCTATGACCAAATCCGTCGCAGAGCCAAAGATTGCCAGGCCTCCATGTGTGTCAATCACTAGGACATCTCCTCCTTGGCCTCTTCCGACAGAGGAACCACCTGGTCGTACGAAAGCCCCTTCCCGAGTATATGTGCTTTCAGGCGCTGCAAAGCCCAATAATGGAGGGGACCCGGAAAGATTGCCTGAATGGAGGAGGAAAGAAGTCCTACCACCCGGGCAATCTGACGGAGGGAGGTTTGGGGCCTGGAGATGGTCTGTCTCAAAGTATGACGGATCTTGGCCATCTTGCGAGATGAGAGACTCAAGGAGGACTGAACGGAATCCACGACGAATCTGAGAAAAAACAGATTTCGATTTGGAGTTAGGACCGACTTCGTCCCGTTGATGACAAACCTCAGGCTCTCCAAAAGGAACACCGTCTGCTGCAACTGAGACGTCAGCATCAGTGGGCACTGAGCCATGAGAAGGATGTCGTCTAAGTACACAATCATCCTGACTCCTTGACCCCTCAAAAACTATCACAGGGTGAAGCACCTTTGTGAAGCACCAAGGTGCGGAAGAAAGCCCGAACGGAAGGGCGGTGAACTCGTACACCTGACCCCGCCAGAGAAACTGGAGAAAACGGCGATGGGGAGGATGGATTGGAACCACCAGATACGCATCCTTGAGGTCCAGCACTGACCATCCAATCGTGTGGCAGAAGTACATCCCGAAGGAGATGGATCCCCTCCATCTTGAAATGCCAGTAGACCAACCACCCTTTGAACACTTTGAGGTTGATCACCGGACGCCGGCCCCGTCTGTCTTTTCCACCAGAAAGATATTGCTGAGGAACCCGTTGGGGTGCAGAGTTGATCGACAGATGGCTCCTTTCCTGAGCAGAGCGGACACCTTGTCGATCAGCTGAGCATCGGGGACGGAAAAAGAAATGGGCCTTGGGAGTTCTCCCTGAACCGGCTGATCGTAAAATTCCACGTGAAAGCCCTTTACGGTCTGCAAGACCCAAGCATCTGACGTCAGCTGTGCCCAAGCGTCCTGAAAGGCCGCTAAACGACCCCCAATACGCACTTGCTCCACCTGCATGACAATTACCGCTTGATTGGCCACCGCCGGAGTTGTTCTTGAAGCCACCGCGGCCCCGGAAACGTTGACCTCTGGTAGGGTAGAAGTTGTTGTGATTGGCCGAGGAGTTGTACTGCCCTCTCCCAGAGCCTTGTCCCCTGTTACCAGTCTGCTGACCGCCACGGCCGGTCGCGCGGCCCCTACCGCGACCAGCCCCTTGGGAAAAACGAGTTTGGAAAACTCTTTTAATGCTGGATTGGGCCTTGTCCAAAGAAGTGAAAGTGGATACGAACTTTCCCAATTCCTTTACGAAGGGGTCCCCGAAGAGGCCCCCTTGAGCCACAGCGCCGGCCTCGGAAGATGCTAAGTCGCCCAATTTTGGGTCGAGTTTGATCAACAACGAACGCCGGCGTTCTGTTGATAGGGCGCAGTTTGCATTCCCCATGAAGATTATCGCCCTTTGCGCCCAGTTAGACAGCACCTCGGGAGATATGGTAGAACCCGTAACTTTTGCTTCCTCCGCCATATCTAAAATTTTGGTCATTGGACCTATGGCATCCAAGAGCTTATCCTGGCAGGATCGCCAGGATCGATCTATTCCCTTGCGGGGGTCTTTCACATATTTATCAAGGAAGGTAGCCATTTTCGAATCTAACTCGGGCGTCAGGGCTACCTTCCCCTCCAAAGTGTGGCGTGGACAATCCGCTCTGAGACATCCCCGTGCTTCTTTCTCGAGAGGCTTGCGGAGGCGTCCCGCCACGAACTTGGCCACTTTGTCCCCCGGTGCCCAGGCTGCGGGGCGCGGATGCATAATCTCATCCGGGTCCAGCATACCTGTGTCATCCTGGGGCAATGTGCCCGTGGAACTGGCCGGACGCCAAGAACGCGAAGACCCCTCCTCATCGTCGGTATATACCGGAGAACCTCCAGCCTGGGACGGGGAATGAGGGGCGGTAGAAACTGCGGGTTCCGGCGGTGGGAGAGGCGCAGAAGGAGGTGGACCAGACTTAGCTAAGAATGCTTTGCGCAAGCGTTCAAAGGCGCCCTAGTCCACCCCTTGCGCCTCTTCCGCGCAGCCCTACCTACGTACTTTCTTGGGGGGCTGGCCACCCTCTTCAGGTAACGGGCCTGGCGCGGGGGGATCGGCCCCTAGGTGAGCCTGTGCCAACCTAGCGCATTCCGCCACAATGCGGTTAGACAGGCGCTCCTCCATAGGGGCTACCACTTCATTCACACACCTAAAGATAGAGCTATCTACCGCCTCAAAGAAATCATCATCCAGAGGTAAGTACTGTGCTGCCTCTTCTTCCTCATAATAGCCCCCCTGCTCCATCCTGCCCCCGGATATCCCCTAGGGAATGCTTCAATACCGCAGGAGTGGAGAACTTCGTGACAGGTAGGCAATCGCCAAGATCACGGCCCACAGAGGAACCAGCCACTACAGACAAAGTCTTTAGTAGGGATAGACGTGGACCGGCAGCGTCAGGTCAATCTTGGGCAGATCAAAGAACTGCAAGACTTAAACTGCGGCCCAGTCGCTGTGGGTGGCACACAACACCCCAAGCGCGCAGGCCCTCAGATGCTGACCAGGCCACACCGCCACCCAGCGCGCTACGACCAAACAGTGCACAAACCTGCCCTCAGGCAATTAAGGAAGTTCAACAACCTCCGTGGAACATACGGACCCCTGGGGGGCGTAATGTATTGAATTTCGGGACAAAATACGGACACCGGAGGGCGTTCTGGTATGGCGGCAGGGGGACTGGCTCCGGCAGACTCGACTCTCCCAGCGCGGCTCCCTTTGAAGAGAAAGCCGCGTTGCGAGAGCAACGAGATGCACGGGCTCCCCCTGGTGGACAACAAAGACCACCGCAGGTGGGCCGGCCGCGAAAGGAGCGAGTTGAAATGCTCCCGCGGCCATAAGGGACGCTCTATCAAGTCCTGAGCACCAAGCACATAATTCTCCAGAAAAAGGAAAGGGACTTAACTGGCTGCGCAGCAGCGAAGAAAGAGGAGGGCTTCACAGAATGGAGGAACTTTCTAGGATTCAGGGACAGTGTAGAAGGACTTGGTTACTGTGTTATCCCATGGACTGATGGGAGTTGATGTTTACGAGACAAAAATGTGGATTGTTTTGTGTTGTGACCAGAGGTTGTTTTCTGGATGTTTTGGAAAGAAAAAGTCACTTTTTAATGCTTTTCTGGCTGCTGCATGTTTGTCATTGATATTAAAGCGAAGGAAGAAAAGCATAATCGGAGCCTCCGGTCCTGCCATAGAATTATTATATTAATTCCGGATTAGGTTGTACTCTATGTGGAGCTGATGAAGGGAAATTTTTAGAAAGTCTAATATAAATATGAGATGCGGCAAGTGCAGTACTGCAAGCTGCGCCTAGAGGTCCCTAGTGAGCATCATAAACTTTGAAGATATGGTAAATCTACCCTACCCATACCCTGAGGCGAATCTTCATGTGCCACTGCATGAGGAACACCCTGAGGACCGAAGATAAGAGCCATGTATGCTTTCTGATGGCACACTTCTTCCTGTTGCCAACGTGGAGGCGCCTCGAATGGGCAGAGTGGGTGAGCGCCATCCCGTACAATTGGGAGACCCTGTGGTTCTACAAAGAAGTGGAGATGCTTGTGAAGGAGTTCGGGTTGGACGCTGCCACCCCTGCCACATGGACCCCAAAGCTTATCCAACACCATATACGAGCAAAGGATATCAGGGAACCGATCAGCGCCCTCCCCTCTGCCACAGCAGACCATGTGAGGGGAAAGGTCGCATCCAAGCACCTGATGAATCAGTACAAAGACATTGCCTGGATGGCCATCCAAGGAGGACTTCCCTTGAGAGCCTTCATTCACGCAAGTGGACTCCACCGATACAGGTCCTGCCCGAGAGGGTGCCTTGTGGACGAGACACCATACCATCTCTTCTGGGAGTGCACATACGCACAGGACCTGCTGAAGGCCCTATGCACAGAGCTTAGGGCCTGGACACCTACTTCATGCATCACCGTGGTCTCTGTGATGTATGGTTTGTTCCCAGGGACACATGCACTAGATGACCTCCAGGGCTGCTGGAGGCTCCTGTGCTGTTTTAAAGATGTTCTTCTTTTATCAGAAACTGCCTGGTGTGCCGTAAGATGATCCACAGCCTCCTGTGTAACTACGCTTCACTGGGCGGATCAGATGAAGAAGACGACGAGGCCTGGGGACCCAAAGGGGTCCCCTTGTACCCTTGCTCGGGAGGGACCCTGGAAACCGGTCCCAGGATGCTTGTTTCCGGTCCAGGGAAGACATGGCTTGGCAGTTCGAGCTGGACTGTTCCCATGAGGCACAGGGTCAGACTGATTTGCATATGGCCATGTCTGAACTGGGGTGGTGGAGTGAGCTAAAGAATGATGATGGATTAAACCCAGATCAGTTGACTGTGGGTGAGTGTTTGATTTGCTCAAACGCTCCATCCAACATCCCCTTTGGTATCGCTTTGTTCGCCCTAAGTTGGCAGGGTATGCCCAGACGTGGGTCCCTTGCTCACTTTGCCATTGGATTCAAGATAGCCTGGCTGATGAGGGTTATGAACCCGAAACCGGTCCCAGGATGCTTGTTTCCGGTCCAGGGAAGATGTGGCTTGGCAGTTCGGGCTGGACTATTCCCATGAGGCACAGGGTCAGACTGATTTGCATATGGCCATGTCTGAACTGGGGTGGTGGAGTGAGCTAAAGAATGATGATGGATTAAACCCAGATCAGTTGACTGGGGGTGAGTGTTTGATTTGCTCAAACGCTCCATCCAACATCCCCTTTGGTATCGCTTTGTAAAACATCCTTGGCTGAGGGAGGCGCTGACAATATTAAAGGATTTGATAGCATCTTCTCAAAGGGATTTAATGATTTATTAGTGTAGAATGTTACCCTCACAGAGATTCAAGGAAGTTAGTGAATTTAGCATGTGAAGGTGTTAGAACTGGGGGTCTCTAGTTGGCAGAGGTAGGTACCTTTGACCAAATAGGGACCCTTGCTTCTAAGTGAGGGAAAGGGGATTACATTACTGGATAACCCCTGCTCACCCCCTTGGTAGCTTGGCAGGCGCAGACAGGCTTATCTCAGAGGCAGTGTGTTAAGCATTTGTGAACACATACAGTAACACTACAGATGGACACCACACAGGTTTTATAAAAATAAGTATTCTTTATAAAGACTTAACACAAGACCACAAACGACAAAAATCCAGAATACTGTATTCAAAATTGACTTAAAGATGGTAGAATTAACTTAGTTCAAGTTGATGGTAACTGCGACACAGTTCTCACAAAAGTACCTGGATGCGTAACGCAAAATAAACAAAAGGCTCGCAGCGTTAGAGATGCGTCAGTTCCTTGATTCAGGAGAGATGATGCGTCGCGCCTCAATGCTTGCGCAGAGTAGGGGATGCGTCTTGATCCTTACTGGAGAGGAGGTGATGCGTAGGTGAATGCTAGATTCTCGTGCTGCAGCCCGGTTGCAATGCGGCAAGATGGCACCTCGATGCAATGCGACAATCCGGTCCGATGCGATAAGATGGCGCCCTTGATGCGACGATATTGAGACGATGTGTGAATGCCCTGGCAGCCTTGCAGCGACTCTGTACTTTGGAGCTGCGACAGGCCCTGCGACGCGCTTCTCCGGGGATGCGACGGTGATCCTCACGGTGGCGACACGCTTCTCCGGGATGCGGCAGCAAACAACTGTGACGAAGACACGCTTCTGGGGAGATGCGGCGGCGGCACGCTTCTCCAGCGATGCGACGACTACAGCTGCGGTGGTGACACGCTTCTTCTTGTTGCGTCACGCTTCCAGCTCCCAGCGACACGCAGGCGTCTGCAGATAGAATTCCCAGCAAGGAAATTCAGAGGGGAGCTGGTAGTGAAATCTTTTGTCCCTGAGACTTCAGCAGGAGGCAAGCACAAGTTCAAGCCCTTGGAGAAATATTCTGCAAGATGATGAAATTCCTTTGAATGATAATAATAATAATAATCCACATTTGTAAAGTGCGAACAATCGCCCGTAAGGGTCTCTAGGCGCTGGGGGCCATCGAGAAGATTAAGCAAGCTATTGCCCAGAGTCACATGGTGCTGGGCTAATCTGCCGCCGGTGCCGGGGATCGAACCGTGATCCCCAGATTCCGGAGTCAGTCACCATGGCCGCGGCGCCACACCTCTTCCTCTTTAAAGTTCCTTCTCCTCTCCTTGGCACTAAAGACACCACTGTAGGCCAACCCAGCAACACAGCACACTGGCAGGGGGCAGTACAACTCCTACAGCTTCCTTTGGTTGTTCTCCTTGGCAGAGGTTCATCTTGTTGTTCCAGAAGTGATCTAAAGTCTTGGGGTCTGGGTCCCCATATTTATACTACTTTTCTCTTTGTTCTCTGAAGGCAGAGAGGCCTTTGCCTTGTCCAAACCAGTTCTGGTCAGTCTTGGAGCACTTTGTTGACAAGACTCCTTCTTTCCTTTCACAGGGTAGGCCAGGGACATCAGACACACCACAGGAAGTGGAGCCAGCATTGTGGAGAGAAGGCACAGCCTTATTCAGGTCCCAGGTGCAGCTCTTCCCACCCATCTACATGCAGATCTCTCTATTCAGCCCTGTGCTGACTCACCCTCTCCCCTGGAATGCCGCAGCCCCTGTCACTCACAAAACCAGACACAAAATACACAACCTAGCAGAGGCAGGCTTGGACAGTTAAGCAAGAAAATACCTACTTTCTAAAAGTGGTATTTTCAAACACAGAATGTTAAAACTAACTTCACTAAAAGATGTGTTTTATCATTCTGAGTTCAGGCATACTAAACTCGAATTTCTACTATGTTCCCTAAGTCAGTTAGGATTATAAGATGTAATAATCAAACTGCCCATTCAGGCCTATGGGGAACAGGTAGTCTTGCAATAGTGAAAAACGAAAATGGCTGTAATTCACTATTAGGACATGCCACACACACCAGGGCATGTCCTACCTTATACCTACAATGCACCCTGCCCTTGGGCCTACCATAGGGGTGTCTGATATGAAGAAAAGGGAAGATTTAGGGACTGGCAAGTGGGTGCACTTGGTCAGTCAACATGGCAGTCAGACACTGCACACAGGCTCTGCAATGGCAGGCCTGAGACACACTTTACAAGCTGCTTCTGTGGGTGGCACAACCAGTGCTGCAAGCCCACCAGCAGCATTAGATTAACAAGCCCTGGGCACACATGGTGCACTCTACTAGGGTCTGACAGGTAAATCAAATAACCCAATCATGGAGTCACTAATCAATACATCAATTTAACCATAGGGAGAGCATATGCACTTTAGCACTTATCAGCAGTGGTAAAGTGCCCAGAGTCATAAAATAGCCAACAACAGGTCAGAAAAAATACAGGAGGAAGGCAAAAAGTTCAGTGATGACCCTGCAAAAAGGGCCAAGTTCAACACAACCCCCTTCCAGCTAAAACACAGGGGAGACCAATCACTACCCTGATGGGCTTCTCTGCTTTGGGAGATAGAACATTGACCTGGCCCGCAACTGCAGGGGCATATTCCAGTCCTACGACAATCTGAACCCATTTGGATCCCTCTGTCCATACTCTCAGGGCCCACCAAGCTAATGGGGAACCCTTCTCCTCATCTGTGGACACCATCTGTGCAGCACCTAACCTTAGCCTACTCACAGGGGTGTCCCAACAGACAGCAAGCCACAGTGGCCACTAACAATAGTCAGTGATGAGACCCAGGCCTTATGCCTCTCAGGGCTCTCAAATCTCTCTGTCATCAGAGAGCAGGGGGCAGTAGCCCCAGGTGCTTGGCACCCTTTGTCCATTCTCCCTCCTGTCAGGTCAGGTATGACATCCTGGCACTGACCCACCAGCCCCAGGCCTGTACCCGGCGGCTGGACCAGAGACTAGGGTGGCCTCTCCCACACCCGGTCCTTCTCCTTGGGGCTCTGTACCCTCCCACCTGGAGCGGTACCCCCTTCCAGAATGGTCAGGGTGCCTGAAACAGGTATATTGCACAATTCGCCCACCAGTTCAGGGGTTCTATCCTGCAACTGGGCTTCCAGGTCAGGGGGGACACCTTGAACCTGGCCCTCCAACCTAGGGTCTAAACCCTCCAGTTGTACCGGGGTCAGAGGCGAGGACTCCCTCCCTCTGCCCCCCTTCCAGAGTACTGCCCCCTCCCATCAGGAGCGGTACCCCCAGAAGCTACATCAGTCAGGACACTGATTACAGGTGCCCCTTCCTCCAGGTCAGACAACACCTGAACCTGACTTCCCAACCCAGGAACCAACCCCTGCGTTTGAACACTTGCCCGGGGTACCAGGACTTCATTGGGAGCACAAATCCCACCCCGAGGGTGGCACATAACTCATGTGTTGTGTGACAGTCTGCCTGGCGCAGATCTCCCGACCCCTGTCCATCTGACAGCGCGTGAAGATCCCCCAGGACAGAAGTGGTGTCACCATGGTCATTCCTTGGTGACTCAGCCCTTCTGGCTGGCCCCTTACCCATTGATTCTTCCACTGGAGACTCTTTCCCCCTCTCACCCTTCAGTCTGGACTTCTGCACCCTCCACATAGGAGTGGCACTGCCAGACACCAGAACTGATGGAGGCCTGCTTACAGACACTCCCAGTTCACCAGACACTAGGGGATCCCCCACAATGGGCAGCCCCTCAGGACAGACTAGGCTCCCTATCTGGTGTTCCCTTAAAGAACCATCCAGGCCCTGAGACTGTGTTTCTGGCACCTTGGGAAGCGCAGCCACACACACACTTCTTATCCACTGAGACAGGGCGTGAGTCCCTACACCCCTCCCACTATACTGGGACCTAGCTGGGCTACACTGAACCTTTTCCCCCACTCTGGGCTGGAAGATACCTGGGCCACTCCTCTGAGGTTCACTCCCCAATGCCTCTCCAGACCCTCTGGAATCCACCAAAAGGTCTGCCTCCAATGTGAGCTCCCTGGGGTCAGAGAACTCACTCTCCAACAGGTGTTGGCATAGCTCTGGAAAAAAGGGACTTCCAATATGCTCTCCCACAATTGGATCACACAGCCCCCTACAAGGGTTAACCAAACTATCCTTCACCTCACCATCCAGTGCCTTGCACACGTACTCCACACCACTCTCCTGAGATTGGCAAGACAGTATCTGACTGTCTCTGTCATTCAACCCACACTCTTCTGGGCAGTCTCCATATTCACACACCAGTACTTCAACCATTGGAGACCCCTTCTCCCTGCTCCTCTCATCTAGAGTCAGTGGAGTGTCCCTCCTAACACTAGGACCATGAACCCCTGCGCCAGTACCCCACTCCACTTCCTGGACACTGCGCATCACTGGAGCTATCTCAGATCCTTGAACTTCCTGGTGTATGTTAACCCCCTCCAAGTCAGATGCCACATCTCTGGGTATGTGTACTACTCTCTCAGCAGTAGAACATTCAATTTTGCTGCCACCATCTGAGCTGGATTCCACCTCCAACTCAGCAAAGCTTACTTTCTGAGCTACGCACATTTCTTGTTGCTGGGCTGAGGCACTCATGGCCTCAAGCCTCTCGAGCTCCAACTTAAGCTCTCTCATTATCAACTCATGTTCCATTCTCATTCTCTCCAAGGACAACCTGTTATTCTGTGTTTCCCTCTGACGCTCCCTCTTAAGCTTAGCCATCTTCAGTTTGTGCATCCTATTTCTCTTCCTGTCTTCCAGCTCTCTGGCAGACAGGTCCTTGGAAGAGACACTACTGCCAGGTGGGGACAGTACCCCTTTCCTAGCTGGAAACACCGGCTTATCCAGCTGCCCATCCACATCCTCAGCTGGCTCCACTAACAGCCATGGGGCATTTCTTGCTTCCACCCAGGCTCTCAGCGCCTTTTGGTATTCATCCTTCTTTGAAATACCTTGGGTAGCAACTTTCAATATTCTGCAGAAGGCTTTCAGCTGTTTGGCATTATAGGTATCCAACCTCTCTTCCTCAAAATCTAGATCCATAGATGCAACGGATGCTGGTCTACTCATGGCAGTAAGAATTGGCAGTTCTCAGGAAAAAATAACAGTCCAAGGAAAAAATATTCTACCAAAGAAGTATGTGGTCGCGTTTGGTCTGCACTCACTAGTAGTGTACACCAATCACTGTATATGAGTCACAAATGCAGGTTCAAATCCTCACCGCTGACCACCAATGTTAGAACTGGGGGTCTCTAGTTGGCAGAGGTAGGTACCTTTGACCAAATAGGGACCCTTGCTTCTAAGTGAGGGAAAGGGGGTTACACTACTGGATAACCCCTGCTCACCCCCTTGGTAGCTTGGCACGCGCAGACAGGCTTATCTCAGAGGCAGTGTGTTAAGCATTTGTGAACACATACAGTAACACTACAGATGGACACCACACAGGTTTTATAAAAATAAGTATTCTTTATATAGACTTAACACAAGACCACAAATGACAAAAATCCACAATACTGTACTCAAAATTGACTTAAAGATGGTAGAATTAACTTAGTTCAAGTTGAAGATAAATGTGACACAGTTCTCACAAAAGTACCTGGATGCATAACGTAAAATAAACAAAAGCTCACAGCGTTGGAGATGCGGCAGTTCCTTGCTTCGGGGGAGATGATGCGTCGCGCCTCAATGCTTGCGCAGAGTAGGGGATGCGCCTTGATCCTTACTGGAGAGGAGGTGATGCGTAGGTGATGCGTAGATTCTCGTGCTGCAGCCCGGTTTCAATGCGGCAAGATGGCGCCTCGATGCAATGCGACAATCCGGTGAGATGCGATAAGATGGCGCCCTTGATGCGACGATGTTGAGACGATGCATGAACGCCCTTGCAGCCTTGCGGCGACTCTGTACTTTGGAGCTGCTACAGGCCCTGACAACACGCTTCTCTGGCGAATGCGCGGGTGATCCTCACGGTGGCGACACGCTTCTCTGGGATGCGACACTTATATAACAGCAAATACCTCTGACACCATGGATCACAATATCACTTTGATCTCAGCAGATCTGTTTATTGACTGCGAGTAGAATATGATTTCATATATTTAGTTGACTTGGTGAACACTTTCTCAATGTGACAAACATAAATCTCCAAATATTCACTTTTTCGACAATACAGTGTGACAACAAAACACATATATATCACAAATATAAATTTCTCAGTGTGACAATGAAATAAATTTCACTTTTCCAGCACAACATTGTAACGACATACATAAATGTGCAAAATTGATACCTGAATCAAAACAGTACTCAGATATCCTCTTTGTTAGATAGGGTGGCATATAAAGTCATTATTGCCTCCACATTATATGATTGGTTTGGTCCTAAAATATAATAAGAGAAAAATATATTATCCCAAATTGGAGCTAGAGAGCGTTGACTAGATGTTTGAATTTGGCTCTTCACGGGGCGTTATTGTGTGATTTTATCCCCAATATATTTTCATGTTCTGTTAGCCGACGCGTTTCGACCTTTCCTGCTAAGGACCTTTTTATTGCCTTTCTAAGGTCTTCATCAGGGCTTGGTTATTATTCCATAGGACATCTTTTTCTGAAAAAATCAATAATATATATGTCATAAAGGAATGTGATATTAAAGTAGTTTATAAGTGTACTCTGTTAATTTACTGAGCATTCACTTAAATGTTTTATTAAAAGGTTGGTTTAAAAAGGGGAACTTACGTGCTGTCAGGTAAGAGTTGCTTGCGCTATCCTTAACCTGCGAAATACAAGGGAAATATCTCTATATCACTGTCAGCTTTCTGACGCTATATATTCCATTTTTAAATGAAGTTATAGCCTTAGTTTTTCCTTTTAACTGTGGCTTCACGTACCTTTCCTTTCTTTTGGAGTTGGACTAAATGGGTATTTTGAATGTTTACTGGCTTCTTTGTTGATCTATTGGATAAAAAAAGGGAGGTTGAAACAGCTCCGTTGGGCGTTTATGTGCAGACTGGTTTTAAAAGCTAATTACCCCGTTTGTGATGTGTCATGCGTGGGTCTATGTACACCGGTTGGTGCTTTAATCCGGCTTTTACAGGACGTGCCCGTTGTGCTTTGTTTTGGCATTTTGTGCGGCGAGTTTTTCTGTCTGTTTGTGATCGGCATGCATTCAATGGTGCAGCGAGACTGTGTTTGCAATGAGGGACCTTGTGGAGTTGCCGAATTATGTTTCAAAGTGACTAAGTTTCATGCTTTGCGTGACTATCAGGCGCACGTGATATTCCATGCATCCGTGCATTTCTGTCCATTTGTGATCGGCATGCAATCGGTAATTCAACGAGACTTTGTTTACGATGGAAGGCCATGTTTGGTTACCAAGTAACCTGCTTTGGTGCTTCGCGGGACTATGGGGCACACGTATTATTTCATGCATCCGTGCAAGTTGTTTGAGGGTCCCTGACTTGAATAGTTACGAGTGTTGTTCATACCGGTTTGGCTCTTTGGCGGTCAGGGTTGTTTCCTCTCCTCTGTATTTTCCGTCTCTGTCCTTCGTCGTTCCAGCACTTCCTTTCTCGGAAGACGTTGTTAATAGGAAGCGTTTATGGTTGCCATGACGTCACTACGTTTGCGTTGCGTTGTTATGGCAACGCTTTGTTCCTGCTTCTGCGGCTGTTTTTTTTCTTTTCGTGTGAATTTTATTGACAACTGCGGGTTGTCCTCGCTATCGTTTTTGATCACAGTGTCCTGTGTGGGGATTCTGCTGGTGTGGGATTTGTTTTGATGTTCCTTGCTGTCTGGTGTTGTGTGCAATATAATTTCTTCTCTACTATCTGCAGGCTGCTTGATTTCCCAATTGAAAACCTTCGAATTTGCCTTTGAAGTTGACCCTTCTTTATCACTGTTTCGAGGGTGCCCTTCGCAGGGTGTCTTGCTTGCTCTTTATGGATATCCATAGATTCTATTTTAGTGTGCAGTTTCGTCCTTCTGTTCACTCCTAGACTTATCCATGAAGTTTTCATGAAAAACCTTATCAATGTCATCTTTTTGTTCGGGGAAGGTACGGGATGTCTGAGATGAACCTTCAACTCCGCTTCTCAGCGAGGAAGTTAATGTTATTGTCCTTCTAGGTAATGTGCGTTAATTCTGTCATTTCGTTCATTCCGTTCACAATGGTTCCCAGAAACATAATCATTTTTGCTTCACTTTTGGATAGAATTGCATCAATGTTGGTCCCTCGTATGTTGCGGAGGACTGTCCATTTTAGGTCTTTCGGGCTGTGGTTTTTTTCAATGCAGTGATTGACCATGGGGGCGGTCAATACTTTACACTTTATCCTGGATCGATGTTGGGAAATGCGATTTTTGATTGGTTGTGTGGTTTTCCCAATGTATGCCAATGGACATGGGCAAGTGATACAGTATACCACATTGTGGGTATTGCAGTTAGTGAAGTCTTCATGTTTGATGTATTTTTCTCCATACGTGAATCTAGTTCCTTCTATGGTGCTGTCGCATGAAGTGCAATTGCCACATTTTTTGTGTCCTTTTATGGGCGGAAGTGAGAGCATGGATCGTAGATTGATTTGTGATTGCCTTATGGTAGTATTTGCTCGTACCAATTTTTCTCTGATGCTCATATTTTTCTTCAGGGCAAATATTGGAATCTGTGTGAGGGATGGTATACTGTTTATTGTGTGCCAGTTTCTCCTGATAATTTTTTGCATTTCTGTGGTCTGACCTGAGAAGGTGGTGACACATACAAGTGGTGTGGTTTTTTCTTCTTTCTTGGTGGTGAGGAGCGCGTCTCGTGGCGTGTACCATGCTCGCTTCAGCGCTTTTTTTAGTAGTTTTTTTGGGTAATTTCTCTCCACCAGTTTCTCTAGTAATGTTGTCGCGTTCTTGAAGTAGTCTTCTCTTTTGGTGCAGTTTCGCCTAATCCTTAAGAACTGACTAAAGGGTAGATTCTCTCGTAAATTTCTTTGATGAAAGCTGGAGAAATGCAGGAAGGTGTTTCTATCAGTGGTTTTTGTGTAAAGTGTTGTATAGATGTGTCCCTCTTCGTGTTTGATAAGGAGGTCTAAGAAATTCATTTCCACGTTGCTGTGACTGACAGTGAATTGAATGTTTGGATTTCTATCATTCAGCCAAGTCACGAAATTCTCAAGTTGTTGTGTGTTGCCTCTCCACAGTAAAAACACATCATCGATGTAACGACGCCATATTTTGATATGGCCGTCGTGTGGGTTATTGTTGAAAATCCATTTATCTTCATAGAGGGCCATAAACATTATGGCCATCTCTGGGGCAAATGGACAACCCATCGCAGTGCCCATGATCTGGAGAAATTGAGTGTCATTAAAGTTGAAAAAATTGTGTTTCAGGCATATTTCCGCCAGTTGTATTAAATAGATGGTGGGTACATTGTGTGGCCTACTTCGTTTGTCCAGGAATATTTGCATGGCTTCCAGGCCTGCTTCTTGGGGGATGTTGGAGTATAAACTCACAATATCGAGTGTAACCAAGAGTTCTTTTTCTTCTTCGAACGGGAAATCCTCCAAAAAATTGATGGCTTGCGTTGTGTCTTTAATGTAGCTGGGAATACTGCAGACTAGAGGTTTTAAAAAGGTGTCCACGTATTTTGCCGGTCTTTCAAGAATAGAGTTAACCCCCGAAATGATCGGGCGGCCTGGTGGATTATGAGAGTCTTTATGCACCTTTGGGAGAACATACATTAAAGGTGTCCGGGGGTTCTTGTTTATTAAAAATTCTGCTTCTTTTCTAGATAGCCATCCCTCTTCTTCTCCAATATGTATGATTGGAGTGAGTTTGTCCATGATTTTTCTGTTCCAGTCTTCTGTTGTCTTTCGATAGTATCTGGGATCGGCTAGTTGGCGCTCTACTTCTGACTCATATTTTTCTCTGTTGCCCAGAGTCACATGGTGCTGGGCTAATCTGCCGCCGGTGCCGGGGATCGAAACGTGATCCCCAGATTCCGGAGTCAGTCGCCCTGGCCGCGGCGCCACACCTCTTCCTCTTGAAAGTTCCTTCTCCTCTCCTTGACACTAAAGAAACCACTGTAGGCCAACCCAGCAACACAGCCCACTGGAGGGGAGCAGTACAACTCCTACAGCTTCCTTTGGTTCTTCTCCTTGGCAGAGGTTCATCTTGTTGTTCCAGAAGTGATCTAAAGTCTTGGGGTCTGTGTCCCCATATTTATACTACTTTTCTCTTTGTTCTCTGAAGGCAGAGAGGCCTTTGCCTAGTCAAAACCAGTTCTGGTCAGTCTTGGAGCACTTTGTTGACAAGACTCCTTCTTTCCTTTCACAGGGTAGGCCATGGACATCATACGCACCACAGGAGGTGGAGCCAGCATTGTGGAGGGAAGGCACATCCCTATTCAGGTCCCAGGTGCAGCTCCTCCCACCCATCTACATGCAGATCTCTCTATTCAGCCCTGTGCTGATTCACCCTCTCCCCTGGGATCCCCCAGCCCATGTCACTCACAAAACCAGACACACAATACACAACCTAGCAGAGGCAGGCTTGGACAGTTAAGCAAGAAAATACCTACTTTCTAAAAGCGGTATTTTCAAACACAGAATGTTAAAACTAACTTCACTAAAAGATGTATTTTATAATTCTGAGTTCAGGCATACTAAACTCGAATTTCCACCATGTTCCCTAAGTCAGTTAGGATTATAAGATGTAATAATCAAACTGCCCATTCTGGCCTATGGGGAACAGTAGCCTTGCAATAGTGAAAAACGAAAATGGCTGTAATTCACTATTAGGACATGTCACACACACCAGGGCATGTCCTACCTTATACTTACAATGCACCCTGCCCTTGGGCCTACTATAGGGGTGTCTGATATGAAGAAAAGGGAAGGTTTAGGGATTGGCAAGTGGGTGCACTTGGTCAGTCAACATGGCAGTCAGACACTGCACACAGGCTCTGCAATGGCAGGCCTGAGACACACTTTACAAGCTCCTTCTGTGGGTGGCACAACCAGTGCTGCAAGCCCACCAGCAGCATTAGATTAACAAGCCCTGGGCACACATGGCGCACTCTACTAGAGTCTGACAGGTAAATCAAATAACCAAATCATGGAGTCACTAATCAATACATCAATTTAACCATAGGGAGAGCATATGCACTTTAGCACTTATCAGCAGTGGTAAAGTGCCCAGAGTCATAAAACAGCCAACAACAGGTCAGAAAAAATACAGGAGGAAGGCAAAAAGTTCACGGATGACCTTGCAAAAAGGGCCAAGTCCAACAGAGGGTATTATCCAGTATTGGGGTATCTTTCATAGATTCACATGCCTGAATCATTCCCCGTCGCCGAGGCGGGAGTCCCACGGTAAAACACAAAATTAGTGCCATAAATAAATAGTAGGCTCAAAAGAAAAAAGCCTAAGGCCTAAATCTTAGTAGCCTATCTACATCCTTATGGTAAAAAGAACCAAAAGTCAGCTCCAACCAATCAGCTACCAGCACCCTCTAGAACACTCTCAGCAGAGGCAGTTCTCAGATTTTCACCGCACGTCGTGTGGAAGGGAGGCTCCCTGAGTGCCACTGAATTTCTTCTCTTCAACTCTTCAGAATGTCTGACAGGAAAGCTCTATTCAAACCCTGCAGGACCTGTGATGAGAAAAGGGTCCATGTTGATGACCAGTATACGGATTGCATTCATTGCCTTTATCCGAAGCATGAGGCAAAAGACTGCAAGATCTGCCGTACTTTCCCTACCAAGACTCTTAGGGATAGAGAGGCAAGACTACTTTTATGGCTCAAATCCTCTTCGGCTGAGGAGGGAGACCGAGCTTCTACTTCTAGCAAGAGAGCTAGATCTCATGACAGCTCTTCTAGTGAGGGAAGAAAGCACCACAAATCTTCCCATGATGTCAATGACCCTTAACAGAGGTCACCTAAGCTTTCCTCTGGGTCAACACTGTCTACACCCTCTACATCGGTCAAGGAGTCTAAGAAAACATCTTCAAGAACCGTGAGTAAAGGACATGTCAAATCTGTCACATTGACGCCCTCGTCGACGATGATTTGTGTGACTTCTTCTGCCCCATTGTCGACAGCAACTGTTTCGACGATGGCCATTACCTCACCTATTCTGTCTACCAGAATCTTAATCATAACAAAAACTAAGTCTGTTCTTGAAGAATCGTCAACGAGAAAATCATCGATGAAGTCCTCATCGACGACAGCAAAGGTGACGAAGCCTCCACCATCGACGAAGACGTTACCATCGACGAAGTCTACTACATCGTCGACGTCTGTTCCGTCAATGGTGACACCGTCAACGACTGCTCCGTCGACGACCGTTCCGTCGACTACAGCACCGTCGATGAAGATACCGTCGACGAAGAGCTCATCGACAGTGGCACCGTTGACGACAAGCCCGTCGACGAAGAGTCCGTCGACGGAGAGTCCGTTGATGACGGATATACCAATTCAAATCAACGAGTCGACGATGATTACTGTACCTTCGCAGTCTACGCAAAAACAACAGTTGATGGACAGAATGCAGAATAATGTCATACATTCACCCCAGTACAGAGATCTGGGCCTAAATCCATAGTTTTTTTGCTCACCATGCCATTCCAGTTTGAACCCAGCCATATGCAAATCAGTCTTGACCCTGTGCCTCATGGGAACAGTCCAGCCCGAACTGCCAAGCCAGGTCCTCCCTGGACTGGAAACAAGCATCCTAGGACCAGTTTCGGGGTTTCACCCCTCTTCAGCCAGGATAGCTTGATTCCAGCGGCATGGAGAGCACGGGACTCACGTCTGAGCATACCCGTCCCATTCGGGGTGACAAATGCAAAAACAACAGTTGATGGACAGAATGCAGAACAATGTCATACCTTCGCAGTCTACGCCCCTGTCGTCTGGACTTTCCCAACTCAAGACATTCCAAAGGCCCATTGCGCAACAGGATTATAATAAGATTTCTCCGTTTCTGCTTTCACACCTTTTAGAAACGTACGTACAAGATGATGATTATGAGGACGATGAGGGACCTTATGGTATAGCTCATCATCCTTCTGAGCTTAATATCAAATGTCAGGATGACGACGACTATCAGGAACAATATTATCAGGAGCAACTTATGGTTCCACATCATAGATATCAGTTACACAGAAGGGAGTCACGCCAGAGGGAAACGAGTCACCTTCCTCCAACGCTGATACAGGATCTTCCAGCCATACTGGCGGATTACCGTCAAAAGTTTCCCCCTCAACAGGCTGTCTCTGAAAATCCACCCCCAACAACGGTGGTTCGTGATCCTTTACCTGAGCCTGATGCTCCTTTTACACCGACTCATCCTTCGGGTCCTTCTGACTAGGTGCAGCATGACACTTCCTCCTCTGAAGAGGAGGGTGAATTACCTGACAATGCTCCCATTCCCGATCCCTGGGACGATTATATAATTCCGATTCCTTCTCCGCCTCTTCCGCTACCCTCTGATTCTCCTCCTGAGGACATCGGGGGTTTCATAATTTGATGTAGCGGGCAGCCGCTAGATTTCAACTGCCCGTTACTGTCGAACAGACAGATTGTTTTTTACATGATTTCAAGGAGGAGTCCAGAAAAATCCTGTGAGCTGTACCCATCATAGACTACATCTGGCAGGAGGGGTTAAGATAATGAAGACGCCTGCATTTATCCCGGCAGTGCTTCCTCGCATAGAGAAGAAATACCGTGCCCCTGCAAACAGCCCATCTTGTCTTATAGGTCATCCATGACCAGATTCAGCCATTTCGCAAGGCGCCCAACAGCGATCAAAGAATCCTGCAACGCCTATCACCACGCCGCCTGACAAGGAAGGACGTCGTCTGGACCTCATAGGCAAGACATTTTCCTCAATGGCAGAGGCCTCTATTAGAGCTGCTAATGCTCTAGCGATTATCGGCCGTTATGACTGACAAATGTGGTCAGATATGGCGGGTCTCATTGACCTCATCCCGGAAGACCACAGACAGGAGGCCAGGAAAATTCTATTGGAGGGTGAACGTGCTGCCTCAGAAATTATAGATTGTGCACAGGACATTGTTCACACCAATTTCCGTCAACTTGCTGGAGCTGCAGTGCTTAGACGCCAGGGGTGGCTTAAAGCCACTACTTTCAGACCTGAAGTCTGAAATAAAGATTCTTGACATGGCTACGACGGGGATTCTTTGTTTGGCAAGCACATTGATGAGGCCCTCCTAGCTATTAAAACCGACACGGATACTGCTAGATCTTTAGACGCCCTTCATTACAGGCGCGGGTCTTTCAGAGGCGCAAGAGGACGTGGTTTTACGTCAAGAGGAGGATACCAATCAAACCAACAAAATCGACAGTATCAATCTCAGTATCGACACCCCTATAATCAGTCATCATACCGCCAATCCTCAACTGCAAGTTTCTCCTGTCAGGGCGGTCGAAAGCGATCATTAATATAACAGTACGAAATCCCTGGGTCTATAATATTTACTATTAGAAAATGTGTCCACAACTACATGTCAAATAAAGAAAAACACCAGTACCACAATGAAAAGAAAAAAAAAAAGGAGAAGAAAAACTGGGCATTTCCCTTTTAAGGACGAAATCCCTCACTCACCACAAGGTGACATGCTTCATCATTGGGACTCTCCTCTCAAAGGAAAACCTTAGTTCCTTTGAGGGCTACACCCTCTCAGTGAGAGGGGAGCTCAGGGATGTTATGTCACAACGAGGATACACTAAGTCCTCATATGAAGAGCAGAGATAGTTCAAAAAGTGAGGACTCAGCGCAAAACAAGTGAAAACAGTGAAAACAGTAGAAACTAAAACTAGCTAGGAGGTGTCGATACTAATTTTATTCCAAGATACCCACTGCTAGGATTAAAATCAGAGCACCAGTGGTATGGATTTATAACCGCTATGGTGAACAAGACAATAGGTCGACATGTTTCAGCCTTTGTACCCAAACGTGGGTAGGCTTTCTTCAGGACCTAACACAGGTGCTGCTGCGAACAAATCAAGTGCAAAACAAAACAAAGGATATGTATATTATGGTATTAACCCTCAAACCTCAGTCCAGCCGTTGTAGTATGGACGAGTATACCTAAAGAAGACAAAAATAAAAAATAATAATCAATATGTGCACTAATATATCATGTGGTACTGTGTAATGTATTAATAACAAATCTTACCCGCAATTGCTGGGTATTCAAACCCACCTCAGCCTGGCAGCCGCTCAGGAAGGAGGCACCGCTCTGAAAGAACGGTGTACAATGCCATTAGGAAAAAATGTTATTTAGGAAAAAATGTCCTCACTGATCCACGGCTAGTTAAAAGCCTCTGGACTATCAATGAGGCATATAAAACAGAGCAAACTAAAAGGAGAGGAAACAAGGAGCAATCAATGAACTTCATAGGTAGTAAAATCAATTGGCTCAAAAGGCCTCTATGTATTTGTTAATTTCAAACGAACTACCTAAGATAAAACTCATATCCTGAGTACATATCACCTGCTAAACTCATTCTGATATAGAATGAGTGAGTCACAACGACCAACTGTACTCAAAATATAAGATCCATGATGGATTTGTTGGAGACCAAAACATACCACGTACCATCTAGACAGAGCTTGCATCATTACCAAACTACTATCTACCCAAGTCATACATGGTAACCAGGCCAAATCCTCTAAAAACATATAGTATCTTCTAGAGGCAACAGGAACCCAAACAATAGTCCTTAGTTGATAACCCTACCCATACGGCACAAAAAACGGCACAACATCCTAATGTCCCCTTTAGCCTAACTCACCTCTCCGTCGGTACTCCACGACTAATTGAGCCGGCGACCGGAGGTGAGTTTGCTACTGAAGTGGGGCCGTATAAGTAGTGTTGCCGAGTGGGAACCAATCAGCCACAGCTGTGTTGTGTGCGTCATCAAGATATGATCCGCGCACCCGCGGTGGTGGGAACACTACTCAGTAGAGCATGCGCAGTAGTCTAACAAGAGGTTTTGCAAACCAGCGCAAATGCGCTGAAACAGACACTAAGAAACCATAATCATCTATTACATGCCATGCGTAACAACACAGTATCCGCATGTAATTAAAACTGATCTCTGATTCCCAGATTTTATCATTCAAGGGCTGGTGCAAAATAAAGTAATGCGCGAAAGGCGAGAAATAAACAAAACGTACGCGCCAAATACTTTATCGACTGTCATCAAGCTTATCCTCAAAATGAAATAATGATGATCTGACATCCCTCATGTTGGTTACATGCTGCTGTAAGAAGTATAGTAAACCAGGCGCAATAGCCTATCCTTTGCAAAGGATTTGCAAACCAACGCAATAGCGCTCAAACAAAGAATGTCAAAGCTGAATATGCGCTGTTAAAGAAACATTTCACAGCATAGAGTTATTAAATTTGTAAACAAACATAGTCATGTCTTATGTACCATACATTTCAACACAATTTTCTCATGAATTTATCATTAATCTCTAATTCATTGGTAATCTCACTCAGAAATTAGATAAAATGATGAATGAGATATTGCGCATGCGACGAGAAACAAACAATCTATCAAACGTATCAGAGCAGGACATTCAATAAGTTAACATAAGGACCAAGCTCAACGTGAAGTGATGATAATATGAGATCACTAATGTTGTTAATGTGCTAATGTATAGTAATCCGAACTAGTAATCCAGACTAGTATGTCAAGAACTATTACGACTATACATGGACAGGGAAGGTCCCACAAGATACCAAATCAACTTAATTCTTTACCAAGAAAACATGAGGAGGGGCTATTCAAAGTATCACAGCACCACAATGTTTACAGATATTGTATCATACCCATAGCATAGAACATACTGGCATCTGACAAATATAGAGAGTCTCTATTAAAGAGAAACCCACGGAATTTCATCATTGAGACCTACCCTGTCACTTTGTAATTTATAGACCCACCATTGTTCGCGTTTGAATAAAAAGGAAGTAACATCTGTAATGTGAGGTGGAATATATGGTTTTTCCAATACAGTCCATTTAAGGTCCGAAGGGTTGTGTTGAGCTAACAAGAAATGATTAGTCAATTTAGTAGAAGTTTTTCTACACCTAATCGTACTCTTGTGTTCGAGAATTCGTACCTTTACTTTCCGTGTGGTCATGCCCACGTACCGCAAAGCACATGAACAAGTGATCAAATAGAGGAGGTTCTCGCTATTGCAATTCGTGTGTTGTGTCAATAGCCACGGTTTTGGTGAGCCAATGTCAATCTCAGTGGTATGAGAAGTATTGGAACAAGCTGTGCAGGCGCCACAAGGAAAATGGCCCTGAACCGAGGGTAAACCCCAAAGAGTGTCTTGTGAATTCATTTTCTTGAAGCATGGGCGTGTATGTATCAAGCGATCCTTAATGCTGGTACTGCGTTTGAAAGCAAACAAAGGCCGAGGTATAACCGTGGTCCCAATGTTTAAAATCTTCCAATTGGACAGAATGCTTTTTTTGATTTTATTAGTGTAACTACAAAATGTGTGTACACAAGTCAATCTATCCAAAGGTCCTTTAGGGGCCCTGGTCTCCAAAAGTGCAGCCCGGTTGTTATTGGCAGCACGTTTCATTGACCTTTTCACTAGGTGCCTAGGATAATGGCAAGGGACAGTTTTTTCGCATGTTCCTGATATTTATTAGCTGTAGAACAATTTCTTTTAATCCACAAGAACTGACCAAATGGCAAATTTTGACGTAAAGCCTGGGGATGGAAACTATTAAAGGATAGAAGTGAGTTTCTTGCCATAGGCTTCTTATACAACTCCGTGTTCAAACCACCATCTTGAGGAGTGATCAAAACATCCAGAAAAGGTAATGCAACTTTACTGTATTCGCACGTAAAGTTCAAAAGTAATTCTGAACATTCAACCAGTCTTTGAAATCGAGGATGGAGGATACAGTGCCTCTCCAGACCACCAAAACATCATCGATATATCTTTTCCATAATCGGATGTTATCTTGATATGGATTGTTTATGTTGAAAATATATTGTTGTTCAAAGCTATGAACATACAAATTTGCCAAACTCGGGGCAAAAACACTCCCCATCGATGTACCGGACACTTGGAGAAAAAACTGATCTTCAAATTAAAAAAAATTCTCTTTCATTGCCAGTTTAGCACAATTTACAATGAAAGATACAGGAGTAATCGAGTCTAAGTCCCTGTTTAATAAAAGAGATTCAATAGTAGAAAGGATCTCATCATCCTTGATACATGTATATAAGGACTCCACATCAAAAGAGACCAAAAAGTCCTTATCTGGCTCAAAGGTGGTCTCCTCAACTAATCTTAAAATGTCTTGGGTGTCCTTTAAATAAGTAGGCATCTCAGAGACCAAAGGTCTCAAAAAATAATCCACGAAGGTGGAAAGAGGTTCCAACAAAGAACCCAAACCGGACACTATGGGGCGTCCTGGTGGAGGTCTTTGGATCTTATGTACTTTCGGGAGTGTGTAAACGTACGGAACTACTAGATTCACTTTAATCAAGAAATTAGCCTCCGCTGGAGTGATCCAGCAATTAGCAAGTGCTTCCTCCACTATGATCTTTATCTCCCTCACGAGACGTTTGGTGGGATCTTCTCGTAAGACTTGATAATAGCGACGGTCTCCTAGTTGTCTAAGACACTCTGCACGGTATGCGGAGGTATCCATTATAACAATGGCTCCTCCCTTATCGGCAGGTATCATCGTAATGGTCTCATCTGATGCTAGAGAAAGCATCGCCTGACGTTCATTCTTGGTCAAATTTTGAAACTGTCTCGTATTAGTACTGCAAATCTTATCAATTTCTGTGGTTACTGCCTTTTCAAAGGTAAGAACCTGTGGAGGCACTTGGTTGGATAGAGGATTGAATGTGGACTTATTCTTAAGTCCAGTATTGGTATCCACCTCATTAGAATCCACATCTGATCTATCTTTGAAATAAAAGTACAAACGGATCTTGCGAAAAAATTGAGCAATCTCCTGTCTTATCTCAAAAGAATCACCTCGATATGATGGCACAAAGCCCATTCCTTTATTCAAGAGGGCTAGTTCATCTGATGTGAGAATTTTACTACTACGGTTCATGACTAAGTCCTCTCGTGACTCGTTCCTGCCTGTGCTTCCGTCGTACTCCTGGTTGAGCGAGATGGCGGATTGTCTGCCCAATGTACTTGAGGTACTTGGGCCTGTTGATTCCGACGTTTGCCCCGAGACCTGCCTCGGCCAAACCCTAAAAAAGCCTGATCAGGGTACATTTGGACATGAGGTTGTGGTTGATAGGGGAAAACATGACCATGAGGTGGAATCGGAGGATATCCATAACTGCCAGGGGGCCACCACTGAGAGGGGGGGAAAGATTGAAAAACACCCTGATTGCCTCTCCATTGACCCCTACTCCTGCGATTGCTTCTTCTATTCATGAGGTATCTTTGATTTGAAGTCTCCGAATCACTCGACCATTCATCGCTCGATGATGTTGAATAGTTAGATCCGTATCTTTTCCCTTGGCGATTATATTGGGGAGGCACATAATCTGCACTGGTATAGGGATAGATCGTCTCCATTGAGAATCGAGCAAGATCCTTTTTGAATTTATTATTCTTGGTAGTCAAAACAGAATCCTTAAATTCCTTATTATTTTTATTATTTTCTTCATTTTGTTTCTTGAAAAGGGGACCAGAGATAGTTACTTTAATCTGGGATTCTAAGGCTTGTATCTCAATTAGTATTGTATCAGCGATACGTTTCGCTGTATTAATTATCAGAATCAACCTATCTCTAGTACATCTCCAGGCTACTAAAGACCAATCTTTTAGAAAGAATTTGTCGTCCAAAAACAGACGAGGGGCATTCGTGACAATGAGGCCTGTCGGGGCACAATTACCCCTCAGGTACTCTGTCATGATTGCGCCATGAATAAACACCCTAGAATGTGATTTTTTTAGGGTGAGTAACTTACACCAATCATCTCCAGATGCTAAAGAACCTCCTTGAAAGGTTCTTTAGCATACTATACTGGGTGTGTTTAAAATGGATTGTGCCACTGTGTCATCAAAGGATAAACCTAGTCGTTCAGCCATGATTATATGTTAGAACCTTGAAAACTCAACTTGACTCCCAAGAATACTCTTTTAAGTTAAGATAGACAGAGTAACCTTTTCTAATCTCTGTGTGATAAAAGGACCCACAGCCCCTAGAGCTGCTCAGAAAACTCACAAACACAAACCGATTGACAACAAGGGGGTCCTGAGGAAAAAAAATTTAAAGACCACCCGGGACTTATTCCCCAAACTACACTTATATAACAGTACGAAATCCCTGGGTCTATAATATTTACTATTAGAAAATGTGTCCACAACTACATGTCAAATAAAGCAAAACACCAGTACCACAATGAAAAGAAAAAAAAAAAGGAGAAGCAAAACTGGGCATTTCCCTTTTAAGGACGAAATCCCTCACTCAACACAAGGTGACATGCTTCATCATTGGGACTCTCCTCTCAAAGGAAAACCTTAGTTCCTTTGAGGGCTACACCCTCTCAGTGAGAGGGGAGCTCAGGGATGTTTTGTCACAACGAGGATACACTAAGTCCTCATATGAAGAGCAGAGATAGTTCAAAAAGTGAGGGCGCAGCGCAAAACAAGTGTAAACAGTGAAAACAGTAGAAACTAAAACTAGCTAGGAGGTGTCGATACTAATTTTATTCTAAGATACCCACTGCTAGGATTAAAATCAGAGCACCAGCGGTATGGATTTATAACCGCTATGGTGAACAAGACAATAAGTCGACATGTTTCAGCCTTTGTACCCAAACGTGGGTAGGCTTTCTTCAGGACCTAACACAGGTGCTGCTGCGAACAAATCAAGTGCAAAACAAAACAAAGGATATGTATATTATGGTATTAACCCTCAAACCTCAGTCCAGCCGTTGTAGTATGGACTAGTATGCCTAAAGAAGACAAAAATTAAAAATTTAAAATAATAATCAATATGTGCACTAATATATCATGTGGTACTGTGTAATGTATTAATAACAAATCTTACCCGCAACTGCTGGGTATTCAAACCCACCTCAGCCTGGCAGCCGCTCAGGAAGGGGGCACCGCTCTGAAAGAACGGTGTACAATGCCATTAGGGAAAAATGTCATTTAGGAAAAAATGTCCTCACTGATCTACGGCTAGTTAAAAGCCTCTGGACTATCAATGAGGCATATAAAACGGAGCAAACTAAAAGGAGAGGAGAACAAGGAGCAATCAATGAACTTCATAGGTAGTAAAATCAATTGGCGAAATCGATCACAGAATCAAGGCCGAAACAGTGATCTCACCAGGGCGCCAACCAAATTACCCTCCATACCCGTGGGCGCGAAGATTTCAACCTATGCGCACAGTGGCACAAAATTAGTTCAGACCGATGGGTTCTGGACCTGGTCACCAAGGACCACACCCTGGAATTTCTCAAACAGCCACCTACTACTCCGCCCAGGGGTCCCCTCCCCTCGTCTTCACTTACTATTATACAAAGAAGCCTTAATAATGCTCCTCAAGAAAGTGATAGAGAAAGTTCCATCATCTCAAAAAGGAACAGGTTTCTATTCTTGTTTCTTCCTGATCAGAAAAAAGTCAGGGAAATGGCGACCGATTCTAGACCTCCGCAATCTCTACAAATTCCTCAAAAAGCAAAGTTTCCGGATGGTCATGCTTTCCGAGATTTTAAGTTGTTTAAACGAAGGAGACTTTATGACTTCTCTGGATATGGAGGACGCGTATTTCCACATCCCTATTCACCCCAAACATCGCAAGTATCTTCGGTTCACAGTGGCTGGCGCCCACTATCAGTTCAAAGTGCTCCCGTTTGGCCTGAAATCGGCACCAAGAATTTTCACGAAGTGCTTGGCACCAGTAGCAGCAGCATTGAGATCTCGACGAATCCAAGTATTCCCTTATCTGGATGATTGGCTGCTCAAAGGTCCTTCGGAACACGAAGCCAACGTTGCCACAGCAACATGTCTCCATCTCTTCTCATCACTGGGGCTGACTCTCAACAAGAGCAAATTGCAGTTGCATCCACTTCAAGTCATTCCTTTTCTCGGAGCAACGTTAGACACGGTCCACTGCAAAGCATTCTTGTCACATGACCGCCATATACGCCTCCAAAAATTAGCCACTGTCATTTCAAGAAGGAGGTCAGTTTCTGTCTGGATGTTTGCATCACTCCTGGGGATGTGCTCTTCTGCAATAAATCTCATACCCTTGGCACGGCTCAAAATGAGGCCTCTTTAGGAAGAACTACACCTTCAATGGCAACAAGCCTTGGGGTTTTTCGACGATTCCATCAAGATCACGCAGCGCATGATAGATTCTCTGCTTTGGTGGTCACAGACAGCGAATCTGGCCCAAGGTCTCACATTCCAGCAAACCATTCCAGACTTTGTCTTAACGACCAACGCCTCCATGGAGGGATGGGGAGGTCACCTGCAAGATTTGCAAATTCAAAGGAAATGGTCTCAAGTGCAGAAACAGAAGCATATCAACAGACTGGAGCTCCGCGCCATCTTTCTATCTCTGCAAGCTTTTCTCCCAAGGATTGCGTGTTCGTCAGTGCTGGTCCGTACCGACAATACGACCAGCATGTATTACATCAACAAGCAAGGAGGAACAAAATCAACTACGCTCTCGCAGGAGGCACAGGAGTTGTGGAAGTGGATCACGCTCCACAAAATAACCCTGAGAGCCGAGCACGTCAGGGGTCTCCACAATACTCTGGCGGATACGCTGAGCAGGTCCCAATCAGACTGTCACGAGTGGGAGCTGGAACAGGAGCAGATAAACAGAGTATTTCAGGCTTGGGCAAACCAGCCCTGGATCTATTTGCAACGAGGGAGAACAAGAAATGCTGAGACTATGCCAGCAGGTTCCCTCAGTGCCCTGTTCATGCGATGGTAGGGATTTGTGCATGCGCTTTTCCCCAAATACCATTGATCCCGAAAGTGCTCCGGAAGATAAAGCTAGAGGGTTGCCGACTAATTCTGATTGCTCCCCGTTGGCCAAGACAGTATTGGTTCCAGGAACTTCTGCTATTGTCTCAAGCCAAGCCCATTCGCCTTCATCCAACGCCAACGATATTGTCACAGGACAGAGGCCAAGTGGTTCATCCGGACCCACGGTCCCTGCACTTGCATGCATGGCTCCTGATTTCTTAGAGTTCAGGGACCTCAACATGTTGCAAGACTGTCGTGAAAATTTGGCTAAATCTCGGGCTCAGAGCACAATCAAGACTTATCGCCTTAAATGGAAGCAATTTTGTTGTTGGTGCGAAGCGAATAACGTTCACCCAGTTCAAGCTCTTTGGAACAAATCCTCCCTTATTTGCTTTCTCTAGCCAGATCTGGGCTTACCTTTTCATCGGTCAAGGTCCATCTGGCTGCTCTTTCCAGATTCAGAAAATGCGGTAAACTTTCTTCTCTCTGTTCGTCCTCACTTGTCAAACAATTCATGAAAGGACTTTTTTTGTGCATTCCCTCCGGTGCGGGCACCCCCTCCAGAGTGGGAACTCAACACCATTCTAGCGCAATTAATTAAACGTCCATTTGAACCGATCCACAAAGCTGATCTTAAATTCCTCACTTAGAAGGTCGCCCTTATACTGGCTCTGATTTCCGCAAGAAGGGTTAGTGAAATCCAAGCTTTCACTATTAAGGAACCCTTTTTACATTTTACTCATGACTATGTAACTCTTCGAACGAATCCTAGATTTATTCCATAAAGTACCATCACAATTTCACCTGAATGAACCGGTAAGGTTAAGAACTTTCTTTCCAAATCCATCCAATCCAGCTGAAAGTGCATTACACTCTTTGGATGTTAAGCACTGTTAGTGGCCTATGGTCAAGCAACACTTGGAACTGCAGTGACAAAGGCTACAATCGCCAGATGGCTTGCATCTGCTATTCGTTTCTGCCATGAGAAGGCCAACAAACCTCTACAAAGGAAAGCCAAAGGCACATTCTACAAGAACTATGGCAGCTTCTACAGCATTGTTTGCTGGAGTGACTCTGGAAAATATCTGCCTTGCTGCGACATGGATAAATGTCCACACGTTCACAAGGCATTACTGTCTTCAATCTGCACAACAGGAAGATGCAGGGGTTGGACAGGCCGTCTTACGCCATCTTTTTCACTAAGGTCAGATTCCTATAGTTTTCTCTCTTTCTGTGCTGCTATATTGATTTCAGTATTCATGGCCCTATGTTTCATAGATCATGTGTTAATGTGCTTTCAAGACAGATATATATTTACATATACATATATATATATATATATACATATATATATATATATACACACACACATATATTTATACTTATATATATATTCATGTTTTATTTCTTATAATGTCTTTTTAAGATGACTAATGTTTTCTCAAAGCTTGGTCATTTGGTCATTACAGTTGTTTTCAATGTTATGGATGTAGTTTGGGAGTTTACTAACACTTGTCTCCCACCATCCGCTAACGACAGTATATATGGCATACTGCTTGCTACTCTGATTCAGGCATGTGAATCTATGAAAGATACCCCAATACTGGATAAGAAAACAAGTTACTTACCTGTAACTACAGTTATCCATTATTGGTATCTTTCATAGATTCACTTGCACCCACCCTCCTCCCCGTCGAGTCAGTTCTCAGTGATTTTGGGATACTTCTCACTTGTGGTAAGAAAATCTGAGGAGAACTGCCTCTGCTGAGAGTGTTCTAGAGGGTGCTGGTAGCTGATTGGTTGGAGCTGACTTCTGGTTCTTTTTACTATAGGGATGTAGATAGGCTACTAAGATTTAAGCCTCAGGCTTTTTTCTTTTTAGCCTACTATTTATTTATGGCACCACTTTTGTATTTAACCGTGGGACTCCCACCTCGGCGACGGGGAATGATCAGGCATGTGAATCTATGAAAGATACCAATACTGGATAACTGTAGTTACAGGTAAGTAACTTGTTTTCTTCCCCTCGGGGGGGGGGAGCTGGGGAGATGGGCGCATGCAGAAATATGGGTGTCTGTTTGATGTTATTAATGTGGGATCTGATTTTGTTGACCTTTGCTGTGAAAAAGTGATTGTTGCCTTTTCTTTTGTCAACTGACAAAGGGATGAGAGGGTCAAGGGCTCAGCGTCTGACTGCATTGAAGAGTGCTTTACTTCTGTTGCTTTATTAATGGTTATGTTATAGAAGGTGGATTTAGTCACCATGAAGGTAAACTTATGAATGAATCCTATTATAGCTGCCTTAGCCCTGGTGGAATGTTCTCGAACACTGGATGGAGGTTTGAACCCGTGTAGCAATGGCTGATATCAGACCAGATGAATGGCTTATAAGCCTATTGGGCATAGAGAGGGACTTTCCAGGTACGCTGGAATAGATCTCAATAACAGCTAGTTAGGTGTACTAGGTATCTAACTGATACCCAGATCCTGCCAGATGGTGAGAAAAAGATTGAGAAAGTAAGTTTTCTTTTGATATAGTCCAGCAATACATCTCCTGTACTGTGCTTTATTGGAAGCCAACCTGGAAACTTACAGGGCATTCATATTCTCTGCTGAGGTGTGCAAAGGCTAACTCCTCAGGAACTGTGCACTCAAATTGCACAATTGTAGGGATGGAAACTCTACATTCCCTACCTCCATGGACAGGATGTTGCTTCTCTGGGCAGACAAATGTGGTCTCTGAAATAAACAGAGCAGGCAAGGATCCAAACTTGATGAAGCTGAGCTGGAGCAGTTAGAATGGCTGAACACCCTGGGCCTTTTTTGATCTTGTTTTAGGAGACTTAGAATTAGGGACATTGGAGGAAAGACAGATAGGAACATTCATTCAAGCATCAGGCCATCCTCCAGGCCAACAAACCCACCCATGGGACACAATTATTGCTTCCGGAGTACAAGGGAGTGGCAAAGGATTTATGGCTGGATGACACTAGGCATCAAAGAGGGAGTTGGGGACTCTATGGTGAATTGCCCAGTTGTGAGATTGGAGATAATTCCTGTGGTGTTGTTGATTATGTAGATGTGGGAGATCAGCAGAAACAGCTCTTAAACAATCACCTATAATAGCAGCTCTACTTCCAACCATCATAGATGTGTTGAGTGGGGCCCTATCTTTGTTAATACACACAAAGGCCATAGTGTTGCCTCTGGGTATTTTCACCACTCTGGATCTTCCCACTTGGACAGATCTTTCAGCTGTTGGAAGATAGCCACCTGCTTGAACACAGTATGTGGGCGAGCAGATTTCATCTGTTCATTGAGGCCCATAAGGAAAGTCTCCCACCATGAGTTCCCCAATTGCACTCTGCAGTGTGGTGTTTAACCTTGAGAATGGGATCAGGCAACAAAGAACATGTTGCTTTTGTCCCAAAAGTGGGCATTAGAATAGAATGCTTTGGACAGGCTTGAACTTTTTTCTATCACTGATCCCAGTGCATTGACAATGAAATGACAGGGAGCTTACAAGGAGAATGGCATGGAGGATCACCTATATGCCGACCATCTATAGTTTCAGAAGCCCCTGGAACCACCTTTGTTTCTCAGAAAGTGGTGTTTCACCCAGCTAATGTCTATTACCATTTCAGGTTAAAGGGAAGGCCCTCGTGAAGCTGGAGTAAAGAATTACCACTGTCAGTGAACTTCTTGGAATGTACCAATGAGGATTTGGCATAGTTCATCGAAACCTCAAAGTTGAATTGTGTTCTGAGACTCAGGAAAAGACCGGAGTTTGTTGGCGCTGATCTGATAACAGAGTAGGCTATACATCAAACTGAACATCTGCATATGGAGGAAGAGATTCAGATTGTAAAAATCCAACACCGGTTAAAAACTTTTGCCCCTTTTCCTTAAATGCAAATAGAGAAATATTTTCTTACATTTTGGATGGTAGGAACTGCGTCTCTCAATCTATTGCACAAATTCTTGGTACGACTGAGAAAGAAGTAATATGGATGAGGGTGGCAGAGTGAGCAGTAGAACTGAGGTGTTTGAAACAAAGAGATGACCTGCGCATTATTGGCAATTCGGGTCAATAAAAAGTAGTGGAGAGAAAGCCTTCCTCTGACCTTAGTAGCTGTCTGACATTAGACTATGTTGTCTGTGTAATTTGGTGCTTATTGTCTGTAGACATTCTGTCTGTCGGCTTACAGAACATTTCCTCTAAATTGCTATGTTTTTTGAGGACAGGGGGCTCAGTTGTCATGATGGGCTTACATTTGAAAGCTATTTTCGTCATCAGAACAAAGACATTCTGATTCTCTGGCTGGCATGTGGCGTGGCCACTGGTATTGATGCAGATGTCCTCCATAGCCTTGGCCAGAGCATAATGGAATGATAGTATGTCTTTGGTGAAGGTCTTTCTGGTCTTGGTACTGGTATTCGAGTTGGTGATTGGACCTCCTAGAAGAAGGCCTTGTGGATTGATCCACAAGAGCATCACCCTTACCTGAAGGTCCTGTTGCAGCAACCAAGAGCATGTCTGGCAGCTAGGCTACTACTAGCGGTGCAAGCATACACAATGGGACTGGAGCCTGTCACTAGTCCTGGTGCACTTGGATCTGCTCCTGGGCTGGTTGGTGCTGCATCATGCCGGATAGAATCTGCTTTGTAGTTGAACTTTGCAAGAAAACCAGGCACTTCCAGATTGACCTCCTTCTGATGGTATCACACAGTGCACGCTTGCATCACATGACTTTTCCACAAATAAGCAAAAGTTATGCGGATCAGCTGCTTCACTTGGAGGATGATGATGATGCCTTATTTGGCTTTAAGTGGGAGCATTGTGGCATAAGTTACCCTAGCTAAATGAAGAAGAAAACATAGAGAAATACAGCAAACAAATCAAGAATACAAAAATGTTTTGTAGCCTGGGTGCACATAAGAAACTGTGCATGTGAGAAACCAGTGTCTGATCCACTACATTCAGGTTAAAAATGAGACTGAGAGAACTTGTAAACATGTACAGAAAGGGGGTGTTCTCCGTATGATACATACATGCAGACATGATATCCGTGTGCAAAATTCTGGCATAACCACTTTAAAACAGTTTCCCGCCCAACAACTAAGAGATATGTTATGCATAGAGCCGATAATGAGAAATAGCTCATCATAAACGTAATTTTATCCGTGTATTACATTGCTTGGCAAGATTTATTTAGTGGGATATGCTATTATTTTGTTTCTCTGCTCTGTTTTAACTCCTTTCAAAGCAATTACCTGTCTTGCTATTAGGTGTTAAATTACCCATAAAGTTGCAAACGGGAGCCGGAAGATAAGAGTAACAAAAAACTATTTATTTCTATACTTTAAAACCTACTGCCTGATCCCACTACTGGGGCTTTGACCTCCCTTTCCGTACAAACAGCACTCAACTTGTTGTGAAATTTGAGGGTCTCAGCCTACTACTTGAAATAGCACCTTTAAGCAAAGTTGAAACAAACCATAGCTACCTAACCCTAAATGAAGCAAGGCTGTAATCCTTGCTGTGGAGCCACCTGATCTGACACTCATGTAGGACTGCCATTCCATTCCAGACTGTAAGAAACTATGAATGTTTTGCCCAAAAAAATCAGTCAAAACAGCAAACCTGCAACTTCTACTTCCATCTGCACCAATTTCTCCAAGAACATCGCTCTTATTCTCCCATGCATTTTTTCTGACAAAGGAATTCTCACTGTCACATTTAGACTAAATTCTTTCCCATAGGGTTCCAACGGGTGCGATCAGGAAGCTTCAGACTCCCAAAAAAGAGGCTGACGGACTAATTAATGTCAAATCCCAGGTAACGATGCTCAGTCATCATCAGATGCCAGTGAGTTGCAAGCCGCATCCGATTCAAAATGTCTAGCACTACCCTAAAAGAAAAGTTAAAAGAAGGGCCTGGTTTACCTTAGCACACACCCTCGAAAGTATCAGCCAAGCAGCACTTTAGAACCATCCAAATCAATCTTCTCTGATCCACCTTTATGGTGACTTCAGGCATCAGTGGCAAAAGAATGTCTGTGCTTGGACAAAAGGTACAATGTTTACTGCACACTTAGTTCAAAGACATGTAAGCTAACCTCCTTTCAGAAAAAAAGTTCAAGACTCATTTCAAACATTTTACAGGCAATTAAGCATTGCTTGCCTTCTCCCCTCCCCTTCTGTCTGCTTCTCCTGCCACCATTGTCATTGCTTAGACCCATCTATCCTTGATCCTGGATCCAAGGCTATCACTGCTGATCATTTAAGCGCGAGTAGCCAATGGTACACACTGGATGAGCAAGTAGGTAATGGAAATTGCTGCACCCGTTCAGGGCTATTATACGTAGTGGGTCAGCTTGCAATATGGCCACTATACTGGAGGAGTGAGCACCAGTGTCAGAAAAAAATAGTTCTAACCAGACCTCATTCCAGAAAGTTGTGGTGAGGAGGTGAAACAGGTTTATAAGTGACAGATCTAGCTATAAAAACAGAGATAGTCTCACCTACTTAGATGAGTGTGTAGTGCAAAAAAAGCAATTGATGGACAGAATGCAGAATAATGTCATACACTCACCCCAGTACAGAGATATGGGCCTAAACCCGTCGTTTTTTTGCTCACTATGCCATTCCAATTTGAACCCAGTCATATGCAAATCAGTCTTGACCTTGTGCCCAATGGGAACAGTCCAGCCTGAACTGCCAGGCCAGGTCCTTCCTGGACTGGAACCAAGCATCCTAGTACCGGTTTCGGGGTTTCATAAATAAAAGGCATTGTCATTTGCAATGTCAATAGCTCAAACTCGCATACACGCGAGACCTATTGCATTGCAAATGCTTGTTAGGACTTTTGCCCTGGATATTCGGAAGCAGTTTACTGCACACTTGTTATTTCACCCTCTGAACTCTGGGGGGTGGGGGAGGGCCCTCGGTACAGGAGAACGAACACGTTTGCCGAAGGTTTGTGTGTTAACATAACTCTAAGGATGCTGATTAACAGAACTCTATACAGCCTCATTAGCATGTCTAAAAGAATCCAGGGCAAACATAATAAGTAGGGGAAAAAAGCAAAACAATTGCGATTCCTTCAGCAGCGGAGTTCCTTGTCCCTTAACAGAAGTAGTATGTGTACACGAACGAAGATGAAATGAGGACAGTGACGGGTGGGGGTGGAGAAGGATCTGAGGGGGCAAGGGGTGGGAGGAAAGAGCAGCAACATGAACGGTGGGCGGGTGGGAGGTTAACAGAAGCAACTTGGATGATGGGCAGGAGACGGCCTGAAACAAAACACCTAACAGAATAAAACAGAACTAATGGTAAACTATGGGCGGGCTGCAAGCCCACTGAAATAAAAAAAACAAGCATTTGCAATGCAATAGGTCTCGCATTACGCGAGTATCCGCTATTGACATTGCAAATAACAATGCCTTTTATTTTTGTTTTCGTTTCTAAAACAAATAAAAGGCATTGTCATTTACAATGCCAATAGCTTAAACTCGCGTAAATGCGAGACCTATTGCATTGCAAATGCTTGTTTCTATTGATCACGTAAGGTTCCTGACAGCTGCGCTATCAAGCCAGACCAAATCATTCATAGTATAGTATAAAATGGGGAATGAATATCTGAAAACTATGCAGATGTCAAAATGCATCAACAGGAGTTTAACCGGTCATGAAATCTCCTAGATCTTCAATATTTAGAAACTGCCACAAATATGGCACAGGAAGATGATGTTATTTATGTGAGACGTATCTATTAAGCACACATTTTGCCATTAGTGTGGTGTAAGAGCGCAACGGAAGCCCGAAGCCCTCTTCATGCAAATTTTGAGGATTTTGACGTAGTAAGCATCTTGCTGTTTAGCATATATGCATTATGCTGACGTGTATCGAAGAGATGGACAACTCAACATACTAGAACATGTTACAACAGTACGAAGGTCCCATGCCCGCAGGACCTGCACTCGCATTGACATACAGTGATCTATACATCCCACCTGTACCGACATACAACACAGCACTGGGACAAGGGAGAGCCAGGCAGAATTATCAGCCCACTCTGCTGATTAACCAGCGGGACCTCCATCATTTACATTGGAGACACCTGAGAAAACATTTGAATTCCACTCCACGGCAAGACCTTTTTCCATTCCGACTCAGCTAACGCTGGGGCCTTAAAAAGGGTCCATGATTACTGCGATAATCCCAGGCACTGCCTGGCGTCACGAAGCACGTCCACGTTTGAGTGGCATATATTAAACATTTACGCTACATGTCAAGACTTCTCATTGCCTGTTATCCCCTGCAGCCGGGCCCTGCTGACAGAGGAAGGCGAGCTGCTCCCCTTCCTCCGCATGTTGTGGTCTGTCCCGGTGCTGATCCCTGGTAGCGGAGCTTGTCTAACCTTTCCTACCACAGGCCACCCCTCGGATCCCTCGGCAGTGGAGTGGCCCAGCACACTGAGGGAGAGGAGCTGCCTCCAAGTGTAACGGGGAACGACTGGAAGTAAAAAATCAGATTTTACCAATCGTAGCAGTGTTTACTTCTAAAAGAGACTGTTATTGTGTACTGTATTTATGTATTATATGTAAAGGTATCTGTATTTCAAAAACCCTGCTAGGACGTAAACTAGCCCCGGACATAGGGATCACCGAAGAGCAGGATTCGTGACTGTTTACAAAGGGGCAGTTAACTGGCGTGTTTCTTCAGTGGGGTGAGAAGGTAGTGTTCACTTAATAAACAAGACTGTAGCTACAGAGTCTTTTGCTGTTCATGTGGTAATCTAAATCAAAGATTGTAGCAAGGCCCTTCCTGGCAGACCTGCCAACTAAGCATCCGGTCACCAAATGTACACCCGTCACGGGATTAACAGCTTTGCTTGGTCTGGGGGGAACGGGGGAGACACACCAACCAGAAAATGGGGCACGGTGATTAATTGTATCAGGAACCCTCACACAGACTTTCAATGTAGAGCGAGGGCAGCACTTGCCAGTGAGCGTCTTGTCAGGAAGGCAAATGCCAGAATCCGGTAAAGTAAAAGAGGCGAAGATAATTAGTGAGAATACTGCGCATGCCTGCAGGATTAACAAGCGCTAGTAATGTTGCCAGTTGTGGGTGTGCCGGCAGAGGAGGCTGGGTCTGCGCAGCAAAGCGGCCGTGTGGCCGGGAAATTGAAAGTGATCGCGATCGCGATCAAAGCGGCCGCGAAAGTGAAAGTAAGCGCGGCGCGCGCGCCCGCGCACATGCACTGTAGCTTTAGGCTACGGCAGCACTTTCAAAAAACCCAGATATAAAATGTCTCTTCGAGCCTTTGGCTCGCGAGACCTAAAAAGAACAATTGATGGACAGAATGCAGAACAATGTCATACATTCACCCCAGTACAGAGATCTGGGCCTAAATCCATTGGTATTTTGCTCACCATGCCGTTCCAGTTTGAACTCAGCCATATGCAAACCAGTCTTGACCTTGTGTGCAGTGCAGTCACTACACAATAACAATGCAGAAACTACCAATTCAAGGTAGCATTTTACCAATTTCTCTCATTTTACATATAGGATTATGTGAGATACATCTGTGTAAGGCTAAATGGCCCACGTAAGTGCTGTCTTATAACACAACGAATTCCAAGGTGAAAATGTAAATAAACAGGAAGTTAGTTAAGCTTAACTGTCGTGCCTCCACTTCACACTTTGAAGGTTCCCAACACATATTTACATGCCCTAATAACTATGCCTCTGTGATAATACAAGTCTTGTTACGTAACATTCTGTGTTCTGTTGCCATGTTGGCACGCTTACTATTTGTATTCAAGTAACATCTTGAGATGGCGATGATTCCAAGTCCTGAAGGCGGTTGCAGTCAGCCAGTTGCTCTGCCGCTCTTCCGATCGTGGGTGCTCCAATAAAGCACTCTTAAACCTAAGTGTGTGGAGACTCTTCAATCACTGCAGCCTCAAACATATGAGGTTGAGAGTAGGCAATTCATAATTGTATTTCAAAGGACACTTATTTAAATAGTATCATACAGTGTACATCCTTTAGGAATATCTCCTCATTGAATAATTTCGTCATCAATATGTTTTGTCTGACCTGTAAAAATGAACCTAGCTTTAGGCCCCTTTCATATAAACAGAAGGATGATATAGTATTGATGACCATGTGAAATGCAAACCCATAAAGACAACTGCGTGGTGAACAGCATAAGGATTCAACCGAAACTGCGAGGCATCATTTCTTTTCGGCTTCTGCTGACCCTGCTATCAATTGTGTGAAGGATAGGCTGACACACCTTCACACATGCTTAACAGCCTATCTAGGATTCCCTGAGAATCTCTTCATTCTGTTACCTTATCAATGCCACCTTACTATCAGGGTGCCAAACTGGATGGTGGCTCGTAAACCCTCACTGTATAAGTGGGCATCAGCCTCTCACCCGGCCTCAGTAACATTAAGGAGAAGGCTGTTATTATTCAAGGGCATTTGATATAATGTACCATATGTACAAATGTACCGGTATGCCAGTAATTGAGGAAGGGGCCAAGGAAATCTGACAATAAGAAACTCCCTTGGAAAAAGTATTCACCAAGGGGATATCTAAATACTGAATCCTTCTGAGTTTGGGACAATGCATCCTTTTAGCCTCTCTCTCTTCACTCATTCTCCCTGGCTTCAGCTGTCAGAGAAAGTTTAGTCAGACCCAAAATTCTAAGATGACTCAGTAGATTGCTGTAACACAAACAGTAGGACATGAGGGTCCTGTAAATACAGTACGAGATCGCTTCCTGTTTTCACTTACTAGCAATCTCCCACTGTGTACTGGTATCCATGGTTAGTTAATACAGCAGAAAAGCACACAGCCACTTCAGCATAGCAAAATCAGGACACTAATAGGCTCTCTCAGGTAAAGCTACTGCACCTGAAACAATACTTTATTATATGAAAGTGGTTCACCTGTTACAAAGGTGTCACCTTCTTAGCAACCTCTTAACTTAAGAGAAACAAACATACTAAAATATTGTAAGTATTGTAAAATAAAATCAGATCAAATTGGCTTCTCGCTGCATTGTGATACGTACTGTTGAAAGAAAAGATAAAATTGTTTTGGGATCTTTCAGCACATAGCCTACAAAATTTGGAATGCCCCTACAAACCAGGGGGCATATTAGCAACAACCGGCGATAATTATCGCTAAGTGCACTTAGCGCTAGGATAATTATCGCCGGCTAGCGTGGATTTTTATCGCTGAGATAGCGTGCTATTAGCAACGCTTATCTCAAAAGCGATCAAAATCCTAGTGCTAACTGCCTAATGTGAGATTATCGCTGGAAACCCAGCGATAATCTCACGAAATGTGGCGTTAGCTTGTTGATAGGGACTCACAAACTTAGCCATGATATCCACCTTCCATAGGATATCATGGCTAAGTCAGTCCTGAAGCAGGCGTAAGGAAAGTAGCGATAACAGGGGTTGCGATACTTTTCCTGCCTCTATGCTTCATAGCGTGGGGCTTGATGATAGTAGAAATGTCGCTTAGCGACATTTCTCCTGTCATGTCAGATCAGGAACGCCCACTTTGCATCTCATTAGAGATGCAAAGCTGGGCGTTAAGATTTCGTGCGCTTAAGCAAGGTTTCACGCGTTAGCGTGACCTTGCTAATTAGGCGATAAAATTATCGCCGCTTTTCAGCCGAAAACGGCCGCAAAAGCGGCGATAATTTTCTATCGCCGCCTTGTAAATATGTCCCCATAATCTTAACCCACGTGCAAGAGGCATTTGTCTGAAAGGTACAGTCTTCAGATTCAAGCTCACCTTTTTCACCCTTGTGTAATTGTGAAACCACATTTAGGTGAAGACTCTTCCCCCATTCTAGGAAGGAGGAATGCGGGAGGTCATGGGCGGATGAGAACTTACCCCTCTATCTCTGCCACTTCGAGGGTGGGATGACACTTCTAGACTGGATGGAGAGTAGGTGGAGAGTAGGTGGAATATTTAAACTCTGATCGACCTACCCTGGTCGTAACAAAGGTGCTCGGCAAATAGACTAACAAGAAATAAACACAAGTGACATAGCAATATAGGTAATGAAAGGGGGGCATTGCAGACAGTTGCAACCCCCTGAGGCCTGGTGGAGTTTCGGGGCGATCCAAAAGATTTTAGTGCACAAAGGAGCCAAAAGAAGTTGCCCTGTTATTATTTCACGAAGTTGGAAGCGTGACCATCTGGTGGTGGCCTGATATTACTCCATCCTGTGTGGGAGCTTTATTTTCCTGGACTCTCTGGTGCAGAATTGGGGAAAACCCCCAAAATATTTAAACCCTATTGATAGTTGACAAAGCAAACAGGCAGTCTGCTTATGTGATATAATCTCTGGCTGCCTTTCGATCGCCAATAAGTTAACATATTGTTGAATAAACCAGTCACTTAATTTTCTCCAATGGAAACTGGTGTGGTCTCAGTTATTCCACTGTATTGACTTTAATTCTGAAATGTATCAATATTCGTTGACCTGTCTATGGGATATCAACACTAAGGGGCCGATTACGATGCCGTAGGAAACGGCTCCGACCAATGAATAATTTGTAAACAATTAAGTGCCAGGGCCCTCAACAGGAGGCCACTGCAGCCTACACCACCGATTGCCCAACCAAACAAGCTACTAACCATCACACTCCCTACAAGTGTGACAGTTCAGACTATTCCAGGCCCCCAAAGCTATAAGATTAACAAGGGCGGCAGGTATTAGTAATTTTTAACGTACCTTGAATTAGTAAACAACTGTTGATGTGCTCACTCTAAATCAGGCAAACAGCCCACCATGTGGCAGTTCAGGTACTGCCAATTAAGTGCCGGTGTTGAGCACCAGAAACCACCGGCTCAAATTAAGCACTGGCTCCGACCGGCATCGTAACCTTCTATTTGGATTAATTTCCGACCGACCCATTTTGATTGAGTCGGTCTGTAATTAATCCAAACAGGATTTCCGAATGGCTTACGACAGGCTCAGAGAGCCCGTCTGCCATTTGGAAAGGGGCCAGTAATCCCAAGGGCGTCTTTTTCCTCCCGAGGGATTACAATGTCGGATTCTGAGAGCCTTTCTGTGCAGGCCTTTCCAACACAGAAAGGCTGTGGGAATTCAACTTTAGGGGCCCCCAGCAGGGCCCCCATGGGTGCAAGGCTTCTGGATGGCAGCCGAGTGGGCACCTACGGTGCCCCCCTATTAATCCCTGCACGGGGTGCAGGGATGAACTGCATGCACCTCAGCGCTTTACAATGAGAGCATGCATTCCTGTTGGAATGCATGCTCTAATTGTAAAGAATAGGATTGCGACTGAACAGTGTTCGGTTGCATCCTAATTTCTGGTTTGGGACCACCAAACGGAGGTTGGTCGGTCCCAGTTCCATAACGATGTCGGACGAACTCAGGTCTGTCCGACATCGAACTCTGCCCCAAAATAGTTGAGCAATTATTGCTTACAATGTCCAAGTTTTAATATGCTCACACATGGGTAAGCGTACAACATAATCGCACAGGGTGTTTTTCAAAACACATTTTTACATACTCGAGAATGAAGTAGCTGTGTGCTATTCCAATTCATTTCAGTTCCTTTCCTCCAAAGTTAGGTTTGGTATGTTTACTGGTTGGACAGTATTGGAGACATGGTGAGTGCACTTACCCTCAGATTCTCCAACTTTACCCTATTAGGTGATATTAACATCCACCTTGACATAGACAATGACCCAGGGGCAATACACTTTAAAGAAATCATGGACACACTCGGCCTAGAGCAGCAGATCTTCTCGGCCACTCGAACGCCGGCCACATCCTTGATAGTGTTTGCTCCAATATTAAAACCCTCATAGTCAAGGCCCCGATTAACCTAACCTGGACCGATCATAAGTTGATTCCCTTAGAAATTAGATCCCAGCGCACATCAAACAACAAGGGGTGCACCATGACCCCCAACAAGCTAAGCCCAGGTGGCAGGGTATGGCAATGCACCTTGACTTACATCGAGCAGCATTAGCCTGCAGACCAAATCTGTCTGGCGACCCAATTGCAGATACTCAACTTTTCACACAATGGATGTGCACTTTGACGGACCATTTTGCATCTGCAGGTCCACGGAATAGCCGCCCACAAAAGACACCCTCTTCCCCATGGTACACTCAAATTCTGAAAGAATCACAGACTTTTTGTAGGATCTTAGAACGCAGATAGCGTCTAAACTATGAGAAGGCCAAACTAATTAAATTCAAATCTGCCCTTAAAAACTATCACAGCCAGATCAAAACAGCCAAAAAAGCCTACTACACTGAAGTGTTTAAATAGGCAAGCTCAAATAAAAAAACTATTTTTAAAATAGTCAACACCTTTACAAACCCAAAATCACTGCAACAAGAGATTCCCCCATCGCAGACCCTGTGCGATAGTTTAGCGGTATTTTTTTTAACAGAAGGTTCAATCATTACAAAGAGATTTTATCCCACCTTCACCTCCCTCCTCCAATAACAATGCCGTTGCAGACAAAGAAAGAGCAAACCTACATATGTTTGAATCTATCAGTCTGGACCAATCTCGGCAGGCAATTCCTGCCATCAAATCGTGTTCCCCCTTTGACCCCTGCCCTCCCTCGATCCTACACACCCTAATCGATACTGTAAACCCGATAATAAACAAAATAATTAATGCCTCCTTGTCATCGGCGAAAATACCTATGGAATGGAAGCTCGCAGCAGTTAAGCTACTACAAAAGGAACAACTTGCGGACGCCAGCACTCTCTCTAACCTCCGTACTATCTCCTTACTACCATGTCTTAGTAAGATCGCTGAAAAACTCATCAGTTCCCAACTCGCAACCTGCCTGGAGTAATTAAATATTCTACACCCCAGCCAATCTGGTTTCAGACCCCTGTATTCAACAGAATCGGCTTTATTGTATACAGCCGAATCTCTTAAAGCGGCTGTTGATCAAGGGAAGAATGTGGATCTGATATTATTAGACCTATCGGCCGCGTTCGACACGGTCTCACATGTCATCCTCCTAGACCTTCTCGAATCCTACGGCATCTCTCATACAGCCTTGACCTGGCTTAAAGCGTTCTTGCAGAATCACAGACAAGTGATCACCCTCAGTCATTATAAGTCAAAAGAAAAACCCCTGTTGTCCGGTGTCCCTCAAGGGTCCATTCTGAGCCCGGTGCTCTTTAATGCCTACATGCCTCCATTGATCAGCCTGATATAGTTCTTTAATAAAGACACCATCTCATATTCGGATGATACACAGTTAATTTTGGTCCTAGACAGAAACACCATACAGGCAGAAGAAAATTTCCGCCTATGTCTCACGGCCACCTTTCAATGGATGAAGACCAACCACCTGAAATGCAACTCTGAAAAGACAGAAATCCTACCACTGGGACAAGGGAACGCTTTCTCTCCCAACATATGGTGGCCAGTTGACACCCCCCTCCTCCAAATACAGTAAAAGTAGCCAGACATTTGGGAATCAAATTTGATGCCACACTGTCCTTCAACCAACAATCATTAGCAGTTGCTGGAACCTGTTTTCACATCATAGTTCTTTGATCTGCTGCCTTTAGCAGCTCGACAGGCTGTTGCGGTGGCCCTAATCACGTCTAAATTGGACTACTGCAATAGCCTCTATGCAGGGGTAAACAAGTCAGTTTTACACAAACTACAAATGGTGCAACATGCAGCAGCATGTCTAATGCTAAAATGGCCCAGGAGATCATCTGCTTCGGCGGCCTTAGAAACACTACACTGGCTACCCATCCATAAAAGAGTTTTGTTTAATATTCTGATAATCACTTTCAGAATATTCCACTCCTTAGGACCACAATATCTTCGGCCCAGTTTCATGCGCTATACACCTACTCGGAACCTCAGATCATCTAACGCCAATCTGCTAAAACCTCCAGCGTTTAGATATGCCTCAAACGGTGGGAAATTGCTTGTGGTGATTGGCTCCAAAGCATGAAACCAACTTCCTAATCATCTCTGTCACATTCAATCTGAAACGTTCTTTAGGAAGGCCCTGAAAACTTGGATCTTTTAAGCCTCATATGTATTATGCAAAATACTCATTTAACATCTTCTCTAGCCCTCAGCTATCCTGTTGTCCCTACCTAGTAATCCACTTAGCGCCTTGATGCTCCTCGGAGTGACGGTCGCGCTTTATAAATGTCTCATAACATGACATTACATTACATTACAATATGTTAGCAACATATTGTTTCTTGCCCAGATTCTTCATGACTACCAGCGCACTATCACTGGGCTATTGAGATACTTTAAGACGTAAAAGATGATCACAAACTACTCCAAAACAAAAGTTTAACATAAAAAAACTGACGTATATGAAATCAATGTCTATCACTCATGAAGCAGAATATCTTGAGCACTTCACATGACAACACTGTAGAAAATATGTTTTCTAAATCACTCCAATAGCAGAGGGGTTCAGAAGACATACTTATTACTTATCAGATGTAAACATCCATATTTAACATATGTAGCCCTGGCCCCTTGACTCTATAAAAAGATTGTTGTCCATAGATTTTCACCTTTGATTTGGGTATTTGTATTGTGAGAGAAGTAATTTAGCTTGGGTAAACATTGCTAATCCGGGTTAAGGTTATCTGGCCGACATTTTTAAAAATGGCGGATGTGGTGCAGTGATTATGTAATATTTCAGGAACCATGAGACCTATATACTTCATTTTGGTGTCAAAACATAGGTTTTAGGGGTCCGGTAGTCTTATTGAGACAGAAAATAACTCCTCAGAGCAACCCTTCCGCCATTGTCCAAACACAACACAAGTGCTACAAGCTGCATACAGAGGAAAAAAGCCTTGAAATAATTTGTCAAAAAATAGCAGAAACCAGTAAATCGCAACAAGAATTCGAGTCTTCTGAGAAAGCAGCGACAACCAAACCCAATGCCCATCTACTTAGAACATCACTCGCTACCCCTCGTCCACCTCCAACAACTGCTCAGAAAGCAGAGGATCTTCAATGTGTTATCTGTGATTTAACCAGAACAAGTGCCAAAGGGATTGACTAAAGAACAAAGTACAGAGGGCCTTATTTACAAGGAATTAACGTTACGCGGTGCCACAAGCCATTTGGCTGCGCCGCTGTGTTTTAATTCTGAAGCTCAGGGATGAGTCACATCTACAACGATATGTTAGATCCCTTTGCTCCCTCCTGCGCTGGTGCACAGTTTGCTGCCATGCGCCAACGCAGGCACCCTTGCACTATAGTGCAAGAGTGCCTGCATTGAGGGGAATGATTGTTTATGTGCAGGAATGTATGCCTTCCTGCACATAAACAACCTGAAATGGTGTTTGGAAACTTCTATCTGAGCTGCTTAATGCACAGGGACACCTACCTGCACACAAACAATTACAAGAGGTGATTTCCTCGTTCTATGTTTGCTGCCGCATGCAGCACGCATAGAATGAGGAAAAAAAGAGAAGAAATTAAAACATTTCTCCTCGTTACGATACCCTACGCCTCCTCAGGGCAGGCGTAGTATTCTGATGCATTTCCAGGTTTTCGATCTCTCGTAAGTTTGGAAATGTGTCAGAAGCTATGGCTGTTGTGTGTGAACACTCACAGCAACACCCATGGCACGCCCCTTTCATGCAAAGTGTTGTGTGTAAAGGGTCCATATTTACAAGGACATGAAAAGCCATGTAGGGTGGCTTTATGTGTCTTTGTGAATATGGGACAGCAGGTTGTGCCACTGGTGCGACACAAAAAGTGAAGCACGCGCAGTGCAAGGAGCTTCTAAATAAGCCCCATAGTATGTGAGTCTCAAAGGGAAAACATGTTTTTATCTGCAGCTAGTTTCTTCCAAGATGAAGTGTTCAGCTGAGTAACTGATCTAAACAGCGAGGTGAATGTATTTGCGGTGGATATGTATGCGCACCCGAACTGCATGCGTGCATACATTCGAAAATATGAATGTACAAAGAGCTACCAGCAGCAACTTAACCGCTAGTTAAGTTGCACTCATAGAAAAAGCAGATTGCATTTTAAAGTCCCACTTGAGTGCTGGCTGCGTGTTCACACTCAGTGAGATCAGAGAAATAATGGTCAACATTGATGAAACTGTATTCATCCATAATAATGAAATAAAGATTTTTCTAGTGAGAATGTACAAGGACAGAATTGTTTTTTGTCCGCCTAACAAAAAGAATGAGCCACTTATGGTGTTCTCAGCTGATTTGACTCCCAAAGTTCTTGCTGCCAAAATAAGATGACAGGATGCAGTAAAATCAGCAGGAAACATTTTAAGAAACATCCAGAAAGATTTAGGGGCACATGTATTAAGCTTTTTTCCGGTCGCAATTGGGTTGATTCGCAGAATTGGCTCGTTTGCGAATGGAAAAAAATATTTTCTGATGCATGTACCTTTTTCCATTCGCAATGTAGGTAATCGCAATTTTTTGCGAATACATTTAGGGATTCGCAATTTGCGAAACCCTATTTGCCAATGCATGTAGCCTTTCCTAAATGTGCATTTAGGAAACGCTTATTACCATCAACTACAAGTTGATGGTAATTTGTGCATGCTTTGGGGCATATGTATGCTTCACATGTGCACACTTACCTTTTTTGAGGGGTGCTGCAGGGGGGGCTTAGGCCCCCGGGCACCCTTAGCTTTGCATTCGCAATTTACCAATTTACCAATTTGGTAATCGCAATTTGCGAATGCATTACCATTCATTCCAATGGGCCTGAAGGCCCATAGGACTGAATGGAGTCACATTAGCTAATAGCGATTCGTAATTTCCGAAACGCCATTAGCTAATGTTAAGGAATAGCAATTCTAATTGGGATTCCTCCATGCATTGGCCTTTGCGATTACCAAAGAGCGATTCCTTAAAATCGCTATTTGGTAATCGCATGAGGGACAGGCCTATTTGTAAAACTGGTGCCACTGTAAACCATGACCAGTTTACTAAGGATATTAGAATGCGAAACTGATTGTTTGTTGAATTTGTCTTTTGGATCCCCCTCCTTTGTATCTATCCTATTTCACGAGCACTTTCCTTTTTCACACTCCCCTTGGAGCAACCTTTTTCTAGTGGAATATTGAATATGGTGATCTGTGATAAATGTAACTGAGAAATAAACAGTCACTATTGGAGCAATATTGGGTGCGTTTGTGTCATTTGAGGATATACATGCTTGCATATTGAAGAAATCGGTGGTACATTAATGATCCAATGTTAATCCTATATGTATCTGATGCCTTTTGACTAATGAATGATTTTCATAACTAAATTGTTGCTTTTAGAAGTCTAGGACCATTGTTTTCTATATCAGTGTTTTTATCAAGGCACATATTCTTACAGGTGATAACGCTATGAGCAAAATTGGAACAAAGCTTGGAGCTATAACTACTAAACCTGTGAAGTTTCTAAAAGGATTTGCTGAGACAGAAGAAGAATTTTACTTTAAGGACGTAGAAAAATACCTTGTGCATGTGTGAAAAAATTAGTTCTGACTGTCACACATTTGACGATCTTCAGTACATTGAGTTCAAGATATCAGCCCGGCTAAGTGACCTTCCACCAACTTCAAATTCTGTGCTTGGATACATTAAAAGAGCGTTCTACTTGATCAGAAGATGTGTAAATGTTTTGGATCATTCTTATGTAGTGAAAGATCCATGTGAATTTGGGTCAGAAGATATAGATGGGGTACTAAATCCTATGAAATTTCTAATGCTTCTACCCATAGAACTTACATGTAATTGCAAACCCTGTGCTATAAAAAGATGTTCCTGTCGATATGTTCTTCTCAAATGTTCAACATTCTGCAAATGTACCACGAGCAATTGCCGAAACAAATAAATAAAGGGAACTTTGAAAATGTGTCTAAAACAGGAGTGATAAACATTATTTGTTTTCATATTCAGATCATAAACATTGTTTAGTGTATACATAAAAGGATTAAAAACCATTCTTATTTGTTTCATTTCTATATATACCTCTTCCTCCTCTATTATCACCACCATTTTGGAAAATGGCAGAAGGGTTGCTATGAGGAGTTATTTTCTGTCTCTATAAGACTACTTGACCTCAAAAGCCTATGTTCTGACACCAAAATGAAGTATATATGGCTCATGGTTCCTGAAATATTATGTCATCACTGGAACACATCCGCCATTTTTAAAATGTCATTCAGAAAAATTCGGCCTAGATCAGCAATGTCTACCCAAGCTAGATTACTTCTCTCATGATCCAAAAAATACAAATCAAAAATGAAAATCTCCGGACACCATTTCTTTCACGGGATTATATAAGACAAAGGATTTGTTTTCTAATAGCTATTAAAAAATTTCACTGGCAACTTAAATTTACATAGTCCCCAAATTTCATTGTGGTATACAATTGTAAGCTGTGAGTTTATTTTTATAAGGCAACCAAAATTACAGATAAAAATTATGCATAGATATTTAGCAGTGGTTGACTTTCTGCCTTCCTACCCCTGAAGACTGTGAAGTGACACTCATGAGTGAGTGAGGTCCCTAGTTATGGATCAGTGGGAGGCGACAGCAGGCACTGTCTTACACTATCCTCCTCTGCTTTGCTTGTTGCGGAGGTTGGATGAAGCAGAACCACTTTACCTCTGCCCTCTGTGCTGCCTCAAAGCTGAAAGAAAATTGCTTTTACCCATCTTATATCCTTGGAAATTCCTAGGTCTGAGGTTAGTAGACTCTTGCAGCCTCACCTTGGTGTATCACCTACCATTCTGCTCCAGGTCAGGTAGATATCCTGCCTTACTGTGCAAGCGATATGCCTGGTGAAGACACTTGTACCAAGGAGTTGCCCATCCTGGGCTGTCCTGTCTAAAGAGTGAGTACAGATAAGATATGTTAATATGGTGTGTCTGAGGCTAATTGCATCCCTTACTGTTTCTGCGCTTTTAATAGGCTAGTTTTTCTCCTATTTCCTGACAGTAGATAGGAAGTGGTCCACAGGAAGACCATGTTGAGACGGTACTGGCGCTGGCTTTTTTCAATTGAAATAGCTATATCTAACAGTCACAATCCCAAGTTCAGAGGCCCCCTGGTGTGAATAATTTGCTGGGCTGAATATTTTACTGGCCACAGGAAACTTTATAGGAAATCATTGACTCTTTGCAAGAAAGAGGATGGAAAGAGTTGCAGGACACCATAATCACTATGGCCACTCAACCCAGAATGGGCAAAGGAAGTAGTGCAAAGCAGTGGTCTAAATGACCCAGGTCGCTCAAGAGAGCCTCCTGGAACAGGGGAATATTATTGTTCCATCATTGTGAAGTTGATGGTGTCAGATAGATTCCTAAATATTGAAATCTCTCAAGTGCCACTATTAACTCGACACAAGACAGTAATGTCTGTGAAACTGCAGGGAGGATAGAGATAGATTTGAACTTGGTTGAGTTTCAAGTCAGTCAGCCATGATTTTGAAAGCCTTCAAGTGCCACCATAGACTCTGGACACCAGACAGTGATGTCCGACGAGCCCCAGAGTTGGTAGAGAATAGATTTGGACTGACTGAAGTTCAAGGCAGTCAGTTGTCCAAAGGGGTCAAGAATTTGCTTCACTTGTGGGCACTATCTATGAGAGTGGCCGAGATAAATCAAGAGGTCATTAGCATAGAGGGGAATGCAGTCTTCCACCAATGGCCCTGGAGAACTTCTGTATCATTTTTTGTCTAGTCTCTTCAGCCCTGCAAAGAGCTTAATAGCCAGAGCAAAATGCAAGGGGAAGGGTGGGCACCTCTGTGGGTCAGATAAAGCACAATCGTCTCATATCCTAAATGGGGCGGGGGGGGGTGTATGTATATGAAGGACAGGAATCTTGGGCCAAAGTCCATCTAAGTAAGATTAGCAAAGAGCTATCTCCATCTGACAGAAACAGATGCCATTTCAAAACCTGCCAGAAGAAGGCCAGGGCTAAAGGCAGTAGCGTTTTGGAGACTTCTCATTTGTTGACAGGTGGATCGACATGGCACAATGCCATTCTGATCAGCATGGCCAGTGAGTGGGTGTGTGATAGCAGAGAGTTGCAAAGCACTTTGGCCAGTATCTTGACTTCTATGATAATTAAAGAGATGGGCCTATGCAAGGCAAACAGGTCAGGCAACTTGTTAGGTTTAAAAAAAAACAGCTGGGATTGTTTCACACAGGAGGATTCCATTTTCTGAGGCTTGTTGGAAATTGGCTTTGAGATGTGGAGCAAGTTTGGAGAAGAGACGTTTGAAGGTTTTTAGTGGGAACATATTACGACTGGGAGCTTAATGGAGGAAAGTTGGGATATAAGTCACTTTAATGACTGCAATTTCGTAGGCAAGTCTCTTGTGAAAAGGATACACTCAGTCTTCTGTATAATGGATCCAGGGTTTATTTAAGTAGATACAGTGGGAAGACCCCATCCAGCAAGAGCCTAAGCTTCAAGCAACAGCTTTACCAACCCCTACCTTCCAATTGAGCACAAACATTCCAAACACCCTGGTTTCAGCTAATGTCAATATTCTAGAATGCAGAGTTACTGTGAAAACCATGCAACTCCCCCATAATACTGAAAATACACTACCCTAATTATCTATCTATCTATCTATCTATCTATCTATCTATCTATCTATCTATCTATCTATCTATCTATCTATCTATCTATCTATCTATCTATCTATCTATCTATCTATCTATCTATCTATCTATCTATCTATCTATCTATCTATCTATCTATCTATCTATCTGTCTGTCTATCTATGATTATATATAGATATATATACCATAGATAGATATACACACAACATTAAGAGATAAAGAGGCATGGACAAACAGAGTCTTGCAGCTAAGGTTGCTTTCTTCCAACGTGGGAGCTCTTCCTCCTGCCTTCTTGTGCGTCCTTGACAAGAATGTCTTTTCCCACAGGAATGCAGGTATAATTTCCCACAGCAGAGCCTTTGGACTTTGATTCTGGATGGCATTTGGCAACTCTTCCCAGATTCCAAATTCTATGAACCTACGCATTAACAGCATTTTGTAACAGGTTCCTCACTTTCCAAGGCTGAGTAAATGTATCGACTAACCCCCCTTTCCTTGGGTGCTTTATCTGAACCCAATCACCTACATTCACTTTAGTTTATTTGCCAGTCATGCACTTGTCGTAATCCACCTTTTTTTCCTAATCTACTCTTTCTCTCTTACCATCCAATCAGCCTCCTCCCCAGACACATCACCCACATAATGCATTCTCTCTTTATTTAGCACAGACTGACACATAAGGCAATTAGGAATCCATTGTCTAAACAACTCACAGGGCATCACCCTAGTCTGTGGTGCAGAGTTAATCTGTAAGCCTGCACCTTCTTTCAGCTCCTCAATCCAATTCAACACATTCACCAATGCATGCATGCTGCATAGATTCTTTAAATACCTTGTAAAATAGTTCTAGCATGCCATTGGCCTCAAAATTGCAGAGCGCTGTCTTTTTATGTTTGATTCCCCTTGCTCTATAACCATAGAGGTTAGTTGTACACTATTGTCAATCAACAAAGCAGTAGGAAAACCCTCTCTTCCGAACAAATCATCGAGAAACCCAATCACATCCGAGTCTCTACGGAATTTACTGTCTTCATTTCAGGCCTCCAGGAGAACATGTCTGTACATGCAATGATATACTTGTCAGTACTCAAAATCCTAATAGGACCTACTATGTCCAAAGCCACGTCCACCTAGGGCCCAGATGCCAAGTACCTCATTACCATGGGTTGATTCCTACATTTCAAGATTGTATCACTGTTCCTGTACTCAAACCAATCCCTCACAACTCTTTCCATTAATAAATCAATCCCTGACCGCCAGTAATGCTGTCTGACCATCTCCTTAGTCTTAGATATGCCAAGATGAATCTCATGGGCATTTTCCAATCAATTTCATTCTGAAATTATTAGGAGGCACAAACGTACTCCTTATCATGACTAAACCATCCATACGGGAAATTGTATCCTTTACATGCCAATATTATTTTGTGTTCTCATCACCGTTGTCTTTGACCTTCCACTTGATCTATGCAAAAGAATTTGAGGAGGTCTCGATTACTTTGGTGGAACATTTCATTTCAAAATGGCTAGCCACCGGATAAGTTACATCCTTGCCCTAAAGGCTACATAGGAAGCACCACACACCCTACAAAAAAACGCATTCTCAAGCACATGCGAGCAATCACCAAGAAGGATGTAACTTATCCGGTGGCTCACCATTTTGAAATGTTCCACCAGGTGGAAGATCAAGTCAAAAAGAATGAAAGAGGGGGTGACAGAATCAAAAGACTGTGTATACTAGAATCGAGAGACATAATAGATCTTCAAACAAAGGCACCACTGGGCCTTAACAATGATGAAGAAATGTGGGTACACCTCGAATAACGGGATAATTATGTGCTTCGGACTATATCTCATTCCTCTCATTATGGGCAAAACCTAACATAGGGATGGGACTGGCCGTAACAATCCAGCCTTTTGCATTAGAAACCACCATGGGCTAAGACCTGTTATAAGTAGGTCTCCTAACCTTGGGATTTAACCAACAGAATTACCCTCTTCTCTTTCTGAGATTTGCACCCACACTCCGTGACATGATTGCCCATTCAGGGCACAATTATGAACGGACATGGGAGAGTCTTTTCTAAATACATTTTTCAATAGGCAAGCATTTTCGATGATGAATTTTCTGAATGGATTACTATTAATTTCATTCCCTGTGCCTCATTGATGTTTATTAATTGTCTCCCGTATTGTCCGATTCAGTCCAATTATTTTTATTTGATTCACCTATGGTTTTGGTTTATATAGTTTGCACATGTTTATGTTGAGAACCACGTTATAAGATGGCTGCCACTGAATTTGGTAATTTACTGTGATTAATAGACCATCTTCTCTTTTTACAATTAACACGTGATACACTGTTTGATTAAAATGGCTCCGTGAAAAAACAGAAACTGACATAGAAGAATGCGTAAAGCCGAAACGCGCCTGTCAGTGCAGGAGGCCTGAACATTAAAAGCACCTTGATGAGAATTTCCGTGTGTGCTCTCGTTTTTGGCATTTGGAAGTAATCGCCTTTGTGGTTATATATATATATATATTATTTTTTTTTCACTGAAAAAAACAGGTTTCAGAGGCGTTATAGTTAGGAATTAGCATTTAAAAAACCTTAGATATTCACTGAAAAAAACACAGGTTTCAGGGACGTTATAGTTAGGCTGACATTTCACTCGTACAAAAGCAGAGAAATTCAGCCGTTATAGTTAGCTGAGCTGACTATAACTCACGCCCCCGCAATGCACTGCTGATGACTTCACATATTACATCACTCATGATATGGTCAGTGGCATCACTGATGACATCTCAAATGACATCACTGATGGCATAATTGATGACATCATCCACTTAATCTCTGATACATCCTAATATAATCTTTCATATACCCACTCTAAAATACAGACTACCATTCTCAAAACCATAGACACGCCAATACCAGTTAGTACATACCTACTCACTGATTCATACGTCTACAAACACATCCACTCACTCACCCATACAGTCACTCATACACGCATTTATTCTCACACCGCCACTCACCCATAGTTACTCACACATCTAGTCAGTCACTCAGAGAATCAATCACACTGCCATTTTCTCACTTACACAGTTATACACCCACCATCTCACTTATTCATACAGATACCAACACATATTCACTCTCTTATACAATCACTGACACAAACACACACTCATCCATATAAGTGCTCTCACAAGCACTCTCACATACAATTGCTTATATAATTCAACTCACATATAGTGTCTTATATATGGAGTTACTCACCCATACACCACTGAGACATCCAGTCACTCAACGACAGTACCATATGCACACTCATTCACACATACAGCCCCTCGCAGACACAGTTAAGAACTCATACAGCTAGTGAATCACCCACTCACACATCTATGCAGAGAGGCACACACCCCCTCACCCAGACACTCAGGCACCCATAGAGGTACTCAGACAACCAATCATTAACCCATATAGACTTCATGTAGCTACTTACCAATCCATTCAGCCACTTACACACCAACTGACGGATTGATACATTCACACAGATTATTCAGTCACCCATGTATTCACTAAGACATGTTTAATCAGTCACTTATACAGTCCGTCACACACCCACTAAATCATTAATTCAAACACTTATACACCCACTAATTCTTCATTACACCTTGGCATATATATATATATATATATAACAGTCTTAAACTTTTTCGAAACACTCAGTCACTGGATGATGTCATCAGTGATGTCATTTGAGATATCATCAGTAATGTCATCAGTGATGTAACTGACCATGTCATGAGTGATGTAATATGTGACATCATCAGCAGTGCATTTCTGGGGCACGAGTTATACTTAGCTCAGCTAACTATAACGGCTGAATTTCTCTGGTTTTGTATGAGTGAAATGTCAGTCTAACTATAACGTCCCTGAAACCTGTGTTTTTTCAGTGAATATCTAAGGTTTTTAAAATGCTAATTCCTAACTATAACATTCTTGAAACCTGTGGTTTTTTTCAGTGAATTTCTAAGGTTTTTAAATGCTAATTTCTAACTATAATGTCCCTGTAAAGAGGCAAGGGAAGTGCAGAAAGAGGAAGAAAGGTGCAGAAAGAAGAGAGTGGGGTGCAGATAGAGGCAAGAGAGGTGGAGAAAGAAGAAAGAGGGCTGCACAAAGAGACAAGATGGGTGCAGAAAGAGGTAAGAGGGGTGCAGATAGAGGAAGTAAGGCTCAGAAAGAGGCAAGAGAATTGCAGAAAGAAGCAAGAGAGTTCCAGAAAGAGGCAAGAGAAGTGCAGAAAGAGATAAGAGGTGCAGAAAGAGGCAAGAGCGATGCAGAAAGAGGAAGAAAGGCCCAGAAAGGTCCAAGTGATGTGCAGAAAGAGGAGTGACTGGATGAGTGCACGGGTAGTGCCTCAGTGAATGGATGAGTGCATGGGTACTGGCTGAGTATTTGCATGATTGCATGGCTAGTGCCTGGGTGATTGGATGTCTGCATGTGTAGTGCATGAGTGAATGGATGTGTGCAAGGGTAGTAACTGGGTGAACAGATGAGTGCATGGGTAGTGCCTGAGTGAATGGAGGAGTGCATGGGTAGTTCCTCAGTGAATGGATAAGTGCAACAGTAATGCCTGGGTGATTGGATGAGTGTAAGGGTAGTGTATGTGTGAATGGATCAGAGCAAGGGTAGTGCATAGGTCACTGGATGAGTACATGGGTAGTGCCTGAGTGAATGAATGAGTGCATTCATGGTGTCTGTTAGGTTCAATGACTGCATAGTTTGTCCCTGGGCAATTCCTTTAGTGCATGGATAGTGCCTGGGTAAATGGCTGAGTCTATGGGTATCACCTGCATGATTGGAACAGTGCAAGTGTAATGTCTATGTGATTGAATGAGTAGAATCTGAGTGATTGGATGGGTGTATGCTGAGTACCTGTGTGAACGAATGTGTGGAAGGATAGTGTTTTAATCATTGAATGAGTGCATGGGTAGTGCCTCAGTGAATAGATGAGTGCATGGGTAGTGGCTGAGTCTTTGGATGAGTGCTTGGGTAGTGCCTGAGTGACTGGATGACTGCATGCGTAGTGGCTGGGATAAGAGAGGTGCAGAAAGAGGCAAGAGAGGCGCAGAAAGAGGACAAGAGGTGTGCAGAAAGAAGCAAAGACAAGTCCAGAATCAAGGAAGAAAAGTGCATAAAGAACCAACAAAGGTGCAGTAAAAGGAAAGAGGGGTGCACAAACAGGCAAAAGGGGTGCAGAAAGAAGCACAACAGTTGCTTAAAGAAGCAACAGAGGTGCAGAAAGAGGGAAGAGAAGTGCTCCAAGAGGCAAGAGAGGTACAGAAAGAGGCAACAGAGGTGCAGAAAGGGGTAAGAGGGGTGCAGGAACAGGCAAGAGAACTCCAGAAAAAGAGCTGCAGAGAGAGGAAGAATGGTGCTGGATTAATTAAATCAAATCAATAAAGCTTTATTCGGTGCATAATATACAACCATAAAAGCATTCTAATCAAAAAGAGAACATCACTAATGCTGGTGTCCTATCTACAAATTTCTGTACGGATTACTACTCCAATAACAATCCCAGTTAATGACATGTAACAAAGAAACAATTAATAATACAAAACGTTTTACCGTTACTAAATTAATCATGGTTGATAAAAGCATTCATAAAATAAGCATATAAAAACATTTTGATCCAACACATCATATCACATCATTACCATATAAAAACAACATTTAGAAGAACTTAAACTCAAGGTCAGGGGACAGTGCATATTGCATTTTCGTATTCATTTATCTTATATAGACACAGATGCTTACGTGATAAAGTGCAGTAAGTGCAAGGCAGTGACTAATTTCAGGCTTCGAATATTTCAAACATCTTGTTTTTCATACGTTAAGGCTTCTAAATATGAATTATCCTTTCTTCTCCTGATTGCCATTTGTATAAAAACAATAACTGCATTTCGAATTTTATCATTTTCTAAACTACAGATATCATTAAAAGCATGTTTATAAAAATATAATTTTTTATCTAGAAAAAGTTGTTATAACACAAATTTCCAAATGTCCCGGTAAAAACTACAAAAAAGAATAAAATGGAGCGTGGACAGAGGGGACTTTCAGTCACAAGGGCAGTTTGGGAGGTTATGACTCCACTTTTCTGATCTAGGGAAAGCTATTAGGTAGTGTAAGGAGCCAAACCTTAGCCTGGTCGAATAGTGTCTATGCTGTATATTGCTTACCGTTATAAGGTACGGTTGGATGCCCTCCAATAGTGGGCGCTCACAGTAAGATTTGACACTGTTTTAAAACAGCTTCCTCAGCTCTTATGTATTCCCTAGAAGTGACTAGCCTTGTCTTTAGGTCTATAATCCTGAATGGACATTGGCTCATGAAGATCAGGGTCCACCTTACATTCTTTTAAAAGATTGTGAATATACGCTAACCATGGGAGTTTCCTGCTATGGGCAAGGCAATCCATTATAATATCCTTGGTGAACTTAGTCTCATCTTTCGTCCAAATTCCGTGCCAAACATAAGTGCTGCCGTGCTAATAAAATCACTAATGTAAGGTGCGCACAGCTCTTTGAGAACTATATATGAGGCAGTGGAATTTGGGGCTGCCAACACCCTTTTAAAAAATGTATTTTCCTGAATTTGTAACAGGGATGTTGTGTTGGCCCTGCCCATATGGCTGCTCCATAGCATGTGCCTGTAATCCACTTACTCCTATATAGTGTAAGGCTATCCCGTACCGGTTTGTTACCTATTTTTGAAGAAAATCTAAAAATGCCCTTGCAGTATCGCAAACATTTCAGCTTGCATAGGTCAATATGTGCGCCCCAAGTACCATTCCTATTAAAAAGGATACCCAGGTATGTAAAGGATGTTATTCTATTGATTTGGGCACCTCCCACATGATGTTGCCTATTCTTTGCTCTACTTTTCCGACAAGTCATGAGGAACATTTTGCTAAGATTCAACTGTAAATCTTTTTCAGTCATGAATTGCGTGAATTTTTCTATTAAACATTGTAAGCCATTCGCAGTCCTCAACTAATTAAATCAGTACATGGGTAGTGGCTTAGTAATTGTGTCCATGGCTAGCGCTAGGGTGACTGCATCAGTGAATGGGTATTGTCATAACGAATGAAAACTTGCATAGTAAGTACCTTGGTGATAGAATGACACCATGGAAAGTGACTGAGTGAATAATTATGTGCAAGGATAGTACTTGAATTATTAGATACATTCATGGGTAGTGCAGGGAGGACTGGATGACTGCAACAGTACTGTCTGTATCAAAGTGTATATATTCCTTTCTACTCATAATATAGGGCACAAAGAGACATTCTTATATAGACAGAGATACAGTTCAATACATCTGTCAACATATTCTAAACATCATTCAATAATTGGTTTTGTATACAATGCAAATGATCACTACTCGGGACCTATGATTGATATCATGTTTTCTCCTCTTCATAGATTCTACTTGCTCACACTCTTACGTCCTGATCATGATCTCGCATTTATGAGATCGAAACGCCGTCGACCTTTTACAACCAAACCTCCTTCATTGCATTAATTTATTTTGGGGTTTTGTTTATTATTGTCAATGCGATGTAATTTTAAATGTCACTAGCACCCCTCACTTCACGCACCTTCACTATATTCTTGTGTGAGCACCAGAACTATCACTTGAATAGCAAAAAATTGATACTCCATTTATGCTGTTAATAAATGTGATGTCATTTCAAACTTGCGTCCCTGCATATATTGCGTAACTAGTCCCCCGTGGACTTATTTCTTGCTTACCCGACTAATGCTCATTTAAATAGGCTACCCCAGGACCGTAGGGGCCTCTAGTGTACAATTGTTCCTTAGGTTGTTTAGAGGCAGTTTTTAAGGCGTAATTTTCCTCTTAAGCTTCCCTTTTTTAGAGGCAGTATGCTTAGACTCATGATGGGTCTTTTTTGAAGCTTTCTTTTGTCCCTCAGGGGCAGGGCCGGACTGCCTACCGGGCATTTTGGCATGCTGCCGAGCTGGAGGCTGATGTCAGTGCGGTGGGGGCTAATTTCGTTGATGGAGACCAGCGTGTGCTTCGAAATAAACAAAGCAAAACAAATTTCGTTCAGCACACGCAGGTCCCCATCAACGAAATCAGCCCCAAGCTCGGCAGCATGCCAAAACGCCCGGTAGACAGTCCGGCCCTGCTCAGGGGGTTCCAGAGATCTGTTTATTTTCTTAGATAGCTGGACTGATGCCTGGGAACTAACACTGCCTTCCTCATCAGATAGCACAGAGGTTTTTGATGTTAGCCTTTCCAGCCAGATAAGCAATCTACCGTCCCTGTCTTTCAGAGTCTTAGAAGAAAAAGTTCTGCAAATCCTGCTGTCCTTTACTTTGTGAAGAGGGTACAGGCAATAAATACAATCCTTGTGGGATCTTCAAAATGCAATCTTTTCTTCCCATGTGACCCACAAGGCCTGAAGAGTCATTTTTTAGAAGAATCAAACATCATGTTCTCACAGAAATCCAAAGTGAAGAGAAACTGAGCAGAGCTCAGGTAGACTTCCTGTCACAACGACATGTGGTAGAAAATCTGAGGGTCTTGCCTCTCTGTGTAGTGTTCTAGAGGGTGCTTATGTCTGATTGGCTGTGTTCCAACTTTAGTTCTTTTTTTACAAAAAGATATGGAGGGGCTATTGCAGTGACTGTGCAATGCATTATTGCCTATGATGATATGAATTACTACTATTACGATTTTTACCGTGAGACTCCCACCTTGACGGCGGAGATGATTCAAGCATGTGAATCTATGAAAGATCCAATAGTGGATAAACACTCTAATCTGGAGAGTGAGGGACGAGCTCCTGAAAAGAAAGTGGATACTTGAATTGTTAAGTGAGCGCCATATGTTAGATGAACCTAAGAAAAGGGAGAAACTGAATAAAAGAGTAGGCCTAGCGTAGGTAACAGTTCTGGTAGAGAGTTGGACTTTTGAATGCAATTAAAAAGCATAACTCTGCCCCCCAGATAGACCTATGTCCGACAGTGATTTCGAAACACCAGCAGTACGTCTATCACTTATCTTCAATAACATCATAAACATTCAATCTTAAAAGGAGTATTCAGGGAAACCCTAAACTATGTATTAATTACACCCCTCTTATAAAATAAATGTGTAATTGACACAGAGAACTATCATTCAATCTCTAATCTTCCTTACCTAGGAAGATAGTGTGTCATTGAAAAAATAATAAACTATTATAATACCAATTCTATGTCAGGACCGGAGGCGAGGATTATGCTTTACTTTCTCCACTTTAATCACAGCAGCCATTCAAAGTTAAGCAAACCACTATTCCCATGAACCATAGGGAATAACAACACAAAAACAATAGAGTGTCCATGGATAGATAGTCCTCTTCCAATGCACCAATCACGGGGCTCCTAGGAGTATGTAGTCCTCTGTCCCTCATCACTCTCCCTCTTTCTTTGCTGCTGCAGCCAGATAAGTGTTGCCCTTTTTGTCTCTCCTCATAACGTGCTGTGTTATACTCTCTACAGTGGAACGTGCTGTGTTATATTCTCTATAGTGTTTATATGTGTGAACTTTGCCGTTTTCAGGGCCTTAGCCCTCCGCTGTATTTGCATTGTATTCCCGTTGTGCTGGTGTTGTATTGGCCTGCCTTGTATTGGCCTGCCTTGCGTTTTCTCATCGCTTTGGTTCGTGCTTAGGCGCGATTCCTGTTTGTTTGGTTCAGGCAGTTGGATTTCGCTTCCTAAAGCTTTCGATGTTTCTGCGAGTTGACCGCTACTCGATGCCCTCGCCCGGCTGTGGGAGCCTTCAGTCTCCCTAACGGCCGTTACCTCAGTGGTGCGGCCTCGCAGCGCCTTCCTCCCGCCGCCAGAGGGCGCTGAGACGCGTCCTCTCGTTCGCCACATCTCTGGCATTCCGCGCATTGCTGGACGGAGACGCGGGCGATCGCCAGAGCCTTGCCTGCCAGTACGCCGCGTGTGGTCTGTAAGACTGCCATTAGGCAGTGTTTTGCTTTCATTATGCCCCCTTGAACGCTCGCGTGTACAGCGAGTCTGTAACTGCCATTAGGCAGTGTTGGTTTGAAGGCTATTTTGCCTTATTAGGGGTCCGTTTAGTTAGGCCTTTGCCACGCTCCACTGGGGTGGGTATTGGGACGTTTTACCTGGCAGGCTGCGCTCTATATTTACTGCACCAGGGCCGACAGTCCCAGGGTTCTGCCCATTATAAACGCAAGCTCTGCCCGTCCTTGCATCAGGCTGTCACCCAGCCCTCCCCTAAAGCTGAGGTTACCCCTCACCAGTTTACCTACTTATCTGTGTGGCGCTCCATCTTCCCGCCCCAATGGAAGAGTATCAGGAGGAGCCCTACCAGGATGACCAGTGGGAGGAGGACCCCCTCACTTCCCTCCAGGGGAATGAGGATTTTTACAACGCCATAGACGATTCTATTTATAAGGCGGTGGAGCAGGCTATGGCTCCCTTGGAGGAGCGCCTGTCTCGCCGTATTGAGCATGCCTGAGCCAAACTGGCCAGGGCTTCCTATACCGTTCCTGCTCCTTCTTCCGGCGACGGCGGAACCCCCGCCGATTCCCAGCCCCCACAGGCTAAGCAACCTAGAGAGTCGGGTGGATTTGGACGCTTTCGCCCACCTTAAGCAGGCATTTTTGGCTAGCAAATCCACGCAGGTGCCCACAACGTACCCAGGGGACAGCGCTGCAGGGGATGCGGATGATGAGCCTGGCCCATCCCGTCCCTGGCGCCCGGCCCGTCCAGACCCGGCATCTGACTCTCAGAACCTTTGCGCGGACATGCTTGATCCCAGACCTGCATCCCCGGTCCTCGGACTGGGCCCCCTCCCAAAAAAATAGCCCAGTATGTGGTTAGTAGGATCCGCCGGCCGTTAGAGGCCACAGCCAGGAGCTGTCTGAGGGCGGAGTGCCCCCTACCTACATTGGAGGGGAAGGTGGTGGCTACCCCGGAGATCGACCTGCGCATGGCCACCTTTCTTCAAAAATGTGTTAAAGATCGATAGGTCCTGGCGGGCTTGCCAGGACAAGCTCCTCGATGCCATAGGCCCCATTACCAAGATATTAGATATGGCTGAGGAGGCTAAACAGTCAGGGTCTCTTATTTCACCAGAGAACCTATCCACCTGGGCCCAACGCGTGGTGGTCTTCCTTGGGAACGCCAACTGCGCGCTTTACACGGAAAGGCGCAGGAGCTTACTTATTAAGGTTGACCCCAAGCTCGGGGATTTAGCCGATTCGAAGGCTGGCTCCGTGGCCCAAGGGTGTCTCTTTGGAGAGCCCTTTATCAGGGAATTGGGCAAGTTTGTGAATATATATATTCACGTCCCTGGACAAAGCCCAGTCTTCTATTCGCAAGGTCTTCCGCCCTTGGGTTTTCCGGGGGGCCGGACGAGGTAGGGGCCGCCCGTCCGGCCGTCCTAATCAGGGCAGGGGGCAAGGCTCCGGAGGCAGACAGTATCAAGATCAAGCCAGATTCGGCAATTTCTACCCGACCAGAGGACGTCGTGGGAAAGGCAGAGGCGGCCGAGGCAGTGGAGCGTCCAAATCTTCCGGTGAGTGTTCTCTCTTCTTCCCTTCTGGACGCCTGGGTCCTGTAGACTGTCCAGGGATTTCACATAGAGTTTCACTGGGACCCTTCACAACCGGTTCCCACGCGCCCTCTCTCCTTCTCGGCCTCAGATGCCGCTCTGGTCGACCAAGAGGTCTCCTCTCTTCTCGACAAAGGGGCAATCGTGGAGTCCTTTCCGCATCCCAGGGGTTTTCTCAGCAACCTCTTTTTAGTGGACAAGATGGATGGTACGCAGCGCCTGGTCATCAACCTGCGAGAGTTCAATGGGTGGCTGGTGTACCGCCACTTCAAGATGGAAGGAATCCATCTGCTGCGCGACCTCCTCTGACCCAACGATTGGATGGCGCGCCTTAACTTGAAGGATGCCTATCTTACGATTACCATTTTTCCCCACACAGGCAGTTCCTTCAATTCCCCTGGCGGGACAGGGCGTACGAGTTCACTACTCTGCCCTTCGGCCTGTCCTCCGCACCCTGGTGCTTCACCAAGGTCCTGCGGCCAGTGATCGAACGTCTGCGGGCGTCCGGTATGCGCCTGATTGTATACCTGGATGACATCCTGTTGATGGCTCAGTGTCCCCGAGCCTTATCGCTGCAGTTGCAGACAGCATTCAACCTCCTTCAAAGCTTGGGCTTCGTGGTCAACGAGGTGAAATCCACGCAAGTGCCCGCTCAGAAAGTGGTGTTTTTGGGGTTTGTAATCGACTCCGTGGAGTCCACTGTCAGCCTCCCATCTCGGAAGATGATGAAGATTCGCACGAGATCCGGAGAGCCTTCACTCAATCCCGCCTGTCTCTCCATCAACTTGCCGGATTGTGGGGCTCATCTCGGCCTCCATCCAGGTGATTTTCCCGGGCCCTCTGAATTACAGGGCCCTCCAGTGCCTCAAGGCCACCTTCGCAGGGGTCTTTCTTACTCGCAGAAGGTAACCCTCTCTGCCGACGCCAGGGGGGAACTCCAGTGGTGGTTGACCAACATGGAAGCCTGGAACAGGCGGGCAATATTCGGTTCCGCGCTGTTGGAAACCGGGCAACCGGGTTAGCAGTCACCAAGTTCCCAGCACCGTGGTAGCTTGGCTCGAGCGGTTGGGGGTCAGGCACCGTGTTAAGCGTACGTCACACCCTCACAATAACCATGCGTTCATCCGTTCCAAAAACGACACTACACCGTAAAAATTATGGAAGACAAGATGAAAATATATATGTCTTTATCTTATTTTCACTTAGTTGCAGGCTTCACATCATAAATACAATACACTAGGATTTTCCTTCAAAAGAGCAGGTCAAATAAACATTGCTACTTCGGAATTTCAACATATAGGTTCAGGTCATCATTAAGCAAAGAATAAATAGATGTGCAATAAATATAGACGGCAAGTAAATACAGTCAGACAATAAATACAGTGCAGGAATAAATTAGTGAAAGACAATAAGTAAAGCACCTTCAATAAATAAGGTAAAGCAATCAATGACAGTTACAGATCAGATCACTTTCATGAGGTAACTTGGTCTTACTTTGCCCATATACAGCTTGTGGTCATTTGGGTGGCATGGGGGTGTCCCACCTAGATTGGTCAAGGCTGGGGCTTAAGCTGAGGCAGAATGAGGATAACCTAATGATCTGGCCCTCCAAACTACACAGCCCCTCACAGATGTCACTGCACCAGTCTCAGTTCACCCCTGGCACTCCCAGGCTGGTTCTAACACTCCTCTAGCCCCTAGAATGGTCTTTTAGGGCTCCACGGGGCCTTAGACGCCCCCTCTACCACTTACTGTCCCTTCCACGACTATCGGCTCCGCTCGGCGCCGTGTCGTCGCCGTGAGGCAGCTCCGGATCGATGTCGCTGGGCGGCCTCGGTTCGATGTCGCCTTCCGGCGTCGCAGGGACACGGTCTCCCCGCTTCCGGGTGTCTCCGGAGTGCGATCTCCACTCCCGACCTCCGGCGCGCTTCACCTCAGTTTCCGGCAACTCCGGAGGGCGGACTTCACTCCCCCGTCGACGCCTCACCTCGACCTCAGGTGACTTCCTACTCGACCTCCGGTGCCTCTCCACGACCTCCGTCGGCGCCCTCACCTCGACCTCAGGTGACTTCTTACTCGACCTCCGGTGCCTCTTCACGACCTCCGTCGGCGCCCTCTCTCGACCTCTGTCGGCTCCGGGTACGACGTCTGCTTTCTATCAGCGCCGCTTCTCTACCTCAGGCCCCAGGTCTCCAGGCTTCTCGACGTCAGGACTCCAGGAGGACACCGCTGAACAGGTCAGGAGCTTGCTGTTCTTCCTCTTTAAGGCCTGTTTCAAATGTTCAGTTCCTTAAGATGGTTCTTCTGGTCTTGGTCCCACACAGGGCTTTAGGCTGGGCTTGGTCAGTAGGGACTAGTATCAAGGGTGGGTTTCTGGACCCCACTCCAAGCACTGGTTTCCACCCCTGCTGCCTTACTCCGACCTCCTTCTATATCTGTCCTCTCTCTTCTCCAGTCAGTTGCCAACTGCCACCCTGAGATGGCCTCCCAACATTCTAAACTGCCTCCCACTGTCACAGGGTTCTAGAATGTTACAGAACGTTCTAGAAACCTCCAGTGGGTTCTGGTGATGTCACAGGTGACAATGGGTGGCCACCATTTTGTGTCTCAGGCCCTCAGACAGAAGTTCCAGGGGTAGGGAAAATGGCTCCCTGACCCTGCATCAACACTAAAAAGTCTGGTGGTTCCCAAAAAGGAAAAATTATAACAGGGTTTGAGATAAAAGTGGGACAAAATAAATAATGATGAGGAGGGACCACCCAAAGGGCTGATAGGTCTAACACGCGCCCAATCTCGCTATTGAGTCCGACGCCAGCAGGTCCGGCTGGGGCGCGCGGTGTGGAGAATTCACTACCGGCGGTGTGTGGTCTCCGCAGGAGCAATAACTTCATATCAATTGTCTGGAGCTCTGGGCGGGCTCTTTTGCGATCAAATGTTGAACCAAGGAGTCGGTCCTATCCTGTATTCTCCTCAAGATGGACAACGTGACGGCCGTCTGGTACATCAATCATCTTGGGGGCAACCGGTTGTGAGCTCTGGTAGACTTGGCGGCGAATTTCTGGCAGTATTGCCTGGATCACCATGTCTCGGTCACGGCGGAGTACCTTCCGGGCCTGCACAATCAAGTGGCGGATTTCCACTCACGCCATTTCCATGACGTGAGCCAGTGGAAGCTTCATCCGGGAGTTTTCGCAGTCCTCCAGAGCATGTGGGGTCCATTTTCGACAGACCTCTTTGCCTCCCGTCTGGACTTTCAGCTTCTCTGGTTCTTCAGCTGGAGGCCGGATCCGATGGCAGCGGCCACGGATGCATTCCTGCAGGATTGAAGGGAGGACGCGGGGTACGCCTTTCCCCCATTCGCCATGTTAACGAGGGTCTCGGCCCAGGTTCGTCGCCAAGGAGCGGACATTGTGCTGATATCGCCCATCTGGAGGTATCAAGTCTGGTATCCGGTTCTTCTGGAACTTTCTTGGGATTTTCCAATCCCACTCCCCCGATTTCCGATTCTTCTGCTCAGTCCAGACAAAGTTCCCCATCCGCTCATCGCTCAGGGCTTCCTGACTCTGATGGCGTGGCGGATTACAGGGGACTATGAGCGGTCCCAGGCCTTTCGGGAGCGGCTGAGAAATTCCTGTCCAAGGCCTGGGCCGATAGTACAATTAAGCGGTATCGCTCCACGTGGAGACGATGGGTTCGCTGGTGTCTGCGACGGAGTTTCAATCCCGTGGCAGCAGATGTGACGGCCATACTGAATTTTTTGTCGGCCTTGGTGGAGGAGGGTTTGGCTTACGGAACCATTAACCTCTTTTGGTCTGCCCTATCTGCCGGCCACACCATGGTGGATGGCTCTCCGGTGGGCGAACACCCCTTGGTTTGTCGGTTTCTTCGAGGCATCTGCCTTTCTTTGCCTCCGGAGTCTCGTTACTCTCAGTTGTGGGACGTAAATCAGGTTCTCAACTTGTTCTTGTCATGGCAACCCAATCGATTCTTGTCCACAAAGGAGCTATCCGCCAAACTGGCCATGCTCCTTTGTCTCATATCCTGCAAGCGCGTTTCAGATGTGCGAGCTCTGGACGTCTTGGGCAGGATCTATTCTTCCTCCGGGGTGACTTTCATGATCAGGCGGCGGACGAAATGCAGGACAGCATCCATTTCGTACCCTTCTTTCCCAGACTCCCCTAAGTTGTGTGTTGTTGCTTGTCTTAAGGCTTACGAGGAAATGTCTGAGGAGTTCCGTCCTCCAGGTGAGCGGCAGTTGCTTATCGCGCTCAAGAAGCCTCATAGGGCAGTCTCCTCCCCCACGATCGCCCGTTGGGTCCTTTGGGTGATGCAGGAGGCCGGAATTGATCTGCTGCTTTTTGGTGCCCATTCGGCCAGAGGGGCCATGGCCTCTAAAGCGTTTGCCCTGGGAGCTCGTCTGGAAGACATTCTGAATGCAGCAGACTGGTCTTCCGACTCCACCTTTAAACAGTTTTATTTTAAGCCGTGCTAGACATGGCACACTTGGTGGTGAGCAAGCTTTAAACAAGCATAATCCTCGCCTCCGGTCCTGACATAGAATGAAAAATTTCCTAGCTAACGTAACGGAAAGTTTAAATTCTATTAAGGACTCGGAGGCGAGGATTATCCCACCTAGGGTACCTGTTTCAGGTCTATATCCAGCCCTCGTAATGGGGTAAGTAACTGATTTTGTTCTTTGATGATTCTCTTATGTGGTTTGTGCTCATATGCTGTGATCTTCCCTCCCTGGCAGGGTTAAACCTTAGCCATCGCTGGCGCTTACATTGTGCTTTGCTTCTGCAGGCGACGCCAGCAAACAGGACTCGTGAGGATTTTGGATTGGCTGGCTTAGAGCGACGAAAGAAGGAGGGTGAAGAGGGACAGAGGACTACATACTGCTAGGAGCCCCGTGATTGGCGGATTGGAAGAGGACTATCTATCCATGGACACTCTATTGTTTTTGTGTTGTTATTCCCTATGGTTCAGGGGAATAGTGGTTTGTTTAACTTTGAATGGCTGCTGTGATTAAAGTGTAGAAAGTAAAGCATAATCCTCACCTCTGAGTACTTAATAGAATTGAAACTTTCCGTTACTTTAGCTAGGACATTTTTCATTATTGGATATAAACCAGTGAGGATTCACGCTGTCCCACAGAACAAGATCTGATCTCTTGGATGGTAGTGAGAACTTCCTGTAAGCATAAAGGACTACTAGCTGCTAGCCACCTTTATCACTATCCACCACACTATGCTAATTGGACCCTGCATTGAGTATATGTCGGTCTTTGGGAGAGTAAAACTGGACATTTCTGCTTCTAGTGCGAGACTTTCTGGTCCTCTGCTTTTGGTATTAACTATAGAGGGACTTGGGTCACTCCCATCAGCATTTGATTGGTGTTTCTAATGGCGGCATTCGTTACTTCAAATTTGGCTTACACTTGTATAACAATGCAGGGCATATCAATGGTACCATGGACACAAAATAGGAAAAGAAAATATCTGTCAGCGCTCTCATGGGCTGTGAAATACAATTATAATTATCTTACAGTGGGCCTTTCACGCTCTAGGGGCGTCATGCCACTCAATCTGCTGCAGTAAAGATAGCTACACCCCACATCCATGACACCTTAGACTTAAGAGACTAAGGGCCAGATGTAGGAAGCCAAATTGCGATCCCAAACGCTGAAATTCACAGAATTTCAGCGTTTGCGATCGCAATTTGGCTGTGAGCAATGTAGGAAGGCAAATACCCTCACGCAAAATAAGGAATCGCAGAAATTGCAATTCCTTATTTTGCGCAAGCATTTAGAGAATCGCAATTTGCGATTCCCTAAATGCTATGTTAGTAGGCTTTGCAAATTGCGATTTTGCCTTAAGGAATCGCAAATTACAACCAACTTCAAGTTTCCTTTAAAAAAGCACTTTTGGGCTTTTTTCAAAGTGCCATGTGGCGCTCATACATGCCCTTAGGGCATGTATGTGCGCCACATGTGCACACTTGCACATTTCAGGGGTGCAACATGGTGTCCATTTGGAACCCTTGCACCCTTGAAATTGCGCACGCAATTTGTGAGTGCCTCTAGGTTACACGCAAATTGCGTGCGCAAATCCAATTCATTCCTATGGGCCTCTTGGCCCACAGGAATGAATGGGAAGGTATTCCTTGATTGTGAATCTCAATTTGTGATTCGCAATTAAGGAATATTAAGGAATCGCAAATATTTTTGCGATTCCTACATACATTCCATTTCGCGAGTCCTTAATAGCGATTTGGTAAAAATAGCTATTAAGGACTTGCAAAAATGAATTTACCTACATCTGGCCCTAAGTGACCAAATGTAACCCAGTGATGACCGGGGGGGTAGCACCATCCAATCACGAATTAAGCTGTATAGGTTGGCATGAAAGAGCTGAAGGTGGAGATTTTAGTTGCTGGTGATTTTCACTCGTTAGAGTCTGATTAGATTTCGGTTTACATAAGCGCTACTCTGTGACATCAACGATATCCAAAATTGGAGTCATATTTAATAGCAAGCTTTTATTCAGTAATCAACCCTCCCAGATGGCAACGGCCTGCAATTGTCATCTTCCTTTAGATGTGAACATCCCACTTTACTCCTGACCAACCTTTAGAGTACTTCTGGCAGCAATACTGTTCTCACACCAATTAATTACGGTAATTCAATTAAGGTACCCCTTTTGGAGCAGTCAGGTGACTCAAAACCGACCAAAACAAAGCTTTGAGGATAACTTTACTACCAATTAAATATTAACAAGTAAAGCTAAAATCAGCCCAGAGAACGAGTAAAATTTGCTTTGAAGGAGTTTTTGTGACAACACTCAATGGCTCCTCTCATAGAAAACTATCCAGTCTTGTAGAAGGGAAGGTGGGAGAGGCAGTCTAGCTGACACCACGTGTTTCCTACACTTTCTCCTCAGTACTGAACTGGGTTCCTGAGTGCTTAAAAGTGGGACAAAGGATAGAAACTCTTACACGATACCTCTCTCCAAATCACTTACTTGCCTCCTATTTCAAGCAGAGGAGTTAGAGAAGTGAAATGTTCAGGAAATTTTCATTTCTCTGACATTAGGGAGGAAAAGTAAAAACAAAATAGTCAGTGTAGCCATCAGAAACGAGCTGGATTTTGCTTTTCATCAGGAAGGTATTCCATCTTAGAACATCTGCTGTGCTACCATCACCAGCACTGCACTCACTGAAGATGCTTGATTGCGAGATTGGGACAAACTAGCATGCTTCTTTATTTTGGTCTATTTGCCGATCCCTGGGATGGAGCACTCAAACCAGAGGTAAGAGAGGACCAAGGCAGGGGGAAAGCTGAATTGTGTTTTTCAGCCATGGAGGATGCTGCTTGGTTATTTGAAGCTGTGCATGCATCTTGATGGAAGCTTTGTTGGTATTTGAGACCATTCGTGTCTGTGGTAACAGCCGCATTGAGCATTTTAAGCCATACACACCAGAGTAGGTTCTATTGGGCTTTATAGGCCATGGGTGGTCATGAGGGAGGCTGAAATGGACTTTGTAGACCTTGCCTAGTTATGTAAGGGACCATGTGTCAGGGTACGTTTAACCATTGGGGCATACATTTAGGATGCAGTGAGAAGGAGGATAGACGACTGCTATGTTGAACTTCCAGTACTGAGTAGTGGGAGTAGAGTAGCACACACTTACAGATATTTTGCATGCAAAGGTGTGTGTGTGTGTGTACATACATATCTGCCTGTGTAGTTGGATGTTTGCGTCTAAGTGTATATGTCTGTCTGTGGGGGTGAATCATCAGCATCTGGTGGGTTTAATGCTGATCATGTATGGGATATTTTTATCCCTGTTAAATTGCGGGCATCCTTGGCATATCATAAACCTCCTTTGTGGCCACCATGATGCATTTTGTCATTACTTGACCTTGACTTATAGAAAGGTGATCCTGGTGTGTTGTTGACATCCTTGACATATTTTCTGCATATATGTTGTTCACAATTGGCTTAATGGTGAGTCTGGAATTTTGAAAGCATCCTTAGCTTAGCATGTTCCTGTTGCATTATGATGGTGACACCTGACCTAGCAGTGATCTTCAAAGACACACTGTGAAATCAATGGTGGCCACCTTTGACATTATGGTGGCCTCAGAAAATTGATAGCATTTATGGTGTTCTGTACTCCACTGGAAATTAGAGTGGTCATCCCTTTCGTATGTATGGTCCTGGCATATTATGAGCATTTATGACATACTGCGGTACTCTTGATATCATGGTGACCATTCTGACATGATGGATCTGATATATTGTTGCCAATCTTGATATTATTCTTTCAACCCCGGCACACTAGAAAAATTCTCATTATTAACAGACCCTTCTAAAAGTGACATGAAAATGAAGAAATGTATCTCTTAAACAAAGGAGCTTCCAAGCAGAGATACATTTCTGAATGTTTTAAATTTTTACTCCCAGAAATATGTTTTTTCAATAATTTACTGCAGTGAGATTGTGGAAGCAGATTTTTCTGTCTTGCATGGAATCCATTTTGTCTTACTCACTTCTGTGATACTCAAGGCATTTAGGAGTCCTAAAGTTTGGAGTCCTAACTTTACTACTCCTAAAGGCCTTCTGTGAATACCAAAAGTCTTAAAGTTAGAATTCTTCTCAGTTTAGAGTAGTAAAGTTAGGACTCCTAACTTTACTACTCCTAAACTGAGAAAAATCCTAACTTTAAGACTTTCGGTATTCACAGAAGGCATATAGGAGTCCTAAAGTTAGGACTCCTAACTTCTGTGAATACCGAAATGAGTAAGTTCCTTCTGTGAATACCAAAATGAGTAAGTGCCTTCTGTGGATACCAAAATGGTAATAAGTTTAGGATTTTGTCTTAAGTTAGTTCTGTGAATCGGGCCCAATGTGGTTTACTGGTCAGGGGCATGAGACTTATTCCCCCAAGTTCCCTCAGAGAAGAGCTGATTTTGTTGGCGCATGTTGGTCATCAGGGAATTTCTAAGACTAAGGAGAGGTTAAGATTGTCTTATTGGTGGCCAGGGATGGACTTGCAGGTAGAACGAAATGTTAGGGATTGTGTGCAATGTGCATTGAGTGAGAGAGTAGCTAAACCTAAAGTGCAACCTATGGTCATTAGAGAGCGCCTTGATGGTCCATGGAAGGAAGTTGGTTTGGACATAGTTGGTCCTATCCGATCTGCCGGATCAGAGTGGTATGTACTTGTGCTAGTTGATTTTTTTCAAGGTGGTCAGAGATATCCATATCACGAGGAATTGAAACTAAACATATTAAAGTGTTTTTTTGAGAGGCTTATTGCTAGAGAAGGCATACCCAACACCATTCTTACAGATAAGTGTGTACAGCTGGTCTCAAGAGAAATGGAAGAATTTGTATCTAGGCATGGTATCAAGCACAAGAAATGTTCATTATACCACCCAGAGATCAATGGCATGGTTGAGCGGTTTAATTGTGTGCTCAAAGAGACTATTGAAATGGCCAAGTCGGCAGGGTTGGATTGGCGTGCAGAAGTTTGTAAAAAAAAGCTGAAATTTATAGGTTGTCTCCTCATGCCGTAACCAAAAGAACTTCGTTTGAGTTGTTCAGAGGTAGGTGTGCCAACACTTTGGTAACACCCACTTGGTTAAACGATATGCAACCAGACCGACATGTTGTAAATGAAAGGAGCGATTGGAGATTGACTGAATGAATCCAAGACAAGTGAAGCTAAGGAAAAACTTCATGACATTAAGAAATGTGTAAAAAAAACAGATGTGAAAGTGGGGGATTGGGTTTTGATAAAAAAATCCCTGCAAGAAAGGTTCTTCTGCTGCATTTTTGAAACCCATTCAGGTCATCAAGATTTTTAATAATGCAGTCAAGACTACCGACCACCGTATTTGGATTTTAAATAGGGTGGTGGTGGTGAGGAAAGACTTTGTTTGCAGATCCAAGGAATCTTCAAGTGAGTTGGGTCACACCTCTAATGATCCAAGTGCCATTTGGAAGTCCTCGAGAGTGTCATCTCCCCCAAGTTATTTAAAAGATTTTGTTAAGTAAATTATTTGTTATATTTAATCCTCTCTTGTTTTTCCCTTCTGTATTTTGTATTCCTGTGTTGTAATGTAAATCTAGCATTTTCTATTTTGTTGTTTGTAAAGAAAGGAGATGTGTGGCATCTCAAGGTTCTGTATCTGTTGCCAGGTGCTAGAGAATGTTATGATGTGAGTCTTGCCTTGAATCAGTTGAAGCCTGGTTTGGATCTGTGTAACAGCCTAACAACCGTTCTGTGGATGGGATCCTTATTCTGGAGTAAATCTACTTAAACTACTTCAAACTGCGTTTGCTGGATTCTTACACACCCCTTGGGCAACTTCCACCAGCTAATCTTGGCCCTTCAAAACCTGAAAGATAACCATGCACAATATATTGCACAAGAAGGGTGACCAGTTGCTGTTAGAGGGATTTGTCATAAGCCTAAGGCAAGGTTTGGGCAAGGGAACAGACCCAGTGGCTTAGCACTTTCCAGGGGACATGAGGGCAGAAGACCTGGGGGTGCCAAGTCTTCGGTGCGTTGGTGCATACGACGTCCCAAGGATGACAGACTAATTGGTGCAGGCCACCCCAGGGAGTGCACAATGTTACAAATACTTGCAGGCCACCCCAGAGAGTGCACAATATCACTCATACTATTTAGTAAGAAATTAAAGACGAGCTTAGATATGGATATGGAAACGACACCGAAACCAAACATCTATATAGGAGATAGCAAATGTGTGCACTATGCTAAATTCGAAAGAATAAAGAACGGTCCTTTACAGTTGTCACTAGATCTCTCTCTTGGTCTAAGGTAAATCAGCATACTTTTACCTGCCAGCAGTATGGCAGCTATAACCTCTCTTTTGTATGGCCACAGATAACACCTCACTTCCCTGTCACAGATAGGATACCAAGACCTCCTAACCGCTCGACGTAAAAGGACAGCCCCATGGGTGGACCACCTGATGACTACAATGGGCGTCCTAATGTCACCAATTGGGGTGGCCTATTCCACCAATAGGATAAGTGAACTAGCAGTATTGATTGAAGACATGGCAGACTCCATAGCAGTAGCTTTAGGAAACATAACCGAGGAACTTACTGCAATAACAGCTGTAGTGATTCAAAATGGGATTGCACTAGACATCATCCTCGCCAAAGAGGACGGGGTATGCCAGCCAGTACAGCAGACCTGTTGTTCCTACATACCAGACAATAGCAATAATAATATCAACAGGGCGATAGACAACATCAGAAAAGTACAGAAGAAAGCACACGGAATACACGCAAGTGATATATGGGGATCCGTTGCAGCATGGTTCATGGGCTGGGGTGCTTGGCTGTTGGACGCACTGAGAATTTGGATGGTATTGCTGGAGTGAGGTTTTCCTTAAAATTCGTATACCTCCTCCATTTTATCATCATGAATTAAAACGAATAACTGATTAATATTAATTGTATTAATGGTTTGCTGTGTTTGAATAATCAACATTACTAATTAGAAAATACACGTGGGAATCGCATTTGCATGGCCTGATTGATACGTAAACTAATTTTCGTACGCATACTAATGTGAGATATTTAGAATTTGCATGTTATACGTTGCTTTTGTGATGTGATTTGTGAATTGTGCTTTTAAATGTGAGTATAAACCGCAATACGTGTAGCTTTTGCTAGATAAATACACACACATAAAGGGTTTAGTGAGGGAATAACATTTTAATAGTCATTTCCATGTATTAATTATGTTTTGTGTTTCTTTGCTTAAGTTGACCTTTCTGGAGTGGCCACAAAATGGCTGCCATCCCTATTTGACGGACAGACGATATACAAAAGTCACTGGGTGAAGTGCGCCTGCGCTAAAAAGATGAGCAACAATAACCTCGTCCTGACCCCAGGCAGACTGTACCCGTGAAGGTCGCACCAGGATGAGTGCCAATCTTCAGACAATGGACTTCCTTAAACTAAGAACTGTTATAATTGATGACACCATGGACACAAACCCGTTAGAGAACCAAAATGCCCTGAACGTACAAGTAACTGTTGCAAATTATTAGTAAATTGAGAATTACATCTAAAGAAACATCGAGCGCATGAGAATCAGGAAGAATGATCCTGGTTCCAACAATCAAATTTGTTTAAAAACATGTATTGTAACATTTTGTTGTTGATTTTATTATAAAAGACGTCGAATAGAGAGGGTCAGTGTGCTTTTTACCCGATTTCCTGATGTTATGCTGACGGAGAGGACGGTGGCACTGCTGGACAGTTGCTTGCCAGAGACTCTGATGGACTAATCAGATGCCCAATTAATTTACGAACTGATAAATCGATTTATGGGCATAGAGACGAAAAGATCTGAATTTGACATAGAGGACGTCATTTAGCCAGATTAGGTAAATATGCGAATCAAAATATTGAATGCTTTATGATTGTCTTATGCTTTATTTTAGATAAATATTTCAATTCATTATAAGAACTGTGTCGTGTTATTATTTAGAAGTGTATTGATGTACATTGTTTAGGAGAATTAAGTGTCGCTCTACCCAGCAACTCAGCAGATCCATGAATGGGAGGAACTGCTAGGTTAAAGGTTTAGACCCTGGTGAGGTAGGGAGGAATAGGTGAACTTATTACTCATCAGGGATTTGTGCATTTTCCTCCCATTCCAGCGCATGGAATAGAGGAAGGACTCTCCTCTCTCGAGGACCATTGATCTAAAGTAGAATGAATGATTGGTGTTATGGGCCCCACCAGTGAATGAATGAATGAAAAGTGGTCGTAGACGATCCGTGGTCTGTGACGTAGAGAGGGATTTGGTATTCAGCGCTGGAACAGTAGGTCTGATAACAGCTGTGTGTTTTAATACAGGTGTTCCCTACATACATAACAGTTATGAAAGATGGCTGCTGCCATAAAGCCACTACCCCATCACTCCTCTGTGTCTATGAGGAGATGAGAATACATACAACAAATTCCAACAAAGAGACAGGAGAGGAGTTGCACATATAATATGCATCATAGATTATTAGACAGGTCCCACCCGCCCCTTCCAACATCCCCCATTGTAACGTAGGCAAAACGGTTCACAACGTGGGTGCGGCATTGGTCTCTGGCGGATGCTTGACGGACTCGGAACCCAACTGCTAAACTTTATTCGTTCCACTCCAGACCGCACGATCTTTTTTTTTGATAAACAAGTTTTTATTGTTTTCAGCATTACAACAACAGAAACTGTCGGGCCCTCCAAATCTTCACCACACAGTAATACAGGAAAAAGCGCATCACATTCCCACCCTCCCCTAAAAACTTTCCCCCCTCTCCCAACCCAACCCGCTAAGGTATGTTGCCCAGCCACTTCCCCCAAACCTTCCGGTATTTCTTGGGACAGCCTCATGCCTGATAGAGAGTCCGCTCCTGCGCCGCACACCAATCTACCCCGGCGCCCCACTTAGCTATGGTTGGCGGCTGTGGTTGCTTCCACGCCGCTGCAATGTCCTGTTTAGCCACCATCAAGGCCGTCATGAGGAACAGCTGTTCCGGGCGCGTGCCATCCAAACCATCCGTGATGCCCAATAGGGAGTGTCTAGGCTCATGCGGCACCTCCCACCCCAGGACCTCCGTAAGCTCGGACTCAATGCCCCTCCAGAACCCCTCCAGCTCCAGGCAAGACCACACCATATGAAGGAAGTCGGCCGGCTCGGAGCCACAGCGGGGGCAAGCCGCGTCCCCGGAGAGGCCCGCGCCGTGGAGGCGGGCCGGCGTGAGATAAGCAGTATGTAGGTAATAAATTTGGACAAGTCTTAGCCTAGCGGAGGCTGTCACCAAGCGGGGGGCCATAAGGGCGTCCCGCCAGTCGGCCTCGTCCAGGGGACCCACCCAGCCCTCCCATCGTTCTTTAAGGCCCTCAAGGGATGTAGGGGTGCAGTTGACGAGGGAGCGGTAAATCCTGGAAATGCCCCCCCTTCCCAAATTGCCCAGCATGACGTGAGCCTCCGGGGGGCTGTGGTCTGGCAGCCGGACGTCTAGTGGGGTGTAGGTGCGTATAGCGTGGCGCAGCTGGAGGTATCTATAGAATTGGGAGGAATGGAGGGAGAAGCGCGCCTGCAGCTCTGAAAAGGAACACATTCGCCCGCCCCGCCAAACGTCCCCCAGCTGGGAAATGCCAATTAAGTCCCACGATCTAAAACCTTCCAGCTCCGCGACCTCCCGCAACCATGTCCCGTGCCACAGGGGAGTGACCCGAGTCAGCCTACCGCACAATCTTAGAGTGCGTCTGGACTGTTTCCTCTGTTCCCCCACCATCCTCTCTACCGTTTTAGATGCTGACTACTTAGGTAGAACTATATCAGACCATGACGCCCACACGATCACAATGCAATGGCGCCCGCCGCATCCTCCTGTCCCTACTTGGCGCCTCCCTAGGGATAGCCTTGACGACCCGGTTTTTAGACAAACCTTGGCGGATCACATTCGTCATTATGTAACGCCCTGAACGTCTCAGGATCGTTTAACAGACACGATAATGAGAACGCAACCACTTGTGAAGGTTTAGTTATTTTAATGAAGGCAAAAATAATACAAGGAATAAACAAAGGTTTATAGTCACTGGAATCCTCCAGGCTATGTACGTTACCAGCCCACAGCACGGATGGTCCTAACCGTCCTCTGCATATACGCCGATCCCGGCGTATGCCAACAGAGGGCAGAAATGAAATGGCCGACAATGCCAATCGGTAGGCTGCGAGGGGCACGAAGAGTGTTGGGGAGAATCGAGGAGTCAGGGAAACACCCAGCCGGGGTCTCTACCTGAAGGGAGCAGCCGCTCAACCTCTTCCTCAGACTGCACCGGGACGCGGAGTCACCTCCTGGTGATGCGTCACCGATACCCCAATCACAAGCAAAGAAGACTGAACCGAGAGCAGCCGCTCGATCGATCCTGTGGACTTCCGAGTCTGTAACGCGGCAAACACCTCCTGGTGTGCGTTACAGCTGGCAGTCCCTGTATCTCTGGTCGGGCTGGGAGTTACGACTCCAACCAGCAAAAGCGCACTGCGCTTTGACTCAGCCGAGTCAAAAAGCGAAGCTCAATGGTTATCCGGTAGAGCTTCCGGGTCCTTCACAGGTGACGATGGGGCAAGACACGGCCCAGGGAGTAACGACTCGACCTACCTCCGTTCTTGCCTTACTGGAGCACCACTCCAGAACACTGCTCTTCACTAAGCAGGTACGTCGGTGTAAACACAATATCCGACAGCGTTGTGCCTCCCGGTTCCTCCCTTTATAGGGCGTGTTTTCCTTGAGTTATGTAACAGCTCTCCTGTTTACATAAGGGCGTGTTTTCCTTGAGTTATGCAACAGCTCTCCTGTTTACATAAGGGCGTGTTTTCCTTGAGTTATGTAACAGCTCTCCTGTTTACATAAGGGCGTGTTTTCCTTGAGTTATGTAACAGCTCTCCTGTTTACATAACCTCTCAACCGCTAAGCATCCTGGGAGATGTAGTCCGTTTTCGCTGGTTACCGTTTTCCTCCCCTCGCATGACAGGAATTCTTGACACATTATTTCCAGGAGAATACAGGCACGGCTAGTACACGAGCGCTGGAATGGAATGCTTTTAAGGTCGTAATGCGTGGTAATTGCATTCGCCATATCGCGGGAGTCTGGCGGGTTCTGGAAGGGGACATCCAGCGGGCGGAAGGGACACTGGCCGAACTTACTAAGGAGACTAATCCAGCTAAAGCCACACCGGCCGAGATAGCTAGTGCCGAGACTGCTTACGCAGAAGTGCTGGCAAGCATGCGCCGGTATAATTTTGCGGCGTATGCCGCTAGGGCCCACAAAGAAGGCGATCGAGCGGGCGCGCTATTGGCGTAGCTCATTAAGCAGGATTCGAGCCTCCCGATCATCACGGCCATTCGTGACGCACAGGACACCCTGGTATATTCGCAGGACCAGATACTCAAGGCCTTTCAACAGCGTTACACGCTCTTGTACACCAGCCCCCATCCCCCGGTATCGGATGAAGTCCTTGCTGAGTTCCTGGATCGTATTAGGCTCCCCCACATAGACCATGACACACGTCTAGAACTCGACCGCCCTATCATGGCGACCGAGATTCGGCACGCAATGAAGGCGCTAGCCACCCACAAGGCTCCCGGTCTAGACGGCTTCCCACTAGAATGTTACCAAGCCTTTGCTTCCCAGCTAGTCCCTCAACTAGAATTACAATTCCAGGCAGCTTTAGACGCGGGGATCCTACCTCAATCCATGCGCGAATCCGTTATAGTCTCCCTTCTCAAACCAGATAGAGACCCGCATCGGCTGGGCTCCTGCCGACCCATAACCCTACTGTCAGCGGATTACAAAATTTACGGGAAGGCCCTGGCAGACAGGTACAACACGATCCTCCCGTAGCTTATCCACCCGGATCAGAGTGGATTCGTGCCTGGTAGGCACACCTCTTATAATATCCGGCGGCTGTTCCAAGTGCAGGACCAGGTACGAGAGCTGTTCCCCCGGGCAGCGTGTCTGGTGCTGGACCTCGAAAAAGCTTTTGACACACTCTCATGGGCCTACCTGTTTCGGGTCCTACAACGCATGGGCATAGGGCCCAAACTGCAGGCCTACACTCGGCTCAGCTACTCCGCACCCAGTTCCAGAGCACGTATAGGCCCCCTCATCTCGGACTCCTTCCTAATCCGACGTGGCACCAGGCAAGGATGTCCGCTCTCCACCCTGCTCTTCGCATTGGCGATGGAGCCGCTGGCGACCCTGCTGCGTGAGGCAGGCGAGGAGTGGGGCATCCCAATAGGTGATTCTACCCATTCAGTATCATTGTACGCTGATGACGTACTCATATATGTCCGGGATATTACGGCCGACTTGACCCCTATATCGCGCATCCTGCACGATTTTGCAGAGGTGACGGGCCTTAGGGTGAACTGGGCCAAATCCACTGTCTATCCCTTGAGACAGGTCGTGCCCCAATGTCCGATACAAATAGGGGACGTCGATATCTCGTGGAGCCCCCAAGCGGTTCGATACCTAGGCGTTAAACTATATCATACGCTGCAAGATATCTGAGGGGAATTACCGCACATTGATGGGTAGCATCCGATCCTTGATCCACTTCTGGAAGGGCCTCCACCTGGCTGTCACGGGGAAGATAGCCGTCGCAAAAATGATCCTAGTCCCACGCCTGCTGTATCTCTTCTCCAATCTTCCGGTGGTTCCCCCGCGATCCCTGTTCCGTGAGCTGGATACCCTGCTTGGGACCCTCATATGGGGCAATGGCCGCCGGTGTATCGCCCTGGCAAAATTGCAATTACCCCTTGACCAAGGGGGGTTAGCGGCCCCCTCATTCGAAGCGTATTTTTTTGCCGCCCAATTACAGTGGGTGTCACGCTGGACGGCGGGCCGGGCACAAGGGGAGCTGATCACTGAGACAGGGCGGATTCCAACCCTCACTGTCCATCGCATGTTGTTGCCAGGTGCAACACCACTGCCATCTCGGCCCCTCCAGGTAATGACAGCACGCGCCTGTCTGGCACGTGTCCATTGTCTTAGTCGGGATGCTCCCCTGTACTCTCCGCTGCTGCCGTTGGTGGCGTTCCCCAGGGGTCGGGCGCATTACACGGAGCAATTACTGCAAGTGTGGACGGATCATGCTGTGACGGAGGTGGGTATGCTGTTTTCTGAGGGAAGCCTGCAGACCTTCGATGCGTGGGTCGGGGACTTCGAACTTCCCAGGGGACAGTTCCTAAGGCATAGGCAACTTCTCACAGACTGCCGCAGGCAGTGGCGTGTGATCGACACGGAACCCCCCACGCACCCAGTCATCCATGCGATCCTACAGATGGGGCCAGGACGCCATCTAGTCACTTGGATCTATAAAGCTATACGGACCTTGCGGCATCCCACACTGGCACCCCTCAGAGAACACTGGGAAACTGACTTCCACAGGCCTCTACACGATAGAGAATGGACCAGGGCCCTTGAGTACACTAAAAAAATGTCCCGCAATTACCGTTTTAAGAACATACAGCTGCATATCCTGCACAGGGCGTACCTCACTCACGAAAAACTACAGAAATACTTCCCTGACGGTTTGCTTGCTTGCCCCAGATGCCTGGAACCCGCCACCTCGTTTAAACACATGTTTTGGGACTGTCCGACACTTCATAGTTACTAGCACACGATCCATACTGCCCTTAGAACGGTTACGGGGTTACAGGACCTGTACACATGGGAGGCGTGTGCACTGGGTATACATGGGCGACATAAACAAATGAAGGTAGAAAGTCGGTATGCCTTCCTGGTGCTGCTCCTAGCCAAACGATGCATCACCATGCATTGGAAGACACCGGAGGGGCCCCCCCTAGCGGCATGGGTGGGCGCAGTCAAGAAGTGGGGCTAGGCAGAGGAAACACTACTCAGAACGGAGGAGGCCCAAGGGATGCGCAAACACCCGATCTCCCTGCCATGGGCCATGTTAATGCACTTCGCGCAGGAAACAACAGCAGTGGCGGGCCCACGAATGATCGATCCCCTGGGGACCTCCGCGAGTCAGGAGCCCACCCCGGGAGACGCACGAGCAGCCCAAGCGCCCGGCGGGTCGCAGAGGTAGACAACACAAGTTCCACCACCATACCCCCATATAGGCAGTGATCAGCGCTCCCCCCCTCCCCCCCCCGGTCTTGCGAAAACCCCAACATTGTCCCATACGATGGTCCAGCTCTCAGGCGCAAAGCTACTATTGTTCATTATCCGCGACATAGTGCACCCCCTCCCCCAGTTTATCTATCCCTAGTTAGTTGACGGTTAGTTTATGGCTGCAGCCCTATAGCCTCTATGATACACCTCACAGGGGATTAATCACACTGCACGGTCCCCATACGGCACGGCGACCACCATGCGCACCAGCAGGGCATACCCAGATGCAGGCCCCCGGACACCTGCCTGAAGCCAAACACAGAGTAGAGACGCGCAGCCCGCAGGCCCACGAGACTGAGAGTCCGCATGGGACGCGAATGGGCGCTCCTGCTTTGTACGCCTATATAATAACAACTGCATTACCAACCGTGCCTATGTGTGTAATGTTTATAAATGCCAATAAAATGTATTTAAAAAAAAAAAAAAAATCATAGATTATCTGAGGGTGTGATGTGAAAGCAAGTTTTATCTGTCTTGGATATCTTGCATGGAACCCATTTTGTCTTACTCACTTCTGTGATACCCAATGATGACAAAGCCTGTACAACGTGTACAGCTTACAATGCCCTTCAGCGAACTAATGTTCTCAGTCAGGACCGTCTCTGGGAAAAGGTGCAAGGGTATTGTGAACAAGCACAAGCACTACTAAGGGTTCCTGGAAGTAAGTACCATACCAAATGGTGGCGGCGCCATGTTGCAGGGATTCTGCTCTGGAACACATCTATGCTTGGAACCATACAACATCAGTATGTAGGGACTGAGTCACCATACCACCTCAGTATCTATGAGTCAGAGTCCGACTGGCAATAGTGCCTTACTTGCCCTCCTAACCTTACCTGAATTGGCACCCCAGAACACAACACTCTCGACCCTCTCAGGGATCGTGGTAACAGGGCACATCCTATATCGTGCTTGTCCACAATAAAATAACCAGGAGACACGAAGGAAGTTGAAAATATTTATTTAAACTATTGTGCTCTGAAATGCATTATAAATGCCACAATTAGAAAACAAATGCATACTAAAAATACTGTTAGCATAGTTAACCCTTTAAGTGTGCCCGTCGGCCAACGGCCGTCGCGAGCACTACCTCGGCAGTGCTGCGCACGTCTGTTGGCCGACGCGGCCCCGCCCACTCAATGGAACGCCCCACACTGTGGTGGAATTTCCACCGTGTTTAAGGCGTTAATAATCCATAGACCATAAAAAGCCCTGTTTTTTAAAGGACAGAGGAATCTAAAACCCCTCCCTTGCTACTGAAGCAATATGATTATATATCAAAGATCTCTTGGATTACTGGCAGACTTCGTACCTTAGCATTCACAGATAAACGTTCTACATCTCTGCAGATGCAGTGCTCCTATTTCAGAACTCTGTTTCCATGTATGTGTTTTTGGTTCATGAGCTCACCTAGATGATAGGACATATGTGCACATAAACAACAGCTGCATTCTTTTGTTACGTCTAGGTGCTAGTGCTTGGCCAGAAAGAATAACAAGGGACATTGTTGTTTGAACTTGTCTATGATGTTCAGACTAAATCCCAGGAAAAGAACAGAACGCAAAAACATATGCAGGTTTTGTGTGAAAGTACAATGTGTCATAAAAGCAAGCATGTTTATCTACTAACGTGTTCATATACAAAAATGAAGCCTACAACTTGCACAGTTAGGCTGACATAGGGAAAACTACAATGGGCCACGCAGGAAACTCACAACACTTCCACTAGTAATTGTACTTTTTTTTTTGCTTATAGAATCCATAAGAATGTAAGTGTATGCCAGCAAACTCCTTCTTCATGCCTCCCTCCACCCCCAAAGGCATAGTGCTTTTTGGGTGGTATTTATTTTGTATAATCATTTTAACGCAAATATGTGGCATACAAGTTTAGTTTGTCTATTTTCTTTTGTGGCATGTGCTTCCAGTCGTCTTCTTTTTCTTTTTTATAAATCATTGCACCACTTTCCAAGGCCAAGCATATTGGTTTTGTCAGTGCTTGTTGATATTTTCTATCTAAGCCAGTGTTTCCAAAACTGTGGGTCACAACCCAATGGTGGTTTGCCAGCCTATTTCAGGTGGGTCTATAAAGAGCAATAATTAAAGATGCTTTTAAATTCTGTGTTTATCTTGTCACATTTTGGCGCTTCAAAGACAGAGGTCAAATGTCAGGCTATGTCTTCTGACAAATTGCTGCTTCTTTTTTTAACATGAGGATTGGTGTTTCCTTTCTGTGACTGCAGAATGAAAGGAGTTTTAAAATGAATTACTTGATAATCTTTTTGGAGTAAAAGGAGTGTGAAAGGAAAGGCTGTAGGATGTCGGTTTTTGTTTTGCGCATCACAACAAAATGTAAATACCTATAAATTACCTGTATGCACTCTGCAGTTAGGAAAGCAAAAACAAAACACATTTCATTGTAAATCTTATGTGTACTGAAAACAGTTTTTTTTAATAGGATCAAAACAAGTAAAGGCACAAATACTAAATATTCATAGATGCCAGATTTCCACATTTCACCACCTTATCATTTGTGTGCTATATAGTTTGATCACTAAAACTGCGCAAATGTGGTGGCCATTTCATTGGAAAGTGTGCCATCTGTAAATGGCAATGCGCTAGCACACAACGCTTTTTAAAAAAAAATAATAATAATTTTTATTGGTTTTTCATTAACATAAGATAACACAGTTGCAGTGCTTGTCATACAGAAGCTCACAAATATTGATCAGTATACCAATGTCAATTGTCTCTTACGGGTGCAATCCATGGCGTAATAGGATGTTTCAAGAGTCCATAATGTCTTTGCAATTTGTCTTCCTCACTCATTCAAAAATAATGGAACATAACCTACAACATTTCTTTGTCATGTCCTTATTTTTAGTTACACATGAGGTAAGAGGGTTGGCTACAGCATTTATTAGAGCAAAGGCACTGGAGTTACTAGAGCCAGCCCTGTGGGGTACGACTCACAGAATAGTGAGTTAAAAGAGGGAAGGGGAGAGGAAGTACTAATGTAGGGAGCATGAAGTGTGGTGTACATGAACGTTGCATGGTAGGAACTCTAAACTTCAAGTGTCTCTGTTGTCGGTCCCAGGGGCGGTCACTGGGTGTGAGAGGAGATAAGTTCTGAGAGGGTCCCAAATATCCCAGGGTTGTGAAGCTAGTGGGAGCAGTTCAGCATAGTTACTTAATTGCTCTTGGCAGTAAAGTAGGTCATTGAGCCAGTTTTAATCGGCGCTCGTCCCCTGCCCCATCTACAGGCAACGCGGCGTTTAGCCATTAACAAGGCAGTGGCGATATACCGGCGGTACGGCATGGCAATGAGTGCAGTGTATACCAGTAAGGCGACCGGCGGAGTGCACTCCAGTGATAGCAGTGTCATCTGCTCTAGGGCAGTAAAAACCTGTTCCCAGTAGTCATGTACCCCCGGGCACCTCCAGGCCAAGTGAAGGAAGTCCGCCTCCGGGGCGTTGCACCTATCACAGCGGTCTGTGTCTTTCAGTTTATGCTCATGCATTTTGACTGGGGTGTAATAGAAATGGTGCAAGAATTTGAAATGCGATATGCACAGTCTGTTACTTGCAGAGATTTGTTGTGTTTGCAGGCAGCAGTATGTCCATTGGTCGTTGGTGAGCTTGTGTCCTAACTCTAAGTCCCCGTGCGCTTGAGATGGGCAAGGTGGTACAGTCTGCAGCGTGTGTATGGTATGGTATAGTATGGATACCATGTGACTCGGAGATGTTGCGTGGAGCATTAGATGCAGTGGGCCCAATGGAGGAGGCTCTTGGGGGAAGTCTAGGGTAATGGATCGTATGCCTTAGCGAAGCCTGACATAGAGGAATACATCCAGGGGGCAGGGCGGGGCGGCAGAGAAAATTTGATCTAGTGTGCGGAATTGCCCGTTACAATAAAGATCACCACATGTTTTGATATGAGTTTGCTCTAAGAGCCTGTGATATCCTACTTCCTGGAGCAGTTGCATATGGGGATGATAAGCGAGGGGGAGTAAAGGATGGGACACTACAGCAGAGCCGAGATGTGATTCCAGGCAACAATCGTGCTGGAGACCATAGGGAGCATCTTATCCAGTGGCTGGGGGGTTATGTATAGTGCACCTTCTAGAAGCACAGGGTTGGCCAGCCAGTGTTCCGCAGCAACCTGTGGCATATAGTGGGGGGTGAACCCAGTAGTAGGCGTAGTGTGCTTGAGCGCATAAGTAATAAAGTTCAACATTCGGGATGTCAAATCCCCCTAGAGAGTAAGGTCTAGTAAGGATGTTCCACTGCAGCCGTGGTTGTTTGCCTCCCCATACCAACCTGATCATTTCCGACCGTAGCGTCCTAAAAAAAATGTCTCCCAGGGTGATATGGGATATTGAGGAACAAATACAACAGTTGTGGGAGAACCACCATTTTAATCAAGGAGGCGCGCCCCGCTAGAGAGAGAAGCAGGGAGATCCAGCGGGTAACACTGTCTGTAATGCGATCCAAGGCAGTACCATAATTGAGGCACATCAATTCCTCCCTGTCACTGGTGACGCGGATTCCGAGATACCGCATATCAGAGTTACACCACTCCAGTGGGAAATCTAGGGAGAACTGCTGAGCTGCAGGAGTGAGGGGAATATCCGCGACTTACTCCAGCTGATTTGAATACTGGAAATTTTCCCAAATACAATGAACTCTCTTAAGAGGGGGTTTATGTTGTCCTGCGGATCCCTGACGTAGAGAGTAATATCATCCGCATAGAGCGATAGCAATATTTGGCGTAGTTGACATCGTAATGCCTTATCCTGATGGTGCTGGCGTAGTTTTGCCGCCCGGGGTTCTATTGCTATAGCAAAAAGCAGGGGAGAGAGTGGGCACCCCTGCCTGGTGCCTCTGGTGATGGGGAAAGCGGTAGATAAGTGACCGTTTATGAGAACTTTGGCTGTAGGGAGTCGATATAGTAATCTGATTCTGGAGAGAAACAGTGGAGGGAAGCCCATCCGTTGCAAGATGCCCATTAAGTAGTCCCATTCAACTGAATCAAACTCCTTCGTGGCATCTAGGAAGACCTCCGCCAAAGGTAAATCGGGATCAACGTTATGGAGGATAGAAAAGAAGGTGCCGGAGATTGTGCGATGTCGCCCGTCCAGGAATAAAACCCCCTTGGTCTGGAAGAACCAGCTTCTCCATGAGCAGGTTTAAGTGGTTAGCTATGACTTTGGCTAAAATGTTGGTATCACAGTTGATTAGAGACAGAGGCCTGTAGGAATCGCAGTGTGTGGCAGGTTTGCCAGGTTTGAGAAGGGACATTATGAGAGCTTCCCTCATGGAAGGGGAGAGTGTGCCGGCCTTGAGGGCGTCTTCATACACTTCTTTAAGGATGGGGGCTAAAATATCTATATATGTTTTAAAGAACTCGATGGGGAGTCCGTCTAAGCCAGGGGCTTTGCCTGATTTCATTTGCATTATTGCTTCCCATATTTCATCCATCTCAAAGGGGGCACAAAGGAACTCCCGTTGGGAATCACCCAGCCAGGCCAGCGCAACGTCATCCAAATAGTTGTCCAGATCGAGAGCGTCACGTCTATTGGACATGTACAACGAGGAGTAATGTGAGGAGAACGTGTGAAGAATATCTGTGGTATCCCTGTAAAGTACATCTCCTGGATCGGCTATTTCTAGGATGTAATTGGAGAAACGAGGTTTTCTTATTGTTTCAGCCAGGATCAGTCCCGGGCGTTCTTCCTCCCCATATCTGCGGGCCACCCAATGTTTTTTGAGTGTTCCCTGTATGTCCCGTAGAACGCCAGCGCTCTTTGAAATGCAGCAACCATGGATTGTGACCTTGAATGCCTCCCAAACGGTTTCGACACTATCTACAGACCCTTTGTTGTTCTGCAAAAACTCCTGGATTTCTTGCCCCAACTCGTCCTGAAACACCGTGTCTAACAATGTTAAGCGAGGTAGCCTCCAGTTGCTGTGCTGGAGACCAGGACCCGGGAGCGTGAGCGCTATTCTGACAGGAGCATGGTCTGAATATGTGCGCGCTAAGTGCGTCACAGCTTTAAGCTGGGGCCCAACCCTCGTGTGAGTAGGACGTAGTCCAGTCGTGCCCATGACGCATACTGTGTACCACACAATGCTTTAGTTACATTTTAAAATCGCCTTACTCATCTCCTTTACAGGTGCTATGCCACCAAATTTTTTCATTCTAAAAATTGGGTTGTGGTTCTGATAAGTTTGGGAAACACTGATCTAGGGCATCTGTCCCCGATTGCTAGGGTCCTTTCATAGGTACTCATTTAATTTCAATCTGGTATATCACCTTAGTTAAACGAATGTGTATGCTGCCTCTCCCCTCTGCCTTCAAAGCCTCAGTTCAACCTCCCTTTGCACGTGTCTCTCTTCAAGTGCCAAATGCAGTCAACTCAGCATCTAAATGCAATTTGACATCTGCATCACAAACACAGCCAGGGCCTGGCCACTACAGCCTGCTTCACAAGATTCCCCCCTCTCTTGCCTTCCATTCAGTATAGATACTGATCAACACCTTTGTGTGCAGTGGGTTGGAGTACTACATAGCCACTTTATAGACCTACATTCAGTATATGTGTGTTTCTCTGTTTTAGCATGTAGGCACCTAGCTGGGTTGCCGTAGAGCATTGTAGAGGAGAGCAGGGCTGAATGGTCATTCATAAATAGTAGACGTTAAGAATGGAGGAGCTGTGTCCTTTAACAAGGTGGATGAGATGCTCCATGAAAAAATAGGATTTTGGTTATTATTTTTACATTGTATGCGAGACGATGCAAGCATAAGGTGACATGGAATGTAGTTCTAGATCTTGATGATACAGCTTGAAAAAGTCTGATTTGTTGCTTCCTTTTTCTTTTCTGCACCTTTTGAATTCAAGCATGATTATATCTTTACATCATGTGTTGAGGAGGCATCCTACAATGATGTTTTAGTGCCAGTTTATGTGGTGTTTTGGTGAGAACAGTTGTGTACGTGATGCAACAGGTCGTGAAGATAGTACTGGTTTGCAGGTGTAGCCATTTGCAGCTCAGTTATTGTGAGCAGATACGCTCATGCTCCATGTATCATTGAAGAGATCAACTTGGCGTGCATCACGACCTCCAGAGGGACCAATATTGATTACGGGAAAACGAGTAAAGTCCTCATGTTTGTCATGGGCAGACTATTGTCTTCAGTAAGGAAACCCCTCTTTTTGCATGATCACCCCCAAGGGCTTGTACTGATGCTTCTGGTTTTTCGACTCTAAAAGTGCACTGAGGCCTGCCAACTAGACCTCGGTGTCAGTATTCTATCCCATTACATCATGTAAGAAGATTTGGCTACCCCCAATTGGCATAATATACCTTACATATACGTCCCTAGTATATGGTGCCAAGGGTACTCAGGGCATGTAAATTAGAGTGTCCACCAAGGTCTGCAGCACTAATTGTGCCACCCTGCATGTGACAAATTACACAGTGTCTCCCAGCCTGCTACTGCAGCCTGGAAGAGCAGTTTTAAAACTGCTAGTTCGACTTTGCCATTTGAAATAATGGCAAAGCCCCCATTTACCTCAATAATATATATATGACTCCTCTAAGGAAGGCCTAATGAGTCCTAAAGCAGGGAGCTGCATATTATTAAGTAGGGAATATACTTTTAATATGTCGTAACAGCAATACTTCCAATTTGTCGTTTTTCCTGTGGAAAGGTTAGTAGCCCCATTGGTGAGTACAGGGTTTCCGGGCAGCCCCTCAGTATAGCCATCTTCTGAATGGGACCACTAAAATGGGTACTTCAAGGTATCAAACTAATTGTTGCATTAAACCCAGCTTGATGCCCAAGTCGAATTTAATGTCACTTTTAAGGAAAGGCAACTTTTAGAAAGTTGCCACTCAGTTGCCCAGTTTGTCCAGTGGCCTCACACAGTTGCTGACGACTAGACAGCCTTCTGCCCTCCTGGGGAGTCGTGTGAATGACTCCCAGGTTCAGGAACAATAGAAGCCTGCTACAGTGGGAGGTGTTACCTCCCTCTTGCAAGAAACCACATGTAGTGTTGGCCCAAAAGGCAAGCTTCAAAGTGGGAAGCCACATTTGGTGGGCAAATAGTGATCATACTCATGTAGGGCTACCCCATAGTTCATGTAGGGAGACTGACAGCAGAAAAAGAGAGATGAAACCAGTGAGCAAACCAGTTTTCCCATGGGTGTGTAGCCCACGGGTATCAACACCTCTAGGGTGGGCTACCAAACTCCTAACATCCAAGGAAGGATGCAGACATCTTGCGGGTGGGCAGAGTAGTACACTCTGAGATTGCTAGATGCCACACTTAGTAGGAAGTCGTCACAAGTCAGGAGGAACCTGGCAGCGCATTGGCTCGAGGCCACATCATTCCCCCAAGGCACTTTTGAGGCATACATATGGCACCCTGGACTTCAGATATCGATGGAACGGGAGAAAGGACTGAAAAAGGACTGCCCTCCTGACCCCTGGGCCTGGTAAGATAGGCTGCACCGACTCCTAGGCTACACCTTCCTCACCTTAGGTTAGCAAAGAGAGGACTGTGCCTGTGGCTCCAGGCTTGTGGAAAAGTCGCTCCTGAGGCCCCAGATTAAAGAAGTGACTCCAAGATTCAGTGAGCTGAACCCCCGGAACCAGCACAAGGCCCACTGAAGCTGAAGTACCCCCTGCTGGCAAGTCAGTATCCATATTCTTCAAATCACAGATGACTGCCAACGGGCAACCCAAGAGACTGATCCTCGATGGCCAAAAGTTGTACTCGAGTCTGCTGGACCTGGGAGTGTCATCTGAGTCCTGATTGGTCACCAAAGACAGACATCAGCCTTCACCAAAGGAAACCGCTGGACCTGCTGTGTACGGAGATCGGTAGTCCATCCGCACAGGCCTTCTACTGGCTCAAAGAGGACTTCAAGGGCTACCGACCCCCGTGGCCAAGTTCGCCCCACCTTACCCATGGAGGAATAACCACAAGGGCACCCCTGTCGATTGCACAGCACCCATAGCAACCTTCAGCATCCAGCATCTCCAGCATCAGGACCACTCCATTGAAGTCTATGAATCTTGATGTAAAGTGTGGAACTGGACTTACGACTGCTTTGGTGGCCGGGTAACTGTCCAAATACTCTTTAGTGCCCCCCTGCCCTTCTCCCTGATGAAATTGATCACCCCACTTGGGCCAGAGTAGCCACACGCAACTATTTCAAACTTTTAAAATGTTTCTAAACTTTACAGTTGCCAATGCTTGTTGGTGCTTTATACTAACAAGCTGGGATTTATGTTTTACTTAAGAATCTATATCTCTGGGACCCTCTAGTGAATTTTGCTCATCTTGGTGCCTAAAAATTAATTAAAATATAATGTTGTTTTATAAACTGGTGTCGGAATTGCTTAGTGTTGCCTGACTTTCTTATTTCTTTGTTTGCAGGTTCTAAATTATTTACTACAGTTCCTGTTTTTTAAGCCTTGTTGCTTGGATCCACAGCTACCCAGGGCTGAGTTAAAGGTTTTACAAGCGAGCCTGACTGGACCCAAGACAGTTTTGCGAGTGTGTTACACGGTAAGGTCACACAACCGTACCATATATATAATAAACCCAATCCTCACATCTTCCCAGAATCCATCCAGACTGCTAAGAACAAGGTCTGTTGGTTGACAGTATACAACAGAACCTTCCTTTTGTTTCTCCTCCTGGCCTTCAAGGTAATTTACGACTTCACTCCTCGCCCTGTAGTTAGGACAGGCAAAGTACGCCTCCTCCATCAACATTCCTGCCAGTCTCTCAGTTCACAATCCTTTTTCACTGCCTAACCTCCCCCAAACCAGCGTACCATTTTTCTCGATTGTTATTATTCTGCCCCAAAATATTTTTCTCAATTGTTATTATTCTGTCTCAAAATCCTCTACATGGAACAATACCAACGCCCCCATCCCCAAACTGAGAGTGCAATTCTTACTGAACACCAACAATCCTGAAAACCCACCTCCTTTAAAAAGAACACCGTTCCCAGGCATAGCCCAGTCCGTCAATGTAGTCTATTGCTAAATCCAGTTTCACCTATAGCTGGTCCTGGAACTCTGCAACAATGTGTGTAACACTGCTAGGGAGTCCTTGCTCTTAGGCCAAGAGGACATTGAATTCTGGGACTTGTAGTTTCACTTATAACATTCTTAGCCTATGCACAAACTCTCTGTTGGTGGCACACATGACACGGAGTTACTTGGCAGTTATTAAAAAGTTGAAGCCCTGTGAAGCTAACTCATATCAGTACCCTCTTGTAGTATTTTTTTGGGGGGTGGAGGGAGGGCGGAGCCAGGAAGCAAGCAATCCAACTGTTAAAAATAAAAAAGGGGGTCGAGCTTCTTACCTTTCACTTCATCTACAGATCTAATTGACTTTCTCTGCCTTAAATAGCAAAGCAAATATTTTGTTTAGCTACTGCTGACCGCCCGGAGCTCTTGGGCAGGGCTCATCATTTCTGTCATACCTTCGGCCTGAATGTGAGGAATTTATCACATAAGCCTTTGAGTTACACTTAGAGAAAACGTCTCGTAGTGACGGGTCTTGTCTGCTGTCATCAAAGAGACAGCCTCATTTATTATCGAGCCTATTTAGCCCGCGGCCATTTTAAAACCACTTTGTTTTCGTTATATGTCAATGAAAAATTCCATTTGTGAGGACGTTACACAGTTTTCATTAGCGTCAGCTTGAAATGAGGTGAAGCAGGTGAGTGAAGACAATGTATGTAGATTACAGCAGTTAGTACTGACCACAATGAATTCCCTGAATGTCCACCGTTATTCCCGACTCACCTTGCTGAGTTACAGTGCTGCTCAATTACCACTGGAATGTTTTTTCCAAGGCAATCAAATAAACGACGTTTCCCTTTTTAGGGTTGCAAGATTTTGGATTATCGTAAGGACTGTGTGTACTACGCTCCTTTTTACACAGTATTGGAACCTAGCCCGATAGGACCACTTGGTTCAATTTAAGTGAGCCAAGACTACGGCTCCCAGAATGTACTCTCTTGTTCAACCTAGGATTGGAAACATGCTGCCCTGCCCCTCTCTTCAGTGAAACTGTTAAACCTAGAACAGTGTTTCCATATTTCATTATTTTGTGGACAAGACTCAGAGAAGTGAATTATGTTTATCAGTGTGCCAAATAAAGGCCAGTAAAGTAGAGACGATCCTATTCAAAGGACAAACAGTATCCGGCAGTTTCAGTAACTACAATTTAGCAGAGTTCGACCTGAGCACACATATAATCAAGGGCTATTGACGTCTCTGAATTTGCAGTGGGAGGTGAATTTTGGGAGGCAGGGGGCCTGTGTCCCTTGCCCAGACAGACAAGCCGCTGAGGGCACTGCAGAAAGTTTTGGTGATAAGAAAATTCTGATACTAAATTCCCGGGAGAGGGGTGGTGACAAATGTTTACCTGCGATATTCATTGACTCTTGTACTGGCAGCGATTAGATTAGGCTGTTGAACCAGTTGTGTTTGGACAGCCAGATGTCTGAGTCATTCGTGTGACAGAAGGCCAGCTTAGCAAGAGAGATAGCCGAGCTTTCTCTACAAAGCTGCGATAAGAGGTGAGAGTCTGGTTAATAAACCCACAGCCGGCACGGCTCTGTCAAAATATGAGATGGCAGTGAGGTCACTGCGCGTTTCAAAGGAAGGCCCGAACGCTGTAATTAGTGGGTGTTTGATTTACGCTCCCTATTTGCAGTGCCACAAACCATGACTACTTTGTTTATGCACACTCGGTATTTATAGAAACACTTGATCCGTGGCGTGGCAAGATGATTTGAACTCGCATAAATACCGCATCATATTCAGGATTAAATAGTAGGTTCTAGCAACCAACCCCGTTGTGCAACGTCTTGCGGATGGAAAGCATTCAGCAAGTGGCGGCCGTGTGGGCGAGGTGTCGCCCTTCGCGTGTTTCTTACGATATTACCGTGCGAGTAAGTTTGCGGCCTTATTTTTTTAATTATTTTTTTGCGTGATTGTATACAGCGCGGACATTGCCCGAGACTGAGTACAGTTACCAAACAATTACAGCAGGAGTGCATTACCCTCTCATCCTGTCTTCCCGTCCCATTCCTTATCAGTGGGCTCAGGAATGGGATGGGAAGACCAGGACTCGGAGTAATGAATATTACCGGTGAGTAATCGGGCATTACCTCCTCGTCCTGTCTTCCCGTCCCATTCCTTATCAGTGGGCTCAGGGAAGACCAGGACTCGGAGTAATGAATATTACCGGTGAGTAACCAGGCATTACCTCCTCGTCCTGTCTTCCCGTCCCATTCCTTATCAGTGGGCTCAGGAATAGGGCGGGAAGACCAGGACTCGGAGTAATGAATATTACCGGTGAGTAACCGGGCATTACCTCCTCGTCCTGTCTTCCTGTCCCATTCCTTATCAGTGGGCTCAGGAATGGGACGGGAAGACCAGGACTCAGAGTAATGAATCTTACCGGTGAGTAACCGGGCATTACCTCCTCGTCCTGTCTTCCCGTCCCATTCCTGAGCCCACTGATAAGAATGAGACGGGAAGACCAGGACTCGGAGTAATGAATCTTACCGGTGAGTAACCGGGAATTACCTCCTCATCCTGTCTTCCAGTCCCATTCCTGAGCCCACTGATAAGGAATGGGACGGGAAGACCAGGACTCGGAGTAATGAATATTACCGGTGAGTAACCGGGCATTACCTCCTCGTCCTGTCTTCCAGTCCCATTCCTGAGCCCACTGATAAGGAATGGGACGGGAAGACTAGGACTCGGAGTAATGAATATTACCGGTGAGTAACCGGGCATTCGAAATACTGCCTAGGAAGAATAAATAGCAGATAGTGGAGAGTAAATGGGAGATAAGCTGTACACAACCCAATCAACGCAGGAGTACATTCGAGATACACAATAGGAAAACTTAAAAGCGGCCATTCGAGAGCAAGTGGGAGAAAGATGATTTAACCAAAGTGTCTTTCAAAGAGAAAAGTTTTGAGTTCTTTTTTCAGAAGGTATTGATGGAGCAGGTAAAACAACATTTTGTATACCTCCTCTATTTGCATGAAAGATAATTACATAATCATTCCAAGCAGTAACTCGTGCTAATTAGTTTGAAGTGAGACAACTAACCAACCTTTACACCTTGATAAACACAATATATACGTGGAACTAAATTGCTAATTGCATGGCAGAACAAAGAAATTAATTAACTGTGGTACGCAAACTAACTCTAGAATGTGGTGAAATAGAGAATTGCATGGTTCATGTTGCTTTTGTGATGGTTTGTGCTTCCACTGCTGCAAAATGGTGAGTATTATTGCTTTAAATGTTGCCACAAGCTAGGAAAGTACCAATATATATTGGGATTAACGTGGGATTAAACATTAGAATTTTCATTTCTAAATTCTAATTACTGTTATGTCTGTTTTTTTGCTTAAGTTGGCATTCGGGCCTGCTAGGCCGCAGTACTTAAGATGGAGCTCCGAGGGTGTCGCCGTCATGTGAGTGCGATGACTACTGCGCAGAACCGGATGGCTCTGGAGATCTCCAAATGACCTTAGCTCCTGTACCGGCATGTCCCTTGTCAAGGATAGGAGCATGAAGGGTTGCCAAGTGATGAACGGTGTGAACTACCAAGTAGACAATGAATTATTATAACTCCGGAACTTTGCCTGTGAACCACAAAAAAGGATATACATTTGCCCTCTGCCATGCCATGTCTCATGGGAAACCAGGCGGACATGAGAAAACTCGGAGAACTTACAAATTGAATTGGATTAGCCAATCGGAACAGTTTCTACGCCTAAAAATTGTTGCATATTGATCCGAGTAAGCGGGAAAAAGGTATAAAAGACTGATCTGCCAAAGGGGGTTGGTTCATTGGGCTGATAGTCTATGGCGTTGGGTCTGCATTGAGCTGATGAAGATGTCCATGGTTTACCTTGGGTTTCTTTCAATTTGAGAGAGCGATTCCATCTGATGGTTTGATTATTGCCGTGGGTTGGACAGTTTACTCTGGAGATTGTCACAGAAGCTTGAATAATCCTCTGTTTGATCGGAGGGTTGCCAATTTCGAGATTTGGTAAATATAATGCCATGCGAAATGTATGCTTATGTTCTAAAGATTTGATTGTCTTCTTGAAATAAATCGAATTATGTTATATTCTGTAGTGCCTAAATGCTGATGCAGAGTAAACTAATATTAGATAACATTTGGATTAATAAGAAATGAGTTTGTGATTCTTTAATTGAGTACTGAAAATTAATCAAATGTTTCCTAGGCTTTAACTTGTGTTTTAGCTGGTTCTAAATCACCATCAACCAGTCCAACTAATTGGTCCATCGACCAAGTGGTGGAGTGCCTTGATGTCAAAGTCAGGATTCTATAGGTGCAGATGTATATAATGTAAAGGAATTACTCCCAACTGGTAACAAGGTACCCCCACATGTCCAGCGCTTTTTCTCCTGTGTACAGATTCGAGTGAGACATATGTGTGTTGGTGTTATGGGCCCCACATATGAATGAATTTATTAATGAGTTAGTGTGATGACGAGTCTGTGACATAGGGAGAATATGTAAATTTGCCCCTTTTGCGCTGGAGCAGTTTTCTTGGTAGCAGAGTTATGGTTTTATTGCATTGGTTTGGTGATTATTGATTTATGTTTAACACTTTATGTTGAGTTTGTGTTGCGTTTCATGTTGTGAAAAGTTTTGAAGACTTCTGGGAAGTAGGAAGTTGGTTTGTTTGCCCTGTATGTAGGTGGGGGAAATGTGTGGCAAGTGAAGTCGCACAGCGCATTGTCTGGTTTCAATGTGGTAACATCGTCGTGTGTTATCGGTTGGGACATTACCGTATGAATGTGTGTGAGTGAAATAGCAATAGGTTATCTTGTGAAACTCTGGCCTTAATTCTCAGGAGCATTGTAGTCTCCACATGTGTTTTATCCCCAGAGAAATGGTTAGCCTTTTGCTTGTTAGAAAGGTAAGGTAGAGGGAAGTGCTACTTGATCGGCGAAACTGAATAATTCTGTTGTAGGGTAGAGGTAAGCGCTGCCTACTGGAAATACAGAATTTATCCCTTTGGTTTAACGAAACAGGCAGTGGAGATGTTTTATGTTGTTACTAACAGATTTTGAGTAAAAGAAAACGTAAGAAAACGTCTGTCGATAACATTTTGTAAAGGAGGGGTCAGCAGAAGCAGGAGCAGCGAGAAAGGCTGACGCCAGAAAGACCGCGCTGGGAGTGGAGAATTACAGAGTGACATAGACGCCCAGGATTGCTGCGTTAATGTGAGTCGTGCTGGGATTGGAGAATTACCGGTGTGACGTAGACGCCCAGGATTGGTGCGTTAGTGTGAGTCTCATTAGGATTGGAGAGCTTCAGAAGTGACATAGACGCCCAGGATTAGTACGTTAGTGTGAGTCGCGCTGGGATTGGACAGAATACGGAAAAGCCGTGAAAAGAAGTGAATTACAAAGCCTAGTGATAAAGAACTTTGAAAAGTTGAAAATGACGTACTACGATCCACTTGAAAAAGAGAAAAAATGATGGTTTGGGAAAATTAAAAATTTATTTAAGAAGGATAAGCCGATTGTGACTAGGGAAGGTCAGATACTTCCTCCACCGAAATCACCTGCATCTTTTATGGTAGCGAAATATGGGTACTATACATGTATTTGGTTGGAGAATTGGGCAAAGTATACCAAAGAAGCTGGGGTACTAGCATTTCCAGAAAGTGGTTAGTTTAGTTTGGCTGTATTACGAAATTTGAGAGAAAGAATGATGAGGTTAGAACCGAAACCCAGACCTACCCAATTCAGGGCTTTGACGGTGTGGGAAGAAGAGATGTATGAAAGGGAAATGCATCGGAGTGGAAGAAGGTACAATTACATGTTTGGTAGACATTGTGGTCAAGAAAGTCATGATGACAGAATGAGAAGATGGCGGAATGCGAATATGACTGATGGTATGTTTCCTCTGAGGAATACTGAAGAGACAAGTGGCATAAAATGTACAGAAAAGAGAAATAACACAGGGTCAGAAGGTTATAGATATGATGTGAGTGAATCAGAGGATGAAGTGCTGGAGGACATGTTTATTAAAAATCCTCCCCCGTATTAGCTGAATTCTACGTTACTGACGCCGAGTTCGCCGGTGAAAGAAACTATGATAAATAAAAACTTTGAGCAAACGCCACCTAATTTGGGAAAAATTAATCCATTTAAAGATTCTGAAATGCCACCACCCGATAGTACTGGAAATGAGAATTCAGCCGAGTTCGCTAGAACTACCCTGGAATTAACTGAGAAAATTAGAGAGTTCACTAAGAATATGGAAGTGGTGACCGTACTTGTAACTATAGGACCGGTAATGCCTGTCTTTGATAAACAGAAAGATAGTGAGCATTGTTTAACAGTTCCCTACAATTGTGGTAGACAAACAGAGACAGAAAGAAGTGGTTCTGGAGGAAATAATGGAAAAATGTGCCAGGAACATCAGGTTTGAGTACTCCTAAAAATGTGACTGTAAATCAAAGCCCAGCAAGTAAGACCCTTATGACAACGGAATCAGCAACAGAAACCCCGGAGAGAAATCCGGATAAAATAAGAAGCGAGACAACTCCATTAGGTCCCATTTCTGAAGAATTAAGTGATTGGTTAAGAAGTTTGCAGAGAAAAGATACAGAACCACAACCTTTAGATGTAGCAAAATTAAAGGTAACATTAGAAGAATTATTCGTAGGAACCATTCCAACTGAAAAGTTAAAAGCATATCAGGATGAGGAGCCAATGTTTCTCTGCAAAAGTATAACTTGGAGAGCGAGAACTTTGCATGAAAAATTAGAAGAGACAGCGAGTGAAATGGGAATTGATTTTGAGAAAATAATATCATTACAGAAACCGTATAGGTTAGATTTCTCCGAAAAGGATATTGAAAATTTGAATACTACAGGGAGATTGACCCAAATTAAAGAACTGATTGCCTTGCTAAGGAAATGGGGTGATGTAGATAGGTGGAAAAGTAGATGGTTCCGAAAGAGAGAGAAAACGACGAATAAGGCATTCTCAGCATTTCCGGTGAGAGAAAAAGAGCCAGTGGTAAACGAATGTCCCATGAGGGAAATCCCAGGAGGGGGTTATGTACATGTTCCTTAGACTAGACAGGATATTTTGTCATTCACCAATGATTTTCCAAGGCTAAGAGAAAAACCAGTTGAATGGTGTCGACAAGTGGAAAGATTTGTTAAACTGTCGAAAGTGTTGTGGATAGATCTGAATGGTCTTTTTGATATAATTGTACCTGCAGATTTATGGGCAGAATGTAAAATTACAATAGATTGGCCAACGCAAGAGTATCCTAGGGGTCCTAAGACGGGAGCCCCTCATCCAAAAGTAATGAAAAAATATGATCAGGTAATTACTTTTTTGAAAAATAAAGTACCCCCAAAGGAAACTGACTGGGTAAAACTTGACAAAACTCACAAAGAGGCTAAAGAATCTGTTTATGCATACTATGAAGGGTTATTGTTAGCTTTTAAGCAATACAGTGGAGATGAGAAATTAAGTGAGAAGGATCTGAGTCATTTTGTGTATAGATTTGTTTATGGTTTAAGGGCTGAGGTTAGTGGAATGATCAAACAACATACAGTAGATTGGCAGAATAAAAAGATAGATGAGGTGTTACGACATGCAAAATATTTTAGTGATTAAATTGTAGCTAAACAACGTAAACTGAAAGAAAAGGCAATGTGGGCACAAGTTAAGGTAGCGGAGCGACAGGAAGCCCAGATGATCGAGCAAGCCTAATATCGGAAAAGGAAAAGGACAGATCAGCCTAGAGGAAGCCAAAAAGAAGTGGCCATTTCATAAATGCGGAAAATTAGGGCATTAGCAATCCGAGTGTAAATTACCACGAGAGCTAATGGTGATAATGCATCATTGAATCCACAGGTGCAGAATGAGGTGAGTTGCCAACCGTCGCGACAGCAGCAGGTTGTTACCCAACAGTGTCAGGTGCCAAAGCCACCTTTTCCACAGTACGTAAATCCTCAAAGGTACAGTAATGAGACAGGATTCTACACTGAGGAACATGTAACAAAGCTACCGTGCGCTAGTGCTGTTTCGTAGTATTGGCTGCAACGCGATGAGAGTGAGTCAGAAGAGAGTTATTGACGGTGCCTAGGAGAGGAAGAAGAGTGCGTACTTGGCGCAACTCTAGAGGCAGACCAGACAGGACCCTTTGTGGATGGAAAGGTAAATGACGAAAACATTACTTTCCTAGTGGATACTGGTGCTACTCGTTCAACTGTTAGATCAGCTGACGTTAAAAATCTTCCTCTCTCTGGTGAAACAATCCAAGTAGTTGGAGTCTCAAACAGACAGATAAAAACTTATCTTACGGATCCTGTAAAGGTTAAAATAGTCAAATTCATCAACATGCATAGATTTGTCGTGTGTGATACTAGCCCTGTAAATCTGTTGGGGAGAGATTTGTTGTACAAAATTAATTGCACTATTATCTGTACCCCTGATGGCATAGCTTTTGAAACTCCTGATGAAGATGTACTGTATAGAATGACAATGGCAAACTTAGAACCTGAAATCACTGAGGCATTCGTTGTATCCGGTGTATGTGTCCGGTGGCGGTTCTTAAAAGCTACCCCGAAGTCATTACCACCACGCTTACCCCATTGTTTAACTCTATTATTGAGTCAGGTATTTATCCGAGGAGGTGGAAAGTTGCTTCTATCCTCTCATTAATAAAAAAATCCACTCTAGATAAAAAATGACCCAAATAGTTATAGACCAATTTCGCGGCTCCCACTTCCAGCGAAATTATTCGAGAAGGCTATAAACAGGCAACTAAGCTCCTTTTTGGGGAGAACTAAGGCCCTCGATCCCACGCAGTTTGGGTTTCGCGCAGGACATAGCATGGAACTGGCCCTGATTAAGGCTACGGAGGAGATTACAGCGGCGGTGGACCAGGGGGGTGAGGCGGTTCTGATTTTATTGGATCTGTCGGCAGCCTTTGACACGGTCCATCATGGAGTGATGATGGACCGGTAGTCAAGGGCAGGGGTGGAAGGCACGGCCTGGAGCCTCCTGAAATCTTTTCTGGCCGACAGAATCCAGACAGTTGATTTGGGAGCTGAGGGGTCCAAACCCTTTGCCCTCCCTTGCGGGGTCCCGCAAGGTTCATCCCTGAGCCCCACTCTTTTTAACATTTATGTGAGTCCACTGGGAGCCTTGATCAGATGTTATGTTATGTTATGTTATGTTAAACAGGTTTTTGTATAGCGTGCGGCTACTCGAAAGAGTGTCCCGACGCTTTAAATTGCACGCTAATCGCAAAACACAACAGAAAAAATGAACAGAAACAGAAAGAGAAGAGACCTGATAGGACCTGAAACTAAGAAGTGAAAAGCCAAGTTTTAAGCCCCTTCCTAAAGGCCAACAGGTTGGTAGTGCTGCGCAGGGACACAGGCAATTTATTCCACAGCTGAGGCGCTAAAAATTTAAAGGAGCGGCCACCAATGCGAGCTCTCTTCACGCGGGGCACTACCGCAAAAAACAAGGCTTCAGACCTAAGCGATCTGGCAGGACGATAAAAAGACAGCCTTTTCTGAAGATATTTTGCTCCAGATGTGTGCAAGGCTTTGTGTGCCAGGGTGAGAGATTTAAAAACTATCCGCTTCCGGACAGGAAGCCAGTGCAGAGCCTCCAAAAGGCCCGAGGCTCTGGCACGGCGAGATAGTCCAAAAATAGCACGTGCTGCCGAATTCTGAACAACCTGTAATCGTTGAAGCAGGTATTCTGGCAGGCCGAGATAGAGAACGTTGGAATAGTCTATTCTCGAGCCTATCATCGCCTGCACCGTGATCTTCCTGTGTTCCTCCGATAACAAGGGAAGGAACTTGCGGAGCATCCGGAGTAAGCCAAAGCAGGTCCCTGTGAGACCGATTACCTGCGAGCGTAGTGCGAGGCCATTGTCGATCTTAATCCCAAGGTTTTTCGCTACCTGGGACGAACTTGCTGGTGGAAACATGTTCTCAGGCCACCACACACAGATCTTTTGGCCTTCAACTAACCTCGTATGCAGATGACACACAAATCGTGCTATCCATACAAAGAGGGTCCCAAGTGGATATGGCAGCGAGGTGTCATGATTGTCTCAAAGACATCGCGAGTTGGATGGCCTCAAACTGCCTTAAACTAAATGCGGGGAAGACCGAGGTCATGATATTTGGGAATAATCCGAATATCTGGACTCCAGATATGTGGCCCGAGGCTCTGGGGAAGCCGCCAGTGCCTACACCAAAAGCAAGGAATCTGGGCGTCATCATGGACCAGAAACTGGACTTTGGAGGACAGGTTAGTGGAGTGGTCTCTTCGTGTTTCCATATCCTCAGGATATTGAGGAAAGTAAAAATATTTGTCCCACGGATGGTTTCCGGTTAGCAGTCTCAGCTCTTATTCTGTCGCGTCTAGACTACTGTAATAGTCTGTACCTTAATCTGAAAAAAAACCATCTGTACAGACTGCAGATGGTACAAAACGCGGCAGCGAGACTGCTGACAGGCACTCCCAGGTATGCCTCAGTACGAGAAGGAATAAGGAAACTACATTGACTGCCGATACACAGACGTTCTCAATTTAAGGCCCTATGTACAGTATTCAAAGCACTGAAAGGCATTGGCCCAGAGTTTCTGAGGGATTGCTTCAAGCGGTATGTGCCAGGGAAAGCACTGCGCTCCGCGGAGAGCAATCTAGTGGTTGTGCCCTGGACAAAAAAGGCCAGCTAGGGAGGAAAGATGTTTTCCTATGGTGCCGCCACCGCGTGGAATTGCCTGCCAGCGCATATTAGGAAAGCGGATCAACTTCTCTCTTTCAGGAGGGGGCTGAAGACCTGGTTATTTAGGGACTAGACCCTCGTTCTCCAGGTATGCTCAGTATTCTAGCGCCAGGACACCCTCAGGTATAAGTGCGCTTTATAAGCTCCTAATAATAATAATAATATTTGATCCGGAAGGATTGCCTCAAGAGTTGAAGAAAACCGTAAAACACGAAGTATGGGATTTCACAGGAGAAGATATTGGATTGATGAAAAGAGTAGATCCTGTGAAAATAGTTGTAAAGGAAGGAGTAAATTACCTGAATATTCCTCAGTATAAACTGACACTAGGAAATAATTGCAGGAGTAACGCCTGTGATGGACAGAATGATTGAACAAGGAATTCTGAGAGAAATAATGAGTAGTCAATGTAATTCTCCGATCATGGGTTTGAAGAAACCGAATGGAACTTTTAGGATAGTACAGGATTTGAGAAAAGTTAATAAAATCGTTGTTCCATGCTGTCCCATTGTACCGAACCCTTCGGTAATCCTATATCAGATTCCCCATGATGCGGAATGGTACACAGTCATTGACTTGTGTCATGCTTTCTTTTCTATCCCATTGCACCCTGATAGCCAACACATTTTTCCATTCCGGTTCGGCGAGCATATTTTGGCGTGGTGCCGTATCCCTCAGGGGTATACAGAAAGTCCATCGATATTTTTTGTTTTTTTTGAAAAGTGTTATTGAAATTAGACAAATCAAATAAGACAAAGGTAGCGGCTGTGCGAACAACAGAAAGCAAATAAGTAGCCACATTGTGACACTTCCGGTTCTTAGATAAACAATACCACATCATCAATGCAACCGACAACAAGACCCCATCTACCAATCCATCATCAACATTTGTCCGACCTGAACCAGGGGGATCTCTGACCAGTGGTCTGTTCCTAGGGTACCAAAGCCACCCCCCTCCCCTGCTCATATCTCGGTCATGGAAAAAACGCCATGTAGTACACAGCACCTGACCCCAGGAGCTAAATATCACAGCGTCCGCACCCTCACTTGACCACTACATCTGCGTAACATTGGTATGGCACGACTTACCCCACCCCAGTGGGAGCTATTCCGGGATTTGAGGATGGCGGGGTTGAGCCAGGTAAGCCTGCAATGTATGTTTTATAAGGGCCCCAGATGTCCCTAGGACGCGCTATCGTGGGGAGGAGACTAGAGTAGATCTCGCTATTCGTGCTACAGAAAGCCATGGCCGTAAGCCATGTCTTGGACGTGGGAGCTGTTTTCCTCCCCCAGTGCCTTGCAATCTCCCTCTTGGCTAGCAGCAGCCCCAGAGAGGCCAGTTTACGGACATTCTTAGGGAAATTGACGGTATAACCCAACAATGCGACCTCAGGAGTGGGAACCAGTGTAAGTCCGAGCATCTCTTCTAGGACCTTGTGAACCTGTGTCCAGAATGTCTGCAGTCTCGGACACGTCCAGGACATGTGTGCAAAATCGGCATGTGGTGTAGCGCATTTCCAGCATGTGTGCGGCCGCGCCGGATCCATGGAATGGAGTCTATCAGGGGTCATATACCAACGGCGCAGGAATTTATAGTGTATAAGTTTGTGACGACTGTTCAGTGATACCGTGTCGGTGACCTTGCAACACGCCGTCCATTGCTCGTCCGTGATAGGCCTACCCAGGTCCGTTCCCCATTCCTCCCGCGCCCGATCGTCCGCACAGGGGATCCGAGCTGCGCACGCCTTGTACAGCTTGGAAACAATATGTGCCCCTGTATCGTTGTCAATCAGGGTGGTGAGGGGTTCAAAGGAAGCCGGCTCGAGGGGAAATCCCTTGATCTCCGCTCGCGCGGCGCAATATAGCCGGCGAAGAACGAACCGGTCCATGAATGTAGCATCACTGAATCGTGCGTCCTCCGACGCCGAGAAAAAGTGCCCACCCGGGTATAAGTCCCCGATCCTGGTGAGGTCGAATTTCCTTAACGTTCGTTGCACCAGTGCCTCTTCTGTGCCCGGCAGCAACCCAGGGTTGGGTATCGGGAGGGACGAGGAGTACAGCAAAGGATGAGCCAAATAGCGCGAGAGCCTGCTCCAAGCCCAGCTGGTGGTAGATACCGTTTGAATGTCCATCGGGTCTCTGGGGACACCTTTGGGCAACACCGCCGACAAGCGACCCGGGAGGACAAAGTCCGCCTCTGGGCGAAGGAATGGGATCCGAGCGTCAGGGTGATACCAGGCATAGGCATGTGCACACTGAGCGACTAGGTAGTATAAATATAAATCAGGCACTCCAAGGCCTCCTCGATCCTGTGGGAGTGTGAGAGTCGCCCAGCGGATCCGGGGGTGCTTCCCGCCCCAGACCAGTCTAATCAGGAGGGACCGCAGGGTGGAGAAAAAGGCTCGGGTAAGAGGAACAGGGATGTTATTGAAAAGATACAAAAATTTAGGGAGCACTATCATTTTAAGAATGGCTATCCTAGCGGACATAGAGAGCGGGAGCCGCAGCCACCCATCTACCTGAGTCTCCAGTCGCGTAATCGCGCGGCCATAGTTGAGGCGGATAATTTCGTCCATGTTCAAATGTATTTGTATGCCCAAGTACCGCACCGAGTCCGAGCACCATTCCAGAGGGAACTCCCACTGCCATGGGGAGGTGCCACTAGTCAATGGAAAGATGATGGACTTATGCCAGTTTATGTCCAGACCCGAGTGGCTACCGAAACGAAGGATCTCATGTTTCAAGGGGGCAAGGTTAGCCTGGGGCTCCCTGACATACAGGATTGTGTCATCAGCATAGAGTGAGGCCAGCAATGGGCCCGTCCGAAACTGGAGACCCCTGTGGAGGTGCCGCTCCTGGAAATGCCGAATCAGGGGGTCCATTGCTAAAATGAACAAGAGTGGTGAGAGCGGGCAACCCTGCCGCGTACCGCGCGTGAGCGAGAATGGGCGAGATAGCGTGCCGTTGATACGCAAACGGGCCGTAGGGCGACTATAGAGGAGTCTAACAGTAGCTAGGAAGTTCGCAGGCATGCCCATGCGCTCCATGACGGAAAGAAAGAAAGGCCATTCTAAGGAATCGAACGCTTTTTCGGTGTCTAGGAGGATCGCTGCAGCCGGTGTGGTCGGGTTGATTCTGTGCAGAACCGTGAAGAGCGTACGCAAATTCAGCGAGGTCGAGCGGCGGGGGACAAAGCCAGACTGTGCGGGCGATATAATGAATTCCATCAGTTGGGAAAGCCTGTTGGCCACTATTTTGGCCAAGATCTTATAGTCAGTGTTTAAGAGGGAGAGGGGCCTGTACGACCCACACAACGTCGGGTCCTTATTTGGCTTCGGGAGCAGCACAATGACTGCCTCACCCAGAGTAGGCGGGAGGGAGCCACGCTCCAAGGCCTCCGCATACACCTCTATTAGCTTGGGCGCCAGCAGATCAGAAAAGGCCTTGTAAAAGTCAACGGAGAAGCCATCAAGGCCCGGGGCCGAAGAGCCCCGAAGCACTTTGATCGCCCCCCGCACTTCCGCTACCGTTATAGGTTCCGCCATGAACTCCTGCATGCCCCTATCCAGGAACACCAGAGCGATTTCCGCTAGATAGGCCGCACGAGCGGCCGCGGAGTCACCCAGCTTGGTGGTATATAGATCAGTGTAGTAGGCCAGGAATTCGTCCCGGATCTCAGCGGGCGTCGTGCGGAGCGCATCATCCGTGCCCCGCACTTCGGCGATCAGGGACTTGCTGTATGGTGGTCGCAAGGCCTGCGCTAGCGTGCGCCCTGGCCTGTCCCCCTCTCCGTACCTACGCGCAACCTGGTATTTCCCCAGATAAAGGATCTCCCTGTCCGCGGCTTCCCGGAAGTCAGACAACAGGCGTAAGCGCCTGGAAAATACCTCGTCAGAGGGTGCCCGTTGCGCCTCAGTGTCTAGCGCATCTAGCTGTGTCTCCAGTTGTGTTATTGTTGCGCGCAATACCTTCAGGACCCCCGCATGCTTGGTTATGCAAACCCCTCTGATGTATGCCTTGAACCCATCCCAGAGTACTGCCCACGAGTCCACCGAACCTGTATTTATGGTGAAGTAGTCCTCTATAGTCCATCGATATTTAATCAGATTCTAAAGAAGTCCCTGGAAGATTTAAAAATGCCCAAAAGTTCAGTGCTCGTGCAATACATCGATGACCTATTGGTGGCGTCGAAGACAATGGAGGCATGTGTGGTGGACACAGTTGCACTGTTAAATCATTTGGCGGATGGAGGACTCAAAGTATCCCCATCGAAGTTACAGTTTTGTAAGAAAGAAGTACAATACTTAGGTCATAAGATCGAAAAGGGTCTGAGAAAAGTGACTATGGACAGGATCAGAATAATAAAAGGAATGAGAGCACCAATGACACAAAGAGAAGTTAGAATGTTTCTTGGGATGGTAGGATATTGTCGCCAGTGGATCAGCAACTTTTCACTGATTGCAAAAACCATTGGTACGCTTGACAAAAAGTGATGTGAAAGATCCCCTTTAGCTGAATAAAGAAGAGATGAAGGCTTTTAGACAATTGAGAGACAGCTTCTGTGAAGCACCGGCTCTTGGAATGCCTGATTACGAAAAGGAATTCGAGCTCTATTGCAGTGAAAGAGATGGATGTGCGCTTTCTGTGTTGGTACAAAGACATGGAAGACTAAGACGACCGATTGCATATTTTTCGACTATACTAGATCCCGTAGCCGTAGCTTTGCCTGGTTGTTTGAAAGCTGTGGCTGCCACGTGTAAGAGTTTGGAACAGAGTGAAGGAATCGTGATGGGATATCCTGTGAGAGTGTTTGTGCCCCATGATGTTGCAATCCTTTTGACCCGGAGCCGAACACAATTTATGACGCATAGTCGTCTAACGAAATATGGAAAGGTCATTTTGGGTGCCACAAATGTGAGCCTCGTAAGGTGCCTTAATGTGAACCCATCGACATTACTACCTGATGCTGTGAATGTGGAAGTGAAGGACGATGTTGATCATGACTGTTTGGAAGTGCTTGATTTCTGCACCAAACCACGTCCGGACATAAAATATGTGCCTCTGAAAGAGAGTGACTATATGATGTTTGTGGATGGGTCATGTCTGCGAGCTGGAGAAGGGATTTTGAGTGCTGTGTATGCTGTGTGTACTGTAGCAGCTGTGTTAGAAGCATCTTCTTTGAAAGGAGTAAGATCCGCTCAAGTTGCTGAGTTGTTTGCACTGATTAGAGCATGTAAGTTAGGAAAGAATCTGCGAGTCACTGTGGTAACTGACAGTCAGTATGGGTTTGGAGTGGTGCACGATTTTGAGCAGATTTGGTCCCAAAGAGGGTTCTTGACATCGAGTGGAACTCCAATCAAAAATGCTGATATGGTTGGAAAATTACTTGAGGCGATACAGCTGCCTAAACAAATTGCAGTCATAAAATGCGCAGCGCATACAAAGGGAATGGACTATGTGTCAGGTGGCCATGAGTTTGCAAATGACATAGCGCAATACTGTGCGCGGAATCAAAATTCCCTAAATAGAAATCGGGAGAGAGAAATGGAGTCATGTCCCTTGCTTTTTACTAACACTGTGAGTACATGGGAGGAAGTGAGGCAGTTACAGGAAGAGGCAGGAGAAGAGGAAAAGAAACAGTGGATAAAATCAGGGTGCACACCACGAGAAGTAGACAGAGTTTGGGTTTATCGTGATGGAAGACCAGTAATGCCTGGTAGCATGATCTCTACCATGGCACGGATGTACCATGGGCAGGCTCACATAGGTAGGGATGCCATGATTAGACTTTTCAAACAGACTTGGTATAATGCAAAGTTTCAGCTTATAGCTGAGAGCCTTTGTCAGAGATGCATTATATGCCAGCAATATAATCCAGGAAGGAAAACAGTGGAGAGTTTGGGAACCATAGGACGGGAGGGAGGTCCTTTTACCAGAATGCAGATTGTAACCGGCTAAGATATGTACTAGTGATTGTCTGCCTCTTTTCACGTTGGGTGGAGACTTACCCGACCAGAAGGAGTGATGAGTTACTGTAGCGAAACTTCTATTGAGAGAGTTTATTCCTAGGTTTGGTTTCCCAGTAACGATTGAATCAGATAGAGGAAAGCATTTCCAAAATGAGATTATAAAATTAATTTGTGAAGCATTGAATGTACAACAGAAACTGCATTGTGCCTATCGACCAGAGGCGTCTGGAGTGGTGGAACAGATGAATGGCACCATAAAGAACAGATTGGGGAAAATGAGTTTGGCCACAGGTCTAAAATGGCCAGATGTCTTGCCTCTTCTGCTTATGACTATTAGGTCAATTCCTGATAGGAGCACTGGTCTGAGCCTCCATGAAATTATCACGGGCAGAGCAATGAGACATGTTTTCATTCCTGCCAACAAACTACTGCCTATATCTGATGACTTTGTCTTGGATTATTGCAAGGGGTTGGCTGATACAGTTCATTCTGTGTTTTATCAGGTTGAACCAGATGCGAACACTCTCGGAAAGAAGTCAGCTCATGACTTGAGTCCTGGAGATTGGGTACGCATCAAAGTACACAGAAGGAGGAATTGTCTGGTTCCACGCTGGGGGAAACCACATCAAGTGATTCTGACCACGACGACCGCTGTGAAGTGTGCTTAGGTAAAGAATTGGATTCATGCTAGTCATACTCTTCGAGTCACTGGTCCTGAAAATCGATCGGAAGACGAGTATCTAAAAGAGTCAGATACAAGCTGTGAATCAGAATCCGAAGAAACAAGAACAAGACGAACCCCAAAAGCAGGAGAAGCGGATTTGATTCCAGTAGTGGGGCAAGAGAATATACCATTAAGAAGACAACTGGAAATTTCTGATATCAGCTCAGAATCAGAGACAGAACAAGTGGGAATACAAGAAGGAATAAATGAAAATACTGGAGAGACTGAACAAGAAATCTTTGATAGAGAAGCGCCAAGTACAAGCACAAGAGAAATTCCGCCTGAAATCATAGAAATAGAAGGTGATGAATTAGATACAGAGAGTGAGGGTAAGATCATTGCGGAAGACCCCAGAGGAGGTGTAGGGACAACCCACACTCAGGTAGAAGAAGGGACACTTAGTCAGCAGCAAGTTTGCATGGAAGAAACACGAGGAGGGATAAATGTAGATAGTGAACCTGCGGTCCTGAGAATAAAATCCAAAGAAAGTAAAAGCCAGACCGATACTGAATCCGAAGAGAGTGAAGAAGAAAGCAAAGAGGGAAGAACTTTAAGGAAAAGAGCTTGGAAAACAGAGAGAGAAGGGAAAGGAACGAAGTTAAAGAGGCCGTCAAAATAAGAAATTTGGCCTAACAAACTTAAAAGATTGAGATATCGATTAACGAAAATAAAATCTTCCAATGCTGAACAAGTGAATGAAGTGTCTAGTCAGAAGATACTGATCAGAAACACTTGCAAGGAGCAAAGAGGATAAGGAAACCGAACCAGAAGTACAAGTCACCGGAATGGACATATGTGGCACTTCCTGATATACAAGAGGAAGCAGATAGCCAAGAAAGTCTAGGAGTGACTGTGCAGGAAGTGGTTGTAGAAGAAGATTCGGAAATCCTGAGAGTTATCTTATCTGATATCAGAGAAGAAACGGATGATCAGGAAGTTCTGAACAAAGATTGTGCAAACAGAGACAAAGACGATTCATGCATGGATTGAAATGACAAAGAAAATTGCAAGGAATTAAAACTCCAGACAAGACTCGTGACCAGAAAGAACCGAGTAGGCAATCAAAGCCTTAGGTTTAGATAAAGCTAAATGGTGAATGAAAAGAGGCTAAGTCAAAAGACACTGATCATTTCCGAAATGGCAAACACAGAAGGTAGAAAACCTGTATCTGGGTTTCTCCGAAGATGGTGTAAAATGTGTTTTTGTTGTACAGGATTACTAATGCTTGTCTGGATTATATTAGCAATAACAATTTCATTTAGAGTAACATTTGAAGATATAGAAAAACCCACCGAGAACAGGACTAATAAGGGAAAGACTGATGACAGTCATGTTACTAAACTGGTAGATAAACAGAATTTCACAAGGATAAGTCCATAAATTATTTTTCTAATAATGTTTTTTCAAAGTAACTGTACGAATATGTAAAGACTATGGAAGTTAGAGACTGTTACGTTTGCATGCAGTTACCTGCATCCATGTCAGAAGGTGTCACTTATCATCGTCTTCCTTTGACATATGGGATAACTTGTAGTGTGTTAGCTAGTTTGTTCTATAAAACAGGGACATTTGAATACTATTATACTGATGTAGATACATTTTTCTCACAGATACCTGTAGTTCCCGAACTAAACAAGGTGATTCCTGGTAGAATCTTAGGTGATTTTTTCTTGGAAACGAGGGAATTAACTTTAGAAGAAGTGTTTAAGAAAAATCTTACTTGTAGTCTGAGAAAAGAAGAGAAAAGATTCCTGAACATGGTAGAGGAGAGAAGAGTAAAGAAAAGTGGCTGGGGGAAACGATAGATACAATATTTTGGAATGCTGGAAAGGAAAACCATTTAAAGGGAGAAACAAATCCTGTAATGGCTTTATATTGGCCTCAGAGAGGGAAATTGTGCATCAGTAGAGATAACACTGTTTATGATAATTACTTTGTAGGTGCAAGTAAATGCCATGACTTATATAAAATCATGGGAGCCTGGGGATTTAAAGGAGGAAATGATCCGGTATTCCCTGGAATATATTACATCTGTGGGAACAGGGCTTATTATAGGTTACCGGACCACTGGTATGACACATGCTACCTAGGCCTGGTCTTCCCAAAAATATTTCATGTGGGAAGGGGAGAGGACGATTTGCACGAAATAGGTAGACAACTAACACGTAGAAGGAGGGAGAGTTGGTCAGAGATTATAGGGGATATTTTTGGAGCACTGATACCAGCAGTTGGAATATCTCTGAATGCCCATGAAATTAGAAAATTGTCTACAGTTGTGGATCGTTTATCAACCAGCACAGCTGGAGGGTTCCTGATGGTAAATACTGAAATGGTTGCTATGAGAGCTATGATTATGCAAAATCGACTTGCCCTTGATATTATATTGGCCAAAGAGGGAGGAGTCTGTGGAATGCTGAAGGTACAACATTGTTGTACTTACATTCCTGAAAACAGTCAAAACTTAAAGAAATACATTAAGAATATAGCTGATTTACATGAAGAAATTGTTCCACTGGAGGTTGAAAGTGTTTGGGAGAAACTTGGTAAAAGTTTTTCTACTGTTAAGAGTTTATTAACAAAATTAGGTAGTTCTTTTGTGGGTAAAATACTGTTACCTGTGACCTTTGTGATTATATTAGTGTTACTATTGAGACTAGTATGTGTGTGTATAAAAAGAAGAAAATTACAAAATAAGATAAAAAGAGAAATCAAGAAAAGAAAAGAGAAGGAAATAAGAGAAAGAGAGGTAGAAGATATAGAACTAGAAGAATTGAAAGAAAACATGTACAAGAAAACAAGAGAGAATGATATGGGAAACACTATGATGTAACCTAACAAATGCAAGGGAACTAAGTAATCATTTCCTTAGAAAAAGTTTGAAATTGTTATTGTGATTAGTGGCGATGTTAAAAAATCACCAAAGGGGGGATTGATGGAGCAGGTAAAACAAAATTTTGTATACCTCCTCTATTTGCATGAAAATTATTTACATGATCATTCCAAGCATTAATTTGTTCCAATTAGTTTGCAGTGAGACAACTAACCAACCTTTACACCTTGATAAACACAAGATATACGTGGGACTAAATTGCTAATTGCATGGCAGAACAACTAAATTAAATAACTGTGGTACGCAAACTAACTCTAGAATGTGGTGAAATAGAGAATTGCATGGTTCATGTTGCTTTTGTGATGGTTTTTGCTTCCAGTGCTGCAAAATGCTGAGTATTATTGCTTTAAATGTTGCCACAAACTAGGAAAATACTAATATATATTGGGATTAACGTGGGATTAAACATTAGAATCTTCATTTCTATATTCTAATTACTGTTATATCTGTGTTTTTTGCTTAAGTTGGCATTCGGGCCTGCTAGGCCGCAGTACTTAAGATGGAGCTCCGAGGGTGCCGCCGTCATGTGAGCGCAATGACTACTGCGCAGAATCGGATGGCTCTGGAGATCTCCAAATGACCTTAGCTCCTGTACCGGCATGTCCCTTGTCAAAGATAGGAGCATGGAGGGTTGCCAAGTGATGAACGGTGTGAACTTCCAAGAAGACAATGAATTATTATAACTCCAGAACATTGCCTATGAACCACAGAAAAGGATATACATTTGCCCTCTGCCATGCCAGGTCTCATGGGAAACCAGGCGGACATGAGAAAACTCGGAGAATTTACAAATTGAATTGGATTAGCCAATCGGAACAGTTTCTACCCCTAAAAATTGTTGCATATTGATCCGAGTAAGCGGGAAAAGGGTATAAAAGACTCTGATCTGCCAAAGGGGGTTGGTTAATTGGGCTGATCGTCTATGGCATTGGGTCTGCTTTGAGCTGATGAAGATTTCCATGGTTTACCTTGGGTTTCTTTAAATTCGAGAGAGCGATTCCATCTGATGGTTTGATTATTGCCGTGGGTTGGACAGTTTACCCTGGAGATTGTCGCAGAAGCTTGAATAATCCTCTGTTTAATCGTAGGGTTGCCAATTTCGAGATTTGGTAAATATAATGCCATGTAAAATTTATGCTTATGTTCTAAAGATTTGATTGTCTTCTTGAAATAAATCAAATTATGTTATATTCTGTAGCGCCTAAATGCTGATGCAGCGTAAACTAATATTACATAAACAAAATTTGGATTAGTAAGAAATGAGTTTGTGATTCTTTAATTGAGTACTGAATCAAATGATTCCTAGGCATTAAATTGTGTTTTAGCTGGTTCTAAATCACCATCAACCAGTCCAACTAATTGGTCCATCGACCAAGTGGTGGAGTGCCTTGATGTAAAAGTCAGGATTCTATAGGTGCAGATGTATATAATGTATATAATGTAAAGGAATTACTCCCGACAGGTAACAAGGTACCCCCACATGCGCAGCGCTTTTTCTCCTGTGTACAGATTCGAGTGAGATGTATTTGTGTTGGTGTTATGGGCCCCACCTATGAATGAATGTATGAATGAGTTAGTGTGATGGCGAGTCTGTGACATAGGGAGAATATGTAAATTTGCCCCTTTTGCGCTGGAGCAGTATAATGGCCGTTGGTCATAAGGAGGGCGTTCTAAATTCTTATGATGCTTCTACAGAATGACTGGTTCATGGATTGCTCTCGTTTAACGGTGGGGGCTCCAGGAAAAGGTGTTGAGCAGCATTTCTTGAACTCTATGTTGCTCCTAAAATGTCCAATTTTCAGTTACGCAGGCGAAAAGGAGTGCAGTCAGTGCCTTATGTGTGGTGCTGGCCGTTTTAAATCAGGCTCTTGCCTCTACAGGCAAATATTGGAGGTAAAAGCAGGATAGGAGAAGTGATATGGTCAAATTTCTTATGACCGGTAACAAAGCGGGCCGCAGGATGCAGACTCTCTGAGCGCACTTTAGTGAACTTAGGGGATGGGATGCATGTAAAGAGTGAGATCCCATAGTCAATTCTGGAGAGAACCAATGCCTGTACAATTAATTTTAGGTGCTGTTCTGGTATGACTGCCTGATCCCCCAGAGCATCCTTAATTGGAACTGGATGCTCTTGGCCATGGCTGCAATTCGACTCTGGAGGTTTGGTCGGCTGTTGAGGATATAGCCAAGTGACTTGGCATTCTGAACAATGGAGGGTTGGCACTCCAAGGCAGGGAGGAATTCCATCCAACCTTGCACAGATAGATTGGCCTTCTTCGGAGAGATACGAAGGAATTCTGGGGCATATTATCTAGGGCTGGCGATAGATTTATCGCCGCTTTAGCGCCCGTTTTTGGGCGAAAAGCGGCGATAATTCTATTGCATTATTAACAAGGACACGCTAGCGCGTGTATCCTTGATTTATCTCCCGTTTCTGTCACCACTCGCTACACATCAATAATGAGATGCAAAGTAGGCGTGGCTGACAGAAACATCATGGGAAAATATCGCGAAGGCAGCTTCGCGATATTAGCAAGGAGGGGTAGCGATGATAATAATCGCACTACCTCTGGCCTAACGCAGGAATCTAACGTCTGCTAAATTCCTGTGTTAGACATACCTAACATGGGAGGTGGATTCTGGGGTTAAGGCCACAGGGCCTTATCACCAAGATCATCGCCGTTTTGGGAGGGACATCGCTGTTTTTTAGGCAATGTTTGGCCATTTGCCCCGCTATCGCTGGAATATTTATCGCCATTGTGCTGGGCGTTGGTAATACAGCGCTAGCTTGGCGAAATATTCAAGCAATAGCCGGCGATAAAGAAAAGCGCGCTAAGCGTGCTCGGCGATAATTATCGCCAGCCCTAGATAATATGCCCCTCTGTTTTCAGAGGGTTTAGTTTAAGGTCCTGATTTGAAATCCACGATTAAATTCTTATCAAGGTGTTGGATAGCAGGTTGATGTCATCTGGGAATGTAACCTTCCAGTAGATTTGGGCATTGTAGGCGTGCAGATAAAAGAGGATCCCAGAGTTCCAAAGGGTCACACAGAGAGGCTCAATGTAGGGAATGAATAGGTTGAGAAGTAGGATCGAGCCTTGGGGACCCCTTGTTGCAGGCACATTGGCTTAGAGACAGAAATCCCAATTTTTACTACTTGAGAGAAATTCATCAGATGGGAGGAGAATCAGTTGAGGACCACGCCTTCCATTTCTATTTGATTTTTCAGGATATTTATCAGAGTATGGTAATTGACTGTGTCAAAGGCAGAAGAGAGATCGAGGAGAACAAGACATGAGTTTCCAGTGTCAAGAATGCAGAGAGAATAATCCAACAATCTCCCTCACAAACCCTTTTTTATGATAGAGATGAACGAGAAGGAAGATAGAGTAGGCTAATTGGCTGTCATTATATGTCTAAAAAGAGACTGTGCCTTTAAGAACCCAGAGACCACCCAGTATTCCATCATGGTCAGCAGGTGACAGCTACTTCAGTTCTTTTTTCCAGTTTCTGCTGACACGGCCTAGGAGCACTGAACTCGTCGTTTCTAAGGCTTTTCTCTTCAAAATTCACCTGTGAATTTTATTGAAAAGTACATTTTTCATCGTTTTTCAGCTCTCCCTTGCATTTTATATCATTTTCTGACAGGATTTTGGGGGTTTTTATCTTTAAAAATGCCATTTCCTATGGGAGAAAGAAAGCCAAGACAAACCCCCATAATATCTGTATTATTTGTTTTCCAGCAAGTCATCTTCCTGAAGCTTGTCATCAGTGCAGGAAACATTTCAGGCAAACCCTACGAGATAGGCTTAAACATAGCACTGAAACTGTCCTTTTAGAGGTGGTGGAGTAAGCAAAAAAGAGGCTTTATCAAGGGGCCTCAGTAACGATTATGCTTTTGGACTAGGCCTGGGCGGTAAATTCCGCTCCGCTCGCGGAATTTGCGGAATATGGGTAATTTCGCGTTCCGCGGAGAACGCGAAATTGCCCAAAATTCTTCATTCCGCAACTTCGCGAAATTTTTTGCTTGTTCGCGTTCTCAAAATGCGTGTTCGCGAGATATTTCTCCCCGAGCACGCAAACAGCGATTGTGAACAGGAAAAAAGCATCGCGAACAAGCAATTCCACGTGTTCGCGGAATTTCTGAGTGTTCGCGGAGATTTTTTTACCGTTTCGCAGAGATTTGCGTAACGCGATTACGCAAATTCCGCCCACCCCTATTTTGGACCTCATCGCAGCTTTCAATACTGTGGACAATTCCACTCTTTTGAAGATAACCAGCAAGGCTGGTGTTGGAGGGTAATCTCTGGATTGGATAGCCTCCTTCTTAAAGGATAGATCCTTTCAGGTTTTCGATAATACTTGTTTCTCTGCAATTCTACCAGTCACCTGTGAATTGCCCCAAGGGTCCTCTCTTATCCCTACGTTATTCAATGTGTACTTGCAACCCCTGGTGGATATTGTAACTCTCTTTGGGATCTCCATAATCCCCTACGCGGACGATACTCCGCTGGTTTTTCTCTTGCCACAGACATGGATCAGTCAGTGACCACCTTTGGACCATGTCTGGAACAGGTAGTTAGCTGAATGAACAAGTCTTTCTTCAAGCTAAATTGAGCCAAGGAAGAGGTTATGGTTCTGGGGAGTAATTCCCAGCCCCAAAGGGCCCTTGATTGGCCGGTCTGCCTTGATCCTACTCCCGCTCCCAAACCAGCCATAAAAAGCCTGTGGGTATGGCTGGAAAAAACCCTGACCATGAAATGCTAGGCTACTAGACTGTCAGCCGCCTGCTTTGGAATCATACGCATGCTGTGCAAGATTCTGCCACTTCTCTCCCAGCCCTCCAGGAGGCTGGTAGTGCAGGCTCCCCGATCCTTTCTTGCCTGGATTATGGCAATGCGCTTTAACTAGGTGCTCCCAAGGCCGTGACTCACAAACTCCAGGTCATGCAAAATGCGGCAGCACGACTACTCTTAGGTAGTCGTAGGCATAATTAAACTAGACAGGGTCTGATTGACCTCCACTGGCCGCCCATCGGCCAAAGGATTGAGTTTAAATCTCTTTGCATGGTGCACAGAGCCTTTTTATGCAGGTGGTCTCCAATCTCTCGCCAACTGGTTACCCTTTATTCCCCTAATAGGCTTCTTAGATCCCCCAATTCATTTTTAGTTACCGTCCCCACGGTCAGAAGGGCTCGAAGTGGAGGACGGTCTTTTGTCTTTGACATGGCCGAGCTGTGGAATGCTCTCCCTCTGGCCATTCGCTCTATGAACAGTGAGTTGAGCTTCCAAAAATCTCTTAAGATATGGCATTTTAGGAACTGATCCATAGGTATCTCTTCTGGCCTTGGTGTAGTGGTATTACCATCTGCCAGCGCTGGGATGCCTTCGGGTCGCCATGCGCTTTATAAATCCCATAGCATAGCATATCTATAGGCTGCATAATCTGTATCTCTCTTAAGTGTCTTTGCAGGCCTTCCTGAAGAAAGGCAAAATTCTATACTTCAGAATATACATATTGAAGAAGTGCTTTGGAGTCCTCTCACGTGGGCAAAACTATTCAGTGATTATGACTATCATGGAAATTCCTCTACAAAAGAATAGGAGCAACAGGTAAGAAACTATTGTCCCTTAGGAACGCGCTTGGATCTGATCATCACCTGACACCCCACAGAGAGTGACAGGGATACCTATAAATGTGCAATTACCTGCCATTAGAAGTAACGTATAGGGAGAAAGCACTGCGGAAATCTTGAACGATGAAATGCATGTTTACCTTTTTTAATTAATCAAGGTTGCAAAGTTAATTTGTAAACAGGTAACCAAAGGGAAAGAGAAGCACATCACCCCTGAGGTCAACCTCCCAGTTGTGCACATAGGTAACAAAGTTTTTGTAACCAAATCGGTCCAGAAATGGAGCCAGTCCAGATTTGATGGACCATTCACGGTGACCAAGGTGGCCATCACCGTAGATGGATGGATACCTTGGTACCATCTCACCTACATTCATCTGAACAGCATCATGCAAAGCATCATAGAAATGTACATGGAACAAGAGGGGTAAGAAGATTGTCACCGTAAAAATACCCCCCTCCACCTCTACCTTTGGACTATTCTTTGGATTAACAACACAAAATTTATGTATTTTTGTTTTCCTTATTATTTTTTGCCTCCTAATACTATCTTTTCTATTGTTGCTGTCCATAGCAACGAATCTTCTAGCCCTAACCTCACACATCTACGAAGAGAACTTTCTATTCATAATAATGTAACCCATAGTGTTCACACCAGATCATCAGATAATATGTGGTATCAGCATTTGTCAAACATAGGTTCAGAAAATACCAATGAAACATTTTTTGTCTGCTCTTTAATTTCTCATACTACAGGATCAGATAGGCTACATTAAACTAAAGAACTACCCCCAAGCACAGCTCTATGTCTGTTGCATCTCTATTTGTGTAGGATTAAGGCCCAAATGCAATTAACACATGTCTAAGTAGCACGTTTTTTAGTCAATTCCACAAAATATGACTCTTCAGCAGAAGTGTTATCTATCCTTACAGATAGACAGGACTTTAAAGATGAGATATCACCCATGAAGAATACATGTTGTCCTACTACTACCACCAAGTGGTTACAGATGGTCTTAGATTTAGGATTTTAGAAGTATTACACCCACCGAGTGTAATACCTATTTAATAAATCCTTTACCACCAGATTGTGTTCGCAGGCCAGATTTTAGAGTCATTAGATCAGAATTTGCCCATGATCAATGGCATTCTAATATTGAATTCTACTGTAGGCTCTTGTCTTTATTAAATGGTATTGATGTTAGTCAGGATGCAGTAAAGTGTTCGCGTATCTGGAATGATAACGTTGCGCATTACACTTGGATATATAGTACAGTAAGACCTCAGACAGTCATGAAATTAACTTCTGTTTATGTTTCAGAGGAAACGGTACTCTTAATGTAGGACACAATATTGGTTGTAGAACCACAATAGATAATGCCAACATGCAGGGGGGCACCTCCAGCCTCATGGACTACTATTGGCAATGTGTAGAACTACTAAATGCCCAGTTACTACCAAACTGGGAAGGCCTCTGTTTGATTGTCACCTTGCACACCCCTGTTTTGTTCTTGGAATTAATATATCAAGTTTACATGAACATCCCATGAGCCGTCCAACAACTTTGATCCACCTTCATTGAAGGAAGAGAACTGCAGAGTATTATGGCACCACCAGGTGGAACGATATTTGTCAAGAGTTTCGTTGTTTAATGATGCACAGCTGTTCTTTGGGAGCATTCTGCCATTTGTTCAGGCTAAAGCAACAGACCGATGGCTGCAGATAACTCGATGGGAGCTTCTTAATCACTACTACAAGCAATGGATTTAATGCCATAAAGGAAGAACTGCGTACTATGAGAATCATGATAATGCAGCAGCATTATGTACTTGACCTTATGACGGCCATGCAAGGAGTGGTATGTGCCAAGATAGGAACTGCTTGTTGCACTTTTATCCCAGCAAATGATGCGGACAATGGAACTTTGTCAGAGGCTTTACAAACTTTGTATAATCTACAGAATATAATGGAAGATGAAGGAGGTGTCCCAGATTGCTTTACCAGGTGGTTTTCGTTTATGCCATCCTGGATGTTAGGACTGTTGGGAGCCTCATTGCCAGATATTATAGTCCTACTGGTCGCGTACTGTGCTATCCAGTTAGTTTTAGCATGTTGTAGAAGGAGTAATAATAATGTGGGAGGGATGTTTACAGATAGGACACCAACACGTGTAGGAGATGCTCAGGGCAACACAGATCACTAAGTGCCGAATGCAGACCAAGGTTTTAGAACCAGTAGTTGAAATATCAAACAGAGGGGGAATGTTATGGAAGAAATTAATTATGAAAACATGGCGTAGAGAGTGTTACACTGCAATAAGTGGTAAAAGAGCAATGCCGGCCAAAAACGTGTGCTGTTGAGAAGGAGGTGAGGAGTTTACTTGAGAGCAGAGTGCCTGACCTGTAAGGTCGTAGTTAAAGGAAAACTAGTGTTTAGCCAGCTTAAAGGAATTTATGGCCTTAGCACACAGGCACACCGGCACATATTCTGTGATTTGAATAGATTAGGAACATGATTAGACAATGAGAGCAGGAGATTGAATTAGCCAAGAACAAACGGAATCTGATAAGAGGTCTTAGGAGCGCAATGATAAAGCACACACATAAATGTACATGCATTCAACCCAAATAAAAATGCATTAAAAAGTAGAAGAATACTCAGTTGGTTAAGCATTGGTAGAACTTCAATAAAGGATGTGTAGAGAATTAGGTGAAATTCAAGGGTCACAAGTGATTTCATGTTTCCTCATCATCAATGCGTACAAATGTGTAACCCCCTAGTAATTAATTGTTTTAACTTTTGTAAAGACCTTTGTCCAACTCTGTATAAAAATAACTGCCTGTGGAGCTGCAAGTTGAGACCAGCTGTTTACCTGTGTGGACTTGCCACTCTCCCTGCCGCAACAGTAAAGAGCTCTTTTTACTCTGCCAAGAGGAGTATGTCTTTTTCTACGTATTAAGTTAACCTGCAAAGGTTTTAACTTGTAGCAGTAGAACAGCTTTTTCTAGGCACTGTTATCTATTTTGGTTACAGTTTTCAGATCAATTGCATTCATAAGCAAGCTCTTGCTTGTTAGGGAAACAACTCACTGCATGTCCACAAGGCTGAATTACTTGCCTTTAAGTAGGCCTTCACTGATACGTTTCATGTCTACTTTTATTACTGCATGTTGCTTCTGAGCTACCAAGCAAGGGTATCTTACGGCTCCTCTCTGAATGGTACTTTATTGTTTAAGTTAATAAAAACCATGACAATATCCTAAAAGACAGTTAATTGACAGACATTTTGATTAATTAAAAAAACAAAACGATTTTCTTATCATTTAAATCAACCAAAGTGGAGGGTATTACTATATCATAAAAATAATCTGCAATTGGTATCACATCAGTGCCCAATATAAAGTGGGTTAATAAGATTAGTTTGGGGTTTAGATACAGTCAGTGGCTCATGAGGAGATGTGTTTTTCCTTGGTCCGTATTATCTTTTCGTAAAGTATAAAAAATGTCATCATCTTACAGTTCAGTTGGGGATCTGTTGAATCAAGACCTTTAACCCCTTCCCTGCGGGGGTAATTCCCCCACGGTGCGGGCACCTTCACGGTCCAATTTGGAATTAAGTCTAGTGATGAGCCTCCCAGAGTGGTGTCTGGACACTGCTTCTTCCTAGATCTTTAAATGACATCCACAGACCATCAATGTTGATGATGTTTTTGAGAAAAAAAAGTTACGTTTATTTTTTTTCGTAATCAGTAAATTAGTTAATCAATTCATGAATGACTATGGCTTGCAGCATGCACAGCTATGTAATGCATCCCAGCGCTAGAATAAATGCTACTGGTTTGTGTATCCAGTAGTGACCTATGCAGATTCAAATGTTAGTTTTGGCCTCAGAAGAATTGTCTAAAATAGTAGGACACTTTGACTGTTGTCCACTTAGGATATCAACTTGAAATCAAATGCTACAACTATGGCTGCAAAATGGGGCATGTAAAGTTTAGAAAGTGCAGGGCTCAGTTTCGAGCCTTGAATGTCCACACATCAGAAAGAACATGGATCTGATTGAAATGATCCAAGAGAGAACATCTGGGCTGTAATTGCAAGAAAGGAGAATATCCGTTTCAGGGACGCATTCTCAACACCAAAATCAATTAGTCTGGTTCAGAGTACTTAATGAAACACTGAATTAAATGCAGCAGAGAGGTTAGAATCTGAACTTTGTGCCAATTGCAGAAATGTTAGTATAAGTGGCACTAGGCATTTCCAGGTTTCTTCCTGTCAAGGAAGGTAGACTGTATTTTGTGGCCTACCTTCTTGGATTCTGAGAATGAATGAAGTTCTCAGCTAGTAACAGACATTGTACTCTTGTGGGCAAAAAATACACACTTTTGGGTTTACCCAGATGTTGGTCACTTTCTCATTGTCCCTTAGGATTAAATCAATACCTTATTGAGGAGGTCTAAGCAGGCCAAAACAGTCTCAAATTGTTTGTGATACTGTCTGGAGAGGCCCTGGCCTGGCTCCTACTGGAGAAGGAGCAATGCTAATTTGAATATGGTCATTCTCTGTCTAGAGTGGCAGAGTAGTTGAAAAACAATGGTCTGGAATGTGAGGCAAGTTGCTGCCAATTCCTGAGATTAGTTCAATTATCCCTTTTATCGCTTTGTTTATTTTTGTTCTCCTTAGGCCATCTTTCAGAGTCAGGAGAGATTCTAAAAAACTGAAAGTACAAAGATATTCTTAAATTGTTGAAAAATGAGTGTACAATCTACAGGAAAAGATTTGTATTTTATGTTGATCCAGGCGTGTCAGTGCCCAGCCCCATTTAATTTTAAAACCACGCACTCTGGTATGTCTGGCCACTCTTAAATTAGAAAAGCAAATTGAAGTTAATTTAAATATGACAGAAGCTGAATTCTTCTGTATAGTTTTCATTGGAAGCGGCAATTGTGGATGCCAGCTTAAAAATAATGGTTAGTCTTTGCATTGATGCAAGAACAATAGGAGCTAAAAGTTGCGTCCAACTGTTGCAACACCACAAAGGGATTACAGACTGCTCTGTCAGAGCTCTAAGAAAGCCTGTTAGTCTAGTACTGGTTTTAGCACAGCTTTGGGAGGGGTGGGGGTAGGAGAGCAACGATAATGATGGGTGCATGAGGCACAAGGACAAGTATTTTTTATACATTTGGAACATGGCGGGAGGTATGCCCCCCCATTACTCCTTTGTGGCTCGCAGTTGAAAGCAGGAGCAGATGATTTTGAGGAACATACAAAGCATACAATTATAGATGGGTTAAAAGCAGAAAGAAATGTTTTGTTTGACCCCAGAGATGTGAGTGACATCATAGGCAAGTCGGCCTTTACTCTTGGTATCTATTTTATGTCACTAAGTACCGCTCGTTTAAAAATATATCAGTTATTCACTCTTACCCATTTTAATTCAGAATGTGGTACATAGCACATTCATGGTGGGAGGTCCTTTTTTATGCTTTACCTATGAAGGCATCTGAAAGAATGGGTAAGCTTTTTTCAAAGGTAGTTTGGCTCAGTTATCACTCAAACACAAACCTGATTGTACGCCAGGATCCCAAAATGCCCAATAGACAGCGATGATTATTGAAGCCTTGCAAAAAAGAGAATATGGACATAAGAACGAGACTAGGGATTGGACTAAGAATAATTTTCTGGGTATAATAAAACTACAGCTGTCCTGTGGTACTCTGTCTGTGAACAGAAGTGTAGAGATCAAGGTAGACTGCAGGGAGGATAACCTCACACCTAGAGTAGACCTTATCTGCTGCACCTGAGGCCTCAGAGAAAGCACTTGCCCTCCCATTTAAGTCTACCTCCATTTGCAACAAGGCCTACACTAAATGCATAACATATTAATCCATAAATCCCTATAATACATTTTGTTAAGAAAACGTATTAACCTACAATACAGGACTAATTGTCACCAAGTGATCTGGGGTGAGTTAAGTAGGTGGAAGAAAATGTTGCTTCATATTCGCTATTGCACAAAAATTGACGGTGCTAATTGGCATCAGCATATATTCGGGACCTAAAGCATGTAAAATAAAGTTTAGAACAACTTTTTATTTGCTCATCATTAAAAAAAGTGCACTTTCAGTTACTATTCATTACTTGCATGGGAAAACAGAATTCCTTTTTCAAATGAATCACCTCAAACTTCCAAGATACTATGTTACATTTTTTAAGACTCACACATCAGCCTACGAACAACAAAATATATAACAAGTGTGACTTTTTACGCAGTAGAATGCATAAACAGTCATGCTTGGACAAAAAAGCATTAGATGTGAAAAACACAGAGGTGCTAATTAGAATCAGCAAATGTTGTGCTACAATCAATCCATCATAAGAGCAGGGGGGGCGGGTGAAACCCCTGCACAAGTGATCAAACACAAAAAAGGATGGGCACTTATTTGTTCCAGCCCATGTAGTGGCATGGGAACAACATGTTACTGCTATACAAGGATCCATAAATATGAAAATATATATATATTTTTGTATACAGCGAACACTGGAGTCTCAGTGATCTACTTATGAGGGTAGACTACAAAGGCTTATAGTACGTGTTAGATAACAGGGGTCATTCATAAGGGTTGCTCCAATCCTAAGTAAATTGATGCAATGCTTTGAGTTGCTTTGTGCCATGTGAGTGGCAGTAGTGTAACGCAGGACCCCACTGTCCCCCAACCATTCAGGGGCCTCACAGCCCTTTGTGGAGGACCATTCTACCTAAAACCAAAGAATATCTGTGAGATTTGGAGGCTGAGGGGTCCTTCTTCATATTCTGTAGGGTGGAGCCATCATTTTAAGTTGCGACACTCACGAGAGCGCGACCCTATAAAATCTGAGTAAACAACCCTGTAAGCACACCACACATTTTCTTTTTGATTCATTGAATGAAGGCATTTGTCATAGACAATTTCAACAAAATTTTATTTTCGCCACTTCTGTTTCACCACTGGGTAGGGCGTTTTATGGTAGCAAAATGTTGGGCATGGGCTGATGAAAGATAAGAGCTGCACTCAGTAAAATGCTGTGTGGTTGAAAAATTTAAACAACTATGAATTCCTGGGGCCTGGGTTTAGTTTGCCTTATTTATGGGGATGAAGGATAGAACGTTGGAGAAGGAATTATGCAGCACAGACGAAATAAAGAGGATCTTGACATGAAAAAGGAGCAACAATGTAAGTAGAATACAACCATATCAAAAGAAAAACTTTACAAAGAAATGTAATTGGTTCAATCATATCCTGAAAGAATGAAGCTGCTGATGTTGGTGCAGATTTATAGATCACTGTACCAATGTGTAATTTGTGGGAAAAGCCTAATAAACAAGCATTTGAAGGCACGAACGGGGAGGGGCGGGCGGGCGTGCGGGCGATCAAGAAGGATCGGGATGCGGGAGGGAAGGGGGGACGGGAAGAAATTGCTTCGCGCGAAACTGAAACGGAACCAGGTTTGAGCCTCGGTGTCAGCTCACCATCTGGTGATTGTGGGCAAATCACTTCATCTCTCCGTGCCTGTCAAGAACAGGCACCCTTGGTCCATTCATTCTTCTGCTGTTGCTGTGTCTTTGAAGTCTGGGCAATGGTTACGAAGTAAACACACCCTAAGCGTTGCCTCCCTTCTCCATCCCCCATCCTTAGAGGTGTTTTTTTTCACCGTCCTCACAGACAGCGTGCGCCTCCCCTCAGTTTTTTGGTGCAGTTAACATTTAATGAAAAGAAAACGCTGCCCAAAGTTGTCTGTCCAGAACACGCACCCTTAGTCCGCCGCCTTCTCAGAGTTTATGGCGCACAGTGTCCATTCTACAGTCGGTCCCACCCGGACCACGGGATTACACGTTCTGTTTTCAGTCATCCGTCATAACGGCTCTCCCCGGGACACAGAATCAGATTAGGGCCTCGGTCGCCGCTCCCCCCGTGTGCCCGGAATAATAACTACCCGTGCTGGGTGGATTATCAATCAATATACACACACGGTGCTGGAAAAGCATCCCGCCGCTGCGTCCAACCATGAGAATATGGGAATTTATTAATATCTGCTATTATTTGGCACAAAGGGGAAAAAATGCGTCCGTCGTGGCACGGGGAGCGCCTCGTGTGTCTTCAACCCTGGGAGTGCCTTGAATCGATCTCGGAGCGGGGTGGGGAGATACAAAAAAAATCAAGACCAAAACCTGCGAATGCCTCGGGCGTACCCATGGCCTCGCACGGCGACATTACCAATGTGAATAAAAAGTGCGTAGGGAGTAATGATGAGGAGAGTGTCACACCGCCTGTAAAAGATCAAATCCCGTTGGGCGTGGCCAAAAGGAGACAAGGCGGCAACAAGGAGGGACTAAAAAGCCTCCTTTGCAATCAAAAGGCAGCGTTTTGCATGGAAGCTCACACTAGCCAATTAAAAAGATGGGCGGGGCTTCAACTCCGCCTCCGAGAGCTTCGGAATCTGGATTGATTCCAAGAAGCTCTCGGATGCCGAGAGCAGGGCATGCGCGCTGCTATCTCCAGCCGAGACCTAATAACAAAACCTGAATACATTTTAAAAGGGGGCATAAACAGATCAGATAAATAAAATCTTGCATCACTGCACCACATAAATTACATGTCCTGCGACCGATGTACTTCTATGTTGGTTGATTGGCCAAACTTGGTAATATCCCAAATCTGGTGGCCATAAGCTTTTGTTTCAGATGAAGTGAATACGTTGTGTTTAAATATTCTGCCGTACGTATTGTTTTATAAGATTGGAGGACCATCCAGGCATGGGACCGCTTGGCTAGTTTGCTTTTATCTTCAAGTAGTGAGTGGAGTTTCGCCGTTTTGTTTATCACCTTACGAGAAACTGGGAAGGAGGGGTTCTGAGCCCAGAGTTCTGTTGTGTTTGTTTCCTTCAATGCTGTTTTCAAGAATTTGCTGTAACTTGAATGAGGATCTTCGTCCTGGGCCCGCCACAAGGCATCATGTAAGACCATTAGATCGATTTAACCAGATTTTATACCAGGTTTTAATTACCGCTTTTTTTCTCCCAATCTCTTGTTGGATAAGGCCAGATTCCAATCGCACCCGTGCTGGGGATGCATTCTGAGGTAGCCAAAAAACCTTTTTATATGTTTTCGTTTGTAAAGAATCTAGAAGTTTTGCATCTTTACCATTTTTTTTATTTTTTTTTATTTTGTTTATTGAAGTTTTCAATGTCATATAACAGAGTTGCGTAACAGGCTTTGCATACGACATACATTGCGATAGAAGAAAACTCAAACCATTAAATAAATCTGTCAAGGTACAATTGGAGATCAGACAATGCAATAATCACAATATAGTGGATCCATTCTGCACATTCAACATAAAGAGGTAAAATAACAGGATAGCCCAATATTGCAAATAATCATACATTATCCCGTGACGTCAGCAGGGCTGCGGGTCAACAAGTAGTCTGGCAAAGGGGACCAGATGTCAGTAGGCCTGGATGTGACCGGCAGTTCTTCAGCATATAATTCCAGTTGTTCGCGACAATAAGCCATATCTTTAATCCATTCACTCATTTTTGGAGCAAATTTGCTATCCCACGTAAACAGAATTAGCCGTTTGGCAAGCAGGAGGGCCACTCTAACAAACCTACCCCCTGTGCCCTTCAGTTGAGGGACATGGCCGAGGAGGCACACCGTGGGCATGCATTGTACAGAAATGTTCGTCATAGTGCGCAAGCATGCATTCACATTTTCCCAGTAAGTAGACACGAGACCACACCACCAGGCAAGATGGATAAAATCTGCATTGGATTGACCACACCTCCTGCACTGATCTGAGTCTCTGAGGCCTATTTTATAAAGTTTCGCAGGGGTATGGTAAATTTGATGAAGAAATTTAAAATGAATAATACGCAGGTTGCCGTTCGGTGTGAGACGGCCTGTCAACGCGCAAATCTGTTCCCATTCTTTCTGAAGAAGTGGGGGGCCCACTATCGCGTTCCATCTCTCCAAACTCTTATCTGGACCGCGCACCGTCTCCGCCTGCACCACCTTGTATAATTTAGTGATCAGCTTCTTCCTTGATGGGGCGACAAGCAGCAGTTGGAGCGACTGAAGTGTAGCGGGTTCAGCTGGGAAATCGGGGTAATGGTCTGTAAGCGCACGCTTCAGGCGAAAGCAAGAGTTCTGAAACAGTGGGGTGGGGTTACGAATATAGTCTAAGTCGGCCCCGGTGAGGTAGGTGCCCCCAGGAAATAAGTCTCTCATATGCGTGATGCCAGCCTCTCTTAGCGCTCGTAAAGGCCCACGTTCTCGCGTGACAGATATCGCTGCATGCCCGACCAGGGGTAATGCAGGAGCGTACAGTGGGAGTTTATGCGCACGTTTACCGATCGCCTGCCAGGCTGCTATAGTGATGTTAATAGAATTAATTTCAGATCGGGGCGTGCGCCGATGAGTGTGCGTGAGAACGCCCTCAAGCGGGACAGGGTGTGCATCTCCGTCCTCTACCGCAATGTGCGGGATATAATCGTGCCCCGATACCAATAATAAGCGTATTGGGCCTGCGCGCAGAGATAATACAACTGGAAATCAGGAGCAGCAAATCCCCCTTTATCATAAGGAAGCGAAAGGATGTGCCAGCCAACACGAGGCTGTTTGCCCCCCCATACCAATTTCAGAAGCTGGGTATGCACCGTTTTGAAAAAATGCTGGGTGAGCGTGATCGGGATATTACAAAACAGGTAGAGAAACCGCGGGAGAATGACCATTTTTATTACCGCGATGCGGTCTGCAAGAGACAGCGGGAGCCGGGTCCACCTTTCCTCCTGTTGCACCAAATTACTAAATGCCGGGCCATAGTTTTCTCTGATCACGGTGTCAGGGTCGCGATGGACCTAGACACCAATGTACTTGACCGGGTCCGCAGTCCATATCAGAGGGTATTCCAGCGGGGGCGGAGCCGTGCCCGGCGTCAGTGGAATAATGACCGATTTCTCTCAATTGATTTGAAGTCCAGAGAAGAGCCCGAACCGGACATATTCTCGAAGAACTGGAGATAGATGTGTTTGGGGATCTCGGACGAAGAGGACCATGTCATCAGCGTACATGGAAATACAACCAGTCGGTGGTGAAAATTGAGAGCCGCTGCTCTATGACATTGTCGGATTTTGCACGCCAACGGTTCTAACACTAGGGCAAAAAGAAGGGGAGACAAGGGACACCCCTGTCTCGTGCCACGTTCTATAGGGAAAGGTTCGGATGTGAGGCCACTCACACGCGCCCTCGCCTATGCATCTGTGTACAGAACCTGTATCCACCTCGTCAGAATAAAAGGAAATCCCATCCTATGCAGGATATGTATCATATATTTCCATTCTATGGAGTCAAATGCTTTGGCCGCGGCAAGCATGGCTGCGGCCGCAGCTAAGTCGGGATTGAGCACATGGAACATAGCAAAGATAGTGCGTAAATTATGGGAGATAGAGCGCCCCGGAATAAACCCGGATTGATCTGGGAGCACAAGCAGAGGCATCAGTGGTTGGATTTTGGCAGCCAGTATCTTCGCTAGTATCTTGGCGTCTAGGTTGATGAGTGATAGGGGACGATAGGATTCTCAAAGCGTAGGCGATTTGTCCTTTTTAAGAAGGGTAATAATCAGGGCCTGTCTAAGGGACGGGGGAAGGATCCCGGAGTCGTGATCCTCGGCATACATCTCTAAGAGGCGAGGCGTGAGGAGATCCACGTAGGCTTTGTAGAATTCCGCATTTAGACCATCCGGCCCCAGGGCCTTCTTATTTGGGAGAGAGAGGATAGCCTAACGCACATCATTTTCGTCCATGGGCTGGCTGAGATATTCCCTGTGAGCGTCCGATAACCATGCAATGGCCGTGTCTGACAAGTAATCGTCTAGTGTTTCACCCGCCATTCCTCCCCTCGTGGCATACATGTTTGAGTACAAGTTTTTGAATTGGTCCACTATCGTATTAGGCGTGAACTGTGTATTCCCCTGTGTGTCGACTATATGGTCAATTGGGTGATGATCTGCATGAAAGCGCAGCCGAAATGCCAGGTTCCTCCCAGGGTGTCCCCCCTCACCATAGGCTCGGGCCACATGTCGTTTTGCTATGTATTTTGCCTCTGTGTCAGCCAGTGTGTTATAGTCTGCCACTAAGTCTTGTAGGCGGGCTAGTGTGTCCGCCGCCGGTGCGCTCTGATATTGGCATTCTAGGTCCTCCAATGTCTGCTCTATCCTGGACAGCTGGCCCCTGGGATCCCTCAAAATCCCCGCCGTGCTACTAATACACACTCCCCGTATTGTCACTTTAAAGGCCTCCCAGAGAGTGGCCTGACTGTCCACCGAACCCACATTCTCAGTGAAATACTGTACAATAGCTGCCCTGACGGCCTCCTGGTATGTAGGATCTAGTAATGATTCGGCCCGGAATCGCCAGGTGAAGGGGCGGTGGGGATTTGTAGGAATGCAACGGGTGAGACTGACAGGGTTATGATCGGACAGCGTGCGCGGGAGTATATGTACTTGTGTGACCCACCCATTGGCCACCTCGCTCAACAGCCAGTAATCAAGCCTGGACCAACTGTTGTATGCAGGAGTGATGTGAGTTCCCTCCAGTATGTTAGCATGGCGTAGACGCCAAGCATCTACAAGACCCATTTCCGCCATGGCATCCCGGATGCATTCGGCAACCCTCACGGTGCGCGCACCTGTAGGATTGGATTTGTCCACCTGTGGATTGAGATGAGTATTCAAGTCGCCCCCCCAAATGACGGCGGCATCAGGCCAGGATCTGAGGACCCTCAGCATTTGCAAGTAGGGTGCCGCGTCATCCACCACAGGGCCATACATAGTAACAATAATCACTAATGACATCCCTAATTTCCCTTGTACCAGGGCCCAGCGGCCCTCTGCATCAGTGCAAGTGTGGATGGGCAGAAATGACGTGCCTCTTTTAATGAGAGTAATAACCCCCCTGGAATAGGAGGAGTAGGAGGATGCGAGCCGGAAGGTCGCCCAGCGTTGCTCCATTCCCAGTGCCGTGTGTGTACTCAGATGTGATTCTCAAAGAAGAGCAACTTGCACACTGTGCCTGTCTAAATATGTTAACACTTGGTGGACCTTCCTAGGGGTGTTGAGCCCGTGGACATTCCAAGTTATACATTTATACACTTCACCCATCATTAGATCCCATCACGAACAATCGTACCTGAATGTTGAGCTGCATGGTGGTCCAGCGACCTACAATTAGGATACCACTTGCCATATGTGTTCCGATCCCAGTACCTACAGACAGGGTAACAAATGTAGCTCGACCCACCCCCCCACCCACTTTGACATCCCCAAATTGCCAAAGACACAGCCCGGACCAAAACCAATCTAACAAAAAACAAGATACAGAACAGCATTAAGTGGGGGATACCCATTGGGGGACGTAGCAGCAAGGTCCACTCCCAGGTAAAAGCGGGAGGGGGCCGCAAGTGTAATCACAAGAGCTCCTAAGCCCGTGCCAATCCTCTGTCTCCAGCCAGTAGATCAGAGCGAGAAAAAGAAAGGAACAGAAGGTGGAAGGAGTATGGAGTGTAGTGTGATATACATGAAATGTTGGATGGCGATAGATAGCCTCTCGGCCCGCCCCGGGGATAGCAGTGGGGACAACCTCTCCACGCCACACATGCAAACAGAAAGATCAGAATCACTCATGAGGATCAGCGCCAGGAATGAGTCAACCCACCACTTTGTAAAATGATTAATAGCACCCTACATAAAAAATAAATAAAATAAAAAACTCAGAGGTGCAGCAATTGGAGTAGAGCATATAGTTCCATAAACCAATAAACATTTAACCACAATAGTAACAGTGTTGACGTATATATATCAACTGGGGCATAGAGCACTCATCTGAATCAGTCATCGACATTCGACGTGGTGGCCACCGCAGTCCGCTGGCGATGTAGCGATTTGACATAGTCCATAGCCTGTTTAGGAGTAGTAAAGATCTTGGCGTTATCCTCAGGGCCCACGCGCAACCGCGCCGGGTACAGCATTGCATATGGGATTTGTGCCTTCAGCAGCAGCTTTTTAACCCCCTGAAATTCTTTTCGCGCAGCCTGAACCGTGGGGGTGAAGTCAGGGTAGAACGAGAGTACATTACCCTGATAGTTAATGGTACCTTTTTGGCACGTGATGCGCAGCACAGTGTCCCTGTCCCTGAAGTTCAGTAATCGGGTAATGATCGGTCGCGGAGGGGCCCCGGGCGGCGGGCGCGCCGCCAACGACCGGTGCGCTCGCTCAATAGCGAACATAGTGGAGAGATTCTCCGCTCCACATATGTCGCGAAAGAGGGTCTCCATATAATCTTCCAGATGCCCCACATTTGTTGTCTCTGGCAGACCTAAAATGCGCACATTGTTGCGCCTCGGGCACGCTTCAATGTCCTCTGTGCTTGTATGACGGCCAGGAGCTTCGTGATGTCTGAGGTTTTGGCGGCAACCTGCTGCAGGCCATCTTCAGCGTCCGAGATACGCTGCTCAGCCTCACCGATCCTCGCCGCATGTTTATCCAATTTTGAGGATAAATGGTCCATCCTACCATTGAGTGCTTCTATTTTGCCGTTGATGGCCTGCAGGCTAGCTTGAATTGCAGACAGCGATTTTTCCAGCACAGTGAAAGACTGGGCGGGAAGGTCCATTTCAGAATCTGAGGCCGCAGAGTGCGAGGGCTTGCCGCTTTTCCGGAGGTCGAAGGTAAGTCTAGGCTGGTTTTTGTCAGGCTTGCCCATTATGGCGCAGAAGAGGCGGCCCTAGTGAAGCGGGTACTGCAGATCTAAACCAGGTGATGCTATCTCAAACACGTGGCACGTGAAAGCGGCAGTGAGTGTAGGTTCCGGGCCACAGGACGAGGCCCAGATCACCCCAATGAGCAGCGAGTCGGCCTTGCACTCTCGAGTCACTCCCAGGCCAACACCGGTCCCAGTCGCTCAAGCAGGAAAGGTAGCCCAGTGGACGATAGAGAGCAGATAGATACAGCAAGGGGTCCGTTAGACTTCAGGGAGTTAAGGCATGGAGAGCCCCACCCCGCAGCAACGCGGCGGCAGCGTCCGTTCCCACAGTGTAGCCCTACAAGGCCATTTTTACAGTCACTCTCAAGCTGCAGCGAAAGCAGGCCCCCCAAAGGCAAAGAGGAAGGGCGGGTCGCCGGGGCCCAAGCAGCTGTCCGGTCGCGACGCGCTGTGGGCAGGTAAAGTCAACAACCCAGGTGTGTGGGCCTCAGGGAGAGGTAACTCACAGCGGGGATCACAGTCCGGAGCGCTGTACTAGGCAGGGCCTGACTGCAGGGGAATGTAGCGCAGCCAGGCAATTTGCGTTACAGTGAGAGGTAGGCCGCAACCACTCAGGGCCTACCTCATGAAGCAAAGCCGGCCACTGCCGTAGGGGAGGCCGCCGGGTCTGCCGCGCGTCCACGCCACAGCGAGAGGCAGGCCGCAATCACCCAGGGCCTACCTCATGGAGCAAAGCCGGCCACTGCCGAAGGGGAGGCCACCGGGTCCGCTGCGTCTCGAAGGCCTCCGGAGCAGGAAGAATCACCGACCTCCAAAAGAACTCACACCGGAGCTTGAATTGCAGACAGCGATTTTTCCAGCACAGTGAAAGACTGGGCGGGAAGGTCCATTTCAGAATCTGAGGCCGCAGAGTGCGAGGGCTTGCCGCTTTTCCGGAGGTCGAAGGTAAGTCTAGGCTGGTTTTTGTCAGGCTTGCCCATTATGGCGCAGAAGAGGCGGCCCTAGTGAAGCGGGTACTGCAGATCTAAACCAGGTGATGCTATCTCAAACACGTGGCACGTGAAAGCGGCAGTGAGTGTAGGTTCCGGGCCACAGGACGAGGCCCAGATCACCCCAATGAGCAGCGAGTCGGCCTTGCACTCTCGAGTCACTCCCAGGCCAACACCGGTCCCAGTCGCTCAAGCAGGAAAGGTAGCCCAGTGGACGATAGAGAGCAGATAGATACAGCAAGGGGTCCGTTAGACTTCAGGGAGTTAAGGCATGGAGAGCCCCACCCCGCAGCAACGCGGCGGCAGCGTCCGTTCCCACAGTGTAGCCCTACAAGGCCATTTTTACAGTCACTCTCAAGCTGCAGCGAAAGCAGGCCCCCCAAAGGCAAAGAGGAAGGGCGGGTCGCCGGGGCCCAAGCAGCTGTCCGGTCGCGACGCGCTGTGGGCAGGTAAAGTCAACAACCCAGGTGTGTGGGCCTCAGGGAGAGGTAACTCACAGCGGGGATCACAGTCCGGAGCGCTGTACTAGGCAGGGCCTGACTGCAGGGGAATGTAGCGCAGCCAGGCAATTTGCGTTACAGTGAGAGGTAGGCCGCAACCACTCAGGGCCTACCTCATGAAGCAAAGCCGGCCACTGCCGTAGGGGAGGCCGCCGGGTCTGCCGCGCGTCCACGCCACAGCGAGAGGCAGGCCGCAATCACCCAGGGCCTACCTCATGGAGCAAAGCCGGCCACTGCCGAAGGGGAGGCCACCGGGTCCGCTGCGTCTCGAAGGCCTCCGGAGCAGGAAGAATCACCGACCTCCAAAAGAACTCACACCGGAGCAGCAGCGCACCGCACAGCTCCGCCGCAGCCCAAGCCAGAGGATCCGGAGCACGTCCCGGTCCACCGGGGCCGCTGCAGGGCAGGCAGGGAGGTCAGGTGAGGCCGATGGTCGCCAACACAGCCGCTAGCGAAATATCACACAGCGGGCCAGACAGGGTTCACAGGACGATGTCGTCGCCAGATATCGCAGTGGTGGAGCACCCTTGGTATCGGCAATACATGCCGAGCAGAATTCGCCAGTGGATTGCAGGGCCGGAGCAGGATAGTGACAGGATATTCACGGCGGCCGGCAGAGCTACACTACTGTGCGGCCATCTCGCCGTGCGCCAGGCCACGCCTCTTGCATCTTTACCATTTAAAGCGATACTTGCATAACTTAGTGTTGGCAATAATTTGGAGGCCAAAACTGCCACTATCGGCTTAAAAGATGGGCCCCTTCTGTTTTTTGCAAGGGCACAGAATGCATAGATTAGGCCATTTCCTTTTTTATCAGCTATTGTTTTTGAAATTGGAAGTTCCCTTGATCATCTATATATACCCCCAAATATTTATCAGTGCTGAATTCTCCCAGATTAATTGGGTGTCGGTGCCCAGGACAATTCCTGATTGACATGGTTATGGTTATGTTAATTTCCAAGGCATTATCCTTAGCTAAAGTTGATAATTCATTAAGTGCTCTTTGGAGACCAACTCTTGTTAAGCTAAGCAAGACTATGTCATCAGCATATGAAAGGTGTATTATAGATAATGGGCCCACGCTGGGAGGATGTAAATTAACCTGAATTAATCTTGGTGAGAGGTCCGCCATGAATAGGTTGAATAGATGGGGAGCTAATACACAGCCTCGCTTTAATCCTGTCTCTGTCTGTATTTCCCTTGACAGTCTCATGCCATTAGCTATTTTTACAGGGATCCCCGTGCCTGTGTACAGTTATATCATGGCTCGTAATATTGGTTCAGGAAGTCCCAATTTCTTGAATTTACTCCACAACACACGGTCGAACGCTGCTTTAAAGTCAATAAAACATTGCTGTAATTCTTTCGGCAAACGTTTATGCATTTGCGCTATTATGGCCAGGGCTAGTATGTTTGTTGTTGTACCAAACCCTTTGCGGAACCCTGTTTGGTTGAATGGGAGCAGGTAGTTGTTATTGGACCATTCCAACAGATCCTCGAGGATTAATGATGCATAATATTTGGCTTTGACGTCAATAGGTGCAATTAACCTGTAGTTTATCGGATCCGGCCTGTCACCCCCACTTAAATATCGGGTTGATTATTGATTCTTTCAAACTCATAGGAACGGTATCCGTTGTTCCTCCCTCATTATGTAGCCCCGACAATGGAATCATCCAGTAGTCAGGGTCACTCCTAAAGATGGCCTGCGGGAAACCATTTTGCCAGGGTGCCCCGTCCCTTTGTCCTGATTTTATTATTCTAGATACCTTTTCTACTGCATAGCATTGGCTATCCAGGGCTATTAGAGAGACAAAAGTTGTACTAATGTCTTGAGGTCTAATCATTATGTTTCCTGATAGCTTGGGCTCCAAAGCTTTATGGCTGTTGTCAATCTCTTTATTAACAAATAGTATAGCACCTTTGAAAGTTTTACTTAGGTGGGCTACCCAACCTGACTCAGTCACGCAGGCATTGCTTATAATTTGTGGCGATCTCGTTGTCCCATTTATTATTTCCCAAAAGACTCTGTTGTTGGTTTGTTTGTCACAAAAAAAGAAGCTTTGTCCAAAACATTTCCTGTTTTGTTTTTTGATCATTCAAGATTTGCCTTTTGTATAGCTACCTAATGTTTTTTATATTATCCCAAATGTGTTTTGAAGCATTAAGGGTCCCGTTTTTCTGACAGCCTTTCTCAGTTCTTTTCTTAGTATGAAGGCTTTTTTTTGATAGGCGTGAAGTGTTTCCTTGTTTCCTTGTTTTCCCACATAATCGATTTTAGGTGCCTGTTTTATCAAGTTCAGAGTGAAAGTTATCCAATTCACTGCTCGACTGCTTTCTGAAACTGTGTTTGTTTCTATTATCTCTTTAGCTAGCATAGTTAGTTCTGGTAAAGTATCTGCCGACCATCGAATGCGTTTCAAATTAATTGTTGTCAGCTGGCCCACATCTGTGGGGGCGAGCCGGTGTTTGGGAGGGGTTAGTCTTAATTCCAGATGCTGGTATGAATGGTCACTTCGAGTTGTGTACTTGATAATATATTTCCCCACATGGTTCAGTAGTGGAAGCGTTAAAATTGTGTAGTCTATTATCGAATGGGCATTTGCGCCAGGATAAGTCCATTGCAGGGGGTGTCATCTTTAGTTATGCCGTTTATTACTCTCAGGCCTAGGTGTTCCAAGGCCAGAACTATCTTTTGCCCATTCAAATTCTGTCATTTCGTTGTTGAGGACGATTGTGGAGGTACTGACCAGAACACATTGGCCGCCACTAATTGCTCGTCTTCATCCGGGGTGTAAATTAGATTTGAGTTAAAATCACCTGTTATTATTATTTCCCAAGCTGGGTTCTCAGATCTAATAGCAGTTATTATCAAAAGTAATTTTTCATATTGTAATTCTTTTTTCCTCGCATTTGGATGCATGTAAATATTTATTATTATTATTGTTATTGTCGGGTAGTTAGACCATTGATTCAATTTAATTACTTGTAGGTCTGGTGTAGTACTGCAAGCTGTTCTGACTTGATACTCAGTGCCATAGATAAATACTCTGCGAGGCCACCTTTTGGTGTTTCATACCGATGTGTTCTTATAGCTTTTACATAATGGAGTGTATAATTGCCCACTTCCTTTGGCTCAATTAGCCAAGTCTCTTGGAGCACAATAATCTCATAGTTGTTCCAGTTTTTTGGAGGGACATTGTCCTGTATTTCTTATTTTGCCAAGGCAATGTTCCAATATAAAAGATTTAAAGAATCGTTAAAGATGCTTTTTCTTTGTGAGGGAAGTCATTCACTTCTCGGAGTGTTGAGGCTATCCATTTAAAGTTGTTTGAATCCTGTTGCTGTGTTTGTCTGTTCTTTATTTTTTCGGTATCACCCACTTTTTCTCTGGCATTTTGTAATACTGAATACACTGGGGCGTTTTCTTGGTCTATGCTATGCCTCCTAGGTGGCTTTATTAGAGGTGAAGAGTAAAGAGGTTGTAAAGGTTTTGCAAGTGTAATGCCCCATACTTCAAATTGTTGTCAGGCGTACATAATAGATGATACAATTTCCTCATTTCTCCAGGTCGAGAGGGTGTTTTCCATCTGGTTCTTTTCTTCTGGGGGAATGAAATTGATTGATAACAAATCTGTTGAAGTAAGATGTTTTATAGCAGGGATTTTGGCAATTAATCTCATTATGTTTTCTCTATTGATGAGATCTTGCTGACCCTGTGAAATGTAGTGGGGTGTTAGTATGATCTGCTTATTCAGACTAGCAGCTTGGTTTACATCCGATATTGGTGATATCGGTAGTGATTGTTGCAACACCTCTCTAGGGTTTGTCCCAACTCCACCGTCCTTCTGTAAGTTTACTTTCATTACAATCTTTCACTTCTGAGCATCTTCTTTTTGTATACTTCTGTGCTGGACCTCCTCGAACCCACATTTACTCCGATCATTATTATTCGTTATAACTAATATTTGTTTAGCAACTGAAGGATCCGATATGCATTTGTTATGTTTCAATCTTCCCTTGTATTTTACTTGAATCTTTTCCGCGGTTGTATTTAGGTCTTCCCACATTGCCTGCTTTACATCTATATTATCATTTGATTCTTCTTGTCTTACCTGTGGATCCTTCCTTTTTATTCTAAATTCTTGTTTGAGTTGCGAGGGAATATTTCTTGTTTTTGTTTCTGATTGCTTGTTTTCTGTTGTTACTCTTTGCATCTGTACTATTTATTGATTGGTCTGAATTGTGTCAGTCAATTCATCAGTTCTTGTGCTATGATTTAATGAGTTCCATGATGAAAGTTGTTCTTCATTTTTCTCATTCTCATCTATCATCACTTGGTCTATATGAGTGATTTATTCCACCATGGTGCTGTTTGCCTGTATGATAAGGGAGAGACATATTTATAAAGTATCCAAATTCATTTGAATGGGGTTTTCTTTCACAATTGATTTGTAACTTTTTATTAAGCCTCCTGAGATTAATTTGGTACTTATTATTTTATTTTTTTTAATTTTATTTTATTGAAGTTGAATGATGGCATACATACACAGAATATGAATTATAAAATATATTCAATGAGGACTGAGATAAAGCATGAAAGCCATTTCAAAGCATAATTAGGGCTGGAATCGTCAGTGTCTGAAATTAATCCAAAGCTTCTACTAAAAAATGAGTATTAGTCATAAGTTGTCTGCCAGCAATAAACCCATTTTGATCTTCAGGGATCAAATCGGAGGCAATATAATTGAACCGGATAGCAAGTAGTTTAGTAACAATCTTACAGTCAGAATTTAAAAGAGTAATGGGGCGATATGAATTGGGATCCTTAGCATCCTTCCCTTTCTTCAAAAAGCTAACTACCGTGCCCTCATGAAACGAATCTGGAGTGGAAGCTCCAGTGAGCATCGAATTAATAAGTTGTAAGAAAAGATCAGAGAAGGCGGGAAAAAAAACTTTAAAGAATTCGGCCGGTAATCCGTCTGGGCCGGGAGCTTTCCCTGAGGGGAGTTCTTTCACTACCAATTGTACTTCTTGAAGAGAGAATTCCCTAACCATATTTGATTGTTCGAATACGGAGAGGGAAGGAATCTCCTCTTTTCTCAAAAAATGCATTTAATTTTGAGTGGTCAATTACATGCTGATGACTGTATATTTTGTGATAGTGAGCGTACATTATCTTACCTATCCCCTCTGAATCGGTCACATATTGATCAGTAACGGGACAGATTAGGCCAGAGATTAAATTAGAGGCAGCTTGTTCTTTAGCCTGCCAGGCCAAAAATCTGCCCGTGAAATTGCTCTCTTCGTAGATTTTCTGATATTGACTGCGAAAAAACGCCTCTCCTTGCTCAGATAAGTATGTGCGATATTCCCGTTTAGCCTCATCTAATTGATTTTTAATATTTCTAGAAGAATATTGTTGCCGTAGCTCACTAAGAGTCTGAATACGTTGTTCAAAAGAGTTTTTTATAGCCCTAGCTGCAATGGACATAGCAGCATCTTTTGTAATAATTACACCGCGAATAAAGGCTTTTAAAGCGTCCCAAATAATACTAATAGGGGCTGTGCCATTGTTACGACTTATAAATTCTCTAATCAAATCTTTTAGTTCATGAACCCATACCTCATCGTTAAGATATGATTTATTAAATACCCATCTTTTGGGAGATCTCACAGTATCCCCCAAAATAAATTCCCTGATAAGCATAACGTGGTCAGAAAAAACATTATGAACCGTATTAGAGTAGCCTAACCTAAGATTACGAGAAGCAAGAACAAACTCTATCCGGGATGAGGACTTAAATCTACTCGACCAACAAGTATATTCTCGTTTAGAGGGATTATCTTGACGCCAATGATCCAAAAGATCTAATAGTTTTTTATAATTAGAGATGGTCTGAAAAACTTTAGGTTTGAGTTGTTTTTTTTGATGGGGCGATGAGTCCAAATTGGGATTCATTAGGACATTAAAGTCACCTGCAATTACTATATCCCCTGACACGGTCAATAGGGATTGAAACATCTCTTCAAAAACATTGCAATCGTCATTTAATGGGCCATAGCAGCTGAGAAAAGTAAGAGGTCGCAATCTATTTTTAACTTTACAAGAAACCCAGCACCAACGCCCCGACTCCCCAATTTCCGAGTGGATAACTTCCGCATGTATATTCTTGTTGATAAATATCGCCACCCCCCGTTTAGATTCATTACATGAGGCAAAACACCGATATGAGGCCCATGACTTAAACATTGAAAATTGATCTATCTTGAGAGATGAAATATGGGTCTCCTGAAATAAAACTACAGACGGATTTTTTGCCTTAATCCAGATTTCAACCGCTCGCCTTTTCTTAATATTGTTTAAACCATTAACATTCAGTGAAATCAATCTCAAACTTTCCTTATTTGACATTAACATCTTAAGTTAAATGAGTGTAAGTAATCATCTTCAGACCTCGTCCTACCCATACATAATAACCAAAAAATCCTGACATCTTCAACTTCATTTTTTGTTATTTCCCCTTGCCACACCCTCAAAGTGCTCCCCCCCCAGACCCCTCCCATACCCAAACAACCCCAACCACACCTCCGTGACCCCCATCCCCAACCTCACCACTGGTCAAGATTCCCCAGCCCACACGAACCAACGGTTCCAACCCCCTGCCATTCGGGTGACATGTTGCACCCCCTGGGCCCCCTGGATTCCGCACTCCACCTTGCTCAACTGATCCTCCCCTCCCCCTACTCATACCCGCCAAAAAAAAAAAAACAGAGGAAGTTTTCCCAGCTAAGCACACCCATCACATCTATCAACCTATATCTTGAAGCAAAAAAAAACACAGAAAAAAGAGTCCATAGATTTCCCAAATTTAACCTCATGAAGGGTTGGAAATGTCCCGGAGCAATTCCTTTGCTGCTGCAATATCAGATGACATAAAGAATTTGCCTTTCACTAAAACTTTAAGTTTGGATTGCTGCGCTATCGTGGCTTGAGCTCCTTTAGCTTTAAATAATTGTAGCATCTGGACAAACTCTTTTCTTCTCCGAGCAGCAGACGCAGACATGTCTGAAAAAATGCGACATTTCACAGTTTCATTGACAAAAAATTGTCTTTTCTGAATTGCCGTTGAGAGGATAGTCTCCTTAATCCGTGTGTCAGAGAAATTCAATAGAATTGTTCGAGGAAGAGAAGAATTTGGGAAAGGTTGAGCGGGAACGCGATGTGCTCGCGTGATAGTCAGGTCGCCCTCATGATTAGGGATCACTTTAGATTTTAAAAAAGAGGTGACCCACTGCAGCGTGCTGGACCCTTCAAGTCCCTCCGGAACCCCCACTATACGTAGGTTAGATCGGCGATTATAATTCTCTAAATCGTCCAGTTTAGATTCAAGTGCACGTGAAGTGAGGGAGAGCTGATTTGCATCCTCTTTAACCTTAATCATTTGATCCTCCAAATTAGAGATGCGGGTTTCAGCTTCTTGCAATCGAGCAGGGAATGTGGAAAAGAGATCCTCCATTTTGTCCAGGCGTTGATGGATTAAAGCAAGCTTCCATCATTTTGTTCCGGGCGTTTTGGCACGAAGGCGGAAAGCAACGCGGCACGTTCAGCTTGAGAGGAGCAGCTTCTAGTACATTACTGTACTCCGGGCGTTTTCAGCATTATTTCAACCCTGTGCCTGTGTCTCGTATTGCTGCTTATGCCTGAGGGTCTGTGGATGGGGCAGTCGCGGTAAGAGTAAGCTAGGCTGCAAGCAGCAGGGGCGCACCGGAAAAAACATTAAAAATTCTTCTTTCAGCTTTCTCTATTCAGTATTCGTTCACCGCAGCAATACTTGGTGACAAGGATTAAGGCTTCTTTCTGTTTACCGCACGCTGAATGCTGGACGCTCAGAGACACTGAGGATGGGGAAATTATTGAATACACGTAAGGCGAAGGCTTCACGTATCCAGGCTAAAGAGGCGCGGAACGCCGCCAAATTATTAAATAAGGGGGGCCTGGGTGATGGCAAGGCAAAGGAGAAAAGTGATAGTGCGGGAAGTTCAGAAGAGCTCGAGGAATCTATCTGTGAGACTTCATCTCCAGTCTTGAAGGCCTCTCACTGCGCAGAAATCGCAGGTTCCTCCCACATCAAGGATTGGTTATCTACGCAGGCGAGCCCAGTGGAGGGGCTTAAAGGTACTAAATCATTTCCTCTCTTTGAAAAGAAAAATGTCGCACCCGCCCAAGTTTCTCCTGCTCTTTCTCCTTCAATTATTCACCCTCCTAATTCTTTGCCTAAATCTAACATAGGGGCTCCCCCTACACCATCTATGCCTTTTACGCCTTCGCCCAAAGATAACCCCTTAGTACATTTCCTAACAACTACGGAGGATGCATTGACTCTGGGAGGGATAGATACAGTGGCATTATCTATTGACAAGTCTTTAATTCCCCCCGCTAAATCTGTCTCTAATGTCTCTAATGTGGACCACTTCAGTCCTTTGCTTGATTTAGATACTGAGACCGTTGGGGAGATTAAGATGTCAGTCAAGGATATGTTAAATTTAATCCTCGACGAGGTTAGAGAGCTGAAGAGGTTTCAGAAATCCGAGAATTTGGTACTTATTATTGCTGAGAATATTTAATGTCTCTCTGTTGATAAATTGAACAAGTCTGAAGTTTTGTGAACAAGATAGAGTTGGGTTAAGCGGTGAGCAAATTGGTAATTAGAAAATTTTAATTGTGGTATTTTGTTTATTATACTAGTATTATTCAAGGAAATATGTTGCTACCTTAAGATGCCAAAGAATCTGGCGTTATCTTGTTTTACTTGATTATGTAACTTTTAGGGTCGTTTTTTGCTATTTGGGAGGCTGGGTGGTGACTGGAGGGCTGGGAGGTTTGGATTTTTCCATATAAGGTGGCTTCGCTATTCTGGATATGGCACAAGCACAATATGCTTCCCTATGGTTCGGCCTAAGCCTGGAACACCTACACTTCTAGATGGTGTGTTCTTGCTGCCCCTGCACAGCACTTAATTTATGAAATAATATATTTATGAAATAATAAGTGCATTCCATTCAAAGATTTCGCAGAAACTCTTGGCCAGCGCTGCTAAATGTCAGGGTTGCGGGATACCAAGGTTGTATAGTCTTGATTCCATCTCATGCCTCTTTCATCCACCACCATATACTCCCATTTATCTCACTCTTGCAGGTTGTTTTTCTTCCCTGCTTTCTCCCTTCATCACTGTTTTTCCGTCTTTTTCTTCCTCCTTTTGTCTTTGTTTGATGTTTTTCTCTCTTTTGCTCTGGGTTAAGATCTTATGAGCAATAATAAGTGCCAGACCCCAAAAAATAAGTGACAGTGGGCTCCACCTTTCCTGCTCCACCTGCTGTCTGGATGGGCCTCTTATCCCTGTCCCTGCGTGTGTTTTTTGTCTCCTCCTCTTGTGTGGTGGTGGCCGACGCCAAACTGTATTGTCCGCGCTCGCCCATATAGTGTTCAATCCAGTCCCAAGCAGCTGGTGGATCCTCAAAGAATAATGTGCTATTGTCGACCATCACCTTCAGCTGAGCTGGGTATATTAGCATGTATTTGAGCACTGGCCCTGCATCTCTAGGTTTATTTTGGGTGGATCCCACTGTGGATTAATATGGTGCATTGCATCACAGAAACCTCTGGTAGGTTTTATTTCTATAAGCATTCTTATTGAAAAAAGCCCTGCACAACGAAGGACCAACATACATTAACAAACGCATGACCTTCCACCAACCGACCAGACACCTACGATCAGCTGCCTCTTCCGCTCTGAATCCCCGTAACAACAGCAGAGGATGCTCTTTCTCATACATAGCGGCAAAAGCTTGGAACGACCTTCCCTTGCACCGCAGGACCACCTCATCACTCCAGCAATTCAGGTTCGGACTCAAGACCTGGCTGTTCAAATGAACAGATCACCACGAAGCAGCTAGCAACTCCAGCACCTTGAGACCCTCAGAGGTGATTTGCTGTGCTACATAAATCCCTGATTGATTGATCTTCCCTACACACCCCTTTGTTCTCACTGTACTACATCACTTGCTTCCCCGGTACTTTTGAGCTTGTTTGTATCATAGTTGTCTCAGATCTTGTTCTGTTTAGTTTTGGAAATCTGTCTGCATATAATGCTTTTAATGTATCCAAGTAAATAAAAGGTATGGGTTGCACAGTTTGCAAATGCTAAACTGGACCCAGAAGACATAGAAGAGCCGGGGACCCAAGGAACCACCTAAGGTGAGTATCTAGGAACCCCACGAAGGTCGTGTCCAGAGTGGGAACACGAGCGCGTGCTCAATGTTAGTCAATAGGTAAGTCGCTGTTGCAATTTTAAAGAAGAAGGACCCTTTCAAGCGGACCCTGAAGAAACCCTGTGGAAAATGGACGGCTGAAGAGTCACCCCTCCTGTGGATACCCCAGGAACCAGGATACCTACACATGGGAAGCCAGGTGCACAAGTGTCAAGGAACGTCAGAAACCGCTGTAGACCACAATCGAGGACTTCAGGAAAGATGCCGTTTGAGAAGAAGACAAAGGAGTCTGGTGGAACCCAAAGGTGGATTCAAGATGAGAGGTACCTGCAAGCAGAGCGGACAGAGTCTATGCCACTCAGGAGTGACTAGGAGTCACAGAAGACGAATGCCCACCGATGTCTGAGATGCAGGTGAGGTTGACAGTGCCTTTGAAGTTTCAGCTGTGCGGACCAGGCAACGCGGTAGAAGACCAGGAGCTGTCCCATGTCGGATGTCAAGGGCCAATGGGTCAGTGTCCGGCAGGGCACCAACAAGCCTTGGCAGCGGCAAACAATAGTAGTCAACAAAAAAGGTGCAGTGTCAGGACTAGCAAGGTCCAAGTGACTCACCACGAGCAGGTAAGTCAGATCAGGCCCCGAGCAAGCAGGGGAGGCCACTGTACCCAAAGAAGACCCTCAAGAGGGCCCATGGGCCGAAGGAACTGGAGTCGCAAGAGGACCTCAAGCAGCTCACCAATGAAGAAGGCCCATGGTGCAGAGGAAGCGGCGAGGGCAAAGATCTTGGCTGCAGGAGTTGTTTGAGGTTGGAGCTTCTTGGAGCCCGAAGATTTCTGAAGGAGAGAATCAACAAGCCTTGGCAAGGGCATGTCGATGCGGTGCACAGGGGTTCTGTTCCAGTGGTTCCGACAAGGGATACTGGCCTCAAACTCTGTATGAAGACAGTTCAGTCCTCGAGGGAGTTGCTGGACCACCACCTGTTTTGCTGAGTCTTTCGGAGTCCGTGGAAGCTTAGCATCAGCAGAGCGGTCAGCTGCGTTGCGGTGCTTGCAGATGCAGAGGAGCGACTCCTTCACTCCAAGGGAGATTCCTTCGGGTGTCTTGGATGTCCACAGGCCTGATGAAGAGCCTGTATGCAGCATGGGCACAGACGTTACAGAAGACCAGCAGGACGACGAGACCAGGAACAGCAGGAATCATCTCCGTTGCAGTCTTGGTTCCTAAAGTGAAGTCCAGAGTGTCCAGACGGTCGAAGTTTAAGTGGTATGTGATCTGAATCTTGCCCCACGACGAATCTAGGGACCCACCCACAGGTAAGCCCTTAAGTATCATTAGGAAAGGGTTGGGATGATTCAGGGGTCCCTCCCAGAGGAGGGGCTGGACAGTGGGGAGGATACTCTCATGTCATTTGTCCAGTTTTGTGTGCCAGAGCCGAAGCCAATGGCTCCCTGAACTGATTTGAACTGGAGTATGCAAGGAGGGCTCCAAATGTGCCCTTCATGCAGTCTCAGCAGCGCTGGCACGCACCCCCACCCTGTCTCAATACACTAACCCCTGTCTGGGAGGGGGTCACACCTCCCTGTGACAGGATACCTATTGTTCTGCCTTCCCCTGCTCGAGCTTGGCTCAGCAGCAGGAGGGCAGAAACGTGTCCCTGGTTGGCAGCAGTCCTAGCTTGCTGTCTGGTTCTGGAAGACTGGTACCGTGAGCATTGAGGGCCTCCCAGAGGAGCTTTACAGTGCATGGAATCATACCTCCCACACGGTTTACAGTGTGGGGCTATGAAACCAACATGTTTGATACCAAAACATGAGAGGGGTTCTTGACAGCCGGTTAAAGAGATGGTCATCGCGTAATGACGCATGGCCACTCTATATGTCGTTATGGCTGCTGCACTTACAACCCGGGAGAATGGACTCCCAAGGTTGTAGGGGTGCCTTGCACATGCAGGGGAACCCTCACACATAGGACCCAGCACCCTCCCTTCAGGTTTGAAAGGCCTGCCTTAGGGGTGACTTATAGGTTTTAAGTGTAGTGACCTCAGATATAGGGTAACCTATATCTGTCGTGAGTGGTGTTAGCACCAGCTTACACAGGCTGAAGTGGCAGGCCTGTAAGCACAATTTGAGTGTTTTTTCATGGGTGGCATAATACATGCTGCAGCCCATGGGAGACCCCTGGTGTACCTATGCCTGGGTACCTTAGTACCATATGGTAGGGACTTACAAGGGTACACCAGTAGCCAATCTGGAGGGTACCTAGGTACTCACCATGTCCAATTTAGGGAAGAAGCATAGAGACTGGGGTCTTGATTATCAGGATCCCAGTCAGACTAGTCAGGAAAAAATAATGACACCAGCAAAAAGTGGGGGTGACCATGAAAGCAGATCCTACTTTCCTACACCTTATCAGCGTTGGAACAGATGATGTATACTCTCCATAAGTTATTACTGCAGCAATCAACTAATAATTCTAACATGGTGTTACCTACTACACCCATCCTGCCACCTCCTCAACCTGCTCCTTTACCAGTTTCACCTCCTAGGCAGCCATCATCGCTACCGCATCCTCCAACACCAGTGGGATAAGTCCATGGAGAAGATATGGATGATACTTATTCTAATAGTTCTGCATTTTCTGATATTAAAGGAAAGGAAGGAGATCTACCATCAGATGGTGATGGAAGAGATGTTAATGGGCAAGAATTCATTGTCCCAAGTGGAAATGACGGCTCAATTCCACAGAATGCTACTAATGATATATCTAAATTTCATTCATTGATGGAAAGAGTGACCAAGAAATTTAACCTACTAATGACCTCTGTAGATCAACCATGCTTTTTAATGACCTTAAGGAGCACCACAGAATTATATCAGGTCCATACCCATTCTTTATTATGTCTGGTCAGAGGGTCTTAAATGAATGAAGACACCTGCTCCTGTTCCAGCTGTGAAACCTCGTCTGGAGAAAAACTACAAGACCCTGGATTCAGCTCCAGCTTGCCTCACTGCTCATACGAGACCGGATTCAGTAATCCCTTCAACAGTTCAGAGAAGAACGAAAACCACAATAACCCCATCATCTTGTCCGCGAGGCAACAATAGCAAACATATTGACAGTTTGGGCCAGATAATTTTCTGTATGGAAACAACCTCAACTAAGACAGTCAATGACCCGGCGATTCTAGGTCGTTATTGACGCAGCAATGGATGCTTCAAATACAGGTTTTTGCCAGTTGGCAGGAGGTACTGTACTAAGCAGGCGAGGCCGATTAAAATCCACAGCCTTCCACACTGATGTCCAATCTAAAATCTTTGATGACCTAACTGTTTCTGGTAAACATGTGGATGAAGCTTTGAAGGCCTTAAAACCGACACTGACATTGCAAAGGCGTTAGAACTGTTGAAGAATAGCAGTTTGGGAACCCTACTTTTCATGGCTCACAAAGATCACAATATTTCAGAGCAGGATTCAACGAGTATGGAGGTCAGGGACAACCTTATTATCCTCAAAGACAGTCTGGATACAATCAAGGCTACTCCCTCAATCAAAACCAAATGCAGACTTATGGGAGGTCTTCAGGAAGGAAGAGAGGTTCCTCACAAAGATGAACCAATGACATTCAGAAAATAGCTTGACTCCCATCTCGTACCCCTTATTCGATCTGGTGCTCGGAAGTTGGGGGGAGAACATAACATCAGACAAATGGGTGATACATATTTTCCAATCCGGCCATACATTGGAGTTCATTCAGAGACTCCCTGTTCATCCACCAAAAAAGGAAACATCTTCATTTGAAGGAGCTGCAAATGGAAATTCTCGTGCTTCTTTTCAAAGGAGCCATAGAGATTGTCCCCAAATCCCAAAGTAATCAAGGTTTTCGTTCAGGATCTTCCTAATCAAAAAGACAGGTCAATGGAGATCACTACTAAATATGGGAGAGCTGAGCAAGTTTCTAAAGAAACAGTCATTTTGGATGCCTACTTTGCAAAAGGACCTTCTGAAGATGCAGGAAGTTTTTTTTTTATTGTCCCTGGACCTTGGGGATGCATACTTCCACATAACCATTCATCGAAAACACAGAAAGTACCTTAAATTCTCTAGTGCTGATCTCGACTAGCAGGTCAGCACTACCAATACAATTCTCAGTAGCGGGTCACCACTACCAATTCAAGGCACTGCCTTTTGGATTCAAATCAGCACCGACAATATTCACCAAATGTCTCGCTCCAGTTGCCGCTTTTCTCAGGAGAGAAGGCCACCAGGTGTTCCCATTCCTGGACAACTGGTTAATCAAAATAAAATTCAGGGAAAGAGCAAAAGCTTCCGCAAATGTTTGCATCAATCTCTTCCGGAGATTAGGTCTCACTTTGAACAGGGAGAGGTCATCGTTAGAACCCCAAACAAAGATTCAATTTCAGGGAGCAATGCTCGTCACTCAGTTGGGAAAAGCCTCTCCATCGGAAGAAAGAGTGAGAATGTTACAGAGAATGGCAAAGACTATTACTGGAAAAACAATCAATTACAGTGAGGCAATGCAAGGCCCTGATAGGCCTGATGGCATCATGTATAGGCGTATTCTCATTTTGTAGGCTGAGACTTGCTCAGCAAGAGCTGGATTTGCAATGGGAACAGTTAGAAGGCTCATGGGAAGATATGCTCCCTATAACAAAGCTAGTTCTAATATGGTGGAGGACTCCAGCAAACCTAAATGCAGTTCTTTCTTTCTTGCCAATACCAGAGAGGATATTACTCACCAAGAATGCATCCATTGGAGAATGGGGAGCTCACCTGCAAGAGCTTTCAACCAGAGGCCTCTGGTCAGATGCAGAGAAAGGTCATCACATCAATGTGTTATAACTCTGCGCCATAAGACTAGGTTTACAAGTATTACCCCCTAAATTGGCAGGTCAACCAGTCCTAGTCAGAATGGACAACACAACATCCATGTTCTACATAGCAAAGCAAGGAGGAACATAATCCAAGATCTTTTCAGAAGAAGCTCAGCTGCTGTGGAATTCGGCCATTTCTTACAGAATAGACATTGCGGTGGAACATCTGCCAGGCTGCCAGAACTATCAGGTGGGTGCATTCAGCCGGCAATTGTCGGATTGTCCAGAGTGGGAACTAGAACAGAAACAAGTGGATTACATTTTCAGTCAGTGGGGTCACCCCACAATCAATCTGTTTGTCACTCCGAACAATAGGAAATGCTTTTGCTGGCCAAGCAGGTTTTGAGATCCAGAGACGATGGGCAAAGCTCTTTCGATCAGTTGGTCCAAAGTATTTGCCTACCCCTTTACTTTTATTTTTTTCTTCAGTTTTATATAGCACGACCTAGACCCGAGACATCGGGTATCAGAGCGCTTTACAAGAGCACCAGTTTCGTTACAGAAGGACATATTATTTTTTTTGGTTTTTTGTTAGGCATGGGGAGATTAAGTGATTTGCCCAGAATCACAGGATGTTAGGCGTTGTTTGCCGTCCTTCTTTTCCTCTGATCCCTACGGTGTTGAAGAAGGCTAAGCTAGATCATTGCATTCTGATTCTCATTGCTCCGGCGTGGCCTTGCTAGTACTGGTACTGTAAGGTACCGCAGTTGGCAGCCCGTCCAGCCATTTATTTGAAGATGCACCCCAGAATATTATCTAGACATCACGGATAGATTCTCCACCATGATCCCATGTCTCTGATTTTGACAGATGGTACGTGACCACCCAGAATTTGGCCATTGCAGGAGCGTAAACAGATTCTGGCGCAGGCTCGAGCTCCAACGACTAACAAGAAGCACAGCGCTAAACTGAATTGTTTCTGTCTGGTGTGGGAATAATTGTCATCATCCACTTCAGATAAAGCCTTCTGAGATCCTTCCATATTTGTTAAGTTTGGCCAAGAGTTCTCCCAAATATTCTTCAGTTAGGGTTTATCTGGCTGCAATCTCGAGATTCAGGACTGACACATCAATGTCTACTCTGATCATTAAACAGTTTATGAAATGACTCAAAAGAGCAATTCCACCACTTCAACATCTTCCAGTTCCATGGGAGCTTCAGGCATTCACCACCAGAGAACCTTTTTTCTGATTCATGAAGGACAGAGCGATACTCGGAACCAATCCTAAATTTGTTCCTAAGGTGCCTATTGACTTCCATTTAGATGAGTCTGTCATTTCTATATCCATCTTTCCCAATCTATCTTAAACAGCAGAAAGATTATTACATTCTCTAGATTGGAATAGATGTCTCAAATTCTATATAGACAAAACAAAGGACATACGTACATCAGACTAGCTATTTCTATTATTTGGTCAATCACGAAAAGGTGAAGCCCTGTCCAAACAGGGGATAGCGTGTTGGCTCTTAGCCTGTATTGCTCTCTGTCATGCCAAAACCAAGCACCCACTCCAGGGAAGAGTGAGGGCGCATTCCTCCAGGGGTATGTCTTCAACTGCAGCAGCATATGCTGGAGTGCCTTTTTAAGGGGATCTGCCGTGCAGCCACCTGGAGCAACAGGCGTATGTTCACAAAGCATTACTGCCAAGACAAGGACGCAGAATCTGATGTAATAGTGGACAGGCAGTCCAGGGAAACCTGTTTCATTAAAGATGGGATATTTCCAGCTTTGTTGTATTTCATAATGTATGATGCTTCCTATTTTAATTCAAGCATCTGAATATATAAAAGATCCAATGTGGGAGAAGAAATTAGTTACTTGCTGTACCTCCAGTACTCCAACATTGGAATCCTCTATAGATTCACATGCAATACTTCCTTCTCCCCTGTAAGAGGCTCCTCATATTTGTTCTCACACGTGTGCTTTGAAATCTGAGCTATGTTGGCCTCTAGGGGGAATAGGAGAACTTAAGCTCCACCTCATTGGTTGTAGTGTGCATTCTTTCAAATGAAGTGGATCTGCTACGAAACATACTGTGTTGTTTCAGGCCTATGGCCATTTTACTTTCTATACTGTATGCTGTATATTTCACACTGTATTCTGCTATTTTAATGTACCGGGGATTCCCAGCTTGACGACAGGGAATGATTCAAGCATGTGAATATATAAAAGATACCAATACTGGAGAACTGGAGTTACAGGTGTGTAACTAATTTCATACGCTGTTGAGGCATGGCAACTGTTTGCTTCACAAAAGAAAGTTATGAGGAGGGTCCAAGGGAAATGTAATTGACCTGCAAAGGATTTCATCCCCAATTCCACACTTAAATATAACATACAAAATCCTTGGGTCTGACGTGGAAAAGTAAATGGACAGAAAAACTAAAAAAAACACCACACAGAAATATCCGTCGGATAATCCCTTTCAGGACGTAATCCCTCACCCACCAAAGGTGGCATGCTTCATCATCTGGGACTCTCCTCTTGGTGGAAACCTGGTCCCACCAAGGGCTACAACCCCCTCACTGTGAGGGAGGAATTCAAGGATGTTTTGTATCTACTCTACAAAGGATATTCTAAAACCACCAGATGAGAGAACTAAGGGCCAGATGTAGGAAGCCAAATAGCGAGCGCAAACGCTGAAATTCAGCGTTTGCGATCGCTATTTGGCTGCTTGCAATGTAGGTAAGTTTAAACCTACTTGCAAAATAAGGAATCACAAAATTGTGAGTCCTTATTTTGCGCAAGCATTTAGAGAATCGCAATTTTCGATTCCCTAAATGCTATGCTGGTAGGCATCATAAATTGCGATTTTGCCTTAAGGAATCACAAAATACCACCAACTTCAAGTTGGTGGTATTTTGCAATTTCATTTCAAAAAGCACTTTTTGGCTTTTTACAAAGTGCCATGTGGCACACATACATGCCCTAAGGGCATGTATGTGTGCCACATGTGCACACATGCACATTTCAGGGGTGCAACAGGGTGTCCTTTTGGAACCCTTGCACCCTTGAAATTGCGCCCGCAATTTGCGAGTGCCTCTTGGTGACTCCTCGTAGCCTATAGGAATGAATGGGATGGGATTCCTTGATTCCGAATCTCAATTTGCGATTTGCAATTAAGGAATAATAAGGAATCACAAACATTTTTGCAATTCCTACCTACATTCAATTTTGCGAGTCTTTAATAGCGATTCGGTAAAAATCACTATTAAGGACTCACAAAATAGAATTTACCTACATCTGGCCCTAAGTTGGGGAGGGCGCAGCACAACAAAAAAGTAATGTGTAGGAAGTGAAGTTAAAACTAATTAGTGAGAACAAATAGGTGTTTTATTTGTGTGTTCCCATGGTCAGGATTAAAAACCGTGCACCTGCAGTATGGATTTAAACTGCATATGTTGGACGAAAACAGGAGGTCAACATGTTTCAGCCGCGATGACCCGCAAGGTGTCAAGGCTTTTGTCAGGACCTAAGGAGATGCTGCACATAAACCAGTGAATAATGAACAAATAATTAACATTAATGATACTGAAATACGGAACCACTTGTGCATCCGGTTTCAGTTCAGATAGTAGTTAACGTACCAATTGGAAACAGATACAACAAGCATTAAAAATGCAATAGGTCTCGCCTTTTATTAAGTTAAAGCCATTTGCTTTGCTATACAATACTATTAGCAAAGCAAATGGCTTCAACTTAATCAAAGGCGAGACCTATTGCATTTTCTGCACAAAACAGACGCACATATAGACACAAACACTGAATAGCATAAATAAAACAAAAGAAAAACGATTCAAAGGTCTCAGACACTGAATGATGCATGTACAATACGGGGCATGCACAGAATGAAACTAACAAAATTATGTCACATGCATACAAAGAAATAACATTAAGTGACATCAAATACAGACAGGTCAAGGGAATAGAGTGAGGGATGGAGCACTAACTGAAGACTATCCGAACGAGGAGACAGCATAGGGACAAACATATAATACCCATACAATAGGATGGAAAACCTACAGGCATACACTTCTTCACAGGACTATTATATGGAAACAGAAGAGTACAGAAAAGGGTCTGGCGAACACCGGGGTACATACAGAGAGGCTGCTGCCTGTAAAGTACAGAAACACACTGTACAGACACAGTACGGGGCATTGTACTACGTGGAAATGGCCACACTTATAAAATGACATCTGTATAATATGACATGACACATTCCCTGTATCTCAGTGCATCTCCTCGTGCAGTGCCTGTATTGCCTGTACATATGGGAAAAGACAAGTGCTTACACGAAATGACTAGAGAAAAACTGAAGACACATAGGGACAGAATGTGGTCTGATGCCCGGCAGTGAATAAAAACAGAGACAAAAACACACATGAATGCAAATTATATGTGTACACGACAAATACAATAAACAGACACCAAGAACAAGTTGTGCAACGTGAAAAAACTTGCAAATTCAGGAGAAACAATAAGACGGGCGGGTCGGGCTGTGAATGACACTTTTAACGTGGACACACACACCATCACAACCCCTCCTCCCGCACCACACCAACATCTATCCGATGAAGGGCGCCGCTTTCAGTCTCCAGGCGAGAGCAGCCTCTCGATGTTACCACCACATGTCCCACACCACCCCGGGGTCCAAGAGACACCGACCCGGCGCCCGTGCCTCTCCTACCTTCGCAGACATCCCCTGTCTCCCTACCTGGCAGCGGGGACGGCGGGGAAGGACAGAGGAAGGGGGTAGGGGTGCTTAAAGGGGGGGTTGGGTAGGGAGGGGGGGTGTTAATGCTTTCCTGTGCTGTGTCACCAGACAGAAAGCACACAGCATGAGCCGCCCCACCCAGAGGAAGGCGAGTGGCCTCGCCCCTGCAGCCCCGGGCATCACCAGGAGGAAGAAGCTGGGCGGCTGCAGCCCCTGTCCTACATATTTGGTTACAAGAAAGTAGTCGATCTTCAACCTACATTAACCATGTGAAAGCCCTTCCCGCGAGTGGTGGGAGGATGGGCCATCGTACGCTATGCGAGGAGCTCCTACCTCATGAGAAAAACATGGCGTCGGCTTGTCCATATGGGCCGTCCTACAAGAGGACAAGGCGGTAACCGAGAAGCCCGCTTTCCAATCACGCGCCATCGTTTAACATAAACGATGATGCGCGCCAATGGAAAGAGGGGCGGGGCTTCAAGTAGACTGCTGGAATCACATCGATTCCAAAAGTCACTCGCAATGGCGAGAGCAGCGCATGTGCGCTGCTAACGCCAGGCGAGACCTAAAAAGCAGGAAGGAAACATCAGTGACTCTGAACATCAATAGATTAAACTTTGTATATGCATGTGGGATACTCAGTCTCACCACAATTCATGATGCAGTTAGCATATGTGATAGAAAAGATCAAAAAGTTGACTTACCCGTCCTGTACGGGTAGGATACCTCACCTCTACCTGCAGTGGCAGCGCGCAGTGGGAGTGCTGGGTGGCGGTGCGGCGGGGCGGGGGAGGGGCAGGGTGGGGGGGTAGTGGAGTCAGACATACGATGTCCACGAGTTAAGTAAGTAAATAAATAAATAAAACTATTTACCTTGCACACGCTGCATCGCCGAGTTGGCGATGCAGCGCGCGCAAGGTAAATAGTTTTAGTCAGTAATGGTCAGCCTCACTCCCAAGATTGTACCTGCTCCGACCTCCCCACTGATTGTCATATGGACATCCATATCTTTAAAAAAGCGCAGAAGTGAATCAGGACTAGAACACCTAAAAAGCAATTTCAAGCGTAAAAAACCACCTGTCAGTGCGCATAGCCAATACCCAAACACTCACCTCTCCGTCGGTACCCCGGACCTTATCAAAGCTGCAACAGGAGGTGAGTGTGGTGGCTCAAGACTTCTCCTTAAATAATGCGCTTAAAACCTTAATTGAATACAGGTGTAAGATTAAGCAGGAGCATGCCGGTAGTTGCAGACAGTATAACCCCGCATGTGCCTGAGGGAATAATAAAGCATCAGGCATGCTCGATGATGCGATGAGTACTCAAGCATGACGGGAGTTGTAGTCAATCTCCTAAGGCGTTGTGTTTGGAGCCGTGGACATACGTTGCTATTAGTTACCTCTAAACTTTATTGTTCCCGAAGTTGACATAGCATTCTATACGGCGGAAAAATAATGCATCGCAAGTATGCAGCTTGTTTATTAGTAATGGATACCCCAGAGCCCCACACACAGAAATATCACTTATACATTATAAATGCATTTTTGCTCGATGTTGGAAACTTGTGGGGAGAGAAAATATCCTGTAAAGTCCCGTGAATGCCAATAGTCACGTGAGTGGCCCCATCGTGGGCGAAATATTATACCGTAAGAATGATTATTCACGGTATTTGTAACCACTCTATTGTCATAGTGGTCAGTGTCTCTGATGGATTTAAGATCATAGGAGATGAAAAAAAGGGGAAGAGCCTCATTATGCGGGTGAACTCAGATGTCAGTTACATGCTCGTATTGCTCATTCAAGCTGTCAGATGTTTATTTTCAAAGTGCAGACGCTAAACGAATATTAAGTCTCATTGCATTAACTAACCATGTATTGGTGAAATGCTCATGTATCTCATAAGATACATGAGAAACAAAGAAACCCAGGGAATGTCGTCATTCAGCCCTATATTGTCACTTTGTAATCCGTGGACCCATCTCTGTTCCCGTCTACTAAGATATGTAGAAATATCTGTCACGTGGGACAGGATATACGGTTGTTCTAAAACAGTCCAATTCAGATCATCTGGTGAGTGGTTTTTCTCAAGAAAATGATTTGTAAGTTTGGTCGAAACTTTTCTGCTACGGATGGTACTTTTGTGCTCCAAAATGCATGTCTTGACCTGGTGCTTGGTCATCCCTACGTATCGCAGATTGCAGGGACAGGTGATCAAATATATGAGTCTATCACTGTTGCAGTTATTGTGATGACAAAGTATCCATAGTTTGTTGGTACCAATATCAATCGAGACCGTGTTTTGTTTGTGGACAGACCGCACAAGAACCACAGGGAAAATGTCCTTTAATCGCTGGTAAGTTCCAGAGAGTGGTTTGATCCTGGAGTTTCTTATTTTGTGGCCGTGTATGGACCAACTGGTCTTTAATGTTAGTGCTTCTCTTTAAGGCAAACAAAGGTCGGGGAATGGGAGTGTTCCCAATGTTGAGGATGTTCCAATTGCGATGGATACTTTTTTTGATTTTGTTGGAAAAACTACAGAAGGTATTCACACATGTGAGTCTTGAGGTTCCTTCCTTCGGTGTGGCTGGCTCAATTAGTGCCTCCCTGTTGTTGTTGGCTGCTCGCTTCTTCGACCTCCCTATCAGTTTCGTCAGGTTAGGAGGCCAATTTCTTAGCATGTTCTTCATATTTTGAACTTGAGGAACACTTCCTCCTAATCCGCAGTAATTGCCCGTAGGGCAGGTTGTCTCGAAGAGACTTGGGATGGTAGCTATTGTATGGCAGTAGCAAATTCCTAGCCATAGGTTTCCTGAAAGGTTTGGTGCCCAGGCCGTCACCTGCTGGGAAGATGCAGACGTCTAGGAACGGTAGGCTGATGTTGCTGTATTCATAGGTAAAGTTCAAAAATGTGTTCCTGGTGTTCAACCATTGATGAAATTCATTGATGGTATCTGGTGTGCCATGCCACACAACAAAAACATAGTCAATATAGCATTTCCATACCAGGATATGCCCCCTGTATGGGTTGCTCTCTAACAGAATATGTTCCTGTTCAAAGAGGTGTACATAGAGATTCGCCAAACTTGGGGCAAAAACACTGCCCATAGATGTTCCTGATATTGCACGAATAATCTGTCTTCTAATTAAAAAAGTTTTTCTTTCATTGCAAGACGAGCACATGTCATAATGAAGAGAACAGGGGAGATGGTATTCATTTCTCTATTATCAAGAAGGATTTGTAGCGCTGTCAGTGTCTCATCCTGAGGGATGCATGTGTACAAGGACTCAATGTCGAAGGAGACAAGGTAGTCTCTGGTGACCTCAAACGGAGCTGTTTCTTGTACTTCACATCTTATGAACCTGAGTTACATTTGAACAGCGTCTACACTATAAGAGTTTCATAACACTGAATTGTAGAGATCAGACAGAATGGGTTAGACCATGGTTATTTCAGATGAATAGACACCAGCTTGAGGTCCATTTGAAAGAGCTGCAATTGAATGCAGACGCGGCGTCAGAGACAAGTCCGATTCTTTTGTTAGAAAGGGTTTCTTTTTAATCAGTTCTTTTTAATGATTGCGCCTGTTTGCTGGTAGGCTTTTATGCCATTTACACTCAGTGCGAGGTGTTTGTAAAACATTTGTGCATTCACACTTTTTTGTAGAGCGGTGCTCCCCTTCCCTGACCTGTCGCCAGGTAGAGGTGAGGTATCCTACCTGTAAACGACAGGAAGTCAAATGTGTGATCTTTTCTATCACATATGCTAACTGCATCATGAATTGTGGTGAGACTGACTATCCCACATGCATATACAAAGTTTAACCTATTGATGTTCAGAGTCACTGCTGTTTCCTTCCTGCTTTTTGTATCTGTTTCCAGTAGGTACGTTAACTACTATCTGAACTGAAACCGGATGCACAAGTGGTTCCGTATTTCAGTATCATTAATGTTTATTATTTGTTCACTATTCACTGGTTTATGTGCAGCAGCAGCTCCTTAGGTCCAGATGAAAGCCTTGACACCTTGTGGGTCATCACGGCTGAAACATGTTGACCTCCTGTTTTTGTCCAACACATGCAGTTTAAATTCATACTGCAGGTGCACTGTTTTTAATCCTGACAGTGGGAAAACACAAATAAATCACCTATTTGTTTTCACTAGTTAGTTTTAACTTCACTTCCTACAGGTTACTTTTTTGTTGGGCTGCGCCCTCCCCCAACTTAGTTCTCATCTGGTGGATTTGGAATATCCTTTGTAGAGTAGATACAAAACATCCCTGAGCTCCTCCCTCACAGTGAGGGAGTTGTAGCCCTTGGTGGGACCAGGATTCCACCAAGAGGAGAATCCCAGATGATGAAGCATGCCACCTTTGGTGGGTGCGCATTATTGATTTGGGCGGCCCGAGAGAGCCAACCAAACAGTCTTTGGGCAGTTAGGAGTGGGCAAATCACTCAACCCCCGCCTTGCTCCACGAACAGAGCAGCACAAACCACCCACCCGCAAAGCAGCAGGAAGCAGCAGAAAATGATAATAACACACTTATTATCATTTTTATGTTTCTGCTTCCCACTGCTTAAAAGCAGTGGGGCGACGCTACTGCGCCACAGCGGAGGAGCTGCCACTGCAAGTAAGAGATACATTTATTGGGTAGGTAAATGTGGAAATATACCAGTTTCAGTTTCACGTTTTCACAAACCCCAAAATAAATATGGAAAGTACAGAGAAAATTAGCAAAACATTATTATGGATAAATACAGACGGAAATGCCAAGAAAATAAATACCATATAACCGGGAGCCCTAATTTTAATCTATTCAAGTCTTTTCTTTATACAAAAATGAAATTGTAATTTGTGTGCTACGTCAGACTGTTAGGATCATTACTGTGTGCGACCATGAGCTGTTTTAATGATGTGTTTGGGTTCTAAGATGACTGTCATTGGTGTTTTGAAGGGTCTTGCTCCCACTTTGAACGTAAGGACCACCACTGTTTTACAACAAACTAACAGCCTTGTCTCTCCAGGATGAAGGAGGTCATAACTTTCGCCACCCTGGCTGATAACTGCCCCCCATAGTTAGAGACCTCTGTCTGACTAGTGGGGATCTCTGTGCCCTCAGAAGAGCCGTCGCCGCACTGTAGCTTTACTGGGCAGCCACCATGCTCAAAGTGCTGTTAAAGCAAGATTTTCATTTTCAAAAACAAACTCACAAAAAAAGAATGGCCATGATACACTGGTAGTTTTCTCCCAGCACGTGGGGGGCATTTTCATTTGTTCCTTGTGGGAACCACCAGGGGTACCCTGACAGTTTGGTGGGCAGGGTACACTGCCAAACTCTAAATAAGGCCCTAAGTCAGTAGATTATAACATACATGAACTTGTGTACATTGAAGATATTACAGTTATGATTTAATGCCAATTCCATAATAGTTGTCATGCATGCTATTAACTAGAACCTGACTTTCTTCAAAGTGGCATCAGTCGGGTTTCACAATGAAACTAACTTGTTGGAGTACATATTCCATTCCATTCATATACTTTATTTCATATAAGACAATAAAAGTGCATAGGCAATACATTTACACACATTAAAACTATACACAATCCGCATAAGTAGTCATACCAATTAATAAATATACAGCGTTAAAATGTATCACAGGTTTCACAGGGTGGTAGCCCCGGGCGGTTCATAAGTTTTTGCTTGACTGCCCCTCCCCCCCTCGGGACCTCATCAATCAACTAACATGTGTTTTCCCCCTTGATAGAAACCACATAGGACGAAAACCACTATACATATAATATTATCAATAGTTAACAATCATTTTGTAGAAAAAGTTAGCTTTAAAAACATTAAAAGAAATAAAAATATGAAACATGGGGTAAGAGAGTAATAACAATACAGACTCCTATGGCCGCGGTGGAGACTTCAAAATCATCCTGCGCGCACACCACATAGAAGTTAAAAATCGAGATACTGCAAATGCGATGGGCATGTGGATATCATTCTTCAAGACCCTAAATACATCCACACATTGCACAGACCCTAAGATTCTACACAATGGAATAAGCCAACGCTACCTGGCTGTTTGGTAACCAGGGCAGAAAAAAATACATGTAGCTCTGAATCTTCCTCGCAATTGCAGGGGGGACACCCTAGAGGTGTAGTTTTAGACCATTTGTTAGAAAATGTGCTCAGCTATAGGGTCCCAAATCTAAACTGCACATATAATTCCCTTTCTGTGTCACTGTGTTCATTAGGCCTTCTTGGAAGCACTCCTAAGCACTGTGACTCATGGCTTTGTTTTTTCTTGGCAAGTAGCCCACTCCTTCTCATGGTTCAGATTCTGATTTCTATACTAATATGCAGCAGTATTGCACATTGATAACCTTGTCATCAAGACCTAAGGACATTTGCTTATACTATAAATATGATTTACCTTTTGTCTTTGATTAATTTACCCACCCTCTGAAGAATAAAGAGTACTGATTGTAATAGATGTGATGAATTTGATAAAATTGTCTTTTGTAATTGTGTTTACTGTTGGTGTTTATGAAAAACGATCCTCCTCTGGAACTGTTAAATGCACTTTCTTCATTTGCCTTTTAGGTGAAAGAGGCAGACTGTTGTATTCCTTGTAATATTGCAGTCTGTATCCTGTCTCCTTTTTGTGTACTTTAAGTAAGGTATACATACAGTGTTAAAACATAAACAAATAAAACAGAGCTTGCACCATTCATGGTTAAAAGATCAAACAGAAACTATTGTAACAAGACTCCGGTGAAGAAAAATACTGCATGTCAGTTAGTGGTAAAACGACTAAGGGCCTGATTCACAAACCACACTTTGTAGCGCTAATTTGTAGCACTATAAAACGTCCTACACAATACTATTCATAATCTCCGTGCATAGTTTACGCCTTTGCCTGTCCAATATTTTGATGTGCAGAGATCTCCACACGACTGTGGAGTGTCCATATTAAGTATACGTTTTAGTAGTAAATGTGGGCGGTATAAGGGTGAGTAGAAAAAAGGGGAAGACATACTATTTAAAGGGAGGGGAATCAGGAGGCGTACTGAGGGGTTTAGTGAGGGACAGGGAGGAGGTTTGAGAGGAACGTCAACCACCAACAAAAGAGTAAGACCATTGAGATTCACAAACTGTACTTCTAAAGTTACTTAAGGGAAAAATACAAAACAGTCGTAAGTCAAGCAGGCCAGTTTCTGGTACTTCAACACCCTCCCTTGAAAAATAATGGGAAAATAATCATACAGCAAATAATGATAAAATAAATATTTTTGAAAAAATGAATGCTAAGAAATACAGAATGGCCTAGGATCATCAGAACAGGACCAAGGGCAAGAACGGATATCCTCGACTCAGAGGCAGGCATGTTCCCTTGAAACCACAAGAGAGAGAAGAAGGAACCAACCATAAGAAGGTGGTAGAGGGGTGCACGTGACTGGAGAATTATGAGATCTTCGTTCAAGATTCTCTGGGCAGAGGCTGAACAGTCTCCTGGGGGATCTTGGAAGTGGTCACCATGACCCATGGGGAGGAAGATTTAGGTTCTCCTCCTAGCCTTCAAGAGCAAGATCAAGATGTGGTGTCCCTTGAGCATTTGTACTGGCCCCCAGCCCCCTCCCTAACTCCTGAGGCACCAATTCCACCAGGTCTCAAGTTGAACCCCCTGCATTTCCTTATCCTCCCAGTGCCCGCCTAGAAGAACATAAGCCACAATACATTTCTACCCGATACCCCCAAATCCCTTAAGTTTGTTCAGGCTGAAATCAAGGAGGTGTTATTGTCAATTGTAGAGGCTCAGAGAGCGCACCTTTGTGACATCGGGGACTTTATGGGAGAGCTCCAGATACACTCAGGAATGTTGTCTGGGTAGCTACAAGAGTTACCTGACGCCATCACCTCCTTGAGAGCATCTACTATGTGTCGTCTGCCGCCCCAACCTGCCCCACCTGCTGTAGTCTAGTCCCCAGGTCTTTCTTCACAGTTTCCACTTGGATCCTTGGTGTTCTTTATTACCGTCAGCTGTTTGGTCCTACCGTGGCCAGCCAAATAACTTCTACGTCACAGGAGGATCTGAATATTATCATAAAAACAGAATGAGGATGGCCAGTGACATTTGTCACCAAGCCAGGACTCATTCTTTAGCTCGGCGGGTAGACTTCATTACTTACTTTAACCGTGAACTCTTCAGTTTGAACTGTAAACATTTTTTATAACTTTTATGTTCATCCTATATTCCCTTGATGAGTCCTGGCGTTTTGATAATTTGCCCAACCCCCTCCAAGTTAGTTAAAGGTTTTTGCCTTAAGACTTTATTTGCTTTATGTTTGTCCCTTTATCCAATTACTTATGTATTTTTTAAATATTATTTTTAAAATGGAAAAACAAACACATTTTCAGTTTTAAACGTAGTAAGCATAATGTATGATGCATTCTAAGTTATTCCAAGAAAATATCTGTTTAGAAAACGGTTTCTATATGTCTGTTTTAATTTTAAATGAATTACCTTTGAAAATGTTAAAACAGGATAACATCAAATGTCATGTGTGGGAACTGAAGCAAAAAGCATTCAACACTGATGAAATGTTGAAACAAATTGGTGAGTAAATTAAGTGAACATACTTACTACGGGGCTGTCTCCTGCAATGCTGCTGGTGAGAGGCTTTGTGCCTTTGATAACATTCTGGGTGGTTGTGCAAGTGATACTTCAGTTGGTGCAGACGAGGGTCCAAGAGGTGCAGGTAGGGGTGCAGTTGTCAATGTATAATCTCCTCCATGCATTAGATGTGATAATTGACATGGGCATTTTTTGCTAATTGCTTATTTCTTCGATCATCTTCATGGCCGAGGCATACAGTCTTGCCCCCTCATCCTTATAAGCTTGTAGCTGTTCTTGGTACATTCTTGTCAAGTCTTGGTAACATTTTGCAACACTGTCTAAGGCATAGGTCTACCTATCAAAATGGATCCTCGCAGGAATGCCAACTCCTCGTCCCTACCCCCACATGCGTGGCCATCTGAAATTTGCAGCAGGTTGACCAGCACAGAGATGTGGAGCACCTAATAGGTTGTGGGGATAAGATTCATGAGCAAGGGGTAACTGCTGCTTGGGAACTCTGAGGCGGATACCCGCAGAGTACGAGGAGCCAGTAATAGCGAACGTTTGTTCTGAGAATTGCCCTTCAACAACGGATGGTGGGATCTAGGTTGGATCTAGGAAACCAGCTCAATCAGGTTGGAGACAGCTCCATGGCTCCTTACTTCAAATTTAGATCTATAGGAGAACTTACAGAAGGTTAGGCGACAGATGCTTTGAGGACTGATGTGTAGAATCGACGAGTTGGGAGATGTAGGGAAAGGTCCACAGGTTTTGTGTTTGTTAAGCAGTTGTTTAAACAGCATTGCTGGGTTGACTCAGGCCTTCGACGACTTGACAGTAGAGACAGAAGAATGCAGCAGCCTGGGTGAGTCCACCTCAGGCAGAGAGAGAGAAGGGAGCCCTGAGTCTTGAGGTGGTAGGAACTCCAGTGCCCAACAAATGAGATGGATAAGGCGATCTCACAACCCCTGACAATGGCAGATCATTGTTCCCAATTATGAATCCCCTAGACAATGGGACCTTTGGTAAGCGCAAGGGGCCCAGACAGATAATCTCCTGGAATGTTAACACACTAAATAATAAAGTAATAAAATCAAGCGAGGAGCAGTGATGCAATATGTTAGGCAACACACACTTCATGTTCTTCTCCAAGAGACTCACCTTATGGTCACCAGATAAGGGTTCCTAGGAGATACAGCTGCACAAATGTTTTTTATGTTAGGTTCACCACCAGTTCCACAGGGATGGCTATCCTTCTACAGAACACTTTCTCAGCTTGTGGTCACAGCAACATGGGGTGGCTTTAGAGGTACAGAAATAGATGTTGGTTAACGTCTACACCCCCTTGGTCTGATGGGAGACCCCTTGACCTGAGTCACAGAGATATTAGCTGACTCCCCTCGGGGTGTCCTGGTCATAGCGTGTTACTTTAACTCTTTGATATTCCCAAAGTTAGTTGTGGATAGTACTGCCCCCAAGAGCACTACTAAAGTGGGTGCCAGCTAGCCCTAGCTAACGGTAAATAGACATAATATCGAAAAAATAATATCGAACAACAAGAATATCGAAGTGAAAATATCGAGATAACATTAATATCGAAGTGTAGAATATCGAGGTAAGTAATATCGTTTTGTTTGTGTTTAGTAAAATATCGAAGTATGAAATATCGATGTAGTAATATCGTTTGAAGATAATATCGATTGAATAGTTTTGTTAGAAATATCGAAATATAATATATATATTGTTTAAAATGTGTATTTAGTGTATATTGAATAAGTAAATTGTTTAATTATATGTATAAATACTTAATTAATGTTTAAAATATAATTAATAGTGTTAAGTAATTTATTGTATGATATGTTTTAGGAGCGGGATGTTGGGTTATTAGGGGATAAGGGTGGGGAGTGTTTTAAAAATATTAGTGTAAAATCAGATAATAATTTAAAAATATTAAAGAATAAATAATTATGAATAGTAAATTGTAATGAAATTTCTAAATTAAATATTTATAATTTAGAAAATAAAAAAGAAATTATATATATTTTTTAGGAGCGGGATGTTGGGTTATTAGGGGATAAGGGTGGGGAGTGTTTTAAAAAATATTAGTGTAAAATTAGATAATAATTTAAAAATATTAAATAATAAATAATTATGAATAGTAAATTGTAATGAAATTTCAAAATTAAATATTTATAATTTAGAAAATAAAAAAGAAATTATATACATTTTTTAGGAGCGGGATGTTGGGTTATTAGGGGAGAAGGGTGGGGAGTGTTTTAAAAATGTTATTGTAAAATCAGATAATAATGTAAAAATATTTAATATTCAAGATTTCGAAATTTCAAAATTTCAAAAAAAATTCGAAATTATATAATTAGAAATTATAATGAAATTTTAATTTTGTTTAATGAGTGGGATGTAGTGTTATTAGTGTATAAGGGCGGGGAGTGTATTAAAAAGATTACTGTAAAATTGGATAATAAGTTATAAATATTAATACTAAAGAAGTATAAATGTTAAAATTTGAATGTAATTTTGACAATGTTTAAAACAAAATTTCAAAATAATTACGAAATTATTTTTTTGTTTCATGGTTGGGAATTTGGGTTATTAGGGTGTAAGGGTGTGGATAGTATTTTAATAATTATTACAAAATTATAGATTAATAAATACATTTTTAATTGGGAATAATTTAAATTTGTGAACATTTTATGTCAAAATCTAATTATATAATTTACATTGGAAATTATAATTTCAATATTTATGTTGTATTTATGGGTGGGATGTGGGTATATTAGGGGAGAAGGGTGGGTATTAATTTTTAAAAATAATAGTGTAAACATAGATCATAAAACAAATCAATTTATTAGGAAATATTGTGAATCTAAAATTTAAAAAAAAAAATATAATTAAATAATTGTATATTTGCAATTTATATGGAAAACATATTGTACATTTTTTTTTTGAATTAGGGTTAATATGGGATAGGGGTGGGTATTGTAACTATAGTATTGTTAAATTTAATAGTTTTTAAATGATATCTCATAGTTAATAAATGTAGATTATTAATATTTTAAGTGATGTTATAACCAGCACCTTGTCTCAGTTTGATCTTTCTGGAGTGGGAATATTAAATTAAATTGGGTTAGTGTCCAGCACCTTCCCTGAGTTTATGTTAACTGGAGTGGGAATAGTTAATTATTTAGGGTTAGTGTCCAGCACCTTTCCTGACTTTATGTTAACTGGAGTGGGAATAGTAAATTATATAGGGTTAGTGTCCAGCACCTTTCCTGACTTTATGTTAACTGGAGTGGGAATAGTAAATTATATAGGGTTACTGTCCAGCACCTTTCTTGAGTTTATGTTAACTGGAGTTGGAATAGTAAATTATATAGGGTTACTGTCCAGCACCTTTCCTGACTTAATGTTAACTGGAGTGGGAATATTAAATTATATAGGGTTACTATATAGCACCTTCCTTGACTTTATGTTAACTGGAGTGGGAATAGTAAATTATATAGGGTTACTGGCCAGCACCTTTCCTGAGTTTATGTTAACTGGAGTGGGAATAGTAAATTATATAGGTTTACTGCCCAGCACCTTCCTTGACTTTATGTTAACTGGAGTGGGAATAGTAAATTATATAGGGTTACTGTCCAGCACATTCTCTGAATTTATGTTAATTGGAGTGGGAATAGTAAATTATATAGGGTTACTGTCCACCACCTTCCATGACTTTATCTTAACTGGAGTGGGAATAGTAAATTATATACAGTTAGTGTCCAGCATCTTCCCTGAGTTTATGATAACTGGAGTGGGAATAGTAAATTATTTGGGGTTAGTGTCCAGCACCTTTCCTGACTTTATGTTAACTGGAGTGTGAATAGTAAATTATATAGGGTTACTGTCCAGCACCTTTCTTGGGTTTATGTTAACTGGAGTGGGAATAGTAAATTATATAGGGTTACTGTCCAGCACCTTTCCTGACTTAATGTTAACTGGAGTGGGAATATTAAATTATATAGGGTTACTATATAGCACCTTCCTTGATTTTATGTTAACTGGAGTGGGAATAGTAAATTATATAGCTTTACTGTCCTGCACCTTCCTTGACTTTATGTTAACTGGAGTGGGAATAGTAAATTAGATAGGGTTACTGGCCAGCACCTTTCCTGAGTTTATGTTAACTGGAGTGGGAATAGTAAATTATATAGGGTTAGTGTCCAGCATCTTCTCTGACTTTATGTTAATTGGAGTGGGAATAGTAAATTATATAGGGTTACTGTCCACCACCTTCTCAGAATTTATGTTAACTGGAGTGGGAATAGTAAATTATATAGGGTTACTGTCCAGCATTTTCCCTGAATTTATGTTAAGTAGAGTGGGAATAGTAAATTATATAGGGTTACTGTCCAGCACCTTCCTTGACTTTATGTTAACTGGAGTGGGAATAGTAAATTATATAGGGTTACTGTCCAGCACCTTCCTTGACTTTATGTTAACTGGAGTGGGAATAGTAAATTATATAGGGTTACTGTCCAGCACCTTCCTTGACTTTATGTTAACTGGAGTGGGAATAGTAAATTATATAGGGTTACTGTCCAGCACCTTCCTTGACTTTATGTTAACTGGAGTGGGAATAGTAAATTATATAGGGTTACTGTCCAGCACCTTTCTTGACTTTATGTTAACTGGAGTTGGAATAGTAAATTATATAGGGTTACTGTCCAGCACCTTTCTTGACTTTATGTTAACTGGAGTGGGAATAGTAAATGATATAGGGTTACTGTCCAGCACCTTTCATGACTTTATGTTAACTGGAGTGGGAATAGTAAATTATATAGGGTTAGTGTCCAGCAGTTTTCCTAACTTTAATGTAGGTGAAATGGGAATAGTAATTTGTATAGGGTTAGTGTGCTGAATGTATATGTATTGTGTTATTGAAGTATGTTTTTGGATTGAAGGTTGGAAAAAAACGTGATTATTTACATTTTTAAACAATTAAATTAGCTACTTTATATATGTAAGAGTTATAAATTATGAAATCCAATGACACATTTTATATTTTTATATAAGCTTTATTTTTGTTGAACAAAGTAGACAGATTATTTTTTTTTATTTACAGAATGGAGTATACATTAGTAGACATACAGCAAATATGCATTCATTTGTGTCTTTTTGCAATGTTTTAAGGAAAATAAAATGTATTGATATTATCACATTTTATAACAGAAGTATTGATAATTACAAAAATACATACATAACATTTATTACTTTTTAACATTGTTTGCAAATAAACATATTCTTACAGTATTCATATAATAATGTTTTTGTTGCCTATATACATAAAAAAAACAGTGCATATTTAATTTCTGAAGAATATTGTTTCATTTTTATTTTGTTGTTGTACATAATTAGTACATGACAAAAAGTATATTTTTATGCTATGTATTTTTAATGATGATTAATAATATTATTGTAGGAAATGTTAATATTATTAATTTTTATATTTGATAATTATATGAAAACAATTGTTTTTCAACATGTACATTTTGAAAATAAATTTTAAATAATATAAACATTTTATTATAGTTTGTACAGTTGTGAAAAAAAATTACTGTATTATAATCATAATAATAATGTATTTATAATTATTATGAATATAATTTTTAAAGGTATTGTTTATTATAAAATAATTTTCAAAAATGTTTGATACATTTATGTTATATTTATATATGATTATAATGTTTTAATTTAAGTAGGGATTTTCATTTGAATGGGATTATTTTGTAACCGCTTCATGTTATTTTGGGTCATTTTGGACTGAGGAAGCTCGCGGTTGGAAGCTGCGTCGCGTTGAGCAAGGTAAGGGGTGTTTTAAGTATTAAGTGTTATTAAATACTTATGTTTAGGGTAGTTAGGATGTTTATAGTGTATTGATAGATAATTTAAAATGTTTTGGGTGTTTTTGACGTGTTAGTAATGATTTAGTTACGTCTGGTTGTTTACTGGTTGTGACGTAGTTTTCGAAGTAAATATTGTGATTAAATATGTGTTGTTTTGAAATGATGTAATTGTATTTATTAAATGTATTTGGGTGTGATTGTGTGGGTGGGTATGTTTTGTTCTGTTTTTCAGGTAAATGTTGATCAATGTTTTTTCGAAGACCAAGACGCGTTTTTTTTTTTAAAGTGTGTGTTACTTGATTTAAGTAATATTGTTAACACACTTTTTAACTTTTTACGGGATTTCATGGAGCGTTTCTTTTGATTTTTCACTTCTTTTCGGGTTTTTGAGGGTTTGGATATTATGATGGAAAGAGAGACGTTATTTGTTTGGTTTTTTTACAGTGTGTTTTAGTTAATGAAACTAATAAAGTTATCACACTGTTTTTTTCACCGGGATTTCCAGGAGCGTTTGTTACTATTTTTACCTATTTTTCGGGTTTTTGAGGGTTTCACGTTTTGGGATTTGTCGAGGATGGATTTACATTGAATGTGTAGATTTTTTCATTTTTGGTGGCGCAAATTTTTTATTATTACTATGGATCGACATAGAAATGGAAGGAGTCTTACTTGGTGGAATTCATCTTGTATGGCTACATCAATGGTAAGTTATATTTTGTTATAATTTGGGTGGGAAATGTTATTATAGTTTATTGTTATATATATTATATTTACAGAAATAATATTTAATTGTACATATATATTTCCTATATGAAAATGAAATGTATCTGACAATTATATATTATTTTGGAAAATATAGTATTAATATATGATTGCAATTGTTTATTGTATTGACCTATTTCATTTATTAGCTGTGTGTATGTTAATTATAAAATGCTTTTGGCTATTAGTGATAGGTAGTCTAGGCCACTTGTTGATGGGTATAGGTTTACTTGACTTTGTAGTAGATCAAACATTTGTTTGGTTTGTTTAGTTAATTTTGGACCTATTTGAGTAACAGATTGTTGCATCCGTAATTCTTGGTAGCTTTGCTCTTTTTGTAGAGATTCCAGGAGTTTTTGTAGGGTAGGTTTCCCTCTGCTTGTAGTTGCTTGGAAGGCATTATGCCATCCTTCAACACTATTGTTTGTTTTGGATTGTTTATTTAAGGTACTCAGGTATACATTCCACCAAGGAATGTGGAACTTTGGTTGTCTTCTATGTCCTGATCGATGTAATCTTCCCACCCAGGTGTCCTCAAAGTAGTCTAGGAGTTGGCTTAATTTGTCTTCGTTCTTTTTGTAATAGGGACTTTCAATTAGAATATTATAGTGTTCTGCTACATCTGTTACAGGTACGTATGCTAGTGCTATTAGTTTTTTAACCTGGTAGGCAAAAGTACTATCTGTAGCATATTGTACACTTAGGGTGGACTTTTGCAGATGTCTCCATAGACTCTGGTTAAAATGATAATAGCAACCTTGGATTGCTGTGTGTGGATAATTTTTTAGTATTGAATTGATCATGGCTAATTCGAAATCAATAATTATTTTTTGTGGGAAATAATTATTGGTTTCTTCTTTAATTTTGGTTAATATTTCTATGTATGTTGTTTGCTGTTTATTTGGTAAGAGGGCATAGATGAATGGAATGTTAGAATGTTGGTACAATCCATGCACTGTGTACAGCTGGTAAAATGGTTTTGGACAAACTTTAAAAGTTCCATCCATCATCCAAGTGTCACATTGTTGTAATTTCACTAAATTGTTTGCAGTAGCAAACATAATTATTCTTTTCTCAGGAGATTTGTTGTCAAAAAAAATAAATGGTTCATTACTGTGAGTTATGCTTAATTCTGGGGGAATGATTACTGTTTCAAATGTTTTAGGGGTAGGTAAAGTTTTGGTAGTTAGTTTTTTTTGTCTAGCTATAGTTCTTTTTAAACTATCAATTGGGGGTAATTGTGCTGATGCATGGTGTGGTATTTTTATTAATTGTTCTTTGAGTATTTGGGTGGTGGGTTTATCAGTGCTAGTACTTGCTTCTTTAATGTTTTCAAGAGCATTTCTAACTTCTATCTCTGTAATATTGGGGGGGTGATTATGTTCTTTTACAGAAAGAACAGTGGTTTCTTTTGTAATAGCTCTACCATAGCATTTGTTTGAGTAGTATTTGCTACATTTCCAAAACATTTTCAGACCACTTTGTTTTTCTTGTGTATATACATAACCCATGTAACATAACAACATTTTATTTTTTTGAGACGTTATAAATTCAGCACCTTCAGTCATGTTGTTCTGTATTATGCTAAGGGAGATGAAAAAATATGTTGTAAATATAAACAATGTTATAGATATTTTAAATATATTTACTTTTTAGTGAATATACTTACATAGTATAATTTGATGTGTTGAAAGATGTTAATTAGCTGACTTCAAGCTTTCAGTTTAATCTTGGAGATAGATTTTCTGTTGATAATAGAAAGAAATGTGTTAATAGTTGGATACATTTTTTTGAATGTGCTACTGTTTTAAGGGGAAAGTAACATTCTGGCTGCGTATTTTAGGCTGTTTAATGATTGAGGTTTATATACTTACTTATTTCTTTGGTGCAGTAGGTGATTGCGTAGAAGGTAGTTTTGGATGGTTCAGTGGTTTTCTGTAGAGGAGACAAATAAGGAATAAATATTTTTTAGAATTATTTTTTTAATTAATAGTTGTAGGTGGGTAGGAAAAAGTAAAACAATACTTACATTGATTAATATTAGAGTTGTGGGGATGTCCAAAATATTTCTGTCTTTTTAGAAGGTATCTAGAGAGGCGAAATGAATGTAATTAAATGAAGTGTAGTACATTCATTTATAGAAATAGTTTCAGCTGTAGCATTCTAGATTAGTTGCTTTATAAATAGAGTTTAACTTACTTTCTGTAGTTGTTAAGTTTTCTTTAGGATTGTAATTCTTCTTTCAGGAAACAGTTGAGTAGAGTTTCGTCTTATTTCTTCTTTTCAGTTTGTAGTGTGAAAGAGATGTTGAAATGTAGTGTTTTTATAGTGTGCAATTAATTAGTTGCTTCATTTCATTGGTTTAATTTGAAATGTGAGCATGTCATTGGTCCACCTTAATTGTTTTTTTCTTTTCCGGCTGTTTGTTTCCTTGTAAGGGAAACGCTAATTTGCAACTTATTAGTAGTAAGTCATTGTTTATTTGTAGTATTAAATGCTTTAAAGATATTTTTAAATGTGGTTTAATGCATGTATAATAATTATAAAATTATTTATGTAGTGAAATGTATTCATATTGTTTATGGAATGTTTATTTTTAAATGTATGTGTTTGAACGAAAATTTTAATGTTATTTACGTGTTTTATTATGTATTACAATGTTAATGTATGTGTTGTGCTTAAAGTATATTTTCTTCATAGTTTTTTACATAGTCGATATTGTGAAATATTCTATATTTTGGTTGTCTATATTTCTGGTTTCGATAATTTTGTCATTTACATAGTCATTTAAGAGTAGACGATAATTTTGTTAACGATATTTTTAAATTCGATATAATGATATACGATATTTTGTTAAGACGATATTGTGTACTCGATATTTTTGTACTTTCTTTAATAAGTATGGTGAGTCGATAATATTGTAGTCGATAATTTTGCAACGATATTTTAAGTAGTCGATATTTTGGTAATCGATATTATGTCAGTGATCCCTAGCTAACACCAGGTGGCACAGTACATTTATCATTCTTCACAGCAGTGTTCCAGAGCACGAATTGATCATATATTTGGCCCAGAAGTAGATGCTAAGAAGATGGTTCTGGTCCACAATCTACTGAGGGATCTGCCAGGCCAATCCCCAGTGTATTTGGTGGTAAGCGGAATGGACAAAGGAGTGGGAGGTCTCTAGAGACTGATTGCCATGCAGCTCCAAGATGACCACTCGGTGGACCTACTTAGGGAAGCCACCCCAGTATATTTGTAGCTCAATACACTCTCACTCTCCACCACTCTGACAATGTGGGAAGTCTTCAAGGTAGTGATCCGAAGTAGGGCCATATCATACACACAAGGTAAAGAGAGAGACAGGCATTATGCAGTAACTTCCCTGGGGCAGAATATTCCCAACCTTGCCTCATGTTTTGCTGACTCCCTCACAGAGGATGTCCTCAGACAGCTCGATCGAGTCAGATACCCATTGAGACATACCCTGCTGAACTCGTCTTGTACAGTGTGGATACTTACACAGAACAGAATTTTAAAATGGGCGAACAATGCTGGGAAAATGCTATACTGGCCGATGAACCAAGAGGTGGAGACCTGGATGGTCCCGTTTATAAGAAATGAGGCAGGGTACCTAGTCACCAACTATTTAGAGATTGTGAAAGTCTTCACATATTACTACACAAATCTGTACACTGGCAATCATCTCCTGCGGGCAAAGCTAGACCTCTCAATACTAAATGAACTTCCCCTGCCTGCTCTCTCAGCAGACGACCATATAGAGCTGGATCTTCCCATCACTCAAGAGGAGACACACCGGGTGATACCTGAAATGCCCTCAAGCAAACCGCACAGTCCAAATGGGTCCCCACTGGAGTGTTTAAAGACATTTGACACTTTTCTCCTACCACATCTGCTTCCCGTTTATGGGGAGGCTTGCCAGGCAGGCTCACTTCCCCCAGGAGGGACACCATAGCAGTGATATTGAAAGAGGAGAAGCTCCCACAGGACTGTAGCTCTTATCGCTTGAATTTACTCCTAAATACCGAGGTGAAGATCCTGGCCTGGGTTCTGGTGAATAGATCATCTAAGGTCGCTTGTCCATGGAGACAAGAACGGCTTCATGCAAGTCCCTTTGCACTCAAAACTACCTCCATAGGGTGAATGTTGCACTGGCCCGGCGCCCACAGACTAAAAGGAGGGCAGCTTTAATATCGGTAGACTTTGAAAAAACCTTTGATAGGGTGCATTGGCTCTTCCTACACATGATGCTGCGGAGGATGACTTTCGGCTCCTATTTTTGGAAATAAGTGCAGACACTTTATACAAGTTAATGTGCAAAGATTAGGGTCAATGAGTTTATCTCCCCATCCTTTGAAATATAGTGCAACACACCCATAAAGGCCACCCTCACGTACATACAATCACACTGTGAAGTCCCACTATGACCAACCACATAATGGATCTTAGTGATACATATCCCCACAGTCCCCTAACAACCTCCCCAGTTCATCCCCAAAGTTTGAAGTTAATACTCTCCATCGGCAGTTCCACAGCCGGTGATCATCAATAGGGAATGCAGTTATCACTCACCACACTACATAGCGCCATACATCAGCATGGGGATACACATACCTCCGAGCCCACGTGAAACGTACCCAGCCAGGTTCTTACACATGTCTACCAAAGTATTTGGACCTGCTAAACAGGTAGCACCCAGAATGTACCACCGAGAAATGTTACTTGTGTACTTTATGAAAAGCTATTGTAAACTCGATCATCAGCAGATATTCTCCTTTTTGTCCTTACTGCAAACATATGTTGTTCAATTATAACTGTACTATATCAATCTGCTATTTGTCATGCTAAAACCCAATAAACAAATAAAAAAAAAAATACAGTGCAACACGAGTCAAGGTTGTCTCTCTGTTCCCCACAGTAATGGAGACCCTAGCTCACTAGATTAGATGTGATGCAAAGTTAAGCAGTTTCTGCTGGGTAGGGGATCTGGAGGACAAGGTCTCTCTGTATGCAGATGATCTCCTGTTGTATGTCTAGTATCCTAGTGTCTATTTGCCTAGAACCTTGTTTCCCAAACAGGGGGTTGCAAGCCTATTTTTGGTGGGTCGCGAAAGTCCAAGTGACACATTAAGATGCCTAAAGATGCTTTAAAAAACTGTATTTATCTTGTCACATTTGCTGTGCGTTTAAAGACAGGTCAAATGAAAGGCTATGTCTTCTGACAAATTGCTGCTTATGTGTTTTTTACATTGGAAATGGTGTTTACAAACTCCTCTCACTTTGCAGTCAGAGAAAAAAAGTAAATGTGACATACTTGCTGGGGTACAGGGAGTGTGTGGGGTTGTCATTTTTTCTAACACACAACAAAATATAAATACTTGCAAATGAACTGTACACATTCAGCAGTTAGGAAAGCAAAAAGGAATCACATTTTTTTAAATTCCAAAGTGTGATGGAAAGAAAGATTTTAATAGGATCAAAACAAGTGAAGACGCTTTACTTGGTGATGCACAAGTAATAAATATTCACTGAAACCCAATTTTCACACATTTACATTTGTGTCCAATATATTTTTATAGTAAAATGGTATGCCTGTGCAAAATTAGTGGATATTTCAATGGAAAATGTGCTGTCTGTAAATGACATTGCGCTATCACCTGATGCTTTCGTTATATTAAAAAAACACCGGACTCATGTCCGTTAAAGCTAGATGGGTCACGATAGTTATTCGTTCTGAAAATTGGGTTGTGGTTCTAAATTGTTTGGGAAGTGTTGGCCTAAAATGTCACAGATCACGAAGGTCTATTGTGATGCCTCGGGTTGCAGTTGAATTGTGTCAAAGCAACATATTTCCCAGGAATGACAAACCTCACAGAGACTCAGCACTGCAGCATGTTCCTCCCAAGGCATCAATTGACCATTTCAGATACTTGGAACTCCGTTGCTGTCCCGCCAACATGTAAATCAGGCCCTAAGTCTTGGAGTGGAATTCTCTTTGTGATGAATTAAGGGGTCCCTAAGTTACAGGTGTTGATGCATCCTGCGCAAGGGAGACATCACCAGGCCCCTGGATTTCAATAGCAGCCGTTTGATGCAGGTTGAGCCTTATGTAATTATGTCAGAGTTGCCTCGCTTCAGCTCCTCACAGCATCTTTATCTACTGTGCAGTGTCTTCTCCATGCAGGAGCACCTCCAGTGTCTCTCCTGAGCAGTCAGTCTGATCTCTCCCTCAAAGCAGAATGCAAACAGCCCTCAAGGCTGACCCTGAGCATGGCAAGGAGAGTTGGTGATCAGTATCCTAACGTGGAGCTCAGAGAAATTTCCCGGTTGCCACTGATAAGGGACCCAGACTTCATGTAGGCAAATTTTGGAACAATGACACAGCCAGAGATCTCCAAGCAGGTTTTTCATGTGGTGTGCACATATCTTGAGTGGGCCTTGGCTGAGAAAAAGCTACTGTTGGAGCATGAAAAGAGCATGAGAGAGCTGGAGCTAAAGGCAAGGCAACCTACAGGACTTCACAGGGATAGTAGCAGCGTACCAACAGTGTCTGCTGGAGAGGTGACAGGTGCTTACCTTGCTGCTTATGTAGTTGCACTCATGGTACATAATGTCCAAGTGTAATACTGGGGGTGTAGGGGGTAGCCTGTGGAAACATATGCCCAGGACAATGCACTCAATGCCACTACTCTATGTCAGTGCGCTCTACTCTGCACTACAGTATACCACTTCACTCTATTCTGAAACAATCTACTCTACACCACTGCACTCTACACCACTCTGCACCATTCCACTGTACACCACTGACTTAACGCTACTCTACTCTACACTACTCTACTCTATGCCACTTTATTCTACGCCACTTCACTCTTCTCTGAAACAATCTACTCTATGCCACTGCACCCTATGCCACTCTACTGTACGCCACTCTACTCCATGCCACTCTATTTAAAGCCACTGCACTCTATGCTAATGCACTCAACACCACTTTACTTAAACCAATGCACTCTATGCCACCACACTCTACTCTGCCACACTCTACTCCACTGTATTTTATGCCACTCTACACCATTGAGCTCTACGCCACTGCACTCTACGCCAACCTATTTGACTCTGCACAGCTGTACTATGCTCCACTGCTCTCTGCACCACTCTTCTCTACGCCACTGCACTCTCCGCCACTGAACTCAACGCCACTCTACTCTGTACCACTGCACTCTATGACACTGACCCACTGCACTATGCCACTACACCATTGCACGCTACGTCACTGCATTCTACGCCACTCTATTCTAGAGTGTAGTGGGGTGTAGTGGCGTAGTGTGCATTGGAGTAGAGTGGTGCAGAGTGTACGAAGAGTAGAGTAGGGCAGAGTAGAGTTGCATAGAGTTCAGTGGTGGAGAGTGCAGTGTTGCAGAGTAGAGTGGCATAGAGTGCAGTGATGTAGGGTGCATCGGTGTAAAGCGCAGTGGCGAAGAGTGGTACAGAGTAAAGTGATGTAGAGTGCAATGGTGTAGAGTAGAGTGGCATAGGTAAGAGTATAGTGACGTAGAGTGCAGTGTTGCAGAGTAGATGGACGCAGAGTTCAGTGTCGTAGAGTGTACTGGCTCTGAGTTAAGTGGTGTAGAGTGCATTGGCATTGAGTGCAGTGGTGTAGAGTGCAGCAGTGTAGAATAAAGTGGTGTTGAGTGGAGTAGCGCAGGGTAGATTGCAGTGGCTTATAATGAGGTGGAATAGAGTAGAATGGCGCAGAATGAAATGAAGTGGCACCCTGTGTAATTATGTCATGGGTGCCTCGCTTCAGCTCCTCACAGCCTCTGCTTCTACAGTGCTGCCTCTACTTCATGCAGGAACTCCTCCAGTGTCCCTCCTGTGCAGTTGTGCAGCCTCTTCTTCTTGCAGGAACACCTCCAGTGTCCCTACTGAGCAGTTAGTCAGATCTCTCACTCAAAGCAGAATGCAGGCAGCTCTCCAGGCTGGTCCTGAACTTGGCAAGGAGACTTGGCGGTTGGTATCCCAATGTGGAGTTCAAAGAAATCCACTGGTGTTGGACCCCAGGCTTCATGTCAGCAAATTTTAGAACAGTGACTGTAAGTCTCTGTCTCATCTTTGTATGGAAGTTGCAGACAGTCCCGCAGTTCAGCTCTGTTACCGGGTCTGGGCAGTTCTCAACTTTTGTGAATTCTATGCAGACTGGTCCAGCTATCCACCATAGTCTTTGGGATAAGTGCGAGCAGGAAGGCAGAGAGGAGCTGGGAGTCCCCACTCAGGAGCAACCCAAATCAACAGCACAAAGGTAAGGGAGGCTGCTCCACTTAACTACCCTTTGGTAGCCTCTCACAGAGAACAATAGTCCAGAAAGGGGCATGAAAAATGCCATTGCTTTAGGTGAACCCTCTGTCTCCTTTTCTACTTTCAGCAACATTCCTCTGTCTTTCCTACTGAAAGAGATCCCTAGAATGGTCTAGGAGGAAGCCCTGCAGTATAAACTCGCTGCCTGGGCTGTCCTTCCAAGTCTCCATCTTAGGTACCACACAGAGCATGCCTGATAAAAAATGGAACCCCCTATGGCTGTAGCCACAATCACTGTCTCGCTTTCCATTCTTCACATGCAGCAGACGGCATGCACACACGCAACGTATACATATTTGTAGTACATGCACGAGCAACATCCATTATTCTAATGGATAGATAAAGGACCCGGTTATAAGGGAATAGTAGAACTTTTTCAAATGTGGGCAAGGCCGATTGGCTGCTCCCCAAAAGCATACAACAGAAAAACAGCCTGCCTTGTACTACAATAATTGTGCTGCCAGCACTTTCAATTTTCTTCGTCCCAAGGAGATGGCAGAAGTCCCTCTCCCAAGAAAGGCATGTACACTTTGTGTGCCCTACAAACCAGAGAAACCTGCTCTTGGTTTCATTTCATATAAAGGAAAGGCCTCAGTGCACAAGCTTGATTGAGTGTGTGATGAGGTGGGGATCAAAATTACTATGCATCTTATAGGGACTGCAAGGCGGAGCAAATGCTCTCGAGAACCAAGCAGGAGACCTCTCTCAGCCTCAACAGTGCGTATTACTAGATTAGGCAGGGACTTTGCTGGACAAGGTAGAAATGAAACTACCTTTCACCTGTTGCTCTAACACCTGTTGAATTTCAGACCCATACCCCTGATGAATTTCAGACTAGCTTATGGCCCAGTTCAGCTATGATTAATATATACTGATAGGTTAGGCAGTCTCCCGTGTTCACTTCAAGTGTTTCAGCTTCTTTCTCACATGCTGTCTGGCAACTCTCTGGCTCCCTTTATGCTATTGAATATGTGGTAACCTGCATGATTGCTTTTGGGTGTGCCCCACTAAGTGGATTGTGCTGTGGCCTTGAATGTGCTTACCAAGCTTGTGGATGTTATGGCTCTGCCTTTCGTTGAAGAAAAGACCACTGGTCCTTCTGTAAATCCAACATTTCTGGGTACTGAGATCTGTGGTCCTGAGGAACTGTGATGGCTGCATCACAAGAAAGTTGTTTTTTTATACTTCTATTAATAGCTGCCAATATGCTAGAAAGGTGATGTTGGTTTTGGTTGGACTGTTGAATATTGCCTTATGAACTCTAATGATTGGTCACATCTTTGAAACATTAATTGCTACCTTAAAGGCATAAGTCTGTGTAAAGTATCATAAGAAACTGAAAGACCCAGCGATCAAGGATCTGAATATTTGGAGTAATGCTTTGCGCAACATAAACAACTTAGGGCCTAATTACAAGTTTGGCGGTCCATGGGATCGCCAAACCCGCGGTGGAGGTGCGGTGGCCGGTACTTCAGTGAGTCATCCTTGCCTTCCATGCTGTGGGGTGAAGTGCTATGAAACTGGGGCAGATTTTGATGGTTTCCCAACATGACCAAGCCTTTAAAAGTACTTGAGAGCAATGTTTCTTTTATTATGTTTTTACGACGGTGGAACTATTGTGAATTGAATTTACTGTGTTCTGTGTTTTTAAACTATTGGGTATGCGATTAGCACATGTGAGCAAAGTAAATTACAACAGAATCTATTCTGCTTCAGTTTGCCATAAAAGTCAAGCATTGTTGAGAGTACAGGCATTGTATCACTTGCTGTAAAATTAAGGTGAGATTCAAAAGTCTAAACTGTCTTACCAACAAACCTGAGAAGCTTTAGTTTTCATTCAAAGATAGAATTATTACCCTTGCCTGTTTCTAGTAAATCCTCCATTCACCCTGTCCTCCTTCACTTGAGACGGTTTTTGAGTCCAGAGGTTGCTGGATAGTTTTACAGCTTCGGAGCACTTTGATCTGAGTCAAAGTGAAGCACGACAGGACCTTTTAAGATAACCTTCAGCCTGGGTGGAAAGCGATTTGTCCATGTTTGGACAGGGGGCTCAAGAAAGCGAGAGTGAGAGAAAGCTCTGAGAAGCATTTAGAGAATGGAAGACAAGCAGCAGGCCTGGCTACAAGACCCTGGCTGCCTTTCATCACTGGCTGCCTCTCTTCAGCTCGTATGTTCGCAGCACGGCACACTCAGCACATACACGAGGATTCGGCACTTCACCTCGCCCACGCACGTGCGTGACACAGCACATGGGAGCCACTATTGGCTAGCTACGGACTGTTATGTTACACTGTTAGTTTATTAGTATATTTGATCTATTTTGTGTTTTTTTTCAGCATGACCTAGGCCGAATTAGGCTCGGAGCACTGGTATGAGAGCGCTGGTTAAGATTTGGTTCAGTGAACAAAGAGAATGACCTCAAGTGCCACTTGTGCCTTTAGTTCGGCTATGAGAGCCTTGGTGAGGGGTAGTTTTAAAAACAAGGGCAATGACATGGAGCGAAAGCACTGGCATCTTGACTGGGAAGGACACACAAGATAACTAGTGATGAGAGTCCCGAGGTAGGTTAAAACGCAGACAGCCGCACTGAATCAGAATACCACTAAGTAAGATTTGTATGGCGTGAGTAGAAAGCGATGGTGGTCTTGTTGGGAGGAAGCGTAAAGACAGTATGATAAATGGATAGAATTATTAAGCGGCCCTTGCATGTCACACACAGTAAGAACAAACATAGGTTCAATAACTAAGGACATCACGTTGAGTGATAAAACCATTAAGTGGACATTACAAGGCAACTAAGAGAGTCTTGACTAGGTGTAAATTCAAAATCAAAGAAAATTGCATGGAGAGATAATATTTTCAAAAGGCCTATGGCTTAGTGAGCAGCAAAAGAACAACCAGAAAACAAGTAAATTTTGTGAAAAGAAAAAAATATATCTCACTGGCATTTAATTATTATCCACTGTATTCAAAAGAATATCATAAAAGTGATTTAAAAAACACTGCATTGCATGACACAAAAATTAACCATCCTATAGTCCTATCATTTGCAACATTCCTTGTATCCACCTCACTACATACCATCTGCTTATTTCCACGAACCCCAAAGGACCCTATGATCAGCCCAGCTCTCCTATGCCATGGTCCCCCGCACCAGAAAGACCATATCTGGAGGCCTCAAAACCTGGGTCTTCGACAGACCCCCTCCTTGATTGACTGGAACCTGCACCGCCACCCTACCCCTAGAACCTTGAGACCCCTACGGGTGAGTAGTCGCACTTAACAAATGCCTGATTGATTGAATGAATTATTGAGTTACCAGCAATAGTAATTTTTTCCTTTCTATAGAAATTCCCGAGTTTCCTCCTACCGGAGTTTAGGCCAAATTTGAAAATAATTATTAATCATGCTTGAGTGCCTCACAAGACCACCAGATGTCTGTTCTGAGACGCCCATGGGTTTGTATGCCAAATTCTGCATCCTTGACGTAGATCCAATCCTCAGCCCACTGGCACCAGGTAGTGTATACAGTGGAGCATGTAAACTAACCGCAGAAGCAAACTGTCATTTGTACCCAAGTGCTTTCGCCAACACACTCCTCAAGTAAAATAAAATCGAAAAATACCTGTTTTGTTCTGGAGTGCTACAAGAACAATAAGACCTACTAGTTATTAGTTCTCCCACCCATGAACTAATGATTCAGTGTGAAGGGCACCAAACAGTTCCCAAAAGAGAAAAGGTATGTTATGTTGTTAAATATGCAACATGAGTATGTCACTTTTAAGAGTATCCCGGTGTGGAACGGAAAGCTACTGCCTGTGGGTTTGAAACTAAGTTAGTTAGAACAACCAGGTTTTAAGTTTTGTCTTAAATTCTGAGAGAGATCCAGTGGAGCGAAAAGAGAGAGGAGGCCTATTCCAAGCATTGGGAGTCGGGTAGGAAAAGAAGTGCCCTTCTACTCTAGCACGCCGGATAAAAGGCTAACGAGTGTGCATGTGAGATGCATAGCAAAGTAGAAACATCAAAGTGTATACCACTGCTAACGCAGGAATGGCCAAGGTTGTGAAGCACTTTGTAGGAATGAGAAAGAAGCTTGGGGACGGAACAGTTATGGACAGCAATGAAGATTATTCATGTGGGCAGTGACAGTGTAATACAAAAGAGATTAAGAACAATCCTGGTGGCTGTGCTCTGGATCACATGAACGTCCCGATTATGAGTTTCGGCGATGTGGGGGTGGCTGGTACTCCACTGCTGTACCCCCACACCGCCGGGACTCTACGCCACCTGCCAGATTACAAGTTATTTGTAATTTGGCGGGTCGGCGGTGTGGCGTTCCTGGGCGGTGCCTCTCTCAAAGGCTGCAGTGCTTTTGAAAAAGACACCGCGATGCGAATGCCTCACAAGGTTCATGCACGGCTTGTTCTGAAACACACAGGGGGTCACATTTTATATCCCCCCTATATGCATGCACAAGGGGCCTTCTAGGGCCCCCTTTGTTTCCTCTCCGCCAGGGTTGACATGGAGTAGAAACCTCCATGTAACTGCCCGCGGAGAGGAAACTCGTAATTTTATTGGCGGGACCGTGGAGGTCCTGCCAAGCATATTGCGTCCTCTGACCGCTGGGCCACTTCCAGGGAACGGTAGTTACCTGGTGGCGTCGGCGGTACCAGGGTGTTCCGACCGTCCAACTCGTAATGGGGCGGTCACACTGCTGATGCGGATTGGCTGGACCGCCACCGCCATGCCACCACAGGTTTGGCAGTCCTCGGACCACCAGACTTGTAATTTGGCCCGAAGTGTCTTGGTAAGACATACCGCAATACCAACATAGAGGGCATTTTCGTAGTCCAGTCTACTCGTAATGAGTGGTTGGCGCACCATTTTCAGTGCATTCAGGGACAGCCACTTAAACATTTCTTTCAGGACTTTGAAGGTGTAACCGCAACAGGCAGACACTGCAGTAACTTGGGCCACAAATATTTGGGGGAGGGGGCACGAGGTAGAGGTACAGAGATAGATATCTCTATCAAATTGGACAGGCTGGGTTTTCTGAATATTTAGCTTTAGGCAATTAGAGCTCATCCACTCAGCAACCGCAGACATTCAACATGTGAAAATAGTCTGGGTAATTGCTGTGTCTTTGTAGAGAGAAAGGATCAGCTGAGGGTCATCAGCGTAAGAGATAATATTAATACCAAAAGATCTAACAATATATGCCAGCGGTGTTATAGAAACATTAAACAATCTGGGGCTCAGAAAATCCCTGGGGCACCAAGCACAAAAGATTGGAAGCATCAGACTGAAACTGTGGGAGACACACCAATTGGGTACGGTTAGAAGAGAAAGAACTACAGCATTGAAGAGCAGAATGACAGACACCTGCATCAAAAGGTGCCTGAGTAGAATGATATGCAATAGTGTGTCAAACACTTCCAAAAGATCAAAAAGGATAAAAGCAGCAGTAGTACCCTTATCAATGATAATTCACATGTCATCCGTATCGGCAATGAGAGCAATTTCCCACTCCTTCAGTAAAATACAATCCAATGATAACTGATCTAGTCTGGGTCATAGGATCAGCAAAAGGCTTTTTAAGCAAGACCATGGCATGTTTCCTTGCAGTGGGGTAAGCAGCAGATGATAGCGATAGGTTAAAAAGGGTGGTGAGTGCAGGGCCAGTGAGTTCATGAACAAGAAAGAGGTCAAGGAGGGAGCAAACCTTAACTGAAGGCATAGTCCTCATGACCGCTTCCACTTATAAGCGGAGTCAGGCTGGGCATAGGAGCACCCAAAGTTCTCGAGGAGGGCACACTATTGAAGTCCATGGAGCTTAGAGCAGGTTTCAGGGAAAAATGAAGATAAAATCTCTTGATCTTATAAAAGTAACTAGAAAGGTCAGGGAAGAGGTCCTGGAATGGGGTGATGGAGTTGGAAGAGGCAAAGGGAGTGGTAAATTTCTTAAAATGTCCCTAGTGGAATTAGTTCTTTCATGGATATAGGAAGTCAAGGAGAGGTGCCTGGCATGTCTCGGGTGTTGATGATAATTACAGATACGGAGTGGTGACTTAAAGGTGCATTTATCATGAATGTACTGTGAGCTATGCCAGTGCCGTTTAGGTTGTTTGTAATGGCATTTAAGCTGCCTGATGTCCCCTCTTTACCAACTAGCATGAAGGGTACACCCTGATGTGGCGCATGCCTTTAGTAGGCCAAGGGTATTAGCTGCATTTGTAAGCCAAGTGTGGAAGCTAATGATGACAGTAGGCAGTTTGGTGGAAGGAAGCGGAAGGAATTTGTTAAGCTCTGAATCTATGCCATCCATGGAAATTCTGTTCTACTGCCGTGTATTAAGATTATGTGTGGGTGCATTGCTAGGATGAAAGAAGTAGATATTGAAGATGATTACAAATGATCTGTCCATGTAATAGATAGAGGGCTCAGTACCCTATTGTGAGAAAGGTTGGTAAAAAGGTTGGTGACGACAGAGTCAAGTAAGCAGCCCACAATATGGTGGCTCTTTCAACATGTGGGGAGAGGCCCAGCCTTCTAGGTCATCTAAGAGGTTGAAGGAGCTGAGATCAGAAGCGCCTTCCAGGTGAAAGTTGCGGTTCCCAATGACCATGAATGATTAAAAAGTTAGAGCAAGTGTTAAAATGAGTTCCATAAAGTTGGAACAGAGCAAGTGTTAAAATGAGTTCCATAAAGTTGGAACTGAAGTTATACCTAGGTTCAGGGGGACAATACACCAAAGTCCCTCCTAAGGCCGGGGATTTGTGAGAGCTAATTTGTAAATAAGGTACTCAATCCAGTCACTGACCTTGGCTGAACTAATGGAACAATTAAGGGTAGAGCAGTAAATGATAGCCACTCCACCTCCAAGTTTATGAATTCTATTCTATGATTATGCTGTAGCTGAAAGGAATTACAATGTCTATGTTCAGGGCAAAGATAGGGTTAAGCCATGTTTCTCTTATGAAAAGCAAGACTGGGTATTTGAAACAATAAGAATCCAGACTTCTAGAATGTGTTTGTGCAGAGAGCTGGTATTAACAAGGAGACAAAGTGATGGAATCTTGGTTGGAACAGAATGTGTAACTGATGGAGGGGGAAGCTGGAATGTAGAGCAAGTAGTCCTTTGTGTCAGAGGTGCAGGGGTAGGAGGTAGGGAGAAAATATTTCAAATGGCGTCGGAGCAGGAGAAAGCACTTGAGACAGAAGAGGAGGAGCCTAGTATGTGAGGGCAAGTCCGGGTTAGATTAAGCAAGGTGGGAGCGCAGTAGCTCAGCCTTACCCCTGGATGAGGCCCTAAAGATTCAGGTTTCCAGTTGCTGGATGACATATTTGTACAAAAACATTTTTAATATTGGGAGACAGAAATATCGGAAAACAATATTGTGATACAAAAATATCGTTGACAAAAATATATTTTTTTATGTAAGTAATATCACCGTTTTTTAATATAATTTAATATAATTTTCAATGATATAGTTGTTAAAAATATTGTTTTTTTAATTATTTGAATGTGTTTTAGTGCATATATTAATTTTATGTGTAATTGTTTCTATAATTGTTATTTTTGTAATACACTTTATAATTTTAAGTGATTTAGATTGTTTAATTTATTTGCTACTAGTAATTTATAGTGTTGTTGCAGGTTGTTGGGTTTGTAGGGCGATAGGGTGGGAAGTTAAGTAATAATAATTAATTAATTAATACTTTTTAAGTAAATATGTGCTTGATATAAATTTTGTACATTATGTTATATTGATTTTTTTAGGTTCAGGCTGCTAGGTTTGTAGGGATATAAGGTGGGAAGTAAATTAAGTAATAATTAAATATAATTTGTTGATAAGGTGTAGTTTCTTACCTGTAACTCCAGTTCTCTTGTACGGGTATTTCTGTGATAGTCATAACCATGTGAATAGTCCCACCCATGTGCATGGACCCAGGAGCACTTCATTAGATATATCTTCTTAAGTTGTCATCTTCTGCCTTTCTTCAGGAAGGCCTGCATAGGTACTTAAGAGATAAAAAGACAATAATGCAGCCTAACTAACTAGGCTACACTGGCCATTACTTCATCTTGAAGTGAAAAAGATAGCCAGTTAACTTTTACATTTAGTAATTTTACTGAGTTTCAACACATAGAACACTCACCTTCACAAAACTCCTTTTTCATGATAGAGATGAAAGGGTTGGACAGAGAAGCCCCCATAGGCTGCCATTATGTGTCTGCAAATGTATACCGTGCCTTTAAGAGTCTCCAGAGACCCCCGGTATCCCATGATGCACAGCCAGAGGCAGTTACTTTCAGTTCTTTTTGAAGGTGTAGAGTAGCAATGCCTGCTGAGTCCTGGGTACATCTGTTTCTGCCACCGGGGAGGCGGGAGGGTTGCTTATGACTATCACGGAAATACCCCTACAAGTGAACTGGAGTTACAGGTAAGGAACTACTCCTTCTCTTGTAGGGGATTTCCGTGTATAGTCATAATCATGTGAATAGACTAGTAAGCCCATCCCAAAACAACTCCCCAGCGGTGGAAGAAACAGAGAATAACCTCACTATTGTGCAAATAGATTCCGAAGTGAAGCCTGCCTAACCTGAGCATCTGCCCTAGCATCAGTGTCGAGGCAGTAGTGCTTAGTAAATGCATGGACTCCAAGTGGCAGCCTTACAGATTTCCGAAATAGGTACATTACGAAGTAAAGCCACTGTAGCTGCTTTACCTCTGGTAGAGTGAGCCCTAGGCTTACTAACAAGAGTCTTGTTGGCTTTCGGGTAACACAGCTGAATACAGCAAACAGTCCACCTAGAAATGGATTGTTTGGAAGTAGCTAGACCAGTCCGGACCGAGCCATAGTTTACAAATAACTGGTCTGATCTACGAATATCCTTAGTCTTGTACAAATAGAACTTCAAGAACCTCCTGACATCAAGGGAATGAAGTGACCTCTCAGCAGGAGAAGAGGGATTCTGCAAAAATGTAGGCGAGGTAATAGTTTGGTTCACATGAAACTATGAAACTACTTTAGGAAGGAACTTAGGCTGAGCCCTCATAACTACCTTAGAGGAATGAAAAACTGTATATGGCTCTTTACAACAGAGTGCCTGAAGTTCGCTAAGCCTGTGGGCTGAAGTTATGGCCACAAGGAAAGCCGTCTTCCAAGACAGATGCTGAAGAGAAGCCTTATGAATGGGTTCAAGCGGTTCCCTCATCAGTCGACAAAGAACCACATTGAGCTCCCAAGGAGGCGAAGGACGCCTAATGGGAGGAAAGACTTTTTTCAATCCTTCAAGAAAATCTCTGATGACTGGGATTTTAAAAAAGGAAGTTTGTGAAGGACATTTCCTATAAGCAGTTAAAGCTGCCAGGTGAACTATAATCGAATGAAACTGAAGGCCAGATTGAGCCAAGTGTAACAAGTAAGGAAGGATGACATCCTCCTTGCAGGAGGTAGGATCCACATTCTTAGACGCACACCAGATGCAAAATCTCTTCCATTTATATGCATAGGAAGTGCGTGTAGATGGTCGTTTGGCCTCCTTCAATATCTCCATACAGACCCGAGGGAGATTCAAATGTCCGTACAGTACTAACTCAGGAGCCATGGCGCCAAATTCAACGACGAGAGATTCGGGGTACACCATCTGTCTGCCGAACTTCGTTAGAAGGTCTGGCCGGCATGGAAGACGGAGATGTGGCAGGAGAGACCATTGGAGTAGGTCTGTGAACCACCACTGACAGGGCCACTCTGGAGCAATGAGGATCCTCTTGGCCCGTGATTGTGAGAGCTTGACCAGTACTGTCGGGATCAGGGGAATTGGAGGAAAAACGTAAAGAAAGCCGCCTGACCAGTTGATCCACAGTGCATTCCCCAGAGTCCCTGGTTGGTAAAACCTGGAGGCGAAGTCGCGACATTTGCTGTTTTCCGCGGTAGCGAACAGATCAACCTCTGGAGTACCCCATCTTCCAAAGATGTCTCGCACCACTTCGTCCTTTAAGACCCATTCGTGATTTTCTTGTATTAGTCTGCTGAGAGGGTCTACCTGAGCATTTTGAACACCTGGGAGGTGAGTTGCTGTGATGGTCAAGTTCCTGGCCAATAGCCATTTCCAGATGGTCTGGGCGTCCCGAGGTAACGCTCGAGATCTCGAGCCCCCCTGCTTGTTGAGGTAGAACATTGTTTTCATATTGTCTGTCTGGACAAGCAGGGAACTGGTGTGAAACGCCGGCTGGAAGGCTTTCAGCGCAAAATGAACTGCTCGAAGTTCCAGGAAGTTGATGTGGTACGTGGCCTCTTTCCGGGACCACGTGCCCTGTTTCTAAAGGTGGTCAGAATGCGCACCCCAGCCATGGAGAGATGCATCCGTCACTATGGTTTGCATCGGTATCTCCTTGTGGAAGGGAATCCCCCGGAGGAGATTGGGGGAGAACACCACCATTGGATGGATTAGAGAGCCTGCTGCGACAGCTGAATCCTGTCTTCCTAATCCATCAGTTTCTGGTCCCACTGATCCTCCAGACATTCTTGCAGGGGTCTCATATGGAGGCGTGCATTTGGAGTGAGGAAGATGCAGGAGGCCATGGAGCCCAGGAGAGAAGATACCTTCCTCACCGTCGAGGAGGGCATGGTCATAAGAGCCTCAGCCTTCTGAAGGATCGATAAGCGTCTCTCCTCCGAAGGACACACGTTTGCCGTGCGTGTATCGATGGTGGCTCCCAGGTACTGTAGACATTGGACAGGAGTCAAGACCGACTTTGTGAGGTTGATGTGGAGGTCCAAACGAAGGAGATTGGAAGTCCGATTGAAATACAGTGGCGCTTCCTGAGACGTAGCTGCCTTGATCAGCCAGTCGTCCATATATGGGTAGACGAACACCTTGTTCTTCCTTAGATGCGCTGCAACTATGGCCATGCATTTGGAAAATGTCCGTGGCGCTGACTTCAGGCCGAAAGGAAGCATGGAGTATTGATAGTGAATCGCAGGAACTTGCGATGTTTCCTCACTATGGGCACGTGAAAATATGTGCCTTGCAGATCTATTGTGCATAGCCAGTCTCCCTGATGAAATTGAGGGTAGATTTGATGCAAGGACAACATCCAAAACTTTTCTCTGCAAACCCATTTGTTTGTCTGTCGCAAGTCGAGGATGGGTCTGAACTCGTTCTTGTCTTTCTTGCAGACTAGAAAGAACCGTGAATACAGTCCTGTTCCTCTCTGCAAGGTTCTATCGCCCTTTTCTGTAAAAAAATGTTGGCCTCCCTCTGTAACTCACGTAGCATGTAACATGAGCGAGTTTGTGGAATCGACGGAGGAGGGCTTGTAAAACGTAGCGAATATCCACTGCGAACAATATTCAGCACCCAATTGTCCTGAGTTATTTTCTGCCACTCTGCCAGATAATTTTGAATGCATCCCCCCACCAGAGTGGGTAACGGAAGAGGGGGAAGTAACCCTTCAGGGCTTGGAGCCTGCAGGGGCCCTGTTCCCTTGTGCAGACTGCTGGTTGGACCGTCCTCGCGACTGGCGTTTCTGAAACGGCTGAAAAGACCGCTGAAACTGCTGTTGCTGATTGGACTGACGGGCTTGAGATCGTTGGAACCTCTGGGAGGAATAACGCCGTTGGAAGGGGCCGAAGGTCTTTCGCTGTTCCTTAGGTTTCTCTAGACCTACAGCCTTCAAAGTCTCCATTTCCGTCTTCATGCGGGCCATCTGGTCATCCGCATGGGAGCCAAAGAGAGTCATGCCAGCGAATGGTAGATTAGAAATGCGCTGTTGCGCCTCCGGCTTCAGTGAAGTAAGACGAAGCCAGGAATGTCTCCGGAGAACAACACCGTGGCAATACCCATGGCCTGACAGGAGTGAAGTATCCGCTGAAGCACTGATGATTTGATTCGAAACCATCAGTCCCTCGTTCAATATCTCCTGAAAATCTTCCCACTTGTCCTTGGGCAGGAGGTCCACAAATTGTTGAAGCGACTCCCACAGGGATCGGCAATACCGGCCCAGCAAGGCACTAGAGCTGGCCGCCTTCATGGATGTAGCTGCGGTGTTACAAACTTTTCTCCCCACCCAATCCAGCTTATGGCTTCCCTTATCTGGTGGCACCATTGAAGTCGGAGCCGTAGCATGCTGTTTCCTTGCCGCCACCACTATGACAGAGCCCGGGGTGGGGTCCAGTCGGAGGAAGGCAGGATCCGAATTAGGTGGGCGGTATTTCTTCTGTAGCCTAGAAGGCGCAGATTTGATAGAAGATGGCGTCAAGAACAGTTCCATAGCCGGTTCCACTAAACCAGTTACCGACGGCAGCAAGGGACGAGATGTTTTCCTCTGCTGGAGAGTTTCAAATATAACTGAAGTCGTCGGCACAGGAGTAGACAAGGGAATATTAAGCTTTAACGCCCATCTGACCAGGACCTCCTGAAAGGTGGAGATATCATCAACGGGAAACACTCTTTGAGGATCAGAGTCCGTCAGAGTAGGCGAGTACCTCCCCGTACTCGTGAAAAACGTGTCACTGGTATGCCGGGAGCGAGATCTCTCGTAGCGATAGCGATGAGGTCGCGTGGAAGACCGTTGGCTTCTTTGGGACCGAAGTCTCGGCCGAGACCGTGACCTTGGTCTTCAAGGCTCTACAGTACATGTGGGCTGAGGAGCTGTGGGCCCAGGCTGAGGCAGAGGAGGAGGCGCAGAATGCACCAGAGGAGGTGGTTCTGGAAGAGGTGGAGGCGGTGGTGGCTGTGTCGCTGGCAAGGCCACCAGTTGATGAGGAGCATGAGGCGTCCTTGATGGTGAATAGAGAGTACTCCGAATCTGCAGAAGAGACCAGCCTCCTCCGTTTTCGAGCTGGCTGCGAAGAAGGCGCCCTAGACACAACGTCAGACCTCCCCCTCGACGTCGATCTACTGCTCGGCGGCGAACGTCGATGTCTTCTAGATCGCGAACTCCCTGTTGACGTCGACCGGTTCACTATGGAGCGAGTCCCGGAACAATACCTCGATGTCGAACGTCGGTGGTGACTCTTCGACGTCGACCTTCTCTTCGACTTCGACCTTCTCCTTGACGTCGACCTTCTCGTAGACGTCGACGGTAATCGGCGGCGACGCATCGACGGTGACCGCCTGTGCCTTTGTGACTCCGAACGACGAAGACGATGTACATCCACGACAGCGATCTCATCTGAGTCCTCGCCATTCTTCTTCTCGACGTGGAGCATCAACGTCGCTTTGACCCAGTGGCCAGAGCCCTGAGTCGACGGAGAGCATATAGTCGTCATACCTGCTCTCGACGTCGTCGTCTTCAACGTCGACCGGGACCGGTGCCGTTTTTTGACTGGGGTGCCCCCCAGAGGTCGAAGCATGGGTTTTGGTACAGGACTCACCCTCTCCTTGCCCAAAGGCTGTAGATGCTGCCTTCTGTCTTCGTTGCTCCAACCCTTGAAGTCAAATTTTCTCCCTGTCACGCAGGGTGCACCTACAAAAAGGTCTTGCAAATAGAGCAGGTGTCAGGCACATGAGAGACAGGCAGACAGAATACAGACTCTGTGTGCATCAGACTTGGCCTTCTTCCTACCACAGTCAGGACACTTGTCAAACAGAGAAGGCATTTTGACAAGGAAACTGTAGAAATGCTGCCAAAAAAAGACAGCAGAAGATAGATACAGGCCAAAGACGTTGAGTGAAGTTGCAAAAATTCAAATACTGAAGTAAATTTTGAAGGAAATACCAAAAAAGGTAGAGCTCAATGCTCCAGGGTCCTGCTAGCAGGAGCCGGAAAAAGAACTGAAAGTAACTGCCTCTGGCTGTGCATCATGGGATACCGGGGTCTCTGGAGACTCCTAAAGGCACGGTATCCATTTGCAGACACATAATGTCAGCCTATGGGGGCTTCTCTGTCCAACCCTTTCATCTCTATCATGAAAAAAGGAGTTTTGTGAAGGTGAGTTTTCTATGTGTTGAAACTCAGCAAAATTATTAATTTAAAAGTTAACTGGCTATCTTTTTCTCTTCCAGATGAAGTAATGGCCAGTGTAGCCTAGTTAGTTAGGCTACATTATTGTCTTTTTATCTCTCAAGTGTCTATGCAGGCCTTCCTGAAGAAAGGCAGAAGATGACAACTTAAGAAGATATTTCTAATGAAGTGCTCCGGGGTCCATGCACATGGGCGGAACTACTCACATGATTATGACTATACACGGAAATCCCCTACAAGAGAATTTGTATTAATGTTCTAATTGATTATTAATTATGTATATTGTGTAATTATATATTTTTGTAATATTTTAGGTGTGGACAGTTGGGTTTGTAGGGGTATAGGGTAGGAAGTTCATTGAGTAGTAATTAATTAACAATGAATTGTTATTTAATTGATAATTATATAAACTGTGTTATACTTATTAGTTTTAGTTATATTTTAGGTTTGTTGGGGTATAGGGCGGGAAGCTAGTTAGGCAATAACTCAATAATAATTATTTTCAATTGAAATTGTTTCTGTAAATTGTTTAATTGTTTTTTTTTAAAGCATTTATTTATTTATGTAAATTAATACTGTTTATATTAAGAGTTTTATATTTTTTGTATAAATTATTAGGGTTATTAAAATTTGTACTGTGTTTGAAGTGAAGTAATTTCTCTACTGCTGTACAGACTTCAGTGGGAATTGTAATTGTAATCCTGCCAAAGTCCAACACATTCCCTACTGTAGCACAGACTGGAGTGGGAATAGTAAATTTTACCCTCCGAAGTCCAACGCTTTCCCTACTGTAGTACAGACTGGAGTGGGAATAATAAAGTTAACACCTCTGCAGTCCAACACCTTTCCTACTCTTGCATAGACTGGAGTAGGTATAGTAAAAATCTTCCCTCTTCTGAAGTCCAATACTTTCCCTACTGTTGCACAAACTGGATTGGGAATAGTGAATGTAACCCCTCTGAAGTCCAACACTTTCCCTACAGTTGTGCAGACTGGAGTGGGAATAGTAAATTTAACACTTCTGAAGTCAAATAATTTCCGTACCGTTGCACACAATTGAGTGGGAATAGTGTGAGAAGTTGGCCTGATGTATGATGTCACTAGTTCTAGTGTACACCTTATATCAGTCCAAACAACCCTCATGGTGATTGGTTGTAAAGTCAACCTTATAGACCAGCTATCCTAGTGGTAGCATGGACAAGAGCAGTCTTAGGCTAAACTCTGAATGGCATGTGAAGCCAGCTGTGATACCATATATAATCCCTTGAATACCAAATGAAAGGACACCACAACAGATATATATATAAAATAAAGTGTATTTATTCTAGTCAAACCCTCAGCACTCTTTATGAGATTCGAGGTAAGTACAACACAGTCTTATTTAAGCATACATTAAGTCACACAGGTAAGTAATACAGTTAGGCCCTAGGGGCCACGCAAACCATATACTAAAGAAGTGGTATAAGGACCACTGTCACGGAAATAGGATAGGCCTAGGCCTAGGGAATCGCTGGGGCTACACTACACTACCAACAGTTAGGAAGTGGGAGGCCCACGGGATTCAGGTGTAGAGTGGAAACACTCACGCCTAATGCGTATAGTCGATAGAAATAGTACAGTTTTGAAATAAGCAGTTTAAGGACACTTCTGAAGCAGCTAGAGAGTCGAGACTCTGAAACTAGATCCTAGGATAGTCACTACCCTTGTGAGCACCGAAGTACCCAAGTTACCTAGCCCACGGGCTGCGGGTGCATAGGTGTGAACTTGCGTCGGGTTTCGTCGTGGACTTCTATGGATGCCTGAAGGAAAGTTGCTGACAGGCAGTCAGTGCAGAGTGTCCGGTGGATCCCAAGGCCGGGATCAAGAAGGGACAGAGTCAAGGTCACTAGCCAGTGACCACGTGGAACCAGGAAGGAACCAGGCGATGTCGTGAAGATTGCAGGTGAAGGGTGAAGCTTGTCGCTGCAGCCACGGGTACCAGGAGACGTCGAGGATAAACCAGGAGCAGGAGGCGAGCTGTCCCACGAAGGCTCTTGCTGTCGGCGGCGTCGAAGTCGAACTAGGACTCACCAAGCCTTGGCAAGCGGAACCCACGAAGAACGGAGGACTTGCTTCTGGTGCAGACCAGGAAGGTCTGGGGTGCTTCTCTTTTGCAAGGAAGCGGGAGCCAGTCTGGAGGAGCCAAACCAGCGGTGAAGATTTCAAGGTGTGTCGTCACAAAGGCCGCTAGCCAACGGGCAAGCAACCGGACAGACGCGGCAAGCAGGAAAATGCAGAAGGGCCCCACACAGGACTCGTGGAGTGTGGGGGACTGATCTTCGGTGCAGATGGTGCTTGGGGTTGTTGGGGCTTCTCAATCCCCGGTGCACAACTTCGAGGGTACCTCAGAAGCTGCGCTGGAAGATACTCGCCACTTTTCCCAGGTAGCCGGTCCCACGTCTCTCGTCGCCTCCACGGATCTCAGCTCGGCTGTGGATGTGGATCAGGGTCGGAGAAGTCTGGAAGTCAAGGCTCTGGTCGGGCTCTGCAGTCGGTCCCTCGTAGAACTTCAGCAAAGCAAAGGGTAGTCTCTTGATGGTGCCTGTTTGCACAGGGTAGCGTTACAACAAACAATTGATGGACGGAATGCTGACAATGCAGACATTCTCCCCCAGTCAAGAGATCTGGGTTAAATCCATCGTTCTTTTGCCCACTACACCACCCCAGTTTAGACATGGCCATATGCAAATCAGTCTTGACCCTGTGCCTCATGGGAACAGTCCAGCCCGAACTGCCAAGCCATGTCTTCCCTGGACCGGAATCAAGCATCCTAGGACCGGTTTCTGGCTATCAGCCGTCATCAGCCAGGATAGCTTGACTCCAGTGGCGTAGTGAGCACGGGTCCCACGTCTGGGAATACCCATCCCACTTAGGGCGAAAAGCGTTACAACAAACAATTGATGGACGGAATGCTGACAATGCAGACATTCTCCCCAGTCAAGAGATCTGGGTTAAATCCATCGTTCTTTTGCCCACTACACCACCCCAGTTTAGACATGGCCATATGCAAATCAGTCTTGACCCTGTGCCTCATGGGAACAGTCCAGCCCGAACTGCCAAGCCATGTCTTCCCTGGACCGGAATCAAGCATCCTAGGACCGGTTTAAGTGGGATGGGTATTCCCAGACATGGGACCCGTGCTCACTACGCCACTGGAGTCAAGCTATCCTGGCTGATGACGGCTGATAGCCAGAAACCGGTCCTAGGATGCTTGATTCCGGTCCAGGGAAGACATGGCTTGGCAGTTCGGGCTGGACTGTTCCCATGAGGCACAGGGTCAAGACTGATTTGCATATGGCCATGTCTAAACTGGGGTGGTGTAGTGGGCAAAAGAACGATGGATTTAACCCAGATCTCTTGACTGGGGGAGAATGTCTGCATTGTCAGCATTCCGTCCATCAATTGTTTGTTGTAACGCTTTTCGCCCTAAGTGGGATGGGTATTCCCAGACGTGGGACCCGTGCTCACTACGCCACTGGAGTCAAGCTATCCTGGCTGATGACGGCTGATAGCCAGAAACCGGTCCTAGGATGCTTGATTCCGGTCCAGGGAAGACATGGCTTGGCAGTTCGGGCTGGACTGTTCCCATGAGGCACAGGGTCAAGACTGATTTGCATATGGCCATGTCTAAACTGGGGTGGTGTAGTGGGCAAAAGAACGATGGATTTAACCCAGATCTCTTGACTGGGGGAGAATGTCTGCATTGTCAGCATTCCGTCCATCAATTGTTTGTTGTAACGCTTTTCGCCCTAAGTGGGATGGGTATTCCCAGACGTGGGACCCGTGCTCACTACGCCACTGGAGTCAAGCTATCCTGGCTGATGACGGCTGATAGCCAGTAACCGGTCCTAGGATGCTTGATTCCGGTCCAGGGAAGACATGGCTTGGCAGTTCGGGCTGGACTGTTCCCATGAGGCACAGGGTCAAGACTGATTTGCATATGGCCATGTCTAAACTGGGGTGGTGTAGTGGGCAAAAGAACGATGGATTTAACCCAGATCTCTTGACTGGGGGAGAATGTCTGCATTGTCAGCATTCCGTCCATCAATTGTTTGTTGTAACGCTTTTCGCCCTAAGTGGGATGGGTATTCCCAGACGTGGGACCCGTGCTCACTACGCCACTGGAGTCAAGCTATCCTGGCTGATGACGGCTGATAGCCAGAAACCGGTCCTAGGATGCTTGATTCCGGTCCAGGGAAGACATGGCTTGGCAGTTCGGGCTGGACTGTTCCCATGAGGCACAGGGTCAAGACTGATTTGCATATGGCCATGTCTAAACTGGGGTGGCGTAGTGGGCAAAAGAACGATGGATTTAACCCAGATCTCTTGACTGGGGGAGAATGTCTGCATTGTCAGCATTCCGTCCATCAATTGTTTGTTGTAACGCTTTTCGCCCTAAGTGGGATGGGTATTCCCAGACGTGGGACCCGTGCTCACTACGCCACTGGAGTCAAGCTATCCTGGCTGATGACGGCTGATAGCCAGAAACCGGTCCTAGCAGGGAAGACATGGCTTGGCAGTTCGGGCTGGACTGTTCCCATGAGGCACAGGGTCAAGACTGATTTGCATATGGCCATGTCTAAACTGGGGTGGCGTAGTGGGCAAAAGAACGATGGATTTAACCCAGATCTCTTGACTGGGGGAGAATGTCTGCATTGTCAGCATTCCGTCCATCAATTGTTTGTTGTAACGCTTTTCGCCCTAAGTGGGATGGGTATTCCCAGACGTGGGACCCGTGCTCACTACGCCACTGGAGTCAAGCTATCCTGGCTGATGACGGCTGATAGCCAGAAACCGGTCCTAGGATGCTTGATTCCGGTCCAGGGAAGACATGGCTTGGCAGTTCGGGCTGGACTGTTCCCATGAGGCACAGGGTCAAGACTGATTTGCATATGGCCATGTCTAAACTGGGGTGGCGTAGTGGGCAAAAGAACGATGGATTTAACCCAGATCTCTTGACTGGGGGAGAATGTCTGCATTGTCAGCATTCCGTCCATCAATTGTTTGTTGTAACGCTGTTTGCACAGGGTAGCCACTCCTTGGCCACAAGGAAGATTCTTCAGTCTTCTTCTTTCGTCGAATGTCGAAGGTCCAGAGTTTCTGTTCAAGTTGCAGGTTCAGGATAATCTAATCTTCTGGGGCCCAGCTACCACTCTTATACTAATCTGGGGGGCTGGGTTGCCTGCTAGGTCACGCCTTATGGGTGGGACCTGGGAGGGGGGTGGTTACACCCCCTTCCCTTTGTCCAGTTTCGCGCCAGGACTGGGGCTGGTGTGCCCCAGCACCGGTTTGAACTGGACTATGCATGGGACACCTTGTGTGCCCCAGGCAGTGTCTCGTTTCATTCATCCCTCCCTGCCCCAATACACTAAGGCCTGTCTGGGTGGTGCTCGCACCTCCCAAGGCAGGAAACCTATTGTCCAAGCCTCCCTTGCCGGGATCACTCCCAGCAGCAGGAGGTCAGACTTGTGTCGTGGCAGCAGCATCCATTTTGTGATGCTGGGGCTCTGGTTAACTTTAACCGGGTAAGTAGGTTACAACATGTCTTCTCCCTCTAGAAGGGAGGGATAATATCCTCATCCCCAGAAATGGGATGGGGGTATTATTCCAAAGTGTTAGACACCTTACACGACATGTTTTGATAAAGCCAAACCATAGTTACCATAACCGTTTAAGATTATAAGGCACTTTAAGAGTATATGGTAGGCTATATCATAGAACAGCTATAAGGACCTGGTTCCGAAAGCTGCAGACAGGCTCAGCTCATGCTAGAGCACCATCTCACATGTTACCAAGCACTCTGCCTCCAGGATTGTTAAGGCCTGCCATAGGAGTGGCTGATAGGTACACATGTGTCTATATATAAGATAGGTATAGGAATACTACACCTAAGCAAGGAGTGATTACACGACCTTGCCCCAGCTGAGCGATCAGCCAGTTGTGTCATAATGGAAGGCCAGGCCAGGGGTGGCATAATACATGCTGCAGCCCCTGGTAGGCCTAGGGTACACCTATGCCCTGGGTACCTAAGGTACACTGTACAGGGGCCAATAAGGTGATCCTATCCAAATGGGCTATGCACCTAAAGTACATAGTATTAATTTAGAGAGAGAACAGCAGGGCTGTGGGTCTGATTAGCAGGCCCACAGCCACATCTAAGTCGACAACCAGTAAAGCAAAAGCAAAAAGTGGGGGTGAACATAGAAAGCAGACCCTACTCTCCTACACACCCCCCCCCCCAATCTTAGGGACATTAAACTAACCTTGACCAGTTGAGTCTTCATGTTCTAGGTGGAAATATCTGGAGAGTCCATCTGCATTGGCATGGTCAGTTCCAGGTCTATGTTCCACTGTGAAGTCCATCCCCTGTAGGGAAATGGACCACCTAAGAAGTTTGGGATTTTCACCCTTCATCTGATTTAGCCACAAGAGGGGCTTATGGTCTGTCTGAATCTTGAAGTGAGTGCCAAACAAGTATGGCCTCAGCTTCTTCAGGGCCCAAACCACAGCAAAGGCCTCCCTCTCAATAGCTGACCAACGTTTCTCTCTAGGGGTCAGCCTTCTACTTATAAAAGCAATGGGCTGGTTTTGACCATCTATATTAAGTTGTGAAAGAACAGCTCCCACACCCAACTCAGAAGCATCTGTCTGGACAATGAACTCTTTGGAGTAGTCTGGACTTTTCAGAATAGGTGCACTGCACATGGCCTGCTTCAGGTCATCAAATGCTTTTTGACAGCTTACTGTCCACTGAACTTTCTTTGGCATTTTCTTGGAGGTCAAGTCATTAAGTGGTGTCACAATGGACCCATAGTTCTTAACAAACTTTCTGTAGTACCCAGTCAGGCCCAAGAAAGCTCTGACCTGAGTCTGGGTAGTTGGAGGAGTCCAGTCCTTTATGGTCTGGATCTTGCTCTCCAGTGGTTGAACCTGACCCCCACCAACTAGGTGGCCCAGGTATACAACCTTGCTCTGCCCTATCTGGCACTTAGTGGCCCTGATAGTGAGGCCTGCCTTTTGAAGGGCCTCTAAAACATTCCTCAGGTGGACCAGGTGTTCCTCCCAGGTGGAGCTAAAGACAGCAATATCATCAAGATAAGCTGCAGAATAATCATCCAACTCAGTAAGGACTTGATTCACCAACCTTTGGAAAGTGGCAGGTGCAATCTTCAAACCAAAGGGCATTACCACAAATTGATAATGTCCTCCTGGGGTCGAGAAAGCAGTTTTGGCCTTTGCATTCTCAGCTAGTCTGATTTGCCAGTAGCCTGCTGTCAGGTCAAATGTGCTCAAAAACTTAGCAGCTGCCAGTCTGTCAATGAGCTCATCTGCCCTAGGTATTGGGTGGGCATCTGTCCTAGTGACAGCATTGAGACCTCTGTAATCCACGTAAAACCTCATCTCTCTCTTACCATCTTGGGTGTGAGGTTTTGGCACAAGAACTACAGGACTAGCCCAAGGGCTCTCTGAAGGTTCAATGACTCCCAGCTCCAACATCTTTTGTACCTCAACTTTTATGCAGTCCCTGACATGGTCAGGTTGCCTGTAGATTTTACTCTTCACAGGCAGACTGTCACCAGTGTCCACCTCATGGGTGCACCAGTTTGTCTGACTTGGGTTCAGAGAGAACATATGTCTGTAGGATTGCAGAACTTGTCTGCAGTCCTGTTGCTGAAAGACAGTGAGGCTGTCAGAAAAGACCACACCATCAACTGAGCCATCATCAGGGTTCTGAGTCAACAGGTCTGGGAGAGGGTCACTCTCTTCCTCCTGCCCCTCATCTGTAGCCATGAGTAAGCCCATGTCTGCCCTGTCAACATATGCCTTCAATCTGTTGACATGAAGCACCCTGTGGGGGCTTCTGGGAGTCCCAAGGTCCACCAAGTAGGTGAATTCTCCCTTTTTCTCAACAAAAAGTGTGCGCTCCAGACCATTTGTCTTGGAGTGCTGCTGGGGCCACTGGCTCCAACACCCACACTTTCTGCCCTGGCTGGTAAACAGTCAGCACAGCCCTTTGATCATGCCAAGCTTTTTGGAGTTCTTGGCTTGCCTCAAGGTTTTTAGAAGCCTTCTTCATATACTCTGCCATCCTGGAGCGGAGACCAAGTACATAATCCACTATATCAAGTTTGGGTTGTCTGAGAGGTCTCTCCCATCCTTCCCTCACTAAACATAGGGGTCCTCTTACAGGATGCCCAAACAAAAGCTCAAAAGGGCTGTAGTCAACCCCCTTTTGTGGGACCTCTCTGTAAGCAAACAGAAGGCAGGGTAAAAGGATGTCCCATCTTCGCCTAAGCTTGTCTGGTAAACCTTTTATCATTCCCTTTAGGGTCTTGTTGAATCTCTCAACAAGCCCATTGCACTGTGGGTGATAGGGTGTGGTGAACTTGTAGTTCACACCACAATCCTTCCACATTGCAGTCAAGTATCCTGACATGAAGTTGGCACCTCTGTCAGAAATGACCTCCTTTGGAAAGCCCACTCTGGAGAATACTCCAAGCAGGGCCCTTGCCACAACAGGAGCTGTTGTGGTCCTCAGGGGAATAGCTTCTGGATACCTGGTGGCATGGTCCACTATCACCAGTATAAATCTGTGCCCAGATGCTGTTTGTGGGTCCATTGGTCCTACAATATATATGCCCACTCTTTCAAAGGGAACCCCCACCACAGGTAGTGGTATGAGGGGGGCCTTTGTGGTGCCACCTGATTTGCCACTGGCTTGGCAGGTGACACAGGGGCGACAAAACTCCTTGGTATCTTCTGACATATGGGGCCAGTGAAAGTGAGGGACAAGCCTGTCCCAAGTCTTGTTCTGGCCTAAGTGTCCTGCAAGGGGAACATCATGGGCCAAGGTAAGAAGGAAGCCTCTGAACTTCAGTGGTATGACCAACCTCCTGGATGCACCAGGCTTGGGGTCTCTAGCCTCTGAATACAGTAGCCCTTCATCCCAATACACTCTATGGGTACCTTGAGCATTCCCTGCAGCCTCAGCAGCAGCCTGCTGTCTGAGGGGTTCAAGAGAGGGGCAGTCTAATTGAGCCTGCCTCAGATCTGCCATTGAACGTCCCCCTGTCCCAAGAAACTCAACCTGATCAGGTTCCAGCTCTTCTAGGACAGTTCCTTCAGGGCTCTCAGAATCATCCTCCTGTGAGGGCTGATCCAGGGCCTGAGGCAGGGGGGAAGGCACAGCCTTTACCCTACTGCTCTTTCTCTTGGTTTGTGACTGGTCCATAGTTTCAGGATCCAGCACTTGTTCAGTGGTGCACTTTTTGGCCTGTGACCTGGTCACAGCAAGGACATGTGCATCTATCCCCAGCATTTCTGCATGGGTCCTATACTCCACTTCAGACCAAACTGAAGCTTCAAGATCATTGCCCAGTAAACACTCTACAGGAAGGTCTGAACTAACAACAACTTTCTTGAGGCCAGTTACCCCTCCCCAGGAGAAGTTAACAAGAGCCACACTATGGGAGGTAGTGGCATTGCTAGTGTTGGTCACTAGGTAATTCTCACCTAGCATGATCTGTCCAGGGTCCACAAAGGCAGGTGTCACCATTGTGACACTAGCCCCAGTGTCCCTGTAGGCCTGAGCCGTTCTTTGGTTGATAAAAGGAGTCTGTCTGTACTTGCCCAGGTTACTGGGGCCTACAGTAGAGGACAAAGCTAAGTCCCCATCACAGATCAGAACAGCCTGAGTAGGTATTCTGACTAGGCCAGAATCCTCCTCAGTTCCCAGGGTTAACCCTACTACACCCTTTTGCTGGGAAACACCACTTACAGCTGGACTAGGGGATACAGTTGCCTTAGGGGCAATGGTGGCTGGGGGCTTATCCTTTTTGGTGCACTCACTAAACCAATGTGAGTTGGACTTACAATAGTTGCACCTATGGTTTCTTTTGGCCATCTTTCTTTTTATCCTTTTTGGGACCACCCTCCCCCTGAGCCTTTTTGGGGCCTGGTGAAGACTTCTGGTCTTTTTGTTTCTGATCATTACCCTTCTGGTCTGCCTTTTTCTGATCACCGCCCTGGTTCTGGTTTTTCTGCTTAACTCTAGTCCTGACCCATCTATCTGCCTTCTTTCCCAATTCTTGGGGAGAAGTCAGATCAGAATCAATCAGGTGTTGATGCAGTAGCTGGTTTTGACAGTTGTTAAGGATTTGCTCTCTCGTGATCATATTATACAATCCTGTATAGTCCTTAACCTTACTTCCCACTAGCCAGCCTTCCAGAGCCTTAGTGGCACAATCTACAAAGTCAGTCCAGTCCTGAGTCTGTGTCTTCTGGGTATCACTGAACAACAACCTGTATTGTTCAGTGGTTAGGCCAAACCCATCAATTAGAGCACTCTTCAGGACAGTGTAATTGTCTGCATCCTCATCACTAACTGCGAGGAGCTTGTCTCTACCTTTCTCAGAGAAGGAGAGCCACAAGATAGCTGCCCACTGACTTTGGGGTACCTGCTGTACTTTGCAAGCTCTCTCCAAAGCAGTTATCCATTTGTGGATGTCATCCCCACACTTGTAGGGAGGGACAATCTTGCTCATGTTTCTATTATCATAGTGCCTGTCTCTACCCTTAGGGATATTGCTGCCACCAGTGGGTTCTAACCCACTTAACTTTTGCTCTCTAGCCAGAGCAAGCTTCTCCTTGGCAAGGGCAAGTTCTTCCCTCTCAATCCTCAGATTAGCTTCCCTCATTCTGGCTTCATGCGCCTTTCTCTTGGGGGAAGTCATTCCCCTGTGAGAAGAGGCATTAGTGATGCTAGAGACATGGGAGTGGATGGATTCCCTTGAAGGGGATCTGTCTCTCCTGCTTCTCTGGTCAAGCCCACTTGGGGGTCTGTATGGGGAGACCCCATGCAAACTCCCATGTAAGCTTAGGTTAGCCTGGCTAAGTCTTCCTACATGACCCTGGCTGTCTACCTCTTCATCTGAAGTCCCATCTGACTCATCTGTGGTGGGTAGACCCTCCATTGTACCTAGGGTACTAGCCTGTGAGGCCCTAAGAGCATCATATTCTTCTAGGATCTGCACTAGCTGAAGGAGGGTAGGGTTTGCACCCTGTTTTAACTTTCTGGAGGTACACAATTGTCTCATCTCCTGAAAAGTTAGGGTATCATATCTTGAGGGGGTCTTTTTCAGACCCGCCCCTCCTGAGAGAGCATCTACTTGATCTCCTCCCAGAGACATGATCTAGTGAGGGTGTGGTGTGTGCACCTACCTACACTAGTTGTTTCTACTAAACCTCTCTAGTAGTTGTAGCCAGGGTGTGTTACTCCCTTCAACCTACAACAACTAAGTCCAGTAGGACTTAAGTATTATAATCTATGTTATATGTACCTAAACAATATCTGTGTGATCTTTCAATTTAGTATCTCAAGATTACAATGGTATTACAACAGCAAGCTCAGATCCCAACCGCTGCTCACCAATGTGAGAAGTTGGCCTGATGTATGATGTCACTAGTTCTAGTGTACACCTTATATCAGTCCAAACAACCCTTATGGTGATTGGTTGTAAAGTCAACCTTATAGACCAGCTATCCTAGTGGTAGCATGGACAAGAGCAGTCTTAGGCTAAACTCTGAATGGCATGTGAAGCCAGCTGTGATACCATATATAATCCCTTGAATACCAAATGAAAGGACACCACAACAGATATATATATATAAAATAAAGTGTATTTATTCTAGACAAACCCTCAGCACTCTTTATGAGATTAGAGGTAAGTACAACACAGTCTTATTTAAGCATACATTAAGTCACACAGGTAAGTAATACAGTTAGGCCCTAGGGGCCACGCAAACCATATACTAAAGAAGTGGTATAAGGACCACTGTCACGGAAATAGGATAGGCCTAGGCCTAGGGAATCGCTGGGGCTACACTACACTACCAACAGTTAGGAAGTGGGAGGCCCACGGGATTCAGGTGCAGAGTGGAAACACTCACGCGTAATGCGTATAGTCGATAGAAATAGTACAGTTTTGAAATAAGCAGTTTAAGGACACTTCTGAAGCAGCTAGAGAGTCGAGACTCGGAAACTAGACCCTAGGATAGTCACTACCCTTGTGAGCACCGAAGTACGCAAGTTACCTAGCCCACGGGCTGCGGGTGCATAGGTGTGAACTTGCGTCGGGTTTCGTCGTGGACTTCTATGGATGCCTGAAGGAAAGTTGCTGACAGGCAGTCAGTGCAGAGTGTCCGGTGGATCCCAAGGCCGGGATCAAGAAGGAAGGGTACCTGCAAGGAGAAGGGACAGAGTCAAGGTCACTAGCCAGTGACCACGTGGAACCAGGAAGGAACCAGGCGATGTCGTGAAGATTGCAGGTGAAGGGTGAAGCTTGTCGCTGCAGCCACGGGTACCAGGAGACGTCGAGGACGACCAGGACCAGGAGGCGAGCTGTCCCACGAAGGCTTTTGCTGTCGGCGGCGTCGAAGTCGAACTAGGACTCACCAAGCCTTGGCAAGCGGAACCCACGAAGAACGAAGGACTTGCTTCTGGTGCAGACCAGGAAGGTCTGGGGTGCTTCTCTTTTGCAAGGAAGCGGGAGCCAGTCTGGAGGAGCCAAACCAGCGGTGAAGATTTCAAGGTGTGTCGTCACAAAGGCCGCTAGCCAACGGGCAAGCAACCGGACAGACGCGGCAAGCAGGAAAATGCAGAAGGGCCCCACGCAGGACTCGTGGAGTGTGGGGGGCTGATCTTCGGTGCAGATGGTGCTTGGGGTTGGGGCTTCTCAATCCCCGGTGCACAACTTCGAGGGTACCTCAGAAGCTGCGCTGGAAGATACTCGCCACTTTTCCCAGGTAGCCGGTCCCACGTCTCTCGTCGCCTCCACGGATCTCAGCTCGGCTGTGGATGTGGATCAGGGTCGGAGAAGTCTGGAAGTCAAGGCTCTGGTCGGGCTCTGCAGTCGGTCCCTCGTAGAACTTCAGCAAAGCAAAGGGTAGTTTCTTGATGGTGCCTGTTTGCACAGGGTAGCCACTCCTTGGCCACAAGGGAGATTCTTCAGTCTTCTTCTTTCGTCGAATGTCGAAGGTCCAGAGTTTCTGTTCAAGTTGCAGGTTCAGGATAATCTAATCTCCTGGGGCCCAGCTACCACTCTTATACTAATCTGGGGGGCTGGGTTGCCTGCTAGGTCACGCCTTATGGGTGGGACCTGGGAGGGGGGTGGTTACACCCCCTTCCCTTTGTCTAGTTTTGCGCCAGGACTGGGGCTGGTGTGCCCCAGCACCGGTTTGAACTGGACTATGCATGGGACACCTTGTGTGCCCCAGGCAGTGTCTCGTTTCATTCATCCCTCCCTGCCCCAATACACTAAGGCCTGTCTGGGGTGGTGCTCGCACCTCCCAAGGCAGGAAACCTATTGTCCAAGCCTCCCTTGCCGGGATCACTCCCAGCAGCAGGAGATCAGACTTGTGTCGTGGCAGCAGCATCCATTTTGTGATGCTGGGGCTCTGGTTAACTTTAACCGGGTAAGTAGGTTACAACATGTCTTCTCCCTCTAAAAGGGAGGGATAATATCCTCATCCTCAGAAATGGGATGGGGGTATTATTCCAAAGTGTTAGACACCTTACACGACATGTTTTGATAAAGCCAAACCATAGTTACCATAACCGTTTAAGATTATAAGGCACTTTAAGAGTATATGGTAGGCTATATCATAGAACAGCTATAAGGACCTGGTTCCGAAAGCTGCAGACAGGCTCAGCTCATGCTAGAGCACCATCTCACATGTTACCAAACACTCTGCCTCCAGGATTGTTAAGGCCTGCCATAGGAGTGGCTGATAGGTACACATGTGTCTATATATAAGATAGGTATAGGAATACTACACCTAAGCAAGGAGTGATTACACGACCTTGCCCCAGCTGAGTGATCAGCCAGTTGTGTCATAATGGAAGGCCAGGCCAGGGGTGGCATAATACATGCTGCAGCCCCTGGTAGGCCTAGGGTACACCTATGCCCTGGGTACCTAAGGTACACTGTACAGGGGCCAATAAGGTGATCCTATCCAAATGGGTTATGCACCTAAAGTACATAGTATTAATTTAGAGAGAGAACAGCAGGGCTGTGGGTCTGATTAGCAGGCCCACAGCCACATCTAAGTCGAAAACCAGTAAAGCAAAAGCAAAAAGTGGGGCTGAACATAGAAAGCAGACCCTACTCTCCTACAAATAGTAAATCTTACTCCTCTGAAGTCCAACACGTTCCCTACTGTTGTACAGACTGGACTGGGAATAGTAACCTTAACCCCTCCAAAATTCAACACATTCCCTACTGTAGCACAGACTGGAATGTGAATAGTAAATCGTACCCATATGCAGTCCAACACTTTTCCTACTGTTGTACAGACTGGAGTGAGAATAGTAAATTCAACCCCTCCAAAGTCTGACACTATCTCTACTGTTGCACTGACCGGAGTGGGTATCGTAAATTTAATTCCTCTGAAGTCCAACTCCTTCCTTTCTCTTTATAGTATTTTTAGTAAATGTGTATTTTTTAAAATTTGTAATATTTAATTTATTGTGTAAATTAATTAATATATTTTTATTATTAAATTGTTGATATTTTTTATGGTTTTACTGTGTATGTATTATATATGTATTTATATATATATATATATGCAAAGTGAAGTGGGTTTTCCTGGGACCAGTCCCGAGTCAGGTGGAGCGTCAACCGGCAAAAGCCCTAAGCCGGAAGTGAGTAATCCAAAAATCCATCAAGTAATAGACGCACTCTCGGAGGTCAAGTTGCTACACCAAGTTTAATACTTGTTTAACCGCTACGCGTTTCGACACCAACAATGTGTCTTGATCACACGACAGTACAGTTTCAAAGAAAGTGCATAAATAAGCATTGAACATAGACGAAGGACCAACAAATACACCAGTGTGCAAGGTAACAGTAGCGGCCATTTTGTAAGAGGTTAGACTTCACCAATTCATAAATGTAATCACTTAATGTGTCTCATTGCGAATTATTGTCAAAAGCACTAGAAAATTCATTTAGAGAATAATAAGACTCACGTATTGTGAACGCGTGACAAAAACTATTTAAAGCAATTTAAAGCAAAAAATGGCATTTCAATTCTCCCAGTGGATATAATGTAAGACACTCCTAAATTAATTTAATTCTGAAACAGTTGACTGACTTCATGAAATGAAAAGGAGCTCATGTAATGGTGCACCATAAGTATAGTGTATGCAGTCCATCAAAAAAATGCAACAGTGGCAACTCTTAGGCGCATTTGTCACAAAAAATTCATTTCGAGAATTATAAGACTCACGTATTGTGAACGCGTGACAAAAACAATTTAAAGCAATTTAAAGTAAACATGGCATTTCAATTCTCCAAGTGGAAATAATGTAAGACACTCCTAAATTAATCTAACTCTGAATCAGTTGACTGACTTCATGAAATGAAAAGGAGCTCATGTAATGGTACACCATAAGTATAGTGTATGCAGTCCATCAAAAAATGCAACAGTGGCAACTCTTAGGCACATAAGTCAAAAGTACGCTACTGTAAAATTACAAAAGAATCTTCAAAAATATAAGTCCATCTAATCGACAAGTGTCCATGGCCTGAAAACATTAATTGCTTTTTAGTTTGGTCGTCTCCAAGTTCAATCAAAAAGTGATAAATCATACAGAAAAAACTACCAACAATTAACATGTGAAAACCATTGTAAATAGGAAAAGATTTTTATATATTATTTTTATATAAAATAAAAAGATTAATTTTTATCCTTATCTCACAGTGAGTGCAGAAAATCATGTTGAAGAAAAGGGTGGGAAACCCGTGCAGAGTCCTGGAACATGATGGGTCCCTTCCTTTTCTCCTTTGATAAAATGAAAAAAGAAAGGTATTTACAATTTTTTTTAAAAACATGAGACAGATATACTAGAAAAATGAATTCGATTAGTATATCAACACAGTCACAACACTCAGGAGAAAAGCTAAATGGAAAGACAAAGTGAATTAATCATTATGTGTGGCCAGTTCTTCATCCAAGTTATGTCCTCCCGGCATTCGGGTCTCGAGATCCATAATCCATTTGGATTCTTTTTTTCTCAACTCGAGTTCTCTGTTTCCACCCCGTCTGCCTAGGACAATTTGCTCAATTACAAAAAATCTCAAAAGAAGATTGTTAGATTGGTGTTTTTCTTGGAAATGTCTGGCAATGGGATTGTGCAGATCTACATGAGTAATCGCTCTAAGATGTTCCTGAACGCGTTTTTTTACCATGCAGATGGTGCTCCCAACATACCTAAGCCTGCATGGGCATTCCAAAACATATATCACATAGTTAGAGCTACAAGTAAGGAACTGTGAGATAGTTCTTTTAGGGCACCCAGGTACTTCAAACTCTTTAACCATATGACTAGACCTGCAGGCCCGGCAGTGTCCACAAGGATAGAATCCTTTGAGATTGTGAATATTTCTGTTGCTGTTTACAGTTATGTCTCCCTTAACTAACATGTCCCTAAGGCTTCTGCCCCTTCTGTATGTAATAAGTGGTCTGTCGCTTATTTTTTCTCCTATGATGTTATCTGATTGGAGAATTTTCCAATTGTCCGCTAAGACCTTGTTGATTTTTTTGGAATCGTGTGTAAAGGTTGTAATAACCCGTAAGCAGGCTTCTTCTTCCTGATCCTTCCTAGTGTAATCTAGACTCATGGGCCTCGTAACTTCCTTGATTTTATTCAAAACTCGAGTCAATACTCCCTCAGGGTAACCTCGTGCCCGGAATCTAGCAAGTATCTTAGTCTGTTCATTGTCAAAAATTTCATCAGTACCACAGTTTCTCCGTGCTCTCAGAAGTTCCCCATAAGGAATGCTCGCTTTCAACAATTCAGGATGGGCGCTAAGGGCATGGAGGAGGCTGTTACCAGCTGTTTCCTTGCGGTGAAGGCTGGTGATCAGAGTATTATTGTGCACAGTTATGAGTACATCTAGAAATTCAGTTGTAGTCCTGCTTATGTTGTAAGTCAATTTGATATTGTACAGGTTGTTATTCAGTTTGCCAATGAAATCAATGGCTTCATTTTCTGTGCCACCCCATACAATAAAAAGGTCGTCGATGTACCTCATCCAGACTTTAACCTGCACAAGTTCAGATTGAAGTAAAGGATTGCTTTGAATTTCTTCCTCCCATTTGCCAAGAAAAAGGTTCGCGAAACTCGGCGCGAAGCACGAACCCATCGCGGTACCTCGTGTTTGTTTAAAGAGGTCACCGTTGAACATAAAAATGTTATTAACAAGACAAATCCTTATCATTTCCAAGAGCATCTGTGTGTGGTCAAAAAGGCTCATGTTTCTGTCTTCCAAAAAATGTTGACAAGCTCTAATTCCTTGTTCATGATCTATGATGGTATATAGTGAGCAAACATCTAATGTGATCATGATGAAATTGTTTTCCCACTTGATTTTATCAATCCTATTAAGGAAATCTTTAGTGTCCTCTATGTGCGATGGTAGCTGGGTCACATAGTCTCTGAGAAAGTGATCCACATATTTGGACAAGTTTTCATTGACATTCCCTATTGATGAGACAATGGGTCTCCCAGGTGGTTTGTTACTATTTTTATGGACTTTGGGAAGTAAATAGAGTATAGGGAGTTTAGGGTAATCTTTTTTAAGAAAACAGTACTCCTGCCACGTAATGAGACCTGTTTCCTGCCATGTGGATAACTTTTCCCAGGTTGTGGTTATGCTCTGGTTGTATTCTGTGGTGTTGCTTTTACAATAAAATTCGCCATCACTCAGTTGTCTATTTGCTTCCTCTATGTACAAGTCCCTCCCCCATAGCACCACATTCCCACCTTTGTCTGAAGGGCGTATTATGACATTTTCATCATTAGCTAAAGACACAATAAAATCCCTTTGTTTTTTAGACAAATTGAATTGTACTTTGTTAGCTCTTGATATTCTATGCTTGTATTGGGTAAGCTCTTGTAACGCCCTGAACGTCTCAGGATCGTTTAACAGACACGACAATGAGGACGCAACCACTTGTGAAGGGTTAGTTCTTTTAATGAAGGCAAATAAAATACAAAGAACAAACAAAAGTTATAGTCACTGGAATCCTCCAGGCTAAGTACGTTACCAGCCCACAGCACGGATGGTCCTAACCGTCCTCTGCATATACGCCGATCCCGGCGTATGCCAACAGAGGGCAGAAATGAAATGGCCGACAATGCCAATCGGTAGGCTGTGAGGGGCACGAAGAGTGTTGGGGAGAATCGAGGAGTCAGGGAAACACCCAGCCGGGGTCTCTACCTGAAGGGAGCAGCCGCTCAACCTCTTCCTCAGACTGCACCGGGACGCGGAGTCACCTCCTGGTGATGCGTCACCGATACCCCAATCACAAGCAAGAAGACTGAACCGAGAGCAGCCGCTCGATCGATCCTGTGGACTTCCGAGTCTGTAACGCGGCAAACACCTCCTGGTGTGCGTTACAGCTGGCAGTCCCTGTGTCTCTGGTCGGGCTGGGAGTTACGACTCCAACCAGCAAAAGCGCCACTGCGCTTGGACTCAGCCGAGTCAAAAAGCGAAGCTCAATGGTTGACTGGTAGAGCTTCCGGGTCCTTCACAGGTGACGATGGGGCAAGACACGGCCCAGGGAGTAACGACTCGACCTACCTCCGTTCTTGCCTTACTGGAGCACCACTCCGGAACACTGCTCTTCACGAAGCAGGTACGTCGGTGTAAACACAATATCCGACAGCCTTGTACCTCCCGGTTCCTCCCTTTATAGGGCGTGTTTTCCTTGAGTTATGTAACAGCTCTCCTGTTTACATAAGGGCGTGTTTCCCTTGAGTTATGTAACAGCTCTCCTGTTTACATAAGGGCGTGTTTCCCTTGAGTTATGTAACAGCTCTCCTGTTTACATAAGGGCGTGTTTCCCTTGAGTTATGTAACAGCTCTCCTGTTTACATAAGGGCGTGTTTCCCTTGTATGACAGGAATTCTTGACAGCTCTTTAGTCACTACTTCGTGAAAAGTGTCAATGGAGTCGTGGGGAAGAACAGGACAGAAAATAGATTTCGGTTTAAATTGCGTACAAGCCGCTCTATCCGTTGGAATATTAGCTTGATTAGCCATAGACCTAATATCATCCTCTTCTGTGGCTATCCCACCCAATGTGTACAATGTCTGTAGTAGATTAGCATCTCTCATGGTAACCATAGATTGTGTATTGTGCTCTGCACTAATATTGGTATTATCAGGGGGTCTATTGTTCATCAAAGTGTGCCATTTCTGTAGTTTTAGTTTACGCACAAATTTGAAGATGTCCACCCTGGTATTAGCGTAATTGAACATTTCTGTGGGGCAAAACGTGAGACCTAGACATAAGGTGGTTTTCTCTGCTTTCGACAATGTTCTTGATGATAAATTAATGATAGTTTTGTTTACCATTTCGTCATCCATGATTACTTCATGTTTCTGTAGCCACCTCGTCTGGTTCCCATGGGCCCTCTGCTTCCTCCTTTGTTTGTATTTGAGTCTTCTTTGCTTGGAGCGGCTCTGCCTCTTCCTCTTCCTCGCCCCCGTTTCTGGCCCCGGCCTCTCTGCGGTGTTATTCCCGATGATTGCTCCGGTTGGCGGCGGGTTCGAAGAACTCGGAACTCGTCTAAAAAAGTTGCTTGTCTTGTGATTATTTCCACGTCATATATATATATATGTTTTGACAGTAATACATTTTAAATATTTAAAAAAATAATATCATGTAAAATAAATAATGTTATTGTTACACTACATCTACATATTTAAATAAACACAAACACAAGTATGTGTGTATATAATTTATATATCTATATAAAGTATTACATATTAGTGGAATTTATTTAATTTACATTATATTAAATGTACATATTAAAATATTTGACATTTACTACTTTAATTTATATTAAAAAATCAATATTTTTGTCTATTTTTAAGGATATTAGCAGCAACAATATTTTTTTCCAATATTTTTGTACTTTCCATTATGAGTATAGGGACACAATATTTTAGTAAATGATATTTTTGACACAGTGTTTATGTCAAACGATATTGGTTACCTCGATATTTTGTCAGTGATCTGCTGGGTGCGGTCCAGTCGTGAATCGGTGCAGATGGGCTTGCCTTTCGCACATCTTCAGCATGCTGCCCGTGAGTCCTCCACATGCGCCCACTGTGGGGACGCACCTCTGCCTCCATTCATATCTACTTCCTACCAAAAAAACTAGACGGCTCAATAGGCACTAGGCAAAATGGCTGCCACTGTAAACACAAAAGATTTTGTTTGTGCAAAAAATTCACCCGCTAAGCACCGAAGAAAATCTTTGTAACAAAACAAAATGCCCCCAGATTCATGATTTTTTTTGTACTAGTGTTTCACGCAGACTGTAAGGAAATGCCTCTTTTTCAATGGTCACCCCCAAGTTTTTCGACTGATGCTGCTGGTTTCTCGACTCTTACAGTGCACTGAGGCCTACTAACCGGATCCCAGTGCCCAGACCCCTAAGTGTATGTAGAATTCGCTATACCCAATTGGAAATGCCAAACATACCTTTAAGTCCCTAATTTTATGATACCCTGGTAACCAGGGCATGTAAGTTAGAGGGGATACCCCATGTCTTGCAGCACTAGTTGTGCCAATCTGGGAGTCCCCCAAGTAAAAGGAGTCCCCCAGTCCGCCACTGAAAACTGGTAGAGCAGTCCTCTATGCTAGCCCGACTTTGCCATTGAAAGCAACAGCAAAGCCACCACTTCCCCTATACATCTCTGTGAGTCCTGACAGTAAACATGCAAAACCACAATTTTTACTGTGGAAAGACATTGTTGTCCAATTGGTGAGTACAGGATAACATGCTGACCCCGCAGCTATGCTAACTCCTGAACAGTGCGACTCTCAGGAAGGAGAACAATGAGGCATTGCAAGCCAGAGAGGTGATTCTCCCTCCTGCCAACAGCCACTTATGTGTTAGCCCCAAAAAGCAGGCTTCAAAGGGTAAGCTTCCTTTGAAGGGAATATGGGTTACACTAGGAGGAGGGTTGCCCCATTGTTTATGCAGACAGGCTGGCATGGGGAGCAGAGAGAAGGAAACTAGTTGCCAAACCGTTTTCCCCAACAGCATGTAGCCCTGAGGTAGCCACACCCCAGGGGCCATCTTGGGATTGTGCAGAATGGTGCATCCTGGGATAGCTAGATCATACACTCCACAGGAAGTGATCACTAGGTGTTAGAGAACCTGGTAGCCCATTGACTACCACCCACATTCTGACCTGAGTGCACTTTCCGTGCATAAAAGTGACACCCCTGGCACCTATACCTCAGATCTTGACTGGCGTGGAAGTAGGACCAAGGAAGGACTGCCCTGCTGCACTGAGGGACCAGCAAAGGGAAGCTACACCGTCGAAGATTGTACCTGCCGCACCTGGTGGCTAGCGAAGAGAGGGACTGTGCCTGCCATGTCGTGCACAAGGAGAAATCATTGCCAAGCCGAGAGACTCCAAGAACCAGCTGAGTGGCCTCATGTTCGCAGCACAGGGACACAACAGTTGAAGAAGTCTTCTGTGGCAATTTGGTAGCCCAAGGTCTTTAATCCGCCACCATCGCCGCTGTGCAGCACGGAGTACCAAGGCCCAGTTGCACCTGAGTTGACTAAACCAGGGAGTGCTTTTTGAGAGCTGCTGGAACCCTCAGAATATGAGTTATTGACCCAGGAAGGATTGGCCGGTGACCACGACATCGGGCGATTGGTAGTCCAGTGGTGACTGGACTTCTTCCAGACTGAAAAGAACTTCAGCCAGACTGAAGAGGACATTGTCCAGGACCGAAGAGGACTTCGTGGGAGTCCACCTTGCAACCAGGACCCCTCATCATCTTCATGGATGGAGGACTCTGCAGGAAAACACCAGTCAACTGTGTGGTATTCACAGCATTCTTGGATCATCTTCAGCATCCTTCATCCCTTGCATCAGGAACACTCCATAGGAATCAATTGCAACGCGGATAACATACCTGGATACTACTAGAGGACTGCTCCTTCTGTTAAGTTAACCGATGTTGAGGACCTTGCTGCTCCCCCTTACTAGCTCCCTGCCTGAGTTGATCGACTCAAGTACTTCAAGCCAACCGCATTGACACTTACCTGTTTTCTTTGAAAAGGTTTCTAAGGACCTGATTACGATATCGGTCAGAAAGGATCGAACGGCATTTGGATTTTCCTAAACCGTGTCGGAACCTATGTTTCCGACCGAGTTGGAAACATTTCCGACCGACCGATTATGATGTCTAGGTAACCAATCGGTCATTTCGACTCGGTTTCTACCGGCATTCGGAAACTCTGAGTCGGTCGGAGCTGATTCGTACAGCTCAACGGACAGCATTTCCGACCGACCGATTATGATGTTGGATTCCAACAGCCTTTCCGACTCGGTCTGTCTGACACAAAAAGGCTGTCGGAAACCAACTTTGGGGACCCCTAGCAGGCCCCCTTATCCAGAGGTCTCTGTTTGGGGGCCGTGGAGGTACCCAAGGGACCACACTGTATAAGCAAGCATAGTCTGACAGGCACCATGGGGTACCCGCCACAGGGTGCATTTTTTTCCGACATCACCCCTTCACCGTGTTGACGGTCGGAACCCAGGCTCCCATTGATGTCAATGGGAGACTTTCCGAACTGTGTTCGGAAGCTTCATAATCGGTCGGTTTGAACTTCCGACCGCCAGTCGGTTGGAACCATTTCGACAAGGACAGACATCGTAATCAGGTCCTAAGTGTCCAATTCGTTGACTTTGTCAAGGCTTGTACGCTGTTGAATGAAACAGCTTTGTTTTATTATTGCTTGTAAAATCAATATCTCCGGAACCCTCTCATAGATCTTTTTCGTCCTAGTGTCTGAATTTTTATTAAAATATAGTCTATTTTTATAAATTGATGTTGAATTTCTTTAGTGTCGTGTCGATTTCTTCGTCAACTATTTGGTGCTATTTAAATGCTTTAGACTTGATCTTCTCTGTAAGCCTTGCTGCTCAGTGCATCAGCTACCCAGGGATGAGCAGAGGGTTTTACAGATTAAACCTAAGGGTCCTAAAGGGTTGGTAAGTGTATTACACGGTCAGGTTGCACAACCACATCATGTAATACACCCTATTTCCTCACAGAGATAATAAAAACAGTGATGTCGGTCAAAATGGCAATGTGCAAAGAACAACTGCAAAGTGGGAAAAAAGCAGCAAAGACTCTCATAGAGGCGAAGACGCAGCGCGTCCATTTATATCTAATTCCTGGTTAATCAACACTAGGCAAAATGGCGCAGTCACTCGTGCGGAATACCAATCGCTTGCACGAAGGGAGGCGAGACAGCAATACCTGGCCCTTAGGCATCGGCTATATGGAACCGGAGACAGGGCGGGGAAACTCTTAGCTTGGTTGGGCAAGAAGGAGATAGCATCCAGATGGGTGGGAGTTATTCATAGTAATCGAATTAAGGCACAAGATATAGCAAATGCATTTGCGGATTATTACTCCGCCTTATACAAAGAACAGACCACGGTGGGAGATACACAGATTCGGGATTATTTCGAGAGAATAGACCTCCCGGTCCTGTCCTCGGAGGATCGAGACGCTTTAGAAGAGGAGATGATGTTGGAGGAGTTGACGGAGGCCTTGAACAGACAAAAGTCAGGGAAGTCCCCAGGCCCTAATGGGCTGCCGACTGAGTTTTTTAAGGTTAACTCCACATTACTGGGACCGCACCTGTTGGACATGTTTGGTGCCACTAGGGAGGAGGGTACATTACCACCTGATTTGCAGAAAGCTACAGTAGTGGTGATCCACATTCCAGGGAAGCCGTCAATAGATTGTGAGTCATACAGGCCAGTTTCTATCCTGAACTTGGAGATTAAGGTGCTAGCTTCTATTCTGGCAAGGAGATTAGCAGGGGTGATTATTTCCTTAATACACCCTGACCAATCAGGGTTCATGCCAGGGAGAGTGACACGATTTAATCTGAGACGACTACCTAACTTGATGAGTACGATCTAGGGTAGAGCATATGCTGCTCTCCCTGGATGCGGCCTTTCGTGTGGCAGACACTAAGGAAATTCGGATTTGGCCCCAAATTTATAGAATGGATTCAGTTGCTCTACAAGTCTCCGACAGCCAGGGTAAGGGTGAACGGGGCATCGTCCAAGGAATTCGAGATAGAAAGAGGTACTAGACAGGGTTGCTCGTTGTCTCCGATGCTTTTTGCATTGACTCTGGAACCGCTAGCCTGTCTTGTTAGAACACACCCTAAGGTAAAGGGGTTCAGGGCAAGCGGAAGGGAAGAACGCATCTCGCTCTATGCGGATGCCGTCCTCTTGTATGTCACCGATCCCCCATCCACAATTCCGATTCTTTTTCGAGAACTGGGCATATTTGGGAAACATGCAGGCTATAAGATTAATTGGGGTAAATCAATCCTTTACCCAGTCGGTGGGCCACTTGATACGCAGGATCTCCCTCAAGAACTTCATGTTACATCGGAGGGTTTTAAGTACATGAGGATATATGCATCTATGGATAGTTCACGCAGCTACATGCAAAACATTCGGAGGGTATTGACAGAATTTCAGGCCGATGTGGAGAAATGGAGAAGGATGCCCCTCACGCTGCTGGGAAGAGCGGCAATGTACAAAATGGGTACACTCCCTAAGCTTCTGTACAGCCTGCAAAACACATATCATAAGATCCCGGAAGACACCTTTAAGGCGACAGATGGGGAGGTGCGCACTCTCTTGTGGGACGGGGGGCAGCCACGCATTACACTCAACACATTGCAACACAATCAGTAAAACGGAGGGATAGCCCTCCCGGACATCAGGTCATACTACAGGGCGGCGCACGTGATAGCAGTAAACGAATGGGCGCATATGTCGAGATCCCATCCAACTTAAGCGCTAGAACAGGACCAGTTTGTAGTCCGATCCCACCTGCATTACATATATGGGAGGAAAGGGGTTAAGCAGTTGCTGCCGGTGACCCAAAGGGCCCTGGAGGCTTGGAAGGGAGCTGAGGGACAAATGGGTTGGCACCAGAAAGTTATGAGACAAACCTCATTATGGGAGGGCAGGCGACTACCAGAATTGGGGAAACTGAAGGGGTTCAGGGACTGGGACCTGACAGGAATCTCGACGATTGGGGACTTAATAAAAGAAGGTTCCTTGATCTCGTTTGCAGCCCTGCAACAGGAATACCAGATGGGCGAGAGACAAGATATAAGTATATACAATTGCAACATGCATGGGCGGCTGAGGGACTAGATTTGGTTGAAATCCCTGAATTCGCGCCATTGGAGGGCAGCATCCGGCAAGATAAGATACCAGAGAAGGCCATATCTTGGACCCATAAGACTCTCATCAATAATGTCCTGGACAACTTAGGGGCCTTGAGAGGGGCTTGGGAAGAGGTCCTGAAAAACTGGAGGACATAGACTGGGAGGCAGCCCTGATGCACCCACGAGAAGTGTCAATTAAACTGATACTGCAGTTAATTCAACTCGAAATACTGCATAGAATATATAACTAGGTCCCGACTCCACAAAATGGGAATGGTGGAATCTCAAATGTGTCTCCGCTGTCTGACTGAGAGGAGCACGTTTATACACACACTATGGGAGGGCACATGAATAAAAAGTTACAAAAAGTTACTAGTCCATAATAGTGAAGGAACTGAGTGAAGTTCTAGGGGCTCAGCTACCAATGGATGCTAAATATGCTTTGCTGGGGATACCTTCCGACATAGACCTACCCAGGCGGAGTCTTAGCCTGTGTAATTTAGGCATGATAGTGGCCAAAAGGGACATAGCCAAGAAATTGGGAGCGCCAGAGGTCCCAACCCCCAGTGAGTGGAAAACTGAGATGGACATGTATATGGATGCGGAGCAGGTGACTTACAGAATGAGAGGGTGTCCGCGGAAATTCTATAAGATTTGGTGCCCCTGGCTCTGATACTACCGGATTGAACTTCAAGACACATGGGGGGGGGAATATAGTAGAAATGCCCTTGGAGGGGAGAGGCCCCAATGAACAGTCGCCCCGAGACAGGAGGGGAGTAGATCCTAGTGGTAGTCCAATGCCGGGTCCATCAGTAGTACCATGTTGAGCCGACAAGAAAGAAGCATTTACTGTACCTGCATGAGAAATGTGTGGTGTCTGTTGACCATATTTGTACCAAAATGTGAAATTGATATATCTTGCTAATCGTGGAAAGGTTTCAATAAAAAGAGTTAAATAAAAAAAACTTAATCTGTGCAAAAAGTAATCATCTTTCTTTGTCTCCACAGGTATGAGAATCCTTTTTGTCGCCCTCTCCATAAGGAGATGAAAAACTCTGATGTCTACAGGAGGCGAGTCAACGGGAGCTGGAGCTGACGGTGATGGAGTTTGATTTTGGAATTCGTCCCACTCCGAAAGAACAGACTGATCATCCACTTCTCCCTCTTCCCTGTCATCGTCCGTGGTATTAGCATCATGGGAATGACGAGGTGGTACTGGAGAAGGTGGTCTAGGAGATCCTAAAGAAGATACAGGAACCATTGGCATGGGCGTTGATGGAATAGACTCCGCCGATTCAGAAGGAGGAAAACAACGATAATAGTCTTGCAACATATATTGTAAAGGCCAAAGGCATTTGCGCTGTGGGAACCGTGACAGGAGCTGGAGCTTCAGGCTCAGGAAAAGGTTATTTCTCCTGGTCGTCGTCTTGATACTTTATAAATAATTCCGACGGACTCCAAGCCGTGCGGAATCTGTCATCCTCTCCAGATTCTTCTCCTTCTTCCTCCTCAGAATCCAGTAATTGCTCAGGCAACTTCAATGGGGAAAGAGCTTCCAATGAGGAGCCACGACATTGTAGCAAAGAAGCCGCCATTGTAGGCAGGGCGGAGGAGGCAGTAGCCGATGTCGCACACCAAACTGTCGCCTGATTGGCTGCAGTTTGGACTGTACATAATGACTATGATAGTCATAAGTGTGGAAGTTATTTCTTGTAGCTTAGGGCTACTTTACTTTCTGGTTTTGTGTTACCAAGGTTTTTTGGTTATTATATGCATAATTATTGCTTTTTTATGTACCGTGGGACTCCCACTCCGACGACGTGGAATGATTCAGGCATGTGAATCTATGAAAGACACCAATACTGGAGAACCACAGATTACAGGTAAGTAACTATTGTTCTTCCAACACCTAGTAATCAGGTGCTCTGCAGTGATCAGGCCTAGGTCGATGAAGCGTGACGATGCTTTGTTCTCTTTCGATCTATGGTACAGACCTAAGGTGCAGGTTTCCCATGTATTTGACACCGTGCGCTCAGTGCAATTTGTGAGCTTGGTGGTGACAGTGTGCCAGTAAGTGACCAGTGCAGGGCAGTCCCATAACATATGTAACAGGTTAGCATTCACCAGGTGGCATCAGGGACATTCAGCATCTGTGCGATGGAAGTATCTGTTGATATTCTGCAGTGTAAGGTATGCCCTGTATATGATGTAGAATTGTATGAGACGGAATCGTGCAAATCTGGGTATGCGAACTGGACCATGTCTTGTCAGTGCTGGGGTTTTGCAAGGCGGTGTCGCAGTGGTTTTGGAGTGAGTGTAGCCGGTGCGCCGTGTGCATGTGCAGTGAGTCAGCGAACCATTTGATTAGCCTTCTTCCTTTTCCCATAGAGTGCATATATTGTATGGTATGGTGTATTGCCGGTTCTTGCGACGCATCGCCCCAGCTCTTTCTCAGTTCTGCTATTAGAGAAGCATGAAGCAGGAAGTGCCCGTGGGCGAGTACTTCCTTCATTGCTAATGGCAGGAAAGAAATCAACTGTCCATCCCTGTATAGGTCTCCTAGTGTTTGTATCCCTGCTGCTCCCCACATGGAAAGGTCTGTACTGGCAACAAATTTTTGCCCTCTTGGAGTGGCCAGCAGCGGGAGGGCAGGTGCGTACAGAGTATGGTGCTTGGTGAGGAATAGGTTGCGTTTGAAGCATCTGTGGGTCACTGCTAACATTAGTTGCTTCAGGGTTTTGTCCCGACTTCCTGGATGGAAAACCCTTACAATGGATTAATTTGACCAGCCTTGGTGTTGCGTGGCCGTGTCCTGCATGTATTGGCTGCTCATCCATCTGGCAATCCACTGGAGTTGTGCCGCCAGATAGTAGTGTTCCATGTGAGGTACTGTGAGACCCCCTGGTCTATTGAGAGGTACAGTTTGGATAGCGCTACTCGGCAGCATGAGCTATTCCAAATGAACTTGCGCATCACGGTCTCAAGAGAGGAAACATTGGCGGATGAATGTAAAGCGGCAGATTCACGAAGGAGTATAGAAATCTGGGCATCACTACCATTTTTAGCAGGGCGATGTGGCCCATAACCGCCAATGACAAAGTTCATTAGAATGACATATGTGAGCGCATGGCAGTTACTACACGTGTGACATTACCGTCCAGTAGGTTAACGGGACAGTGGTATATCCTGACACGAGATAGCAGAAACTATGTGACTGCCAGCTAATTTGCTGACCGGCAAGAGATAGCCCTGGATCTGCTGCAGTGGGGTTGAAGGAGTATAGGCATGATTTGGCCCAGTTAACTCTGAGGCCTGATAGTGACGCAAACTCCGTGAGCATGGAGTCAATGGTGCCTCTGGGAGCCTTGACGTCCCTGACATAGAGCATTAGGTCGTCCGCATAAAGCGATATTGCATGTATTGTGTCACCGCGCGGTATACCCCATTCCGCTCCTCCAAGCCGGATAGCTGCTGCTAGCGGTTCCATGGCTAGAGAGAAAAACAAGGGTGACAATGGGCAGTCCTGTCTGGTGCCGCATCTAATGGGTATTGGTTTGGACAGATAGGGCCCAGTTTCACTCTTGCTATGGGCAGTGTGTACAGGAGCTTGATCATGCAGAGGCAGCAAGGACCCAGACCGTACCTGGCCAGCACAGGGAACAAGCATTTCCATTCCAATGTATCAAGTGCTTTCTCCAGATCTAAGCAGGCACCCGGATTGCGGCCAATGCTCCAGGGCGTATCTGGCTATGCAGAAAAAGCAGCGCAGGTTGAGAGATGTGTTGCGGGCTGGGAAAAACCCATTCTGGTCTGTATACACCAACGCAGGGACCAGGGGGCAAGCCGTTTGGCCAGTATTTACACCAAAATTTTATACTCTGTGTTAAGGAGAGCCAAAGGGCGATACGAGCCCAGTTGTTCCGGTTCGCGATTTGGTTTTGGTAGGGAGACCAACAGAGACTCACGCAGCTACGCTGGCAGCTGAGATTGCTCCTGAGAGGTCTCAAACAGGGCGGGAAGGTGGGGGGTCAGTTCCGTGGCATATGCTTTATAGTATTTGGCCGGTAAGCCATCAGGGCCCAGTGCTTTCCCAGTGGCTAATGCTTTAATCACGGCTTGTACCTCAAGAAGGGAGATCGGCTCGTCTAGTTCATCTCGCTGCTGTGTAATAGCAGGTAAGGGGAGGGGCAAGAAACTGATCCAGGTTACGCGAGTTCGGAACTGTATTTGAGCTATATAGTGTTTTATAATTTGTTATGAACTCTGCATGTATGTCCGATTGGGTGTGAAGTGTGGTCCATGTGCATGAGCGAGGTGTGAGAAAAGGCTGCCGTGTTTGATCCTGCCTGATTAACCATGCCAGTAGGCGAACTGTTCTTTCCACAGATGAATGGGCGCGGGCCGAGTGGGCAGCGTAGTTTAGGCAGCGCAATCTCTCCAACAGTCCACTTGTTTGTCCTTTACCTTCATTAGAGGATGGGTTTTCGCAGGGTCAGACGCTACTGCAGTTTCCAACTGGAGAAGTGAACGCTCTATGTGTGTTATCTCTTTGTCTAGTTACTTGTGGAAGCCCCAAGTCAGACCCATGCAATGACCCCGAATCACTGCCTTGTGTGCATCCCATTCCGAGCCTGCATCTGTTCCCATGCCCAAGTTTATGTCAAAGTATGTGTGTATGGCTTCGCCTAAGGATTCCCAATAAGGCAGGTCTTCCAAACCGATTGGTTGGAGGTGCCAAAGGTGCGTGGTTTGGCCAGGGCTGGGCTATTTAAGTTGGATGAAGTGGAGATTGTTATGTTCTGTTAATAAAATGTATACAGCGCACGAACACCCTCGGGTGTCTTGGCGCTACCAGTGCTACATACTGTACTCAGTGGTACTACTACTAAAAGAGCCAGGTCTTCAGTTGTTTCCTGAACTCGAGAAGGGAGGAAATGTTTCTAAGATATAGTGGAAGGAACTTCCATTCCTTGGTGGTGTTATAGGTGAAACTCCTCTCCCCCCCCCCAGTTCATCTTTTTATCCTGACCACTGGCCTCAGATGGGCATTAGCCGAACGCAGAGATCTATTTGGAGAATACCATCTGAAGAGGTCCTCTAGAAATTTCGGCCCTTCTTTGTGCAAAGCCTTATGGGCCATGCAAAGTGCCTTGAACTTTATCCGCTGACCAACTGGTAGCCAGTGGAGGTCTCGCATTGGTGATCTGACAGACTGATATTTAGGTATGTCCAGAATCAGTCTTGCGGCAGCATTTTGTACTGCCTGCACTTTCCTGAGGAGGGTAGATTATACATTAATATACAGTCCATTACAGTAGTCAAGATTAGACAAGACTAAGGAGGTTACAACCAACTTTCTGCAGGATTTAGGAATAAAAGGCAACATATTCCTTATGGTCTTAATCGTAAAAAACAAAGAAGACACAACCTTAGAGACTTGAGCTTTAAAACTAAGTTTCTCGTCTATGATAATCCCGAGATTTTTAGCTTTATCCACCGGGGTAGGACCAAGATTATCTGGCCACCAAGCTGGGGACCAAGGTAGAAAGAGGTTTCCCAACATAATCACCTCCGTTTTGCTCGAGTTTAACTTCAACTTCAACTGTGGTCCGAGTGCGTGCGCCCCAAATAGTCGCCTTGATGGCAGTCGGGGAGCAATGTTGCCGATCCTACAAAACAGTCAACACGGACGTGTAAATTATGGGGATGCGGGAAAAATAAGTAGAGTTTCGTCATTGGATGTTGGGCACGCCAAATGTCCCCCAGTTGCCAGTAAGAGAGTCAGTCTTGTATTGTTTGGGCATTTGAGACAGAGTCAAGTGAGGTGTCGAACACGGCATTAAAGTCCCCACCTATAAGCCAGGGTAAGGAGCTCCAGTGCGCTAAGGTGACTAATAAGGGTTGCCAGAACAGGGTCTGCTCGGAGTTAGGGGCGTATTTCGTCCCAATAACCATGTGTCGCCCATTTTATATATAGTGTGCTTATTATCGATCAACTCAACCACAGACATTCTGTCAGACCAGAAATTGACTGGACTGCCATGGAAGCAGCTAGGCAACACTTTCAAAGCCTCTTTATAGAGAACAATTCTAGGAAAGTTACAGTAATTACCGATCCTGACATAAATGCTCTTCTCGCTATATCTACTTACACTATTCCCTGCCAAGGTTGGACCCAAAATACACATTTATGTTTGTGGCACTTAGCAAGCCCTTCTCTTTTCTCAACACCCTGGGAGCTGGCTATACTACACATCCATTAAACCTCTTTAACCAAATGCATGGCCCTCGTGAATTCTTCTATTATAAGCAGACTCAGGCGAGACATGGCTGCCCCTGAAGATGTCGAGAAGGTCCTACTAATGTAGTCCAGAGTGTCTAGAGCTTGTTACATGTAGAACTTAAGGCAAATGTGATTGATCTTATCATAAATGTAACTTGAAAGTTCAGAGCACCCTGGGAGCTGGCTATACTACAGATTCATTAAAACTCTGTAGTATAGCCAGATTCATTAAAACTCTTTAGAAAATTGCCCCTTCCTTGCCAAGCCTTCCTAACATCTGCAGTGATCTTTGGGCCTAAAAGCACCTGCCCAAAGAAATCAAGAAGCCTACCGCTGTACAATCAGTGGACCATCAAGGGAGTTGAGTCTCAGAGTGGGAGTCCAATGGAGGCCTAAAGATGACGCTGGTGACTGTGCACCAGGAACGCCGGGCCTGGCTGTGAAAATCAGACAACACTACATTTTCTGAAACCGCTCAAGTAGTTTAACATTATGAAGCATTTAACCATACAATTGCAGTTACCTTTTTCTGAAGGCATTCACTAATATGGGACGAATGTAAGAGCCTGTCAAACATCAGGTTTCCTTGCACACGAGGAACCCACAGAGTAGCAGGGGATTTGGCACAATCAAGAATATTACTGCAAACACTGAACGGTTTAGATGCTGTTTGTGGAGTTTTGAAACTGAGACCTCACTGGCAGCCCCATTGAACTCTGCCTAGCCAGGGAAGAGGCTTGCACATTGTCTTGAAGAAGCAATCAGGGGCACACGCTGAGAGGGATTCACCACTGTTCCTTGTAAGGCTTTTCTTCACTTTGGACCTCCAGTGATGATGTAGAGAGGATTCCTGAGTCCCTCTGCACAACAGACCACTGAGTCGTGATCTCCTCTGGTGAACAGTATTTATTTCTGCATGGGTCCACTCCTGACACTTCCTTCCAAAGTATTTGGCTTTCTCCATCAAGAACAAAATCAAACAGCACTTCTAACAGAGTTCAGCACCTCCATTTCTGTTCCTAACTTGGCAGGGAAACTGGCAGCCTGGCACTCCAACCCTGTGGCGCAGTGGATAACTCAGGCACATTACTGAATATCAGAGTCCCTCACTGTTTCCGGTTACGGCTTTGGGGGTATTTTTGTGTTTCACACAGACTGTCCCGGCCATAATCGTTAGATCGTCAGGATCCACAGACAGAGGGGTGAAGCAAAGTATGCACTGACAGGGAATATGAAACAAAGGTACAAAATGGGGAGCAGCATGCCCATCCAGCTACTATATAAACCTGCAGTAACACCTCTGAGGAAAAGGAAGCAGGAGGATGATGTCAGGGGCCACCTTTGCAGTTCGAGAGGAGGTCACTTCAGCAACTGAGGCCTAGCTCACTTGAAAGCAGAGGCAGTGGAATTATCCAGGGCCTTCCCTCAATCACCAAAGACCAAAGGACATGAGCACATTCCTGTCGGTTCTCTGCTTTGTCAGACACACAAATAGAAGAGTCCCAAAATGGATCCCTGCTCCCGTTCAGTAAATATCAATATTCACACTCCACGTTCACATACATAGACAGTAAACATGCATGCTCCACCCATGGCATGGATGGATAGAATGAAGGACCCAGTTAGGGGAATAGGCAGGCTTTTAATTATGCAATAGCAGCAGGAATGTCTAATTCTGAAGGTGACAGGCAAGAAGGGCCTATCCTTTCCACTATGATTAAATGCTAACACAATTGCCAGTAATTCTAAGCAGAGTGAGAAGACAGTAGTCACTTTCAAAAGGAGGAGTCCACTTTGGATGCAACTCTTGAAGTCAGAACTGCACGCTGGGGTTGCAAGCCATTACACTTAATTGCAAATATTAAAAACCTTGCAGGGAATAATTATGTATTTCTTAGTAGTCTAACATAGAAGAAAGGCGCATGCTCTCAAGAGCTGTGGAGGGGAGATTTCCGTCCTAATATCTACACTGTTTGGATACCTTATGCAAAAACACTATGGTGTGATTTTGCAGTTTCTAGAAGATTAAACGTACTGCTATGGGGAATTGGTTGCTCATAGTCCTTATGGCTCTCTAAAAGTATCACCATATGTGATATAAGACCATATCAGGGGCTATAAAAGTGCCTATGGTGGATGGGTTAGCAAAATAGTATTGATTGTGATTATGCCTATAAACCAGGAGTAAGGGACCTTTCAACCCTCCTTACCTTTCTGTGGAGTGTGTCATAACATTGGAGGGAGGGTCTATCCCACAAAAAGAATAGCAGTGGGAGGTGCGGTTTGTAATCCATATAGTAATGCTACCTTTAGCTGCATTTCTACCAGAATAACTGCCTCCAAATGTTACAAAGTTTTGGATATGAAGTAGGTCTTGAAGGTCTCCACCTGAATCCTTCATTCAGCAAGATGTGTAGAAATGAACCTGTTGCTACGCATGTTTGCATGTTGGTTTTCTATGACAAGCCCAAAAACAGCAACTCACTACTATATTATACTCTGGTAGATGACTTTCTGGCAGGAAGTGGGTGAAGACGTTATTGCAGGCACTGGTGCATACAGTTTATGTGAAGACATGCAAAGATAAGCAAGGGCTACCTGTGAGATGCTGGCCTGGTATATGATGTCCACTAATGTAAGTGGGCACCTTGCACCAGTCCAGACAATCATTATGGTGATTTAAGAGATCGTAGACAACCTTAGAAAGCTTTCTAAGTGTGTAGCTGTGGAGAGCAGCCTTCAGGCTTAGTCCAGAAGGAGTGTAAAGCAGCTTGTTTTACCAGATTAACATATAACATAACGTGTATTTGTAAAGCGCACGTTCACCCATAGGTCTCTTGGCAATGAATAACAGATGTTTATTGTTACCCAACTCATTGGTACTCATTTTATCGACCTCAGATGGATGAAAGGCTGAGTGGACCCGCCAAGATTGGAACCTGTGACCATGAGGTCAAACACAGGCCCCTGCAGTGGATGCATGAGTCCACTGAGCCACAAGACAAGTGCAGTGTAATCTTGTAGTATAGATTAAGTGAAAAAGAACCACATCTAGTATTTATAAAAATATGTATTTATTATTTAATACTCTCTAGTACGTTCCAATATCTTCTACACGGAGATAAACACAATGCACACAATACTTTAGCAAGGAATCACAGTAAATAGTACGAAATACACAGTGGCCTGGGGGGGGGACCAAAACATATACTAAGAAAGTTGTATAAGAAGCACGACTTGAGTCAAGACAGAGTCGAGAGGAGGTAGAAGTGCTGGGACTGCAAGGAACCACCCAAGGTGAGTAGTTAGGGACTCCACGGAGAGTGTGTGCAGTGTGGAAACACGTCTGCGTGCTCCATAAAACTCTATGTGCAAGTCGCTGTTGGAGTTTTAAAGATTAAGGACCCTTCCCAGTGGACCCTGAAGAAACCCCTTGGAAGACGAGGTTGGAGAGCCACCCCACCCGTGGATACACTAGTACCCACGTTACCTACACCAGTGAAGCCGGGTGCATATGTATGAAGTGCTGTCGGAAACCTCCATCAAACCCAATGGAGGACTGCAGGAAAGTGCCGCTGGCGAAGAAGGAGAAAATGTCCGGTGGAACCCAAGGATGGATTCTTGATGAGAGGTACCTGAAGGCAGAGGGGACAAAGTGTATGTCACTCAGGGGTGACCAGGAGACTTGGAAGACGAATGCCCTCCGATGTCGGGTGTTGCAGGATGGATGACGATGACCTTGACTCTGCAGCTGTGAGGACCAGGCGATGCTGAGGAGGACCAGGAGCCATGCACAAGCTGTCTCACGAAGGATGTCGAGTGCTGAGGGATCAGTGTCTGGCGGGAGCATCAACAAGCCTTGCCAAAGACAAGCCACACAGTAATCAAAGAAGGAGCAATGTCGGGACCAGCAAGGTCCAGGGGACTCACCAAAGGCAGAGGAGTCAAGGCAGGCCCGAGCAATCAGGGAGCCTCAAAAGAAACAAGTGTGACCCTCAAGTGGACCTACAGGCCAGAGGCACTGGAGTCACAAGAGGACCTTAAGCAGCTCACCAAAAGATGCAGGCCAGGATGCATACAGCTGCGGCCGCTGCAGGGTAAAAGAGCAGTGGGGCGGTGTGGCCAGCTGGGGGGTATTTCGAGAGACGACCACAAGGAAAAATTCAATAAATAATTATTTTTCCCTCGTTGTCGTCTCTCGAAATCATCCCCCCCCCCCCCGGCCGGCCCCACGGGTCTTACCTGCAGTGGCCGCGGCTGGATGCATGGAATGCGTTGTGGCTGAGGATTCTGGTCACTGGAGGTGCTGGAGGTTGGGGCAACTTGCAGCCCGAAGATCTTCTTGCAAATAAGCCAACGAGCCTTTGCAACTGCAAGTTGGACACGGTGCACACGGGTTCGGTTATTGCAGCTCCCACGAGGGAAATTGGCCTTAAACTTGGTGAGAGGGCAGGGCAGGCCTCGGGAGCTGTGGAGAATCACCCCCTGTGTTGCAGAGCCCACGGAGTCCGGAGGAGCTCAGGATCTGCATACCGGTCAACTTAGTTGTGATGCCTGCAAATGCAGGGAAGTGACTCCTTCATTCAAAGGGAGATTTCTGTGTCTTAGAGGCTTCACAGGCCTTGGCACAGACGATGCAGCATACTGAAAAGGAGACGAAGTCAGGACCAAACGACGTCTAGCGAAGTCCAGAGAGCCCAGACAGTAGAAGTGCAGTGGGTTCTGAATCTTATCCCACGATGAATCTAGGGACTTACACCCAGTTAAGCCCTTAAGTACCCTTGGGAAAGGGTTGGGGAGATTCAGGGGACCCTCCCAGGGGTCCTTTGTGCAGTTTCGGCCAGAGCGGGAGCCAACGACTCCCAGAACTGGTTTGAACCGAACTATGCACAGGGACACCAAGTGTGCCCCTCATGCAGACTTTCTGGTGCTGGCAAGCGCACCCACCCGGTCCCAATACACTAAATCCTGTCTGGGAGTTAGTCACACCTCCCTGTGACAGGATGCCTATTGTTCCACCTTCCTCTGCTTGAGCTTGGCTCAGCAGCAGGAGGGAAGAAATGTGTCTCTGGTCCTCAGCAACCATTTTGTGCTTCTGAGTCTAGAAGACTGGTACCGGGAACACTGAGAGCCTAACGGAGGGCTCTTCTAGTGCTTGGAATCATACCCCCACACCGTTTATGGTGTGAGGGTATGATTCCAACATGTTTGATACCAAACATGATAGGATTCATTGCAGCTGTTTTTGAGATGGTCAACGTGTAATTACGCGGTGCCCCTCTATATAGTATATGGCTGTTTCTCTGACAACACGGGAGAATGGACTCTGTAGGATGCAGAGGTGTCCTGCTCATGCAGAGGCACCCTCTCACTTAGAACCAAGCAACCTTTCTTCAGGATTGCAAAGGCCTGTTATAGGGGTGACTTATAGGTTTTAAGTGCAGTGACCCTTAGATATAGTAAACCTTTATCTTCAGTAAGTGGTGCATGCACCAACTTACACAGGCTACAATGGCATGCCTGTAGTTCCATTTTGCATGGTCTCCCATGGGTGGCATAATGCATGCGTCAGCCCATGGGAGACCGCTTGGGTACCTATGGCCTTGGTACCTTAGTACCATATACTAGGGACTGATATGGGTACCACAGTATCCAATCTGGAGTCTACCTAAGTACTCAACACAACAATTTAGGGAGAAAGCAGATAGACTGGGGTCCTGATTAGGAGGACCCCAGTCAGACTAGTCAAAATACAGCTCAGCACCAGGCAAAAGTGGGGGTAACCATAGATTCTACTTTCCTACACAATCCCCACCCCCAAACGTAAGGATATGAGACTAACCTTGCCCAGTTGAGTCTTTATTTTCTAAGTGGAAATATCTGGAAAGTCCATCTGCATTGACATGGTTACTCCCAGTTCTATGTTCCACAGTATAGTCCATTCGCTGTAGGGAAATGGACCACCTCAAAAGTTTGGGGTTTTCATCCTTCATCTGTTTAAGCCATAAGAGGGGCTTATGGTCTGTCTGAACAATGAAGTTTAGTGCCAAACAGGTATGGCCTCAACTTCTTCAGGTCCCATACCACAGCAAATGCCTCCCTCTCTATAGCTGACCAACGTTTCTCTTTGGGGTCAACCTTCTGCTGATAAAAGCTACTATTTGATCCTGGTCCTCTGCATTAAGTTGTGACAACACAGCCCCTACCCCCAACCCAGATGCATCAGTTTGGACAATTAATGTTTTAGAGTAGTCAGGACTTTGCAGAATGGGAGCAGTGCACATGGCCTGCTTGAGGTAATCAAATGCCTTCGGACAGCTAACTGTCCACTGAACTTTCTTGGACATCTTATTTGATGTAAGATCATTCAAGGGAGTGACTACGGACCCATATCCTTTGTCAAATCTTCTGTAATAACCAGTCAGGCCCAAGAAAAGATCAGACCTGAGTTTGGGTAGTTGGAGCAACCCATTCCATTGTGGTCTGGATTTTGCTCTGAAGTGGTTGAACCTGGCCTCCACCCACAAGGTGGCCCAGGTACACAACCTTACTCTGCCCTATCTGGCACTTAGTAGCCTTGATAGTGAGGCCTGCTTTTTGCAGAGCAGCCAAAACATTATTCAGGTGGACCAGGTGATCCTCCCAGATAGAGGTAAGGACAGCTATATCATCAAGATATGCTGCACTAATGGCTTCCAGGCCTGTGAGAAATTCATCAACCAACCTTTGAAATGTGGCAGGTGCTTTCTTCAAGTCAAAGGGCATCCCAATAAATTGATAATGCCCAGGAGGGGTTGAAAATGCTGTTTTTGGTTTGGCATCCTCAGCTAGTCTGATTTGCCAATAGCCAGCAGTAAGGTCAAATATGCTTAAAAGCTTGGCTGAGGCCAAAGTGTCAATAAGCTCATGTGCCCTTAGAATTGGATGAGCATTAATCCTAGTGACTGCATTGAGTCCTCTGTAGTCCACACAAAACCTCATCTCTCTTTTTCCACCCTTGGTGTGAGGATTCGGTACAAGGACCACTGGGCTAGCCCAAGGGCTATCTGAGCGCTCAATCACTCCCAACTCCATCATCTTTTGGACCTCTGTCCTGATGCAATCTCTGACATGGTCAGGCTGCCTGTAGATTTTATTCTTGACAGGTAGACTCTCACCTGTGTCCACTTCATGGGTACACCTAGTGGTTTGACTTGGAGTCAGAGAGAACATATGCCTGAATTGATTTATGGCCTTCCTGCAATCAATCTGCTGCTGATCAGTGAGGCTGCCTGCCAAGGCTACTCCATCAACTGATCCATCGTCAGGGTTTTGTGAGAGGAGATCAGGGAGAGGGCCACTCTCTTTCCTCTTGTCCCTCATCAGTTGCCATGAGCAAGCCCATGTCAGCCCTGTCAACAAAAGGTTTTAGCCTGTTCACATGAAGTACCCTGTGGGGACTTCTGGGAGTGCTAAGGTCCACCAAATTGGTGACCTCACCCTTTTGTTCAAGTATGGTGTAGGGTCCACTCCATTTGTCCCGGAGAGCTGCTGGGGCACAGGCTCCAACACTCACACCTTCTGGCCTGACTGATAAACAGTCAAAACAGCCTTTTGGTCATGCCAAGCTTTTTGGAGTTCTTGGCTTGCCTCAAGATTTTTGCTGGCCTTCTTCGTGTACTCGGCCATGCGGGAGTGCAGACAAAATACATAGTCCACTATGTCCTGTTTGGGAGCTTTGAGAGGTAACTCCCATCCCTCCTTCACCAAACACAAGGGACCCCTAACTAGATGCCCAAAGAGAAGTTCAAGGGCTGTAGTCAACCACCTTCTGAGGGACCTCTCTGTAGGGAAAGAGAAGGAAGCGCAGAAGGACATCCCATTTTCGCCTAAGCTTTTCTGGGAGGCCCATGATCATATCCTTTAGGGTTTTGTTGTATCTCTCAACTAACCCATTGCATTGAGGTGTGTAGGGTGTAGTGAATTTGTAATTCACTCCACACTCTTTCCACATTGAAGTTTGTACCTCTGTCTGTCAGTTAAAACTTCCTTAGGGAAGCCCACTCTGGAAATAATTCCTAAGAGGGCCCTTGCCACCACAGGAGCTGTAGTAGTCCTAAGAGGTATGGCCTCTGGGTACCTAGTGGCATGGTCCACCACCACTAGAATGTAACTGTGCCCAGATGCAGTTGGAGGGTTCATGGGACCAATGATATCAATCCCAACCCCCTCAAAGGGAACCCCAACCACTGGAAGTGGGATCAAGGGGGAGTTTGTGATGCCACCTGACTTACCACTTGCTTGGCAGGGGGTACAGGAGTGAAAAAACGCCTTTGTGTACTTAGACATGTGAGACCAGTGAAAGTGAGGGACAAGCATGTCCCAAGTCTTACTTTGCCCTAAGTGTCCTGCCATATGCTCACCCTTGCTCACCCTTGCACATGCTACATGTCATGTGCAAGGGTGAGCAGGAAACCTCTAAACCTCTGGGGTATAACCAACCTCCTGGTGGCACCAGGCTTGGGGTCTCTACCCTCTGAGTACAGAAGTCATTCCTACCAGTAGATCCTATGGGACCCACTGACATTCCCAGCAGCCTCAGCAGCAGCTTGCTGTCTGAGGGATTCAAGAGAGGGGCAAGTCTGCTGTTCCAAACTCAGAACTGCTCTGGAATGCCCCCCTGCCCCCAAGAACTCAGCCTGATCAGGTTCAAGTTCATCTGGGGCAGTTCCTTCACAGTGCCCAAGATCATCTCCCTCAAGCGACTGATCCTCACTCTGAGTCTGGGAGGTAGGCCCAGCGTTGCCCCTTTTGCTCCGCTTCTTGGAAGGCACCTGGTCCATTGTTCCAGGATTCAGGGCCTGTTCAGTGGAAAGTTGCTTTGCTTGTGACCTGGTCACAGCAAACACACTTACAGAGATACCCAGCATTTCTGCATGAGTCCTGGACTCTATCTCAGCCCAGGCTGAAGTTTCCAAATCATTGCCCAACAAACAATCTACTGGTAGGTCTGAAGAAACCACAACCTTTTTAGGTCCAGTTACCCCTCCCCAACTGAAATTAACAACTGTCGAGGAATGGTCAGTCCTGACATTGTTAGCATTGGTCACTTGGTACATTTGTGTAAGTATGATCTGTCAGGAGACACAAGTTTCTCCGTCACCATAGTGGCACTGGCCACTGTGTCCCTGTATGCCATAGCCTCCTTTCCATTGATCACAGTCTGTTGTCTGTACTTGCCCAGGTTACTGGGACTGACAAGTAAGGTGGCAAGATCTATGCCACCATCACAGACTAGAACAGCTGGAGTTCTGACTAAGTCAGAACCCACCTCCGAACCCAAGGTTAACTCTACTATTCCCTTATTCCCTGTTGCCTTAGGGGCAGTGGTTTTAGGGGTATTTTCCTTGTCTTTTGGACAATCAGCATCTTTTGTCCAATGGGTTTCCACCTTACAAAAGTAACTCCAAGGTTTATTTTTGCCTTTCTTGTTGGATTGTGACTCCTCCCCCACCCCTCCCCAGATGCAGGTTTTTGGGACCCTTGAGAAGAGTCTTTCTTGTCTTTGCCCTTGTCCCCACCCTTATTCTGAGTTTTAGAAGAATATTGCTTCTTCTGGTCACACTATTGTTCTGGTTTTTCTACTTCACTCTAGTTCTGACCCACTTATCTGCCTTCTTCCCCAATTCTTGGGGTGAAGTCAGATCTGAGTCCACCAGGTACTGATGCAAAAGCTGGTTCTGACAATTATTAAGGATCTGCTCCCTCATAATCAAAGTATACAATCCTTGGTAGTCATGCACTTTGCTGCCAAGCAACCAAGCTTCCAGAGCCTTAATAGCACTATCCACAAAGGAATATACGACGTTACAACGCATGCAATTACAATGCATGCTTGGGGAGCTAGGTGGCGCACGTCCAAGATGGCCGCACATATGTAAGGCTCGGGACGCTTGGCGAATCAATCCATTAATTATCCTCTTCTCTACTATCATCTACGAATTCTGCTGCTGGCCGATTGCTCCTCAATCCCCTGCGGAGCGGATGGTGCGAAATTTGCGACCCTCCTGACATCGTGGAGTGCCTGGAGCGCGCTGCTGCCCTTTGCCGCACTGTGAGGTCGTTGCGCCGGAGGCCCTCGGCGGCTGCTGCTGTCACCCGAGTGTCAGGGATCCCACATGGGCGGAGGCCCGATCTCCGCTGAGCCTCATACTGTGCCTGCTGCTGTCCGCTGCCAGTCACGGAGCTCCTGCTCTGCCTGGGCCTTCCTCTACGGTTGGTGCGGTGCCTGCCCGGAGCCTGACCTACGCCTACCTGCCGGTGAGAGCGCGTCCCTTTCATTACTCCCCCGAGACCCTTCCTGACACTCCTGAGGCTGGGCCTGACGCCATTGCTGTGGGGATCAGGCCTGCATATCCTCCGGTGGACCTGATGCGCGACTAAGCCCTGCCACATTGGATGCTAACCGTGATACCCACTTAGGCTGCAGGCTGGGCGAGTGAGGTGCGCACCGCTGGCTCTGCATGGACACAGCCACTACCACTGCCGGTATCCGTGGCCGTCTCCGCTTGTGGGCCGGCTTGTACAGACTCTGCCGGCTTTGAGTGGACGTGCTCTGTGCGTGGCTCTGGCTTTGACTGGACTGGGGGCCCGAGCTGGATTGCGTAGTGAGCCGGCGGGGCCACTCGGATTGGAGGGGCCATTACCAGACTTTACTCCCCCCCGCTACACTGCATCTCTGCTGAACGGCTTTCTGCTCACTGCCCACACAGAGCCTGCTGGAGGATTTGGCATACACCACAATCACTGAACCCCCCACTACGTTGACGAAGAGCACGCATTGGTTGGGATTGCTCTACGGGCCAACCGCTGCTCGGCCCTGAACAGTAGTACATCCCTCTCTTGCCAACTGGACGCCTTGCCCACCTGCTCGCATTTTGGAGCAGTACGCCTCCGCACTGTGGCTACCGGTGCCCGGACCACGGTGCGCTGCCTGCACATTACGCTCCCCCCTGCTACAAAGCGGGTGCACCTGGCTGGATCTGTACTGACACCCCCTGCCTGACACACCACCCTGCTGGTAGTGCCGCCCCAAAGGAGCTGATTGCCTACTTCGGATGAGATCCTAGTGCGCCCCTCGGATGCTTTGCTGACCCAGGCCGCTCTGTTCTCCTGCCGGCTACACGCCTCTCCCTACGCACATGCGGGCTACACGACTCTACTCACTCCTTTTGCTTAGCTGCCTGTGCCCCTACAGCGAGGTTCCTGGGTGCGCTGCTGCTCATGCCTGGCGACACCTGATGATGCCCCCGAGGAAGACTCCCTGGTTATTCCCGGTCTGCGCTCTGATCCCTCCGCCTGGTGAAGAACCGGGATTTAAACCCAGCGGCGCAGGGGACACGCCCGAAGTCTTCGGGTTCACCTGTCTTAGAGTACAGAGACACGGGATTCTTCTGTTGACATCAAAGATCAATTTTATTAGCTGCAGCCAGTAACAGAGGTCCTAGAAGTACAACACGGTGTATTTTCTCAGGAGACTGCTCAACTTAATAGAGCGGAGCATCATCTTTTATGCCAAAAACCACGTTCCTGGCTAGCATCAATTACTCACAAATTTGACCAATCGGAGGATGATATTTACAGAGGCATCACATAACGACAAACCCACTTTCAGTTATCCAACCCATCGCAAATGACAAGGTAAAAATCCAGCATTCCTGTTCGAACAGGCCGGACGGGCCCACCATAAAAGACCTCAACCCAAATCAATAATTAGGCCATAAGGCCATAAAAGTAAGGAGCAGAAACAGATGAGGAGAAAGATAGAGGGGTGTGTGCGTGTGCCATAGAATCAATAATATCCTGCTCTTTGATCTCTATCTGACCAGCTGCTTAACAAGGTACTGGCTCAACAAGTTTAGCCTCGGGCAACAGGGTCAGTTGACTCAGGTCAAACTGAAGTCAACACGAGCTCAAACTAAGGTGTATGCGTCCCTAGAGGCTTGCTTGGCCACAGTCATCCTGTAGTCATTAGCCTATGTGAGGGCAACCCCAAAATGGCGGTTATGCACAAAATGGAACCCACGGGTGCAGACTAGATCGTCAAATACACAGTGAATCCATCGGTGTAGCATGACGAAAACGCTTACGCATACCGCACTTGTCAGTCGCGGTTCGCTGACACCAAAATCATCACGATACGACAACATTCATTGAATGGGTTCAGAATTCACGGAACCACAGACCCTCCTTTTGCCCTTACATAGGCAATAACCTAAACTCACGTCAATCTGAGTTCAGGTCTATATTCATCAGATCATTGAGATGTTGCCGTAGCATCATCCTGGTACTTAGTAACTCTCTCTGGACAGGTCTCCTCGAACACGAGGTAGCAAAAAGGCCACAGATAGCAGGAGGACACTGTATACAAAGACAGAACAGGAAAAGGATAGCTAATACCATCCCAATGACCATCAGAATCTTCCATCCCCAGGTGGATAACAATCCCCAGAACCATCCCATTAACGACCAATCTCCTTCGTCCACATGTACGGACTCGGAGAGCTTATGTAGCTTGGAGATGGCTTGGAAAACTGTCGGAGCGTTGTCTGGAATGAAAACACAACAGCTTGATTGGATCAATTTACAGACCCCTCCTCTATCTGCGAGTATGACATCTAACGCAACTCTGTTCTGAAGAGTCATAAGGCGATCCGACTGGAGCTCATCAGTCAAGTTACAAAGGGCGCCGGCAGTCTCGACTATGGTGGACTCAACTACTCTCGTCAATTGCCGTATATTCCTGCTGTTAACCATAGGTCCCCAGAACGGCAGAAAACCCTTCGAGAAATCTCCCAATTCTTGTCCTGCGGTATCTTCCTTTCTGAAGACACCTCTAACGACTCTCATCTTGTGGTAATCTGCCGCAGCTGTAAATGTAGGGGGTAACAAGAACGAGACAAAACATGTGCCCGAGAAATCAGGGGGCAACCATGTATACGCTCTGTCATGGCAAATGAAGTAGGTACCCTTAGCTGCTAGAAACGGTGGGGAAGTCTGGGATGCAAAAACGTATGTCTCAATGCAAACACTCTTCCCTAGCTGAGCTCTAGGATTCTTGCCATTACCTTGCAGACAGTAATGACCCTGATGGGGTAATATCCAAATCGGGGAGGATCTCTTCGCTCGCTGATTCCCACTCAGACTAGCTCCATATCCAGTAACGTTCCATCCAATATACGCTAGCGTCTCATCTCTCGGGATAGTCTCATAAGAACCTATTCCTCTAATCATGTCGACTATTCCCTTGACCAGAGCACTATTCTTCGGATTATCCTTCACAGAACGTAGGGGGTTGACTTCAAGGGCATAAATGAACATTGTTCTGTATGCCCACACAGAACCATTGTAGCTAAATGGCAGGACCAGGTAAGGAATACCTTTATCGGTAGTATGGGGCATAAGGCCACACACCCAACAATTAGTTGTGTTCACTACTCGCTGGTGTTGGTGCAGAAGCTGAACAAAGGAATTATTAGCGAATTCCATTCTCCTAATGGACTCATGTTCGGGCAGAGGGTGAAAAGAATGCGAAGAAACAGTAGGAGGAGGGATGGGTTGTGCAGTGGGCATGAATGTTACATGAATAGAGAATGTCACATATCTTATATATATATTAAAAACATCATTAAACTAAACAGTATAAACAGACATAATATTAAAAAACGTTTTCTACTCCTTATTATACACATTTAGTTCTTGAAGCTCATTCGTTTAGTAGGTCTCTCCATCCCGAAAAACTCCATCCTCTAATCGTGCTGCTCGCGGCGGATGGGTGTTCCGTGCTAAGGAGTGCGCCTGTCGGTCCAGGGAACGCCCTTAGACCAACCAGAACCGTCGACCTAACGTCTTCGGCTTGCACTCCAAGGACTTGGCACCGCGACCCTACAGCTGAACCCGGATGGTGGTTCGAAAAACAAAAATCAAAATAGTTTTTCGGAGGGGAGCTAACCTTAAAAAAAAGCAAAGAAGGAACTTAATTTGTTATTTGTCCCGCGACTCTTGGTCGCAAATTATAACGCTCTTTGCCAGGCAATTTCTGTTCTCGGAAAAGTAGCTCAGGTTTAACAGTGTTCAAACGGTTCGGTGGAGGCACAGCTTCTTGAAGAAGATTATCACTTTCTGGCTCAGTGTTTGTTCCAATCAAACGGGCATCGCTGAAAGGCAGAAAACGAGGCACGGTCTCAGTCTCAGAATCAGGAAGTCCTTTTTGGACCCACCGGTCGTACGGCAGAGGCAAAGGGACCCTCTTACAATGTACGCCGTGAATCCAGTTCTTTTTACTGTGCACTCGTACCGCAGAACGGGTGGACAATAACACCAGATACGGTCCTATCCAGCGGGGCTGCTCGTTCTGGGTTCGCTGAAAATTCTTCACGAGCACCCACGCGCCAGGTTCAATGGTGTGCCCTGGATCTTCAGAAACCTGTGGCAAAGTATCATGAACCTGTTGATGCAGAACACGCAATTTAGCCGTCAATTCGTACAGGTAGTCAAGCAATACAGGGTGTTCTATCTCACTAAATTTTGTCGGCCGTGGCACTCCCCAAATATTTGCCGGGCGACCGAACACAACCTCATAAGGACTCAGACCCATTCGCGAATGCACAGTCATTCTTGTGGACACAAGGGCGAACGGCAAAGCATCAGGCCATTGTAGACCAGAGCTCGCTTAAATTTTGGCCAATTTCAATTTTAACGTGCCATTGTAGCACTCAACTAGACCAGCTGACTGGGGATGATTGGCAGCGTGGAACTTCTGCCGGATTCCTAGCCCATCACACACTCTCTTCATCACTTGACCCACAGATTCCCTCCCATTGTCACTCCAGACCATTCTCGGCAACCCATACCTAGGGAAAAATTCCTTAATAAGGGCTTTAGCTGTGGACAAGGCAGTATTGTCCTTCAAAGGGTAGGCTTCCACCCATCTAGAAAAAGAGCAAACAAACACTAAGACATACTTCAGATTGTTGCACCTCTCCATGTGGATGAAATCTAGCTGCAAAGCCTCAAACGGATACGTGGGAGGAGCAAAATGACCAGCTGGAGTTGGAGTTCCCTTACCAGGATTGTATATCAAACAGACCATACAGTTCTTGACCAAATTCTCTGCACACTTAGGAATTCCAGCATTTTGCCATACTGGGGCCAACAACTTACAAATTCCTTTCACGCTGATATGGGCCATTACATGTGCCATCGTAACCACTGGAAGTACATACGCATCAGGCAACAACCATCGCTGATGCTCTGACAACTCAACCCAACAACCATTCGAGTCCAATTTACCCTTGCTTTCTCTCCATTCATTCAACTCTTTCTCTGTAGCTTCAGCTTGGATGGATTTCCCACTCTCAATCGTATCTTCACACATACTTCTATCTGGAATCCATCTCGCCGGACCCGCAACGTACATTCGACTCATCACATCTCTCGCAGTCTCTTTCGCGACTTCATCTGCAAACGCATTACCACGACCAACATCATCCGTGATTTTCTCATGCGCACTGCATTTTACGATCGCAACTTGCAACGGCAGAGTAAGAGATTCAAGAAGTTCATTCACCAATTGACCATGTTGGATCTTGGTCCCATGCGAAGTCAGAAACCCACGTTCTCTCCACAATCGTCCAAAGCTAAGAGCAACACTGAACGCATACTGGCTGTCAGTGTACACAGTCACTCTTTTCCCTTTCGACAACACACACGCTCTTGTCAATGCAATCAACTCTGCCGCTTGTGCTGAATTATGTGGGATACGAGCAGCTTCAACAATCGTATGCAAAGTCGTAACCGTATATGCCGCAGTCGTATCACCATTCGGAAGCTTAAAGCACGAACCATCAACCCATAAAGTACCATCACATTCTGCAAGAGGAGTGTCCCTAAGGTCTATCCTCCCTTTCGTTTCTTCCTCAGTCCTAAGAAAACAATCATGCTGTTCGGTATCATCTGTCTCAGTTGAGATCGGCAACAACGTGGCTGGATTCAACGTGTTGCATCTCTTCATATGTACATGACTTGCTAACAAGGTCAATTCGTAACCTGACAACCGAGCACTAGTTAAGTGCTGTGTCTTGGTACGGTTCAACAAGGTATCCACTGCATGTGGAACCATCATGATCAGTGTATTGTCCATCACCAAACCAGCAGACTGTCGGATTGAAACAGCCGCTGTCACTGTAGCTCTCAAGCAACTCGGCAACGCTCTAGCTACCGGATCCAAAGTCGACGAAAAATAAGCACATGGACGTTGCTTATCGCCAAACTGTTGAGTCAAAACTGACAATGCACATCCCTCTCTCTCATGGACATACAATGTGAAGGGTTTACTGTAATCGGGAGTACCCAACACAGGAGCCGAACACAGCGCATCATGCAATTCTGAAAAACTCTTCTGACATTCGTCAGTCCAAGGAATAGGATTCGGAGTATCCTTAACCGTAAGAGCTATCAAAGGTTTTGCAAGCAATGAAAAATTAGCAATCCACTGTCTACAGTACGATGTAATACCTAGAAATGCACGCACTTCTCTCTGTGTCGTAGGCACACTCATTTTTGCAATCGCTTGAATTCTTTCTGGGGTCAATCTTCTTCCCTCCTTCGATAAGAGGTGACCTAAGTAGGTAACTTCTTGTCGGCAATATTGCAACTTTGAAAGAGAAACCTTATGATTGAAATCAGACAAGTGATGTAACAACGACAGAGTAGCCTCTCTACAAGTCTCTTCATTGCCAGCAGCGACTAAAAGATCATCAACATACTGAATAAGGGCAGCACCATCAGGTAAAACCAACAAATCAAGTTGCGTCTTCAAGGCTTGACTATAGATCGATGGACTCTCACAATAGCCTTGAGGAGCGCGTTTAAAACGGAAACTTCGGCCTCCTAAAGAGAAGCCAAAAATATCTCTACTCTCCAAGGCAATTGGGATGCTGAAGAAAGCATTCTTCAGATCAATCACCGAAAACCACGTGGCTGTGGCCGGAATCAAAGTCAGTAAAGCGGTGATATCAGGCACGACAGGGAATTGTGGAACAACGATCTTATTCACCTCGCGAAGATCGATCACAAACCTATATACAGGAGGTTGTGAAGAATCGGTTCTTTTCAGAACAGGCAACACCGGACTATTGCACACATTACCTCTCATTTCCTCAATCACACCTTTCTCAATCATATCAGAGATGATCGCCAAAAGTGCTCTTTCACCATCACTTGAGATATGATACTGTGGAATGCGTGGCAATCTAGCATTCGCCTTCAATGTCACAACATATGGCGGAATCTCCAAGAGACCCACATCATTAGGACCAGTAGCCCAAAGAGAATCAGGAAGAGAAGACAATTCAGCTGGAAGTTTGTCTTTAGCCAAATACATCGGAGAGATCACTCTCTTTCCCAATGTAAGCTGTACTCCTGAAGGAGAACAATAAAGCGTCACATACAATCTCTTCAACAAGTCCAATCCCAACAAGTTCTCACCACAACCTGTCGTCAGAATGAGGGGTGCTTCGAATTCACAAGGTCCGACAGAAAGAGACAAAGGACTATAAATCGGATTTTTAACCGGGGCGCCAGAAAAACCTACTGAAATATTCGTTGAGCCAGACAAAGGTGCGCCAGGGAGTTTAGAGTGCATGATAGAACTCTTCGCAGCACCAGTATCCAACAGAAAAGGCTCTGACACACCTGATGCAATCACTTCAACATAAGGTCCACTCTGATCTACTGGAACTGAAACGACTCCCTCTTTTTGTCTGTGGCTGTCCTAGCAATCGTTACCTTCCATATTCTCACCTTCAACGTAATAATCATCCGAATAGTATTGAGCCGTCCTTCCAGACGCACCATTCTGTTGATCAAAACAATTCATCGAATTCTGCGGAGGCAAGGAACGCGCAATCTGAGGCATACCACATCCTCGACCTCGCGGAGCTTGTTGAACACCTCGACCTCTCATACCAGAGACACCATTCGTGCGCTGTAATAAAGTCGGGCAACTAGTCTTGAAGTGACCCTCTTCTTTGCAATACGCACACTGATTAGGACCTACAGAAAAACGCTGTTGAGAAGACTCGAACCTTTGCGAGTTTCTCTGATATTGTTGGGGTTGTTGATAATCACGCTGGGTGTTGCGAGGCGGGTATGCTTGCTGCAAAAGAACCTTAGTCTTCAGTTCTTTAGTCTTTTTATCCGCTTTCTCTATCTCATCCTTATTTCTATTCTCATAGTACTGGGCAGTAGCCAATATCTGTGCTGACGAAGAAACAGCCCAGGCACTTTCAGAATCCTTCAACCTATTGCACAACTCGGGAAGCAAATTATGCACAAACTTGTCAACGAACAACCTTTGACCACCTTCTGTACTCATGTCTTGACCACTGTGGTCTGCAAACGTCTCTTCAAATCGAGTGAAAAAGTCGGACACAGTTTCGTCTTTCTTCTGCTTGCATGCAGACAACTTGTCCCAATTGACACGCATATCCGGCATCAAAGTCTTCATATAATCAATAATTCTACCAAGGAGGTCAGCAATCACATTCTCGGGTTTAGCACCACCTATTTGTCTTTCATCTGCAGTTCTAAGGTTATTCCATGTATCACCTAATTCCTGCGCATGATCCGTATGACGAATCTTACTCCATATAGGCTGTGGAACAACATTCCCAAATAACATATCTATATCAGCCAGATTCATAATACATGAACCCGCAGTTTGAGATAGCTCCTTATAAAACCCCGCAGGATTTTTACGTGGATCAGGCAGAGTCTGCTTTAGAGCTAGGACTTCGGCACGCTTCCATGGAACATGTACCCAAACGCGCTGGAAATGTGCCAGAACAGGTGGATTAGCATTCCCATCACCAGGTCTCCAAAAGGGAGGAACCTCACGCATCGGGTATTGACGTGCCTTTCTCCTAACTGAAGAATCAGGCTCAAACAATGACCTAGAAGGAAACTCACTCCTAAACGACAACAATGTCGCGACTGCTCTTTCAACATCAAGACCCACTATAGTTCCTTTCGCAAACTCGGACCGCACACGGAACAACTCATGCGGAGTCTGCCCTACCTCGCTATCTTCCCACTGTTCACGAAGGAAAGAACACATCATATCGAATACGTATCTCTGTTTCGGTGCTTCCCATTGATGGAAAGCATCCAATAACACCCTCAAGATCATAGTGCGAAGGAAAGGTAACCCATTTACGCGCCAAGTGATCTAACACTGTCCGTTCATCAGGACCAGGCAATTGACTACGCAATTGCTTACGCTCTACAACAAGAGACATACGCAATGAACCCATTAGAAGAGAAAAAAGACTAGCAACCGCATCAGTCATCCTCCGTCGAGCAGAAGGAGAAGGTGACAAAAGAACAGGAGACAAAGCAGAATGAGAAGGAACCGAAGTCGGAACAGTGACAGAGGGAACAGACAACACAGGTATAGGAGTTGCAGACGAAGGTGGTAGCAAAGACAGCGGCCCTTGAGAAGGCTGCGCCGAGGCAGTAGTAGCCAGTAGAGGGAGAGCTGTCTGTTGAGGAACCACTGGAGGTAAAACAACCGGGTGTCTCGCAACTACCAGTGGCGGAGGTGCGGTAGCACTCTGAGCATAAGGGGGTGGCGAACTTAATAGATGCGACATTAAAGGATCTTTCGCAAGATCTTTCTTTTCTTCTTGCTGTTGAGGCGGCAAAGCTGGATACCATTTGTCTACTGCTAATTTACGTTGCCTAAACATCTGTTCGCTTTCTTGCTCTTCCTCATTATCCTTAAACTGTATAGCAGCCTGCACCATCGACATACCTCGTGCACGCTTTTTTCGTTTCGCTAACTTAATTTCCTTTTGTTTGGCTTCCTTTCGCCAAAGGCGGAAAGAGTCAAACATTGCCGGCCGGGCTTTCTTTTTGAAGAGTCTGACTTCCAAATTATCTAAAATTTCCGTGTCGTAACTACCATATTGGGGCCACTTTAGGACACCATCCTTCCTAGTATACCTAATCCATACATCATTATACGTGATGGGGCCCACGCCGTGTTTTAAATAGAACTCATAGGTCGGAGTTCCAATGGTAGGCACCGGACACGAGTCCTCCAATCGGGAATCCCTATTACAACCATAACAAAATATCTTTCCAAGTCTGCTAAGACCAGGCATCTTCGCTCACTAGTCTAGCTTCAAACTTCAAGGGAATATCAAAACGATAGCCTCGTGAATACACGAGTCCCTCGGCTTTGGGGCCTGCAGGTACCAAATCAAAGCGATCCCGAAGGATACCAAATCAAACTAAGGCCTGGGAGACGCTCCACTCATACTTAACTGAAATATCGATGACGTCGCCAGAAGACCCGTCTATCGTCTCGCTTTACAAGTCATCAAAGGGCTCCAAGACAGGCCGACAGTCAGGGCAGCAGTCCTTCGTAGCCGTCGGAATGCGGGGAACTTCGCAGCAAAGACTTTCGGACCACAACGACATACAGGGGTCGATGAAGTGGTAGGCCTCCCTCCAGAATTTTCACACGAAGCTCCTCACAATCTTCAGGCTTGGACCAGTACCGCTGAAGTCGCCCCAGAGTTGGGCACCAACTGAAGAACCGGGATTTAAACCCAGCGGCGCAGGGGACATGCCCGAAGTCTTCGGGTTCACCTGTCTTGGAGTACAGAGACACGGGATTCTTCTGTTGACATCAAAGATCAATTTATTTAGCTGCAGCCAGTAACAGAGGTCCTAGAAGTACAACACGGTGTATGTTCTCAGGAGACTGCTCAACATAATAGAGCGGAGCATCGTCTTTTATGCCAAAAACCACGTTCCTGGCTAGCATCAATTACTCACAAATTTGACCAATCAGAGGATGATATTTACAGAGGCATCACATAACGACAAACCCACTTTCAGTTATCCAACCCATCGCAATGACAAGGCATAAATCCAGCATTCTTGCTCGAACAGGCCGGACGGGCCCACCATAAAAGACCTCAACCCAAATCAATAATTAGGCCATAAGGCCATAAAAGTAAGGAGCAGAAACAGATGAGGAGAAAGATAGAGTGGTGTGTGTGTGTGCCATAGAATCAATAATGTCCTGCTCTTTGATCTCTATCTGACCAGCTGCTTAACAAGGTACTGGCTCAACAAGTTTAGCCTCGGGCAACAGGGTCAGTTGACTCAGGTCAAACTGAAGTCAACACGAGCTCAAACTAAGGTGTATGCGTCCCTAGAGGCTTGCTTGGCCACAGTCATCCTGTAGTCATTAGCACAAAATGGAACCCACGGGTGCAGACTAGATCGTCAAATACACAGTGAATCCATCTGTGTAGCATGACGAAAATGCTTACGCATACCGCACTTGTCAGTCGCGGTTCGCTGATACCAAAATCATCTCGATACGACAACCTTCATTGAATGGGTTCAAAATTCACGGAACCACACAATGAATACTAGATTAGACTTCCTGGTTCAAAAGGTTGATAAACACGATAGCCAACTGAAAGAAGCGGAACGCTGTATTTCTGAGACAGAGGACACCACCTCCCAGATGCAACAACAGATGTCGCAAATGGACAAACTCCTAAAAGTAATCGCGGCCAAGAACGAAGATATTGAGGCGCGCAGTCGCCGGAATAACATCCGCATCACGGGCATCCCAGAGCGCACCAACACGGGGCATATGGAAGATTATGTTGAGCGCCTCCTAACCACTGCCTTTGGTTCTGAATCCTTTTCGCCGCAACTAGTGGTGGAGCGCGCTCATCACTCCCTCGGTCCTCGACCGCCGCCAGGTGAGACCCCCAGGCCAATTGTGGCCTGACTGCTGAACTATCGGGATTGCGACGCGGCATTAAGGAAAGCCCGTGAGCAGAAACCACAGGAATTTGACGGCATCGCGTTCAGCATCTACCCGGACTTTACCATGGCGGTACAGGAGGCGCGCCGTAAATTCCTCACTCTCAAACAAAAACTATGCAGGGCCAACATAGAGTATGCCCTCATGTACACGGCACGTCTATGGATCACGAGCAATGGTAAAAATGTCTTCTGCACAAACCCACAACAGGCGGAGGATTTCCTGAAAACCCATCAGAAACGATCCCCACGGCGTGACGCTGCTTCTCGCCCCCCCTCTCCGTCCCCTGACTGACTGACAGCCTCGTAAACCTGGCCTGCACTGCCATGGGGGTTCCTCCTCGCCCCCACGGGCTTTGCTGTGGAGGGTTCTGGCGAGGGTGCGGAGCGTCGTCTGGACGTCCATGATGCTTCTGCCTTGAACTGGATCCCCCTTCAAGACTTTTTTCTCTGCAACAAGATCCTGGACTGCTAAGTGCCCTGCTGGGCTTTGAACGCTCTTACTGGCCTCCACTGTATTCTCTCTCTCTATCTTTTATCCTCTTTCTTTATTCTATCTTTAGTATTTCGGTAGACTAGACCTAGGCATTGCCAAGCACCCTTCACCCCCCACCTACCACCTCCTCCCACTTGCCATCCCGTGGCGACTGGGACAGTAGGGCTGGTGGAGGCACTGGGAGCGGGAAGGTTAACTGCCCACTGGCACCCTCCCTCAGCCCACCCCCTCATATGGGAGATACCCGCATAGTTTGATTTTCCTTATTTTCTATGGCCATGTATCGGCCTTGCTATGCCGGGCCTTATTGGTTCTGTTAGATTGTCGATATTGTTTGCTGGGTCAGGGTGGGCTCGCAAATACTGGCACATTTGGGATGCTGTTGTGGGAGGGGGTGGGTTGGGCATGTTTTGCCTGGATTACTGGGAATGCTCAGATGGTATGGACAGCACATATTTTTTTATGAGATTGCTTAGCATTGCTATATCACTTCTCATGCTGAACAGGACGCTCTTTTATAAATTCAAGCATTTTCAGCTGTGCGTGACGCCACAGGAATCTGGGGTGATGTCCGGTCTCGCTGATTGCTGTGATGATAAACCACTGATGCCTTCACTTTTTGTTTGTTGGGGGGGAGGGGATGGGAGGGTCATGTTCTTCACTGTTCTGCCACACATTTGTTACGTATCAACTCAGCTATTGATCATCATGTCCCAGTGTCAGGAAACAGGCACGACCTTTGCTCAAATAGACACTTTTGCCAGCTATGATGTTGCCCACTGACGTGACCACACAACCTGACGGGCCAAGCATCAAATTGCTAACGTGGAATGTCCGGGGTCTCCGGGATCCGCGAAAACGGAGGCAAGTCTTAGCATATTTAGATAGGCACCACATTCATGCTGCCATGCTACAAGAAACTCATATTGACCCCCGCCGTCCCTCCTGCTATGGCAGCAAATGGGCATCTGCACGCGCCTTCTCCTCCTACTCGACCTACTCGCGAGGCACCCTCATACTAATCAAAAAGAACACACCTTTCGTGATGGGTGGACATACAGTGATACGGCCGGCCGCAGCTACATAATCTGGGGTACGCTAGACACCCACTCTGTTTCACTTGTCTGTAGCTATGGGCCCAACACAGACGATCCTGACTATTTCACCTCACTTTGGGGACAAATCCTAAAAATCGGCTCTACACACGTCATATGGGGGGTGATTTCAACCGCTCCAATCCCCTACCCCATCATTACACTAACATTCGGGAGGCCGTGTCCGAACTGATCGCGCAGCAGGTACTGGTGGATGCCTGGCGATATGCCCATCCCGCTGGTAGAGAAGGTACGTTTTACACGGCAGGTCACGCCACGTGGTCTAGATTAGATTACTGGCTCTGCTCACGTGGGGTGGCCCTCTGGATTCACTCTGTCAAGCATATAGCCCGCACATACTCGGATCACGCCCCGGTCTGCTTGGAACTCCGTCCCCCTAACTCCATTGATGCCCCACGCTGCTGGCGACTCGTCCCTGAGGCACTATTGGATGCAGTTTGCCAAGCTGAATTGGGAGAGGAGATTGCCGACTTCTTCGCTCGGAATAGGGGCTCTGTCGACCATATGGGCATGCTGTGGGAGGCCTTCAAGGTCACTGTCCGAGGTGTGGGTATATCAAAACGTTTTGGGGTACTCCGCGACATACGGCGGACCCTGTGCCATCTCGAGACAGAAATTAAACAACTGGAAGCTAATATGTGGGCTGCAGACTCTGGAAGTCAGCGTGCTCTCCTCCGTAAAAAGCTCACGGACTAAACCACTGCCGCGGAACGTGAGGTGAAGTTCAAGGGCAAACACTTTGTCGCTCGGCGATATGGGGAGGGTGAGAAACCTGGTCGTGCGCTGGCCAGTACTATTGCACAGCCGCGCTTCTCAAATTACGTGCTGGAGGTGCTTGATGAAGCGGGGGCCCGCCACAGAGACAGTTGCGATGTTCTGAACACCTTTACATCATATTACACGGATCTCTACGGTACACAGCGCACATCTACTCCAGATTTCTCCGCATACTTCGGTGACATAGCTTTAGGGTGGCTGGGTGACTCGCAACTCGTTCCTAGAAGTGCCATTTGAAAATGACGAGTTGAGGGAAGCCATCATGCAGATGAAATCGGGGAAGGCGCCGGGTCCCGATGGCCTTCTCATAGAGTTCTATAAGACTTACATAGATCAGCTACTTCCCGTACTGAAGGAGATGCTTCTTGAAGCCTGGAAGACCCGTATTCTGCCTGCATCAAGGAGGGAGGAGCTAATCACGTCTCTATTAAAACCAGGTAAACCCGCAAACCGCTGTGAATCCTATAGGCCCCTCTCTCTCATAAACACGGATACCAAAATCCTTGCCAAATTGACCGCGAATTGCCTCAGCCTCCTGATGGACAAGCTGGTCCTTCCAGACCAAGCAGGGTTCATCCCCGGTAGAGCAACCTCGCACAACCTACGGATGTTATTTTCTATATTGCAGGCGGTAGACCCCGGGCTTGCACTGGTAGCAGTATTTCTCGATGCCTCTAAGGCTTTTGATTCGGTGGAGTGGGACTACCTATTTACCGTCTTACAAAATATGGGCCTCCCTGCAGGCTTCTTGCGATGGATTCGACTTCTTTACACTTCGCCTATGGCGAAAGTTCTGATTAACGGACACATGTCGCCTTCCCACCCCCTCTCTCGTGGCACCCGCCAGGGCTGTCCACTCTCCCCCATTCTTTTTGCCCTGGTTATGGAGCCACTGGCAGCCAAGATTCGGCAACACTACAGCCATGTTGGCCTGTGATGTCTTCTACACCCGGTCTTAATTTCCTTATATGCGGATGACGTCACCCTCTACATCAAAAACCCCCGTCAGAATCTGAATCCACTACTGCGCGAGTTTGTTAAATTCGGTGGCCAATCAGGTATCCATATCAACTGGTCCAAATCCCAAATATTCCCACTGACCAGCTCTGCCACTCCCTTTGAGACGATGACGAGGTTCGATATTTGGGGATCCACGTTACGGCGGACAGAGAGGAACTGATGCGTCTCAATTATGGATGCGCAATTAGCATGTTACGGGATGCATCATGCGTTGGATAACACTACCCCTCACCATGGCCGGTCGGATCTCCCTCATGAAAATGATCATACTCCCCAAATTCTTATACCTCTTCCTTAATATTCCGTACGACCCCGGACAACACTTTTTTGTCACCCTTCGGTCGGAATTGCTTAGACTAGTGTGGGGCGGTAAACAACCTCGCATCCAATGGGACACACTCATAAGGCCCTACGCATGTGGTGGTTTTGACGTGCCCAACTTCGAATTATACTATTTAAGTGCCCAAGCTCACTTCGCTCACTTTTGGTTTCACCAACCTCGCTACACCCCACATGTCGTCATGGAACACTGGCTTGCAGACCCCATTCCATTGGATGGTGTCCTTCTTTCCAAAGTTGAGCCCCGCGGACGGTCCCCCACTTCGTTGGACTGCACGGTTAGGGCTTGGTCTCGCATTTTAGCCCGCACACCTGCGTCTTGCCTCTACTCCCCCCTTTCACCACTCACTTATCACCCAGAAATATCGTTGCTACAAGAGGGAGTTTTCAAGAGGGTTACGCGTGCCCGTAATATCCACTCCTGGGGAGATTTGTACGTAGGTGGGAAGTTTCGTACCTTGCAACAATTATGTCATGACCCTCCGCCCTCCACCATGAAATCTTTTTATACGCCTGCCTCTGCCATGGCATCCAAGCAAACTACCCTGGCTACCCCTCTGAACCAGCAACACTGGCCCCGCTACACCAGATATTGCGCGTAGCCTCCGCCTCGCACTTAGTGTCCACACTTTATCACACCTTGTACATAGCTGCAGGCTACCCCCCCCGTGCACAGCCAGTGCCAAGTGGGCATAGGAACTTGGTCAGGATCTCACTGACGAACAGTGGGCATTTTGCTGCGTGCAGACGGAGCAGGTCTCCTCTAACAGCAGACATCGTATTATCCACTATCGCTTTTTACATCGTAGTTATTACACCCCGGTTCGCCTCCACAAACTGGGCCTGCGGGATACACACAGCTGCGACAGATGCAAAGCGGAACACGCAGATTTTCTACACCTGGCTTGGGGATGCCCCGAAGTACTCGCCTACTGGAGGCAGGTGCTTACGGCCCTTGACGCTATGACAGCTGCACCTATCTCCTGGTCACCACTCATAACTCTTCTTGGGTACACCGCACACATTCCTGCTCCGCTTCGGAAATTCGTGTCCTTTTGCTTGGTGCTGGCTAAGTGCCGAGTGGCCTGCAGATGGGGTCGGGGCCAGGCACCTAAATTTAAGGACTGGCTGGGGGATCTGATCTTTTGGCAAGACCAACTCTGTACATATGCTGAATTGCTCCCTTACTCTTCACGTCCCCGGGACATCTGGGGCCCGCTGCAGACATACCTACTAGAACAGCCGCTCAATACTGTACAGGACTCCTGAGACCCCACATTGACCTTTGGACCTGCTCCCCTGTTTGTGCGCCGGCGCCTATGCTCAAGCGAGCTGTATGGGCTGTGCCCTTGCTACCCACCCCACTGGACGACATACATCTACTCTCATTCGGACATATGGTGTATACTGACGCCCGTCCTGGTGACTCCACAATCTACTCTCCCCCCCCCCACCTCTTTCATATGCTGCTATACTGACCTCTGGCAATGTGTATTAATTCATACTGGTTGCTGATGCTTGTCCCTCTCTTATCCTCCCTGTTCAAATGTCTTTTTTTGATTTACGGTGATGGATTGCTGTTTATGATATCATTGACCATCTGTTGTATACGCTGGATTTCTGATTGTGTGGCACTGTTGTAAAAAATCAATAGAAATATTTTTTTTTTATTTTTTTTTTTTAAAACCTTTATTTAACAGATAAAGTCATCACATGGCATTTGCCTCCATCCACTTTGGGCCGGCAGCATATCATGATAAGCAGAGTAATAAAGAGGTACACAGCGAAATGCCAACAACCCTAAAGGGCCGGCCGCGCGACATTATATATGGGTTTTGCATTTTAGTAGAACATAGATACTATTGTTCAAAAATAGAAAAAACAACAACTAAATACCCCTTCCCAAACTAGCTTCACGATGAGAAGAACAGTCCGAGAGTGAAGAACTCATAGCGAGCCAGGGGGCCTCCTGGTCAATAAATCTCAGGCTTTAATTCGGAATCATTACAGTGCATATCTTGACAACATTACTATCAATTCTTTAAGCAGTGCTCCTGACAAACCAACCATACACAGCCGGGCGCACAAGTTCACCATCTGTCGCCTCACCCAGCCAGCCGCAATGGGCGACTCAGCTCCAATAGGCCTCAAGAGCAGCGGGCAGGTACACTAGTACAGGGTCTCTAAGAAAGTCCCCAGTCTCCCCAGCCGGCAGCCAATCCCAGACAGCTACAATGCTCTTCTGTACCCCCCTGCACGCCATCCGGTCTCCAGTCTAGTCAGGGAGAGGGGGGGCCACCTCATCAGGTAGCAGAGGGTACAGCAATAGGTACGTCTTCAAGGGGTCCCAGATGTCCCGGGGTCGGGAACCAGCCGGAAGAAGGTCAAAGTAGAGGGCAAGCCGATCCTGCCAAAGGATCATTGTTTCTAGCCAATCTTTGAATTTCGGCGCCCTCCCCCTTCCCCATCTGCAGGCCACTCTCCACTTGGCGAGGAGGAAACACAGCGAGGCAAATCTCCGATGCAGCACAGGGAGGCGTTCCGTATATCCCAAAATGCCCAGCAGTGGAGTCGGCGGGAGCGCAGCACCCAACATTTTCCCTACTGCCTCGAAGACCTGTTCCCAATATAACTGAAGGGCCGCGCAGCTCCAGGCCAAATGCAACATATCAGCACAATCTGTCCGGCATCTATCGCATCTAGCGTCCTCCCGCAGCCCAAATCTATGCAGTCGAGCAGGGGTGTAATAGTATCGCTGTAGAAACTTGAAATGTGTGATGCGCAACCTGCCACTAGAGGACACCTTCTCGATTTGTAGACAGCAGTAGTGCCATTCCCGGTCCGTGATGTCATGTCCCAGTTTGCTAGCCCACTTAGCTCGAGCAGAGCCGTGCGAAGCGCCGACCTCGTCATACACAGATCGGTACAGAGTGGACACCAAGTGGGATGCTGTTGTCGCGCCCAGCAGGGCATGTAACTGAGGGAGCACCGGCGGCTCATGTGGGTAATCTGGCGTACAGGCCCGCATCCCCTCTCGCAAACGGGCATAAATGAATGTCTCCATCCCAGTCGGGGGGGGGCTCAGCACTGAGCTGCTGGATGTTGGCGAACCTCCCATCCTTATATATATCTCCCCACGTGTGTGTCCCCCGGAATCGCTGGAACCGTTTAAAAACACCTTCCTGCAGGAGGGTGAGTTGGGGATGAAACGTTAGCGGCAAGCAGGGGGAATAGACCATCGGGGCCTGCACTCTGCGCGCAATCCAATTCCACGCTCGTACTGTACAGTCTACAGTTGTGGACTCTCGTTTGCGCCGCGTCGCAGGGAGCAAGAGCTCTCCCTCCAGTGGGACGGGCTCCACCAACCAGTGCTCCGTGGCCACATGGGCCGTATATTTCGGGCCATCAAACCTGTAGTGCGCATAATGCGCTTCTGCACAGATGTAATATAGCTCATAGTTAGGGAGCTCAAGGCCTCCCACCGCATAGGGACTGGCCAACGTCTCCCAGCTAATCCGAGGCTGTTTACCACCCCAGACAAGTCGCAGGAGCTCAGTTCTCAATGTGGAGAAAAAGGTGCGGCCCGGGTGATAGGGGATGTTCAGGAAGTAGTAAAGGAATTTAGGCAATACAGTCATCTTGATCAAGGAGATTCTGTCAGCAATGGACAGTGGCATGGCTATCCACCTCGTTATGGAATCACGACGTGCATCAATGGCCCGCCCATAATTATCTCGGATCAAGTCTTCCCGGTCCAAAGTGACGTTCACCCCTAGATACCGAACAGAGGAGTCGCACCACTCCAATGGAAAGTCAGCCGCAAAGGGCACGGCAGCCGGCGTGAGGGGCAGGATCTGAGACTTCGTCCAGTTAATGTGTATGCCAGAGAGGCCGCCAAAGCGTACAAATTCCCGTAGGAGCGGATTAAGGTTGTTTATCGGGTCCTTGACGTACAGCGTAACATCGTCCGCGTACAAAGAAATCAAGATGGGACGTAAAAGACATCTCAAGGCCTTCTCCTGATGGTGCTGTCGAACCCTAGCAGCCAGCGGCTCCATCGCCAGGGCGAACAGCAGCGGCGATAATGGGCACCCCTGTCGTGTGCCGCGCGACAGCGATATCATCCGAGATGTATGACCGTTAATCTGGACCCGGGCCACTGGGTCAGTATACAACAATTTGATCAAGGCGGAAAAGCCAACCGGGAACCCCATACATCGGAGCACCGCGTGCAGGTAGTCCCACTCCACCGAGTCGAAGGCCTTGGTGGTATCCAAAAAAAACGCCGCCAGCGGCAATTGCGGGGCAACCTGTTGAATGATCGAGAAGAGAGTGCGCAGATTGTGTGAGGTGGAGCGCCCCGGGATAAACCCCGCCTGATCTGGCAGGATCAGTTTATCCATCAGGAGATTTAGTCGGTTCGCTATCATTTTAGTGAGAATTTTACTGTCCACGTTAATGAGGGACAGTGGCCTATAAGAGTCGCACTTATGAGCCGGTTTGCCCGGTTTCAGAATGGACAGGATAAGGGCCTCTCTCATTGTAGGGGGGAGCGTCTGTGTCTCTTGTGCCTCTGCATATACTTCCCGGAGTATGGGGGCCAGCTGGTCTATGTACAGTTTGTAAAAATCGCTCGGGAATCCATCCAGTCCGGGCGCCTTACCAGACCGCAGCTGGAGCACCGCCTCTCTAAGCTCCTCATTCGTAAAGGGGACACATAGAAACTCTCTCTGATTGTCCTCCAGATATCCCAGTGTGATCTCTCCAAAAAACCGCGGGAAGTCCGCCATGTTGGTCCCTTTCGAGCGGTATAGCTCCTCGTAGAAGCTAGTGAAGGCCTGCAGTATCTGAGCGCTATCTCTCTGACAGGTGCCTTCGCCATCCTCCACCTCTAATATATAGTTAGCATAGCGAGGCTGTCTGATGTCCCGCGCTAAGGCCTTCCCGGGTCTCCCTCCCTCTCCGTATCGACGCGCCTGGGCGTACTTTCCTCTAAATTTCATTTCTCTGTCCGCCGTGTCTGTGTATTCAGTCAAGAGCTCTCTCAGCTTGGCCCTATCCTCCCCATTGTACCTCCGCCAGATATCTGCCTCAAGTTCCTTGATCATCCTCTCCAGCAGATGTAGCCGTCTGTAAAAGTCTCGCAATACTCCAAAACTTTTGGACATGCATTCCACTCGTATGGTGGCCTTGAATGCCTCCCACAATGTGCCCACATGTGCAACCGAACCTCTGTTCCGCTCAAAGAAGGCCGTGGTCGCCTCCCCTAGCTCAGTCCTGAATACTTCATCCAGCAACGCCTCTGGGACAAGTCTCCAGCCTCTGGGGCAGGTGGTTAAGGTCGGGATGTCGACCGTTAGGCATACCGGGGCATGATCAGATAGGGTTCGAGCCAGGTGAGTTACAGTCCGCACCCAAGCACATACACCCCTCGACCCAAGCCAGTAGTCTAGTCTCGACCAAGACTCATGCATAGTTGAATGAAACGTCCCCTCACGCGTGCCAGGATGTCTGTGCCTCCACAAATCCACCACCCTGCCATCCTCCAACAATCCCCTTAGTGCGCTCTGGCTTCTTGTATAATGATGGGGCAAGTGAGAGGAGCAGTCCAACACCGGGCTGCATACTGTGTTAAAGTCACCCGCCCAAAGTACATGAGTGGCTCCTACCGCAAGTATCTGCCCCCACACTACGTTCAAAACGTCCGGGTTGTCAACATTGGGGCCATAATAGCTGACGATAACCACTGACTGCGCGCCCAGATCTCCCCATATCATGCAAAACCTGCCTTCGCTATCACTCCTCGCACCAGCGCATCTAAAAGGAGTACCCCTCTTAATCAAAATAGCTGTACCTCTTCCATATGTAGAGTAAGCAGAGAATATCCTATCTGAAGCCCATCTGCTACCAAAGGTGGGAGGATTTCTGGGGTCAGTGTGGGTTTCCTGCAGCGCAACTATACTGATGCCATGCCGGAGCGCAATATCTCGGTCTCTGTAGTTGAGCAGCCTTGCTACTATAGGTCTCGGCGGTGCACCAGCCGGAGGCCGCGGGCCCAGCGCACTATGTGCCCGCTCTACTATTAGATGTGCCGAAAAGGAGTCAGCGCCCAGCGAAGCCGTCAGTAGTCTCTCCACGTAGTCTTCCATTCTCCCCGTGGCTGTGGACTCCGGTATTCCCACCAAGCGGATGTTGTTCCGTCGGCTGCGCACCTCTAAATCCTCGCTTTTTGCCGCAATCACCTTCAGGATCTTGTCCATGTGAGCCATTTGTCGTGCCATTTCAGTGGAGTTGTCCTCAGTGGCGGATATGCGTCTCTCCGCCTCCTTAATCTGCTTGTCATGCTTGTCGACTTAAAGCACCAGAAAGTCCAGCCTGGTGTTCATGGTGTCCATTTTCCCCGAGAGGGCATTCAAGCTCTGCTGCATCGCAACGAGCATGGTTTTTAGTTCATCGCTCGGGGCAGTCACAGGGGAGGTAGACCGGCCCGGGGTAGGCACCTCCGCATCCTCTGTCACAGGTCGCGTAACTGATTTCTTCTGATCAAAAGGGAGCTTGGACTGGCGTGCCTCCGCCTTCCCCATGACAACAGATTCTCAGACTTCGTTTACAGTAATGGGCCCTCCTCTTCGTCTATTTGGTCTCCCCTCCTCAGGGGCTCTGCAGATCCACGCCCCAGGCTCCGGCCACACGCAGTCTATATAGAGGGCGGTTATGCGTTCCGCGCTCAGGCAGCAGCGAACACGGGTTCAATATAGTGGCATGCACCCTCCGACATGCAAGGGGGGGGTGGATATATCACCCAGCGGTTCCTCCCGAGGGTTACCCTATCGTCCACCTCCTCTCAGCCACGGGCCTTCTCTCGGCAGCCCACCAGATTCCCCGGGGGTCCACAAGCACAGCAGGTCTCTCTGCCCCAGCACACCGGCCGAGGCCCAGCAGCACCACTCAAGCCCAGCAAACAGCCGACCCAGCAAAGGCGACGGCGCTGTGTCCATTAATCCTGCAGATTGCAGGGAGCGCCACGTTGCCTATAGCCACTAACCAAAACTGGGTCCTGGCTCAAACAAGCTCAGCTGAACTGAGCCCAATTAGCAGAAAAAACAAAACATATTGTCCAGACTGAGAATCACTACAAACTTCCTTTTTTTTGGCTCCTATCATGACAAATAAAACGTGAGAGGAGGGCTTTATGAATTTCCTTTTTCTCAGGAGAATATTTATTATTTATTTCTCATTTCTCTCATATTGTGCGCTAAACAATAATTCATTGCGCATTTACATTTTATAAAAAACAACATAATACAAATCCAAATACATTACAAAACAATACAAAATGGTCTTGATCCCCTATATGGAGATTACATACTACATTCACTCCTCAAACATTCGTGGCCAATACACTCTTACAAACAATCTACATGCACTGAACAAAGTGGTCCTAATGACACCTTTCCTTTTTTAATAGATTGACTCCCAACCTCTATAGAAGTCAAAATACTTTCTCTCTTTTTTTATTTTTTATACAATAAAGAGACAAAAAGACGTTGTTAGTAGGAACATCTCAAGTGGGTGCAAAAAGGACCAAACTGGTCGACGCGTTTCGAACCTCTATCTTTTTGGGTTCTCTTCAGGACCAATCAATTTCTGTAATAAAGAAACAACAAACCCTCTTTAGATAGTTAAAACAACTAGGGACCTCTAAAGAGCCATCAGCGGCTGAGCACACCCACCTTAAACAAGTGCGTAAAAGTAGAATCTTAACTGTCTGCAACCAATCCAGCTTGCCCTGGGGCTGTGAAACACAAATGAAACCCACTTATATCATCATTCTTTCTGTCGACAAAGTTACAGAGACACACAAAAAAGACACACAAAAAGACTACTAAAAGTGTCCATATAACTCACCATTCGAAGCAAATCCGTTATCTGAATTGGACAGCTGCAAGCTAGAATGGAAATTGATTTTGAATAAATCGGAGTGTGAATGGGTGCCCCCAACCACTTGGATCTAAAATGAAGCCCATGTTGGCTTACCGAATTATGAGACGGCTGCCTCCTTAGCCGGCTTTCACGATGGAAAGATTTATTTTCTTTCTAAAAGCGAAAGGAAACACTAATCGGTAACTTCTTTTTGAACACGACGGGCTACAGAAAAATGCCATTGGATCCTGGGGGAGCCGCTTACCTATTTGAATTTGCCTGCTCATCTCACGTTGGAGTCCCGTGCCGGCATCTAAAACCCAAAGGCGTCGAAAATCGCCGTTAGTATTGCTCGGCTGGCCCTATCTATATACAACAAAAATGCAAAACTATCAGAGGGAGGAACTGCTTACCGAGATCACTCCACTCCTTCAGCGCTTCGTGGCTGCATCAGTCCGTTCACGATACTCCTGGGAAATCTGGGGCAGTTAACAACTAAATGCTCCCGGGTCGTGAAATCCCGTTGACTCATGGGAATTGGAGTTTTAATGTACCGATGGTTCAGCACATGATGGAACATGAAGTTCTTTGATGGAATGCTAATTAGTAGCCTTATTGGTGTCTATATGCTATGTCATCATCATTAAATACGAACAGACGAAAAACGGGCACGTATGATAGAAAAACAGGGTATCACGCTATAAAAAACGGAGTCTATACCACTGGTCTGAAGATCTCCGCTATCTCATTTAAACCGTTGATTGCTGTGTTAAATTTCATGATAAGCAATGCTTCACGCTGACTTAAATGGCCCTCCAAATCACCCCCACGGGGGTCTCGCTCAATTTTCGAAAGTACTGTCCATTTAAAGTCTTCCTCCCTATGTGTCTTTGCGGCCCAGTGGCTGACTAGTGGGGCATTTTCCACTCGTCGTCGAATCCTCGACTTGTGCTGGGTAATACGCTGCCGTGCCTCCTGGGTGGTCTTCCCGATATAAAGCTTTGGACATGGGCAGGTGACTGCGTACACGACATTCCTGGTTTTACAATTTGTAAACGTGTTGTGTCTCCAATGACTGGTCTATTGGCCATTTTCTTTGTTCTTTGCTCCAACAGTGTTTCCCTTGGTGTCCACCATGCTCTCTTGAGAGAATGTTTGAGTAATTTTTTGGGGTATCCCCTCGCTAATAAACGATCTTTTAGTTTGTTCGCATGCGCAAAATACTCCTCTTTATTTGAACAGTTCCTGTTGGAGCAAAGAACAAAGAAAATGGCCAATAGACCAGTCTGTGTCACAACATTTTGCCCCAACACACACCAACTTCGAAAACTCATCCTCGCCAACTGGCATTTGATCAAGGATCTTCATGAGGAATTTTCCATCCCTCCTTTGTTTGCATATAAAAAAGAAAAAAGCATAGCCAACTACATTGTGAGAGCGGCTTTACCGAAACAGCAACCCCCGACTTTGAGAAGCATGTTAGATCTGCCACCAATTGCAGGACACCACAAATGCAGAACCTGCACATGCTGTGAGCAAACTATAGAAGGAGATGTCTTCACGTTTATTAACATTCATTGGAGACACAACACGTTTACAAATTGTAAAACCAGGAATGTCGTGTATGCAGTCACCTGCCCATGTCCAAAGCTTTATATCGGGAAGACCACCCAGGAGGCACGGCAGCGTATTACCCAGCACAAGTCGAGGATTCGACGACGAGTGGAAAATGCCCCACTAGTCAACCACTGGGCCGCAAAGACACATAGGGAGGAAGACTTTAAAAGGACAGTACTTTCGAAAATTGAGCGAGACCCCCGTGGGGGTGATTTGGAGGGCCATTTAAGTCAGTGTGAAGCGTTGCTTATCATGAAATTTAACACGGCAATCAACGGTTTAAATGAGATAGCGGAGATCTTCAGACCAGTGGTATAGACTCCATTTTTTATAGCGTGATACCCTGTTTTTCTATCATACGTGCCTGTTTTTCGTCTGTTCGTATTTAATGATGATGACATAGCATATAGACACCAATAAGGCTACTAATTAGTATTCCATCAAAGAACTTCATGTTCCATCATGTGCTGAACCATCGGTACATTAAAACTCCAATTCCCATGAGTCAACGGGATTTCACGACCCGGGAGCATTTAGTTGTTAACTGCCCCAGGTTTCCCAGGAGTATCGTGAACGGACTGATGCAGCCACGAAGCGCTGAAGGAGTGGAGTGATCTCGGTAAGCAGTTCCTCCCTCTGATAGTTTTGCATAGTTTGTTGTATATAGATAGGGCCAGCCGAGCAATACTAATGGCGATTTTCGACGCCTTTGGGTTTTAGATGCCGGCACGGGACTCCAACGTGAGATGAGCAGGCAAATTCAAATAGGTAAGCGGCTCCCCCAGGATCCAATGGCATTTTTCTGTAGCCCGTCGTGTTCAAAAAGAAGTTACCGATTAGTGTTTCCTTTCGCTTTTAGAAAGAAAATAAATCTTTCCATCGTGAAAGCCGGCTAAGGAGGCAGCCGTCTCATAATTCGGTAAGCCAACATGGGCTTCATTTTAGATCCAAGTGGTTGGGGGCACCCATTCACACTCTGATTTATTCAAAATCAATTTCCATTCTAGCTTGCGGCTGTCCAATTCAGATAACGGATTCGCTTCGAATGGTGAGTTATATGGACACTTTTAGTAGTCTTTTTGTGTGTCTTTTTTGTGTGTCTCTGTAACTTTGTCGACAGAAAGAATGATGATATAAGTGGGTTTCATTTGTGTTTCACAGCCCCAGGGCAAGCTGGATTGGTTGCAGACAGTTAAGATTCTACTTTTACGCACTTGTTTAAGGTGGGTGTGCTCAGCCGCTGATGGCTCTTTAGAGGTCCCTAGTTGTTTTAACTATCTAAAGAGGGATTGTTGTTTCTTTATTACAGAAATTGATTGGTCCTGAAGAGAACCCAAAAAGATAGAGGTTCGAAACGCGTCGACCAGTTTGGTCCTTTTTGCACCCACTTGAGATGTTCCTACTAACAACGTCTTTTTGTCTCTTTATTGTATAAAAAATAAAAAAAGAGAGAAAGTATTTTGACTTCTATAGAGGTTGGGAGTCAATCTATTAAAAAAGGAAAGGTGTCATTAGGACCACTTTGTTCAGTGCATGTAGATTGTTTGTAAGAGTGTATTGGCCACGAATGTTTGAGGAGTGAATGTAGTATGTAATCTCCATATAGGGGATCAAGACCATTTTGTATTGTTTTGTAATGTATTTGGATTTGTATTATGTTGTTTTTTATAAAATGTAAATGCGCTATGAATTATTGTTTAGCGCACAATATGAGAGAAATGAGAAATAAATAATAAATATTCTCCTGAGAAAAAGGAAATTCATAAAGCCCTCCTCTCACGTTTTATTTGTCATGATAGGAGCCAAAAAAAAGAACGTTGCCTATAGCCAGCACGCCAGTGTCCCAATCCTGGCAGCCGTGTAGTCGGGGGGCACAGATAGAGAGCCTCACCTCCCCGTGCAGCTCCGGATTTGCCTCGGCGCCGTCACCGCCCGTGTTCCAGCGCTTGCCGCCAGACAGCCACGGCTCTCAGCTCCACTCCGGTCACAGCGGGCAATCAGGGCATAAACGTATCGGGCTCACGTGCTGCATTACCCAAGGCAGTGCACGGGTAGTGAGCGCAGCGCCATCCCTCCATCAGCCGACACGAGGAGGCCCTTCACCCCCATCAGCCGGATCCACATCCGTCAGTGCCCCGTGTGTCCTCGGTGAGTCCCGGCAGCTTAGGGCGTCAGCACGCGGGGGGCCTCAGCAGCGGAGGTCAGGCAGCACTATCCCGCAATTCATCTCAGCGTGTCTCCGTATTTCGTCGGCGGTCTTTCTCTCCGCGCCCTATGCAGCAATCTGTTCACGCCGCCGTACTAGCCTTCCGCCACTGAGGCGCGCTTCTTCCCCGGGTCAGTTCCGGGCCCGATAACTCCTCCGCCGACGAACGCTGCGCCTTAAAACTTGCAGTGAGTCTTCCTTAGCCCCGTGGGGCAGTGTTACCACACATTTCGCCTGCGGGCGAGGGGTCCTTGCACGGATAAATGGCAAATGTCAGGGTTGGGCGTCCAGAGCCTCACTTCAGTGCGGCCATCTTGGTTCGGCGCCACCTAGCGCCCCCCAATAAAAATAAATTTTTAAAATGCATGTGATCCAGCGGAAAGGGGCAAATTTACATCTCCTCCTCGCGTCACAGATCCGTCACCACACAAGCTCAATCACTCACGCTTTCATTGGTGGGGCCCATAACACCAACACTCACACGTTCTCACTCTGAATCCGCACGCAGGAGGACGACATATCCACTGGACATGTGTGGGGGATACCTTATTACCTATAGGGAAGAAAATTTGTTACAGAATATACATATTTACATCAACACCTATAGGATCCTAACCTTAACATCAAGGCACTCCACCACTCGGTCGATGGACCAATTAGTTGGACTGGTTGATGGTGATTTAGAACCAGCTAAAACACATTAGAGCTTCAGAATCCTTTTAGAAACCTATTTGAAGAACCACAAACTCATTTTTCATGTTAATCAATATTTAGTTTATCTAATTTCTTGCTTGCAATGATATAATTAGCATTTCAGTCAATCAAGTTTGAATTTTAATCAATCAACACAAATTGCATGACATTTTATATTTACCTATCCTTGCTATCGGGGTCTTTTCTAAATCAATTGGCTCTGCATAAGCCAAATCCTTTTGCTTAATCGTCCCAATCAAAAGCAGGCCAAGACTCAACAAGTCCAAAAGTTCCTTTGCTCAGCACGACCCAGTCCCAAAAATATCCAAAGGACCAAGCTATCGTGCAAGCAAGTCGATCACGCAAATTCGGAACACCCCTCAGGAACGCACTCTTCTCGGGACGCACACTCACTCTAACTCCTCCCTTTTCTACTACCCTTTTTATAATAAAATTCTGGGTAACATGAAACATTTATTAAACTGAGAAGAACAGTGATTGGCCAATTCTGCCAAATTTGTTTAATGGTCCAGTTTTCTCACTGTCTTGGGTTCTCAGAGAACTTGCTTGGTCACATCCTTAGTTTATGTCATGCTCATGCAACATTGTTGATTCTTCATCATAGGTGACTATAGTTTTCTCTGGGTAAATTTTTCACTGACAGAAATCTGGCAGTCCTCCATGTTACTATCCTTGACCAGGAACACTGTGCTCTGAATTGAGGATGCCTGGAGATCTTCAGAGCCATCCGAGTCTGCGCAGAAGACATCGCACTCACAAGACGGTGGCCACTTTCGAACTCCATTTTGAATATCATGGCTTGGTAGGCCCGAATGCCAACTTAAGCAAAACAAACACAAAAGAATAATTAATATGCGGAAATGAAGATTCTATGTCAGGACCGGAGGCTTCGGATTATGCTATCTCTCTCTTCGCTTTATTATAATAACAACAACACAGCAGCCAGAGAGACCTTACAGTACCCTCTTATTAATTCTTAAACCAATGTGTTGCTGATATCTGTTTTCTAGGTGTTTTCTAACTTTGGATAATGAGCGTATTGTTTTTCGCATGCTAATGGTAGTTGCCTGCCTTCTTTTGCAGATTCCTTCCGGCCGCGGGAACGCTTGTCACTCCTAACGCGGCCGGCTCCCTTGTGAGTGCGGCGTCGCTTGTGGCCGCTAGGGGGACTAATCCGTCTCGTTGCTCTCGCGTCGCGGCTCTTCAGTTGCGGAGCGCAGCGCGAGAGTAACGAGCTCTGGAGCCTTGTCCCCACCGTCTGCCTCACCTTTATGTCCGCAGGGAAGCGGATTGTATTGCCTGCTGATTCCTATTACACCCTGGCAGGGGTCTGTATTGCGGGATTCTTTCCGCGTTGAACGCGCTTATTACCGCTGTAGGCACCCAGTCATTTACCACGCATTTCGTGGGCGGAATACCGCTTGGGGGCATTATTGTGACTGTTTCTACACTCTGGGGGGCAGACACCTTGTCAGAAGTTTCTGAGGGTTTTTTAGCGCGTGTGGGTTCTGGTGCGGCCCTATTTGTGGTCCTTTGGGCTACCCTAATCTTGCAGCCTCCGGCCTGCACCTATATTACTGTTCTCCTGCGTGTTAAGAGTGTTTGCTGTGGGTTTTCAGGTCCCCAGTGTTTCCCTGTTGTACTTACCTGTTGTACTTACCTGGCCGCTATGGCTGATCACGGCGACTATTATGAGGAGGAGGTTCATGAGTACCTACCTTGTGATGATGATTTTTTTGAAGCCGTGGATGCGTCTATTTACAGAGTAATTAATGAGGTGGTAGGGCCTATGGAACAGCGCCTCTCGGGCAGGATAGTCCAGGAGTGTAACAGGTTGGCAGCGGCACGTCAGAACACCGCGCCGGTCCCCAGTGATGGTCAGGAAGGCAGTCTTCCTCCTGCTAAGAAGCAGCGCTCGGACGGTGTGGATGTGGAAGCAGGGCCGACTCCACCTGCCGCTTCGGCGGCGCCAGAAGAGGATGCCGACATGCTCAACCCTGATGAGATTATGCATCCCCGCTCATGGGCTTGGGCCCCAGGGGATAAGGTGGTTCGTTTCCTGGCGAACCGGCTCTGTAAACCTCTTGAGAAGGAGGCGAGAAGTTGTCTCAGGGCAGAGTGTCCACGTCCCACCTTGCCGGATAAGATCGCGTTTACCCCGGAATTGGATTAAAAAATGTCCACCTTTTTAGCGAAGTATGTGAAAGACCCTCGGAAGGGTATAGATAGGTCTTGGCGTTCATGTCAAGACAAGTTACTCGACGCCATCGGTCCGTTAGCCAAAATCTTGGACATGGCGGAGGAGGCTAAGGTGACTGGCTCCACAATCTCACCGGAGGTCCTTTCCAATTGGGCTCAGCGTGCGATTATTTTTATGGGGAACTCGAACTGCGCTCTTTCAACCGAGCGTCGTCGCTCGTTGTTGATTAAGTTAGACCCTAAACTCTGTGATTTGGCTTCTTCGGAAGCAGGGGCTGTTGCCCAAGGGGGCATTTTTGGGGAACCCTTCGTAAAGGAACTAGGGAAGTTTGTATCTACCTTTACCTCGCTGGATAAGGCACAGTCCAGGATTAAAAGAGTTTTTACCCAACGGGTTTTCCACGGGGCCGGTCGAGGCAGGGGCCGCTCGTCCGGCCATGGAACCCAGCAAAACCCATCCCAGGGGACAAGGCTCTGGCCGCGGACAATACAATTCAACAGTGAACTATAATAACTTCTACCCAACGCGAGGACAGCGTTTCCGGGGCCGCGGAGGTTTCAAGTCCAACTCCGGCGGCAGAAATTCCAACGGTGAGTGTGTAATGCCCGCAGATCAGATTTGTATAGGGGGGAGGTTGGCCTGTTTTCAAGAAGCTTGGGCAGCAGTAACTTCCGATGCTTGGGTCCTCCAGACAGTTCAAGGCTTTCGTATAGACTTTCTAGACAGCCCTCATCAAGAGTCGCGGCATCGTCCGCTGCATTTCAGTCCCTTAGACGCACAGTTGATCGACGAAGAGGTCTCCGAGTTGCTCCGCAAGGGAGCCATTTGTCGGTCAACATTGCATCCCCACGGATTTCTCAACAATATATTCCTGGTAGACAAAGCCGATGGGGGACGCCGTCCCGTGATCAATCTCAAAGCTTGGTTGGTGTACTGCCATTTCAAGATGGAGGAAATCCATCTGCTGCGGGATCTTCTGCGACCATCCGATTGGATGGCACGTCTGGATTTAAAGGATGCCTATCTGGTAATTCCCATTCATCCGCACCACCGGCGATTCCTGCAGTTCTGTTGGGGGGGTCTGGTGTACGAGTTCACCGCCCTTCCATTCGGTCTTTCCTCGGCGCCGTTGTGTTTCACCAAGGTGCTTCACCCAGCGGTAGAGTTTCTCCGAGCACGGGGTATTCGCATGATCATCTACTTAGACGACCTTCTTCTGATGGCGCAATCCCCTTAGGTATTGTTGCAGGATTTGGGGTTTGTCATCAACTCCACAAAGTCAATTCTTCAGCCGTCAAAGTCCTTCATCTTTCTAGGGTTCGTAGTGGACTCGGTTCAGGCGACCTTGAGCCTTCCGTCGCGGAAGATGGCGAAGATTCGCCACGAGCTTCGCCGGACGGCTTCCAAACCGAATGTCTCTTTGCGTCACTTGGCCATAATCGTGGGTCTTCTCTCGTCCTCGATCCAAGCAATTTTTCCGGGGCCTTTACACTATCGGGCCCTGCAGCGTCTCAAGGCGTACCATCTCCGGAGGGGTCAGTCTTACGATCATGTGGTACTGCTTTCAGCGGAAGCCAAAGACGAAATTTCATGGTGGCTCACCCATATGGAGGCATGGAACGGTCGAGCGATATTCGGTTCCGTTCCAGATTTGGTCATCGAGTCAGACGCCAGCGGGTTAGGTTGGGGTGCTCGATGCGGGGATTTCTCCACCGCGGGAGTTTGGTCGTTGGACGAGCAGGTTTTTCACATCAATTGCTTAGAACTGCTTGCGGGTTCTTTCGCGGTACGTTGTTGGACCAAAGACAGGGTGCAATCTTGCGTCCTCTTAAAAATGGACAACATATCCGCAGTTTGATACGTCAATCGGTTAGGGGGTCCCCGCTCTCGGGCACTGGCCAATCTGGCAAAGGACTTTTGGGAGTACTGCCTGGATCACCACATTTCGGTAACGGCAGAGTATTTCCCGGGCCAGCACAATCGAGTTGCCGATTGGCATTCCAGACATCTTTACGACTCCAGCCTTTGGAGGCTGGACCCCCCGATTTTCCAGTGGTTGAACAACCTTTGGGGGCCGTTTTCAGCGGACCTCTTTGCCTCCCATCTGGATGCTCAAGTTCCCCGATTTTTCAGTTGGAGGCCGGATCCGATGGCTCTTGCCACGGACGCCTTTCTTCAGGATTGGAGTGCGGAACACGGCTATGCGTTTCCCCCGTTCTCAATGATAACGAGAACGACGGCCCAAATACGCCAGCAGTGTGCGGAGGTAACCCTGGTGGCTCCCCTTTGGAGGTCTCAAGTATGGTTTCCAGTACTTTTGGAACTTTCCTGGGATTTTCCAATCCTACTCCCCCTGTATCCTCATCTTCTTCAGAATCCGGAAGGGGAGTTTCACCATCTAGTCGTTCAGGGAACGCTCCAGCTCATGGCGTGGTGGCTTTCAGGTGACGATGGTCGTTGCCGGGACTTTCGGGACAGGCTGAGGCCCTCCTGTCAAAAGCTTGGCCAGATAGCACCACGAAGCGGTACCGATCCGCGTGGACACGGTGGTTCCGTTGGTGTCTTAGACGGAGTCTGGATCCCGTAGTCGCAGGAGTCGTTCCCCTCTTAAACTTCTTCGCCGATCTGGCATCAGAGGGTTTAGCGTATCGCTCCACCAACGCGATCAGATCTGCGGTGTCGGCCGGTCACGTTCCTTTGGACGGGGCACCAATCGGTGAACACCCGTTGGTTTGTAGACTTCTTCAGGGTATAAGGTTGTCTTTAACCCCGGAACCTCGCTATTCTGTCCTTTGGGACGTTAATTTGGTTTTGAACTTGTTTTTGTCTTGCCAGTCCAATAAATACCTATCTTTGAAGGAGTTATCCTCTAAGCTTGCGATGCTCTTATGTTTGATTTCCTGTAGGAGAGTTTCCGATGTTCGAGCGCTAGATATCTCAGCACGCACCTTTTCCCCGGATGGGGTTGTTTTTACCATAGGGCGCAGAACTAAGTCTCATACGAGAACAATTTCGTACCCGGCTTTTCGGGATTCTCCAAAACTGTGTGTGGTAGAGTGCTTGAAGGCGTATGAAGACTTGACGCAGGAACTTCGCCATCCGGGCGAGAGACAACTCTTGATTGCTCTCAAGAAGCCACACAAAGCGGTCTCTTCTCCCACCATAGCTAGGTGGGTACGGTGGGTCATGCAAGAGGCTGGTATTGACACAAAGCAGTTTGGTGCCCATTCTGCAAGAGGTGCGATGGCCTCAAAAGCTTTTGCGCTGGGTGCGTGTCTAGAGGATCTAATGCGTGCAGCAGATTGGTCGTCGGATTCTACGTTTAAGAGGTTTTATTTTAAACCGGTTTTAAATGTGGCACAGTTAGTGGTAAGTAAGCTTTGTACTAGCATAATCCGAAGCCTCCGGTCCTGACATAGAATCGGAATTTGCCAAGTATCATGATGGTACTGCGTATCTCCAACGGGCGCAGGTCCCAGACGCATCCACGACTGACGCGAATGATGACACGGCAGTGGAGGGCCGGTCCACCACGCTAGCTCCAGCACCTATTCCACTAGCAACTGAAACTGATTGATCCCCTCCCCTTCCTCACTCCTTTTGCTTCACATACATAATATGCATGCGTTCTTGGTACATCCGGCAGGGCTACACACATCCCGTGGGATCGCCCACCATCCACAGGCTACACGGGTGGGGAGAGCTGCGGGCCTATCGTCCCCCCCGGGACCAGGGGGGGGTGGAGTCCACCCCACGACGGCATAGAATGCACGGCACTACAGGAAGTAGCATCATGTCACGTTTTCTACTTGGGTCATTGCCATATCCTCCCAGATCACTTGATGGGTCTTTGGGGCGTAGGGCGTCACCGCTCCGGTTACTGACTGCACTCCATAGTGGGATGTATTGCCCTCACAGCCCTGCGCCGCACTACCTTATATGCCTCATACTGGGTATGGAGGATATCTTCTGGGAGGGCACAGTTCATATTGCACTTTTTGGTTGGTTACTAAAGTTGAAAGAAACCTCATGTTCCTCATGCTTGAATACCTCTTGCTGCTAAGATTGCTTACTACTGCATACTTAAACAGCTCAAATTCCAATACTACGCGGCCGGCCCGTCTGGGTTGTAGGCGACATGCTGTGTAACCCAGTTGATGCTTTTCAACCTGCGCTTCTTGATTCTTATACTGCATGTTGTCGCTGCCGGCCTGTTCATTCAGGATGTAGGCGTACAGCTGTGTACTATTTCTTCATGATCAATAAAGGTTTTGGGAAAAAAAAAAAAAAAAAAAGTATCATGATGGTAAGTTCCAATTCTATTAAGGACACGGAGGCGAGGATTATCCCGCCCGGGGCACTTTGGTGTGAATCCCCCCCGTATGGCAGTAAGTAATCAGTTTGTATATAGCTAGTGTTGTACTCAAACCTTGTTGCTCCTTGGTTTTTTCTATGCTTGCGTTATGTGGTTATTGTATCAAGTTTTTTTCACGGTTCTACATTATTGATTTTGTTTGGTTCTTTCAGGGAATGATGGATCTAAACAAGACCAGTAATTGCTTGACGTGAATTGCGCGAAGAAAGAGGAAGGGAGGAAACCGACAGAGGACTTTCTATTGGAGTTCATGGAAACTGTGGATGGACTACTTGCCTAATCGTCTCCCTGGTTGTAGGGAGTTGTAGTTTTTTAATGTAATGTTTGCATACTGTAAGGTCTCTCTGGCTGCTGTGTTGTTGTTATTATAATAAAGCGAAGAGAGAGATAGCATAATCCTCGCCTCCGTATCCTTAATACAATTAGAACTTACCGTCATGATACTAGGCAAATTCTGATTCTAATGTTAAACCCACACTAATCCCTTTATATATTAGTACTTTCCTAGCTTATAGCGACATTTAAAGCAATAATACTCACCATTCGGCCCTAACAGGAACGCAAACGTCACCAAAGCAACATAAATCATGCAATATTCTATCACCACATCTACTACTGTTAATAGGCGTACCACAATTAGTTATTAGAGTTATTCTGCCATGCAAATAGCAATGAGTCCCGCGTGTAATTTGTGTTTATCAAAATGCACGTTGTTGATTAGTATATCACAGCATACAGTTAATTCAAATTAATATATAAATTGATTAAGTCATTAGTATTTTCATGCAAAATAGAGAAGGTATACAAAATGTTGCTTTACCTGCTCCATCACATGCTTTCACAACGCAGTCTTTACATCGCAACTACCATTACATTGCATGATTTTACAACGCATGTCATTACAATACATTTTTTATAACTACCATTACAATGTATTCCATTACAACGCAAACCAATCTAGGCACCCTTATAGCTGGGCTCTGATGAATATGTTCTTTAAATTTGATGTCCTTCTCTCCAGGACTGTCTTCTGCCTAGTTTTTTGGGAGACTTTCAGAGAGGGGGAGCTAGTGGCTAGGTCAAACTGTGCAATTCATGGAGGATTGCCATTTGAAGGAAGTAGTTGGCCAGAGAGGCCCTTGACTGGTTCTTTGCCCTTTTCTAAGTCTAATCAGGGTGGACATGGCGAACATATTATTATCCATGGGGCCCTGTGGAACCAATGTTTCCCAGTTCAAGCAGTTAAGTATGGCGGTTAGATTGCTGGGATTGTCAAGGACGCTTTTCTTCCATGCTGATGGAGTTTCTATCTCTAGCTTTCTGTTCACAAAGGTACTAAAGTTGGTTTTCGGGGAAGTGGGGATCGACCCAGCAAACTTTAGCTTGCATTCCTTTCTCATTGGCGCAGCACGTCAGCTGCTTGTTCTGATTTTGATGATCAGATAGTTCAGAGGATTGGGAGGTGGAAATCGGGTCTTTTCAAACAGTATATTCACCTTAACATGGTCTAACCCTTAGTATCTGAGAAATCTGTCCTTTTTCTCCTATACCTACCTATTGTCTGTGCATCTAAATGCTATGTCTCCTCAAATAGTGTTGGTGCTTGGTCACTCTTACGTCTGGAGGGCCTCATAGATGTATCAAAGTGGTAATTTCGCTGAGTGAGTCAAGGAAGCTGGCTTTAACATGAGGTGGTATGACCACAAGGTTTGTGCATCAGGAATTTGATGGTGGTATCCAAGTGGCTTCCGCCCCTGGAGCTGGTTATTCTTCATTTGAGTGGTAATGATATAGTAGAGAATGGTCAGAGGGACCTGTTGGAAATGTTAAATGCCAAGTTAGCATAGTTGTCTAGGCGTTTCCCAGATTCAGTACTAGCATGGCCACACAGTTCCAAGACAAGTAATGAAATGTTTGGGAAACAGCCACTACAACGCGGCCGTTTCCATGCAAACCCTTAACCACGTATGCATTACAACGCATGCGTGGTTACCACGCATAGCCTTTACCATGCATACCTTTACTACGAGATACGTAGTAAAGGCATGTGTGTTAAAGGTACAAGCTCTCGTTAATGCGGACTTTCATTGAATAATAAATGAACATTAAAAAGTCGGCCGAAGGTCTAGCGACGCCACTGGATGCCACTACTCTACTTAGGTAACATAACTGTCTAACAAGTGAAAAGTGCGTAAGCTTTAAACACACGGTGGCGAGTCAAAAAATAGAAGTTCAAAAAAAGTAAACGCCATGAACAACCGAAGAACATTAGCTTTTCTATAAATAAGGCAATACAGTTAGAGTGTCACCAATGGACCAAGGGTTTATAGGTTAATTAAAGTGCATTTTCAACGTAAACATGGCGCCACACCCGAGACTTATAATAAATGAACATTAAGAAGAATTCCAATTAAAAAAACGCACCTGTTTCTGTCGCCTTCAAAGACACAAAAGATTGCTTGCTGAAAGATGTGGAGGCAATCGGCGTCGTTAGAGGAAACGGAAAAACACTTCCGCTTCCTCTTTACGACGTGCAAAGCACCTCAGAAGAGCTTGGAGAGGAGAGGTCGTAGAGAGGTAAGGGGGATTTTAGTTTAAAAAAATAATAATTTAAGGGATGAGGGGGTTCTGTCGCGCAGGGGTACATTTTTAGGGATCAGGGCAGGGGAGGGGTTTTTGTTAGAATGGTTTGTGGGTGGGGGAATCGCGCAGGACAAGATTTTTTTGTGAACCGGGCAGGAATATTTCTTAGAAGGAATGGGGGAGGGGGGTCGCACAGGGAAGTGGTATTATCTGATATGACCTTTAACATGAAAATGCCATTACCATGCATGGTTTTACAACGAAAATCGTTGTAAAGGTATGCGTGGTAAAAGCATTTCCGTGGTAAAGGTTATGCGTGGTAATGGCATTTGCGTTGTAACGCATGCGTGGTAAAGGCATGCTTAGCAACGGAATGCGTTGTAACGTTTTACAACCAAAATGTTTGTGAATACTATGCTTTAGTTTGCTTGTCAATTCTTGCTACAGATTTGGTAGGCAAGATGGTAGGGTGAACTATGCTGGCCAGTGGAGGGGTAAACTCATGGTTGGCGGGGACACTTCTGGTCACCCTGGATCTCAGAATGAGTGAGTCACAGAATACCAGTGTCACGTGGACCTTAAAGAGGGTGTTGGCAGCATTCCCAAAACCTTGTACCTTTATTGGGGGTTGGGCCAGTCGCTTACGTGGTCCTTGCCAGCCTTCTATGTTTCTATTGGGCATATGTATCAACATCACCATTTGCGATTCTCAAATAGCGATTTTTAAAGAATCGCTATTTGAGAATTGCAAAACGGGATGTATTTAAAAAATTGCAAACTTTTTGCGATTTCTTAAAATTCCTTAATTGCGATTAGCAAATTGCGAAATCGCAATTAAGGAATACCTGCCCATTCATTTCTATGGGCCAGGAGACCCATAGGAATGAATGGGAAGTAATTCTCAAATAGCGAATCGCAATTTGCTAATCGCAATTTGAGAATAATTTCAAAGGTGCAAGGGTGTCATGATGACACCCTGATGCACCCCGGAAATTAGCATGTGTGTGCATATGGCGCACATACATGCCCTAAGGGCATGTATGAGCGCCACGTGGCATTTTGTAAAATTCAAATAAGTGCTTTTTGAAAGGAAATCGCAAATTACCACCAACTGGAGGTTGGTGGTAATTTGCGATTTCTTAAGGATAATTCGCACAACTTGGGTGCTTTTTACATATCATTTAAGAAATCGCAATTTGCGATTTCTTAAATGCTTACGCAAAATTAAGAAATCGCTAAATTAGCAATTCCTTAATTTTGCGATGGAATTTGCCTCATACATCCCGATTTCCGATTTTTTAATCGCAAACGCTGTTATTTTGCGAATCGCAGCGTTTGCGATTAAAAAATCGTTTGATACATATGCCCCTATGTCTGCTATTTTCTCTTATGGTTGAAGGCCCTTTGGAGGATGCGGCTGCGCCAGGGGAACAAGTTATGGGCCTGTTGCTCAGACTTTCCAGTAGGTGCTAAGGGTATTCCAGGTGGATTGATGGGGGATTGTGGGTGGGTTGGGAGGGATGGGTCTGTAGCATAATTGAATAGAGCTTGGGTTCACATAAGTATGGAGTTCTTTATTGGTAACGAGGGGCCCATAGTGGGCCCGAATCAGGTGGGGGTTGCCAGGGCACCAGGTGGAAGGGTAAACAATCAGTTCACTCAAATGTTTGATGTCTAGCCGACTACGTAGCAGGAATTTTTGTAACAATACCAATCCTGTAAATAAGTTTGTTTATCTGATGTAAAGAATTTTAGGAGATATGTTTGTTAATAATTACGGCCTGAGGTGATATTCTGAGAGTCTCTCACTCCCAGTAACAAGATGTGATCTTACAGAATTTGAAGTGGCGCTTCAATGATCTGAGCGTGGGAAGTAAAAAAAAGAAGTCCAGATTATGAACGAAGGCTTTGTTTCACTGTCACTAAAGTTAAATGCGAATGTAAAACAATAATCTTTATCCAAGGGATTCTGTCTCTCATGTGCTTTAACCTCAGAATAGGAGGCTGCAAGGGTGGAGGGGAAGACATTCTGTGATTTATTGACAGTAAAACCAACACCCGACCATGAAGGCGAATTCCCTAAAGCAAGTGTAAGGGCATGCGCCAGCAGCTGGGAGGCAGGAACAAGCAAACACCACTCTGGGCTCCCAGCGAGGCTACACCACTATATGATGCAATAAAGGCTGGTGTCAAAGTGGCTGAGGGAGGATGCTGGCCGTGTGCCTTTTACTGCCATTAGCCTAATTAGGCGGGTGTTTTACCACCTTCGAGGCCATATAGTGCCCATTAAGCCAAACACAGACATGACGAGTTTACACAAACAAGCAATTATTAGGCTATAAAGACATCATCCAGCCTTACTGTCCTTGCCACATGCAAGTCACCCTTGCAGGGCTCGCGTTCTTTGGGCAGCCACCCTCTGGTGGCACGGATTACTGATGCACTTGACGCCCGCTGCGCTTAGAGTGAGGGTTGTTTTCTAATTTAAAAGCTGCTTTGAGACAGAAGCCGCCCCGTGGGCGAGCAGGGCGCGTGAGTCACGAGTCGTGGACTCTGTGAACTGGATGCCAGGCATACTTTACTTTCAGGTGTGTTTGCTTTCCCAGGTGAGTGAGTGAGTGAGGGCACTGAGTTGCACAGTGACACAAATAGACACGAACTGTAAATGGGACGTACGATCACATGGATGTGTGATGTCGATATGTATTGTACGACGTAACACATTATTTGAAGAGATGTGGAAGCTTGTTTGACTTGACGTGTTATATAGTGTGCTCTGGCGCAAAGTATACGGCTGCAGCACGTTCTATATACAGGACTGCGACCTGTGTTTTGCCTCATATCTGTTAAGAAAAATAAGATGTTTCTTGTATATAATCGCAATCCCTAAATGTCAAGGCACTGCAATAACAGGTGAAGCGCTGTGTAACAAGTGATCGCTGCAGGTTATGCCTAAAGGAGCTGGCCTATCTATGCCCCCCCCCCCCCCCCATCTTTCCCTCTGTTACATTGTATTGCCCCGAATGTTTACCTTAGAAAATGTTGATATGTTTGCAGAGAAACTAAACGTGGGGGTATAATTAGGCACAATATATAGGAGTATTGTATCGTATTGTCGAAGCCACGCATCTTTAAAGCAGCCAAGGTGGGATAACTGAAACCGACCCCCAATACTTTTGAAGGGGATTCGTAGAGAGGACTGGCTGGCCGGCCATGAAAGGTAACGCGCAGCAGAGCAACTAAATGTCCTTTTGGCATGAGGGGGTCGCCGCATATCAGTGGCAGCACGATAGATAACACCGTGTTTTACAACCCGGGCGGCAGCTGCGTGTTTTCCAAGCAGAGGGCGGCGGTGGGGTCCTTATAAATCACCTCAGATAACATCTCTCCGAAGAAGGGCTCGCTTTCATAAACCTACCGGGCTTGTTTACACAAACTGACAACGAGCGAGAGTGCTGCCGTGATATATCAGCGAACACTAAAGGATTACACCGACTTAAACCGTCTCCGACGCTTGGAAGGAACAGGGGGCGTGCCACGGTCCGGTGTCCATGTAGAAAATAGCAAACAACAACAATTAAGATATCAAGGGGTGGAGGGTGGGGGAGGGAGGTGTTGCAATAAAATGGCCCCGCAAGAGAACTGAGCAGATGCCCCCTGTCAGAGAATGTCTTTATTAAACATGGCCGGGCTCCGCGGTTCCCTTCCAGTTCAGGAGCGGGCGCCCGCGATCCCGAGGAGGCCCAATGAGCTGATCGCGAGGCGCCCTTTGTCTCCCCCAGCGGCCGCCATTCTGCGCGAGCCTCCCAGAGGTGTGAGCCCGGCCCCGGTGAATGGGGCCCACTGTGACTGATACGTTCATTTGCTCGGAGGGCCTGGCTGGAAGAAAGGGCCAGGACGGCGCTAATGTCCACCAGAGCGGCAGGGGGGCGGGCGCCCGAGCCGCCTAAATTAGGCTCATCAGTACCATTGTGTGGCGGCCGTAAAGCTGTCACTGCTTAGCACTTTTGAATTTTCTCCCAGGCCCGCACTGGCTTTTTTCCCTCCAGTTTCCCAACAGAGAGCATGACCGGGCCTTTTGTTCTCACGAGAAACCCACTGGCTTCTCCCATTGATAAAGACGTCCAAAGACAGGCATACGAAAAATAGCATTGATTCGGGCTCAAAGGCTTTTTTTAATACTAACAATCGCCCAGTGAACTGTTTACTTCTCTGTTTGAAGATAAAGACCCCCTTATCACGTGAGATACAATGAAGTTGTGGACACTCAACACAAAAGAAATCCTCGGCTCACCTCACAGTACACGCACTTTTCAAATGCCTCCTACAGTTCTGGGCCTAAAAGAAACATATGGTAAGGACATTTTCAAAAATGAATTTATAATATCATTAGATGATGTGCCTTTGTTGCCACATGACAGCTTTATAGACTTAGGTCCTGATTCCCAAAAGGAAACTTAGACTTTAGTGTAAATTTACGATTTTCTGCAATTCACAAAGGAATTTTACGAGTCGTATCTTTACGAGTGCGGAGTCTCTGCACTCGTGGCGGAGACTCCAAATATACATAGACAGTCATAAAGTTACTTCTAGTAAAATTCCTTTGTGAATTGCACAAAATCGGAAACTTGCACATCAGTGTTAGTTTAACTTTGGGAAACAGGCCCCTTAATCCCTAGCATATGGGACTGTAACAGCTACCCTCGTTATGTGCTCTTGCCTGCTGCTCAGGCGCATAACTCGGGTGAGTGCCAATAAAAGGGAATTCTTGACTGGCTTTACGATCTATAATCCAATATGGGTTTATTTCAGCTTTAAGCAAATTCTTTTTAAGGGATGGCCACAACATATGCCTATGTTTACGCAAACAGCAGATGTTTGGTGATCTCCTGGTTAAGACAGGAATTTTAGATTTGTCTGTTGACCACTGCAGTCCCTCAGCATCCAGAGTCACAGAGACCGAAGCTCACAAGAAGCTGTCTTCCTCTACTCGGAGGACTTTCAATACAGTTCTGACTATATTCTCTGGTCCATTATTGCAAACCTTCTCCACATCTATAAATCTATACACATGTCCTACAGTTGTTAGATGACGTGTATGCACAGTGGATTAGGGCAAATGATGAGACTAAAGTATCCCTAAAAACCCATACACGTGTAAAAACGACCTGCCCATCTGTGGAACAGTATTTAGTGAAACTATGAGGTCTTGAATTAGGGATAGATTTTGGCTGCTGTTGAGCTTTCCACAGATCCTGAAGTTCCTCACAGTACGAAAGGTAGGACTCTGCTGCTAAAGCGAGTAGATGTCCGAATTGCCACAACTGTCCTGGTTTTCACCATCTGTACTGGAAAAGTTCAATACATTTAGCACCTGTCCCGGTTTTCAGAGTGGGTCGACTGACCACAGAGGGTGACAATGTTAATTGTGTTTCAGTGCAGAATTAGTCAACAGCTCCTGCCCTTGCCAGAAAGCAATGTAATTAACAGAGATGATATTGTGTGTAAAAGTTGCATTTGATTATGCTTAGTGCATCATTGTCTGTGTTTTCTATGTTCGTGGGCACTGTCCAAAAAGTCATTTGGTTCCCCTCAGTTGATGCAAAGTTGTAGCCCTAATTATATGTTTGTAGAACGTCCTGGATTCTGTTTTACAAAATCTGGTCATCATAACTGCTGCATGGGTTCCCAACTGGCTAAGGCTACTGGGTACTAAGGTTAAGACTGAAAGGTCAGTTTTCAATCCCGCCTTGACTTTCCTTGGTAGCTTGGTCAAGCAGTTAGGCCTAGTTGATGGGTGATGGTGTGATGCTCACATGCAACACATTTTAGCGATTCACTGCAGTTATTACTTTACAAAAAAGGAGTAACACTTGAATAAACACAAAAGAATTCCAGAGGCTCTGAGCCGGCAATATGGAGGGGGATCCAGGGGCCATTCCCTGGTTTGTGGCATTTGCCCCGGGAGGATGGGCTGGGGGTGGGCCAGGGGTGAGGATTAGTTGCTTGGGTGCTGCCCCGCAAGCATGGGTCAACTCCGCCCCTAGAAAAGGAGCAGCACAGTGGCGAGTGGGTCTCTTTGCTCCTGCTCGCCGCCATCTACACAGCCCTCCTGGGATCACACACGCCCGGATCACCGACACCCCCAACCCCTGCACCAGTAACGGTATGAGCCAAGAAGCCACAGTGCGGCTAGCACTCCCTCAACACTCTGCCCTCCGGGAGCGGACCCAAGTTTTTTGGTGTTCTCGACTCTTGGTGGCAGCTAAGGAAGGCACATGGGACTATGCAGGCTGTGAGGTAATGGAGTTACTGAGGGTGCAGTGTGGCCCGTTTTGGTACTAAATGTGGGCTGTTTTGGTTTGTTTTTTGGAGCGCTTGTGGTATTGGGCTGTGGGGGGGGGAGCGGAGAAATTTAGCAATGATTTTCCTAAGCAGATTTCCAGTAGTGCTCGGGGGGCTGAGTCTTTAGGCGCTTTGTTCAGTACTACCCTGGTGATTGGACTGAAGTGGGAGCATTATTTCTGTAATATACTGTGAAAGTAGTAACTTCTTGTTGCCTTTGGAGTTCTGAAACAATTGGTTTTGTTGTGGGGTGAGCTATGTAGTGTTAAGGTTGCTAGTGGATAACAGGTGTTTATTGGCTTTGCAAGGATGCCAGGTGGAGCTAAGAAGGACACCAAGCGTGCCTGTTCTGGAGTGGATATGGTGGCATTGATGTGCAGGATAAGATTCTGCTTCTCTTGAATGAACAAGTAGCGAAGGGGGTCACGGAGTGCGGGTCATCCTTGAGATTGTGGATGTGGGAAGCGTAGGTGGTGGTGGTGATCAAGGAAGCTCTCCTGCGGTGATAGTGCAGACAGTAAACAACAGCATTGTTCAGAATGGAAATAGTTGTATGGCGATTGGGGTCACACAAGCAGATTCCGCAGGACATCTGAAGTTGGTCGCAAACTTAGCCGGTGTGTTGCCTTGGCTTTCGAAGGTAGGGATTATTTCTGCACCACTAATGGGGGGTGTGGGGGCATTAGCAGGTGTAGCGGAGACTGACCATGTCAATAGGGCCAGGAGGCTGGTGGCCCATCTGGATTGTGTAATGGGCAAGTTATGGAAGGGCAAGCAGGAGTGGTAGGACTGCCTGTAGAAGCAGCTGGTGGGTCTGTATTAGCCATTCAGGTCGCACAGGGGTCAGTAGTGGCTGGCATTTCACACACAGTTCATGTGGAGCAAGCAGTACCTGCGGCAGAAGAGGATCTGCCCCTTCCCAAGCAGTCTATGTCAGCAGGTACATTGGCATCGTTGCTGAGCATTGGTTTTGGGGATGTGCGTTCTGAGCACAATCAGTTGTGCAGACATGTGCCCGCAGATGTGAAGGAGGAGATTTGGAAAAGCACCTACGTAGATATGTGCATGTTAATTGTGGACAGGCCAGAGTGGGAGGAGACCAAACAGTGCAAGGAGTGCTACCATTCTTGGGAGTGTGGGCATTGACCTTATAAGAAAAGTGTTGAGGAGACATTGCTGATTTGGGTCAGGGGTTTCATGATTTTCCTGGCAATCATGGCAGGGCGATTCCCAACCCTAGGGTGCAATTGGCGTGCTACCAGAATAGGATAGTATGTGCTCATGATGAGTTTGGAGGCATGGAGGGACTAAGACAAATAATTTAGGAGGTTAAAAGCCACTAGATCCTCGGTGGCTTGGGACCAGATCGATATGAACAGTTGGCTGCGCTTCATGAAGTCGCAGAGCTTTGAGGCTGCGCCAAGTCAGCCCTTTCGAGCGGGCTCGGGAGCAAATGGTTTTACAGGGGGCGGGGCAAAGAAGGGGGATAAAAGATCCTGCTCCAGAGCACCAAGGACGTAAAAATTCAAGCACAGTTGATCTTTCTGCGGCCTACTCTCACACCTCAAGTTCAAGTGCTTTAAAAAGACATAGGATAGAGGTCCCAAAGAGCAGGAATAAACACCCACTATTGGTCAAGGCCCACTAGCGAATGTTATCTGCAACACAGTGACGGTGCAGTCATTGTATGAGGGTTTTTAGAAATATTTCAGGATTCCAGCTTGATGGTTTAGTGGGCGTAATGAACTGTAAAAATCAGCAGTCATTTAGGGCTAATCCTAGTGTTGAAAGTTGCACTTCCCTTCACGGGAGATGTCCCTCTATGCGCACTGCCAGTAATGCAAAGTTCATAGGTTCATAACGTGGTCAATAAAGTTTGAATGGTTCAAAACAAAGATTTATTGTTCATTGTATGATAACACATGCTCATTGTATTCATGAGATGTTTTTCTCAAGTCCATTAAAGGGTTAATTCATAATCTCGTAAGAACATCTTGATGAAAACCCCAATGCATTTTGGGCAGATATCCTGCCCTTCGTCAGGGAGTAAATTCCTAAAGAAAGCAGAGATAGGCGAAAATCAGGCAACCTGAGTGTATGAGGTAAACGAATAAAGCGATTAGTAGAAACGGTAAAGCTGGTGACCCAGTGGTCACGCTGTGTGATGTTAACGACGTGCAGACTGTGTTTTAGAAGTATCAGTAAACGGGAGTGAAATCGCCGTAAGAAACGTAAGTGTTGTTAACATGGAGGTTCAATGTGAACTGAGGAAGTAAGTGTGCCCGCTGTGAGTTTATGAAATACCATGAGTTATAAATGCAGTGAGATATGAAGAAAAGCTCATGCGAGTCGATGGAACATACTGTGAGTTATAATCAAAAGTGAAACACGCGTGGGAGTGCTCGCCAATGCTTCAGTATAGTTCTTTAGAAGCTTCTGCTTTCAGTTGAAAATTTGGTCACAATTCCCACTATGGATGTAGCCTTTGTTCGATTTTTGGGGGTTAGTAGTTGAGATCAAGAGATTGAGGATATTCGTGTTTTCGCTTCTGTTATGATCTCTTTGGGGTAATCCCGATTTCGAAAGCGATCTTCCATCTCCGAAATGTTAGTTGAGAGTTGATCTGGATCCGACGCAATTCTCTTAATCCTCAGTAGTTGAGAATAAGGTAAATGTGCTTTTAAAGCTGGTTGATGGAAACTACTGAAATGTAGTAAATTGTTTCGATCGGTGTCCTTCCTGTATAAGGTGCTTTCTGTTTTTTGACTCTTGATGTATACCAAAACATCCAAATTGTTTATCTGAGAGCTGTCAATGTTATAGGTGAATTTTAATCTGTCATTCACTGAATTTAAATGATCTATTGCAGTGATCAACGTTGTTTTAGGACCATACCAAATTAAAAAAATGTCATCGATGTATCGAAAAAATGATACCAAATGAGTTTTCCAGATAGCATCGTTGAGAATATAGTCCAGTTCAAATTTATGCATGAAGAGATTTGCGTAGCTGGGAGCAGCGCAATTCCCCATGGATGTACCAGTGAGTTGTAGGTAAAATTGATCTTTGTAAGAGAAGTAGATGTGGTACAATGTGAATTGAAGAAGTTCCAACAGAAACATTTTGAATTCCTGATTGAGATCAGCCTGTAGTAGAAAGTATTCAATGGCTTCTATACCTAGATTGTGGGGTATCGAAGTATATAATGCCGTCACATCGATGGTACAAAAAAGCATGTTCTCGTTCCATGTTGTTGGAATGTTTTGAATTTTCATTAATAATTCGGTAGTATCTTTCATGTATGTTGACATTTGATGTACAAAAGGCTGTAAGTGTTTGTCTAAGTACTTGCCTACTGGTTCATGAATCAATCCTCGTGTAGACACTATGGGTCTCATTGGTGGATACAAGAGATTTTTATGAATCTTGGGTAACATCTGTAAAGTTGGACATACAGGAAATTCTTGAATTAAGTATTTGCGGTCTATTTTTCCAATGGTGCCGTCATTGATCGCCTTGTCAAGGATAGTTTTGAGTGCTTGTTGGAAATGTTCAGTGGGATTAAATCCTATTTTAGAATACGTGGTCGAGTCGTGTACGTGTTCCTCTATTTTTTGGTTATAGTGGGACGTATCCATTATGACCAACGCTCCTCCTTTATCTGCATTGGTGCACAAGATGTTCGTGCTGTTGGCCAAGCGTTTTAATTTGTTCTTGTCCTTTATGGTAAGGTTGGAGTATCTGATTTTGTTATGTTTAAACATGTTTTGTAAATCGTTCTTGACTAATATCTCAAAAGTGTCCAGCACTTTGTGGCTTATGGGGGCCATGTAGGTACTTTTGACTTTTAACCCTGATAAGGTATTTTCTTTCTTTTCGAATGGTTCTGTCATAACATTGTCGAAGAAGTGCCTGAATCTCAATGTGCGCATAATTTTGTATAGGCTGACTTCTGCCTCAAAGATGTTTGATGTGTATGTTGGCACAAATGAAGGTCCTTTTTGTAGCACCTTGATCTCATGGCTGCTCAGCGGGGATGAGGAAATGTTGGTTACCAGATTTTCTTTGTTATTTACTTTCGACTCCGAGCTACACGTTTCTCCGTTATGGACTCGGGACGACCCCTCCTTTTGCCCCTCCTGGTTCTTCGTTGCCCAGGTGGCCTGTTCCAAAAAAAGGAACCGCAGATGAAGATGTAGACGTAGAAGTAGATGGTGTAGGTGTAATTAATGAAGAATCCGAAATAGAATGTTCCTTCTGATTCGTGGGTCTGGGTCTACGTTTGTTGGTTTCTGAATCACTGCTGGCAGGTGATGTATCCGTTTCAGATGACTTATTGGTAGGTCTATTTTGTCTCCTTCTTGCGTATACTTCAGCCCAGTTGTATACCTCTCCGAGTTTATAATCTATAGTATCCCTACGGAATTTACTAACATTGCGTTCATTGATTTCCTGTGTGTGTCGGGATAGTTGTTCGTTAATATCCGTCAATATCTGTGACCAATCTTCTGTGGTGAGTTTGGAGGACAGTTCGCTTTTAAGTTGAGAAATTTCAGTGTTTATTCTTCCAAATTTTTTGATAGTTCTTCTATAATCAATAGCAATAAATCCAAAGAGCATTTATTAAGAATGCCATACCATCTGTCTATGAATTTCGGGTCATTCTTACATAGTGATGGTTTGAGTGAAATTCTTAAACCTCTCGGGATGCGTTGAGCGTGGTGATATTTGATAAGCGTGCTAGCATGAAGGCGTTGACTAATTTCACGTTTTGTTAAATAAATTAACTGTTTGATGTTGCTTTGCACAGTTCCGGTCGTCTCAGTTTCGTTTATCAATGAGTAGATCCTTTGAGCTTCATCTTCTCCAAAGGCGAAGGTGTCTGCTCTTTTGTCTGTGAGATTTGTGATGTCTTGATATGACATGGTTCAAAGAAGCGTGCTGTGATTCTGGTTTACCGATGTTCTTTCTAGATTATGAATAACCCTTTAATGGACTTGAGAAAATCATCTCATGAATACAATGAGCATGTGTTATCATACAATGAACAATAAATCTTTGTTTTGAACCATTCAAACTTTATTGATCACGTTTTGAACTTTGCATTACTGGCAGTGCGCATAGAGCGACATCTCCCGTGAAGGGAAGTGCAACTTTCTTCATATCACTACGCCTTGGTTTAGAGGACGCTACCTCCTAGCACGCCCACAAAGTTTAGACTATTGAGTAGAATTGATTAAACTATGTACTGTGGTGTGCCTGATTCATCAACGTTGTGCTAATCCTAGTGTTGCCAGCAATAAGATTTTAAAGGAGAAGAATCTATGTAGGGTTGCAGGTCCTTTTGACTCCGTTTTGCTGGAGTATTTTGTGTGTTCCCCCTAAGGGGTGATCCCAAAGAAAGACCCAGGGGAGTACCACTTGATTCACAACTTGTCAGCGCCTAGAGGTCAATTTGTCAATGAGGCTATTGATGGAGCACTATGCTCAGTCAAGTACGTCTTGCTAGATCAGTCGATTACAATGCTTCAGGGGCTGGGGCCTGGGACACTTTTGGCAAAGGCAGATATAGAATCCGTCTTTAGGCTGCTACCAGTACACCCTGATGACTTTCATTTACTGGGTTTCCAATGTGAAGGTGCCTTCTATGTTGACAAAGTATGCCCATTGGCTGTTCAGACTCCTGTGCTTACTTCGAGAGGATTAGCACTTTTTTGGAGTGGGTATTCAGGCAGAGATCGGAGCACCGGTGGGCACTGCATTATTTGGATGCTTTCCTGTTTCTGGATTCCCCTGACATGCCAGTATGTGGGAAAGCATTAAAATTTCCCAGGAATTCATGGAAATGTTTGGAGGACTCCTACAGGCAAAGACCTGTGGACCAGTTAGAACAATCAAATTCCCTGGGATAGGACTGTAGTCCGAGGTAGGCGTGTCTAGGCTTCCCCAGGAGAATGCTGAGGTGTTCACACGGGCGTTAGAGGATTTTTTGGTTGCTAAGACAGTGCCATTACATCAGTTACAAGTGGCGGTGAGGCAGTTGAATTTAGCTCTCCGCATCATAGCAATGGGCTGCCCATTTTCGAGGTCAGTAGATAGTAGTATGGCTAAGCCCCTACAAGATCAATAAGGAGTTAGGTTTGTTTACAGATTCTACAGGCAGCGTTAATCTTGGTGCCATTTTGGGTGCATCTTGGTGTGCCAAACAGTGCCAAGAGACTGCATGGAGTCTGGTTCTGCAGCTAAAATGTGTTTCTTGTAGCTCTTTTCCATCTTGGTGGCCCTCAGAATATGGCCAGAGCAGTTCTGCAATCAGTCAGTGGTTTTCTTGTCAGACAACATGACTGTGGCGGAGTGCATTAATGAGCAAGCAGCAAAGTGTAAGATGATCTTGAGGCTGTTGAAGGAAATCATACTGCTAAGTTTGAGGCTGAATGTAAATTTAAATTAAAAAATATAAATGTTTTCTTTATTGCCATTTCTAATATCATGTGCATTGTTACATTTAAGCAATATTTGAGTATATAGTGCAATTGATGCCAGTCGTCTAACTTAAAGATATAGAGGAACAGAAATACAACGTAACAGAACATGTAAGGAAGGATGGCATCAACAATCTACATTAAACAAAATTGAGTCATATAGTTTTTAAGCTTAAGTTCATGGCACATATGTGGAATCACAGGCACAGGATATGGTTCTTAACTACAGTGGGTATAGGTGCATCTCTTGATGTAATGAGGTAGGCATGTATAGGCTATGTGTGTTGTTTTGGGTTGTTGTCTAGTCATCTGCTTGTCGTACTGGACGGGGAAGGTGAGCAAGGTGTATCCTGGGTGGAGGCACGTAGCCAGGTAAGGAAGGGGCTCCATATAGGGAGATTATACTCATAATTTCCCAGAAGGTGGATAGTTGCTCCTGGCAGAATGTGATATCAAGAATCCAAGCTTTGGCTGAGGGGGCACCAGGTCTGCCCCATTTCATTGCCACCATTCGTTTTGCCAATAGCAGCAGAATAGCACGCAATTGGGGGGTTGCAGCTGGGGCATCATTTACATACCCCAGTAACCCCAAGAGTGGCGTAGGTACCAGCCGTATTATCAGGATTTCACTTATTTTGCAGAAGATTTCTGCCCAGTAGGTAGCAATGGTGGGCACTCCAAAGCTAGATGCAGGAAGGGTGCATATTCAGTGTGACATCTCCAGTATTTTATGTCTGCGCATATGCCCATGCGGTGTAGCTGCTGAGTTGTTCTATAGTAGCGGTTTAGAAATCATGATCAGGCGTGACTCTGCACGCCTGATCCTCGACGTCCCACGCCGCGACCACATCACCCCCACCTGAGGAATCTCCACTGGCTCCCCATCGACAAAAGAATCTCCTTCAAGCTCCCGATCCAAGCACACACGGCACTCCACAAGACCGGCCCAGCCTATCTCAACAGTCGACTCTCCTTCTACGTACCCAACAGGAAACTTCGCTCCGCAGACCTCTCCCTGGCTACCGTCCCGTGCATCCGTAGAACCACAAACGGAGGCAGATCCTTCCCCCACCGCGCCGCCAAGACCTGGAACACCCTCCCCCTCAACCTACGACAAACTGAAGACCTTCTAACCTTCAGGAGACGACTCAAGACCTGGCTGTTCGACCAGTTACAACAGCCCCCCCCCCCCACTCCCCACTCCCCACCCTCAGCACCTTGAAACCCTTGCGGGTAAGTAGTGCGCATTACAAATTATTTGATTGATTGAGTCTCAGTTTGTAGTTGGGGGACAGTAATTCAAGTTGTGCACAGCAAAATAGCCATTGCCCCTCTGTGATTTGGGGTTGTACCTCAGTGTTCCAATTCTCCTGTGCTTTTGATATAATCACAGGGGAGTGTTATTGTATAGATGTGTATAAACGGGTGATTAGTTTACGTTGTGATCGAGTATTCAGGATGTGTTCCAGGGCCTGTAGAGTGAGCGGGGGCGCCTGGAATGTGCTGTGTATTTGGCGACAGGTGGCTCATGTGTGATGGTATAGTAATAAGTCCGAGAAGCTGGAAGAGGGCACTCAATCTGGGGATGGTGTGGCTATAAACGTGTCATCGTGCTAGAGGTCAGCATATGTAGCGATGCCTTAGTCACCGTGCTCTAGCTGTGCTGCTCCGATCATCTAGCAGAGGCATTTGTGGATTATTGGACAGTGGCACTGAAGGAGCGAAGAGTATGCCGTCCCACACCCACCTCAGCATCTCAGTTGTGTCGATGGCCTTGTGGGGTCATTTATTTTGCTTATATATGGCAACTTCTAGGGTGGTGGGAGCTGTTATGTCTGCCTTGATCGCTATGTGGGGCTGGAATGGGGTTGGGTGTACCCAGTATTGGAGAAACTGCTTGTGCGCAGAAGGCATACAGGGGAATGTCTGGCACTCCTAATCCTCCCTGGTTCTGCAGGAGTGTGAGTACTCCACAAGCAATCCTAGCTTGCCCGCCCACCCATACCAGTGAGATCCTCAGTGATCGCATTGAGTTGAAGAATGTTTGGGTGAGTGAAGGTGAAGGTTCACAAAAATATATAAGAATTTGGGAAGTACGATCATTTTCGCAATTCTACCCGCTAGAGATAGTGTCAGTTTGTGACCAGGTTTCTATCTTCTCTTCCAGCCAGATGATGGTACGTTCAAAGTTCATGCTCTAAAGCTCTTGGGTGTCCCTGCTCAACCAGCTCCTAAGGTATTTAACCGGGCCCTCCGCCCACTTGAGAGGGTAACCGAGGTCAAGGGACTTAGTGCTATCAGTTAGGGGGAAGAGTGTGGATTTTGCCTTATTTATCAGTATTCCCAATAGGCCGCCAAATTTGGTAATTTCCCAGAGGACTGGGAGTATGTTTTCTTTAGGGTCGTTGATGTATAAACGTGATGTCGTCTACATATAGCGAGGCAATTAGCCCTTTAGATTTGAATCCCAAGCCCCTAGCAGCGTAATGTTGTCTGAGTCGTGCTGCAAGTGGCTTCATCGCTATTGCGAATAATAATGGGGAGAGGGGGCAGCCCTTTCTGCTGCCGTGAGTTATGGGGAATGTGTTGGAGATCTGGCCATTTGCTCGAAGGCGCGCGCGCAGTGGGCTCTGAGTAGAGTAATTTAATTGGTTGCAGAAATAATGGGCTGATACCCAGTCTCTTTAGGACCGCAAATAGATATGGCCACTCCAGGGAGTCGAAGGATTTAGTGGCGTCTAGGAGGGCAGCCACAGCAGGTTTCTGGGGATCCAGGTAGTGGAGTACCGCAAAGATAGTGCGGAGAGTATGTGCAGTCGATCTATTAGCTATGAAGCCAGATTGATCAGGTCTGGCTATGAGCGGAAAGAGTGGCTGGAGGCTGTTGGCAAGTAGTTTAGCATAGATTTTATTATCAATATTGATCACAGAAAAAGGGCGGTAGGAGTCACTAAGATTAGGGACTTTCCCTGGGATGCCTACCTCTCGCAGCGTGTGAGGTAGTTTACCCGTCTTTAATGAGTCTTGGAATACTGTTAGCAGATGCAGAGCTAGAATTGATGCATAACATTTATAAAATAAAGCTGGGAGGCCGTCCATGCCGGGGGCCTTATCATTGGGTAAACTGTTGATGACCTCAATGATATCCTCTGTGGAGAAGGGTTCATCGAGATATGCCCTATGGGCCCTATCCAACATAATAGTTTAATCAAGTCTAGGTAGGTGTGGATTTCCTCAGGTATGTCGGTCTGGTGAGACGTGTAGAGCTCAGAGGAGAAGTACGTGAGGTGGTTTAGTATTTCCTGAGGTCCTCTTATGGGCTGTTTATTAACATTTAGCAGTTCTGTGATGTAATCTATGTTACCAGGAGGTCTGAGAATGGAGGCCAGCATTTTACCCAGTCGCTCACCCTCCCCGTATCTCTTGGCCTGGGTATATTTCCCAATGATTTTGACATCCCTCTGTGCTTCCTCTTCATATTCATAGATGTTACTTCTGAGTGAGGGTAGATGTTTAGGGTAAATAGTGTTTTAGTATTGCAGATCTATGTCCCGTATATGAAATTCCAGTGTCTTGAGTGACTGTTTTAGGGCCTTTAGGGCAACAGCTTGTCTGGCGATGCACTGGCCCCTTGTTACTGCCTTAAAGGTTTGCCATAGGGAAGTCAGGGAAGATAGCGATCCCTTGTTTAGTGTGAAATATTCGACTACGTCTCCTCTTATCTCTTCCCTGAAAGCAGTGTCTTGAGTGACTGTTTTAGGGCCTTTAGGACACCAGCTTGTCTGGCGATGCACTGGCCCCTTGTTACTGCCTTAAAGGTTTGCCATATGGAAGTCAGGGAAAATAGCGATCCCTTGTTTAGTATGAAATATTCGATTATGTCTCCTCTTATCTCTTCCCTGAAAGCAGTGTCTAATAAGGCTCTGGGTGGGAGCCTCCAGTTAAATGCTCGGCTAGGGAACGAGGGGATCAGTAGTCGTAGCAAGCAGGGTGCATGGTCTGATAGTGTTCTAGGTAAGTGTTTAATGTCTATTGTCCATGAGGCTACGTCTTTGGATATCAGCCAAACGTCGAGGCGGGACCCGGCTGCGTGATGTGTCATGATACAGGTGCCTTCTGTCGCCTCAGGATTCCACTGTCTCCAAATATCTACCAGTCCATTGTCAAGCATAATCGTATTTAGGGTGGTGCTGGCATTAGGATGTAGCTTACGGGATGTGCCTTTACAGTCCATAGTGTCATCTAATATGGCGTTGAAGTCTCTCCCCCCCCATAGGACAGTGTTGCATCCTAATATTGTGATCTTAGCCCAAATATCATTTAAAATGTCAGTTTCGTCTGTATTAGGGTCGTAAACCGCTGCCAGTATCACCCTAGTAATTCCCAGTGTGCCCTCTAGAAGTACGAATCCCCCCTCAGGGTCAGTTTGGTTCCAACCAAGGTGACAACAGAGTAGAATGGCCACTTCCCTGGCATAATATGAGTAGATTGATGAATAAATGTCTCCCCAGCAGTTATGCTGTATCTTGGTTGTTGACGTGCTGTGCAGTTTGTTTCTTGAAGAAAGCATATATCTATTTTGTGTCGGATCAAGCAGGATTGTATAAGACGGGTTTTCCTCTGATCATTTAAACCCCTTATATTCCAGGTTAAGCAGTTATATGAAGTCATGTCTTAGTATTGTGTGGGTTGTCAGAGCCCGTGACTTCATGGGGGTGTTGCAGCTTCTTAGAGTCTGCAGATTGGTTCCTATTTATGGCAATAAAGACTGCAGAGCCATAATGTGCCATAGCGGTTGGGCTGTGCCTGTGATGATGTTGCGGCCATCCTCTCCCCAGAACAACAACTTTAACCCCCTTAATCCCTCCCTCACCCACTCCAACTCCCCAATTAGGTTGAGTATGCGTTTCCCCCTCTACATCAAGAACCATCATGGAACCTAAGAAAAGTACCAAGGTAAAAAAAAATATATGGCTGGGAGCTCTCCCTCGGGGCATGGAGGTGCCGGCATACGACTCAGCCGTGAGGCAGGGTGGCTGAGGTACAGAGGAAGAGACGAGACATTATCTATTCAATATACAGTGACATTTTTCCGGCATTCCTCATGAGGGATTGAGTGAGTGTTTTTTTCAGAGGGTCGTTGCAACTTGCTAAAGCCTACATGGAGTTCGCCAGCTTCTAATCAGTAATGGTGTGAGGTCTAGTTATAATCACTGAGGCTATCATCCGCAAGTTGTCGTCCAGCAGACGCTGAAGATTGTTTCTTGAGACCTCCGATGTGTTTGGCGAATTTGAGGGCCGATTTGGCATCCGTGAAATAGTGTGCATTACTTTCCTGTGTGACTTTCAATTTAGCCGTATACAGCAGAGCATATGGGATTCCGGCTTGCTGCAGGATGCGTTTAGCAGGAAAGATTTCCCGTTGAGGTGCTTGGACGCTAGGAGTGAAGTACGGGTAGAAGGAGATGTTATTGCTTTTATGGGAGATTTGGCTTTTTTCTCTAGCGCCTCTGAGGATTGTGTACCGATCACGGAAATTCAGTAGTAACACCAAGATTGGTCTTGGAGTGGCAGCAATAGGGGGTCTGGGGCTTAGAGAGCATTCCACTATGAACACATCTGATAAGTCCGAGCCAAAAATGTCTTTTAAGAGTTCCTCCACAAATGATTCCATCTTGCCTGTTGCGGTGGTTTACGGTATTCGCAAATTGTTCCTTCGGTAACGGGCTTCAAGGTACTCATTTTTTGCCCTGATTACATTTAACACTTTCTCCATGTGGAGTAGCTGTTCTTTGGACTCGACCTGGAATTCATGCGTATCAGTTGCACGGTTCTCGAGTTGATACAGGCGCAGTTCGTGTGTGTCAACCTCCTTTTTTACTTGGTCCATCTGAGCTGTAAGGATATCCAGTTTGGTATCTATGGTTTTGACGCTGGGTTTCACTTCCATCAGGAGAGTGCATAGGTCGTCGTTTGTGCCATCTGATTCTTCCCTTGCACAGTGTTCTTTATCAGTTTCTGCGTCTGTTTCCACTTGGCGGATATGTCTCTTGTTTCCAAATGATAATTTTGTCTGTTTTGTATCATATTTCCCCATGGCGCTTGCTGCATGGTGGATTTCGTCTGGATGCTGAGATTTAGGCACTTAGGCTAACGCTCTGGCTGGGTCCCTTGGCTGTCGCACCTCTAAGGCCCCCGCTGCTGCTGTATTGGTGAAGCAATAGTGTCTTCGGGTCTTTTTGGATGGTGGGCTACGCGGCCGGGGGAGCAGCTTGGTTTGGTGTTGTCCTCTGATTCAGGCCTTCCCAATCTGCTCCATCTATTCGCCGCCTCTGGCATTTCCAGGCCCCAAGGTGGGGCGCCGTGAGGCCTCCTTACTCGGCCGGAGCGTCTTCCTTGGATCAAGAGTACCCCCCGGTCCTCACGTGCACTGGCGATGCAAGTGAAGAGGCGGCCGTCCACCGCAAGCCCCTGTCTTGGTGTGGGCCTCGCAGTGGCACGGGCCACAGCCGCAACACCTACCGGGTCCCAGGTGGGTCTGGCTGGAGTTTCTCTATGCGTGGGGACTCACAGCTAGATGCATCTCTGCTTTCTCTTGCTGCTTTGTTGGTGAGGCAGTAGTCCTTCGGGCCTTGGCGGTTGATGCGAGGCCGGGGGGGGGGTGTAAACGAGCCAGCTTAGTTTAGTGTTATCCTCCGGTTCAGGTCTGCCTTATCTGCTCCATCTATTTGCTGCCTCCAGCGTTTCCAAGTCCCGTATTGGGGCGTCATGAGGCCCCCTTGCCCGGCTAGAGCATCTGCCTCGGATAGAGAGTACCCCCTGATCCCTGCGCGCAAAGGTGATGCAAGCGGAGGACAGGCCCCCACCGCGAGCACCGGAATGTGGGGATAACCCGGGCGTACAGCCTGGATATCTTCCCTGGATTGGAAGCTAATTTCTCCCACTTCACTCTCCTTCTGTTATTCGTGAGGCCTAATCCCACCTCAGGCGTCACCTTTGATTACCTCCTAGCCTCAAGACCTGATGGTCATATTCCAGTTCCAGTGCGTTGTGGTCACTGTCATCCCTTGGGATCACCCGAAAATCTCTGATAAGTGACCACAAGGCCAGTGGGACTAGGATATAGTCAAGTCTGGATTCCCTACCCGCTCTATTATATGTAGGTTTTGGGGGAATATCAGATTTTATCCGTCCATTACAGGCCCGGACACCATATTTCAAAGTTAAGGATGTAATTTGTACAACCAAAGGCGTCCAAGCTCTTGGGCCCGGCGCTTCCAATGAGGGTATAGACCATAGCACGTCCTCATCTTGGGCTAGACCATCCCATAAGCCAGAGAGCGGCTCAAAATGGCAATTTAGGTCACCGCCTATTAAGAAAGGAATGCCCTTAGGAATTTCACTTAGAACTTCCGCAAGGTCCTCTATAGTATACGACTCTTGCGTAATACTAACTGGTCTGGAGTAGACATTTACCAGTAAGAGACTATGTGAATTAGGCCATTCCAAGAGGACAACAAGAATGTCCTCCTTACTCAAAGGGAGAACGGCGGCGTTGCATCCCAAATCACTGGCCAGCCAGATTGCAAGACCACCCGATGGACGCCCCCTACCCCCCCATTTTGCATTTGTAGAAAATGTAGCAAAACCGGTACGATTGATTTCTTCTCGGGCCCAAGTTTCTTGGAGCAGGCATATGTCTATGCCCTCAATGAGAGAGCTCCAGTCCGGGCAATTCAATTTGTTGCCCAGATCCGCCACATTCCAAGATACTATCTTCAAGGAGGGGCTGATGGCACTCTCAGTTGGCGGGTTTGGGAGCATAACCGTACTAAAGTGCGTCCCCAGTGGGGTATTGATGTTTATACTACCATCTCGGGTCACTGTCATCTCCCTTGCTATGTAAGGAGAGCAAACAGGACTTATGTCTACCTCTCCATTGTTATATTTCTCCTCGGGGTTGGCCTTGTCCCTAGGAATAGCTAGGCCTATTTTATTGGCATAAGCCCCACCGTGACCACTGTCCTTCCCTCTCCCCGTCTCGCTCCGTCAGTCTACCATATCTAGGTTGCTAAACCTTTTGTGGGTGGGAAAATAATCATAGCACTGTGATCTTGGAAGAAGGGGGCTCCCTCTTGCTCTAGAACCCCATCTACCTCCTCTTCTCTGTACTAGTTCCCAACCCTGCTCTTCCTGCCCATATCTTAATGGTGGGTAGAAGAATGATAAGGGTAACGCTTGAATGGAAGTCCCCTTGTCACAATGTGGCCAGCTACATATGTATGAGACGGTCCTGGGGTCCCTGAAATTTACCAGGACACAGTCTCCATGGATAGATTTCCTAGTGCCACCCAACCATGGGACTCTTCTCACCATGAGAACCTCACTCTGTATTCCTTCAGGGAGGGGCCTATAAATAGAGAGCCAATTAATTACCTTTTTTTTTTAGGGCTTCTACAGGTTCCCAGGAGGATGGCTTTAATTCGGCAATGCCGGTTAGAATAACTGTGTACGGGCTTGCCTCCGGTGGCAGGTTAACTAACCTATGTTTGTTACCATTGCCCAATTCCCCGCTTTCTGGCTCGGCTGACTTCTCGTGGGGGCTTACATTTGTTAGGCAATTTGAAGCTAATGGATTAGCCTGTGGTATTGAATCTTGAATTTGTATAGGCTTTAGTACAGGACCCCTATCCTTAACTGGGGGCACTATTGTGATGATCTTATCACTAAGGGTCATCCCGCCACTTACAGGTTGACTGTGTTTTTTAGGGGCTTCTACTAAATGTGCATTTATACTAAAGCAACTAAAAACATACAACAATAAATAACTTTAACCAATAAAATATCTTTAAAAATTAATTAAACAATATAAAAGGCACACTAATCACAGCAAATAATAACTCACAAAATGACCAACATTTGAAGAGGAGGAAACTGCCAGTTTTTCCCTGCAAAACAGAAGACTGCAAAATATATAGCTCTACAACTTCACATCCAAGTGAGTAACAATTATATTTAAACTAAAAAGTAAAATAACGATAAACTGTAAAACAATTAATTGACAAACAATAGCTAACGCACTGTTTAACTTTTTTCGTTTTACACAGACTATCCAAACTGTTATTAAAACCATCTACCAACAACACATCGAACATTACAAAATAAAGTAAGTATATGTAAGCAATAATTTTAAACTCACACCAACAGCAATGCTAAAAAATAAATAATCCCAAAAACATTGTCAAACATAAAAAATATACTAAATGTAATTAATATAATTATGTTTTCTCTTCCAACAGAAAAGAAAAACTTGTTTCAAGATAAAGTTCACTCAAACAAAATACCCCAAAGGACACACAACGTCTCTAAAACACATACAAGTACGTAAATTAAATAAAGAGTAAATTAACGTTTAACTGTATGTTCACTAATAGCATGTAGACTATAACTATGTCTCAGAATCATATTATTACAGAACTGCAGACACAATGACAGAAGATGCCACATTCATCACTTCACAAAAAGAAAATAAAAACAGTTATTAAATTACATGGGGTACACCTAGAGCCAAGAAAATGTTTATACTGAAAATGTTAAATTTAAATGTACAAAATATTATTTCAATGCATGTTATGGCAGGGCAACTACTAAAGAAAATGTTGTAGTTAATGTAAGGGAGTATAACAACCCCCAGATGTCACAGAGATAGAAGATAGAGAAAGTTTACAAAACATAAGAGAAGCAAGCACAAGTTCTCAACAACTCACAACCCAAATACTAAAGGATATACTACCCAAGGTCCCTTAACATATAACAGGTCGATTACCATGAATACCCACCTTAAAACACCTAATAACAAACTAAAAAGGCCACCAACAACACCCCACCTGCTCCGAGAACATACAGGGACATTGACATACCAGCACATCTAACAAGAACACACAGAGATGAACCGTTCCTCCTATATGATAAAAATGACAATGATAAAAGAATATTAATATTCTCCACTGCAAAACGCTTACTCAGACTACCCCAATTCCAAACCTAGATGATGGATGGGACATTTAAAATGTGTTCCAAACCAATTCATCAATTATACACCATACATGGTGAATTTCAGAACACCAATATCCCTTTTATCCAAGCTTTGCTTCCTCATAAATAAAGCAGTGCATCCATGGAACTACTAACCCGCGTAAAACAACAAACAAATGACTATTACACTCAACAAAATAATCATAGACTTTGAACAAGCTATGATTCACACCATACTAAAAGTATACCACCACATATTACCATTTTAACCAAAGTATATGGCAGCACCTACAAAAATCTACACTAAGGGCCCGATTCCGATATCGTCGGAAGGGCTCCAAATTGGAATCGGACTCGGCTTTGCCAAAATTGATCCGGAGCCCTTGTTTGCGACCGAATCGTTCACAGTTCCAAATGACCAAGTATGATGCCTGGAACCGAATCTGTTCCAGAAGGCATTTGGAGAGATGGAACCTTCTGGAGCCAAATCGTACAGCTCTACGGGCAAGGGTTGCCGAGCATGCAAGTACAATGAACGATTCGGACTGCCTTTCTCATTCGGTTTGCCTGGAAAGAAAAGGCTGCTCGAATCAGTCTTTGGGGGCCCGTAGCTGGCCCCCTTCACCCGGGCACTCTGAATCGGGCCTGTGGGGGTACCCATGGATCCCCTCTTCCCAACAATGCACAGTGTGGCAAGCACCAAGGAGTGCCCGCCACAGGGTGCAAGATTTTCCGTGGTCACCCCTTTGTTCAATGCGAACCTGTGTACGCATTTGGTACACAGGCTGCTATTGAAGTCAATGAGAGTCCGACTGAATCATATCCGGATGCATTCAAATGCATCGTACTCGTTCGGTTGGACTCCACCGATCTGAGTCGTACGGAAACATTTGGACCCGAGTCGTTCGGTATGCTTTCCTAATGAAATCGGAATCGGAATCGGGCCCTAAGTGTGGAATACGCTACCAACAGCCAATTTGCCAGAGATAAAAAAAATATTGCGCTAGCCTGCGTGACTGTCGCAGAAGTAGCCAACCACAACAACATCCTAATAGAAAGCCCCTATTATCCAAGAAATTAAGACAATCATACTCCTCTGTTGGACTACTTAGAGGACACATGGGCTGGCAGACTGCATAGGTCAGCACACAGACGCCAACCCAAATTCCAGATACCATGGTGGAATGTCTATAACAGCACTTTGACACAGGGAGCCAAAACAAACAACTCAGTGGAAGCATGGCATAATGCCTTTCAATCCACACCAGGCAGAACTCAACCAATACTATACAAATTACTAGAAGCCTTACAAACAGAACAAAGCTACCAAGAACTTAGAATAGAACAATCTGTTACCGAAATTGGCCCTAAGCTAAATAAAAAAATCAAAAAAAATGCATGAAATGCTACAAAGCATAGTAAAAATATGTATAAATAACAAGGACTAGACTGCTTAGAAGTAATAAATGCTATCTTAATAGTATTATATCAGTGACTAAATATAAAAAAACCTAAATATATTAGTCACTAATATAATACAAATATTCATATTAGCATTTAAAAAAGAATATATAACTATTAAACAACCAAACTAACTAGGAAACAAAATATATTACACTAAATAAATACAACACATATTATGAACATATTAAATACATCAACATAACATTCATAAAAGCATATCACATTTCTCACCCCTAGTAAAAGTATAAATCAAACATGCGATTTTGTAGCTGCAGCTCTCTGCCCAAATCCACATAGTAAAAAGTAATAATCCACCAAAAATATGTAAAATGTAGTCCCAAATCCCCCCCATTGCAAAAATACACAGGAAATCCCTTGAAGCAACCCACAGTCTGTAGGTGTCATAAACACCCTGAACAAATATTTTCAAAAAGAACCGCTCCAGGAAGATGAGGATTTATATTAATAAATTGGTTTAAAATAAACCAAAAATTATTTCCTAGAAAAAAAGTCCAGCCTCCCATAGAATCAGCTTAGAAACACAAACCTGTAAGAGATAAATAAAATGCCCTCCCCCTACAACACACTACATTCCAAAATAAATACATACATAACTTTAAACTACACATACTTATGTCCCGATTACGAGTCTGGCGGTCCACGGACTGCTAGACTTGTGGGGGCGCAGCTGTCTTCCGACTGCCCTACAATTAGGGCCGTCAGACTGCCATAGCCCCGCTGCAACTGTCAGGGAACAGCTGTTCCCTGGAGGTGTTGCGGCGGTCAGGAAGTTGCAATATGTTTGGCGGACCGCTGTGGTCCCGATAAGCATATTAAGAGTTTCCTCTCTGCCACGGTTTTCATGGCGGTTCCTACTCCATGAAAACCATGGCGGAGAGGAAACAAAGGGCCTCTGCATCATGGGGTGCATGTAGGGGGGCACATTGACCCTGTGTGCATGCACCTCGGTTTCTGCATGGCATGAACTTTAAAGGGCACCGCTGTGGGAACGTCGAAAAATAGCCCGCCAGACATGACAAACACTTGGAATCTGGCAGGTGGGCTGACCACGGGTTTGGTGGTGCGGTGGTGGGGCACACCTGGTGCCGCACCACCAAACTCGTAATCAAGCCCATAGTTACCAACACTAATTATAAACATAAGTTAAACATGCATTAACTTCCCATAGAAAAAAACGTGATACCAACACAATCCAAAATAGTATTAAAACACAAAAAACTTCTTTATACACATATTGTTACTCAAAAATCTAATACTTTGAAGAGAACCTGCCCAAGGGTATAGTGATAGGATACAGCGAGAATCCACTGTAATCGCCTCCTAGAAAAAAGACTTTTTTCTAGAGACCCCTCACCCGCCAGGATTACCCCTAGGTGGCATGCTTCATCATTGAGGTTCATCCCAATCCTTTACGGATTGAGGTGTGCTGCGATTTAGCAGTTACACAGGAGCACTTATTGTTGTAGACTAGGTGAAGTGAAGGGGAGTGAAAAAAGGTGTTATTAAAAATACCTAACTAGTGGGCCTCTATTTTATTCCCGCCCCTAGTTGAGCCATTCCCCTATTGGCTCTTCTTTAGGACTCCACGGAAACCAGCCCTGTGTGTCCCTCTCCTAACAAATCCTATAATAAGGACACACAAGTGCACATTTAATATGCATGCACTATGTATACATGATGAAGCATGCCACCTAGGGGTAACCCTGGTGGGTGAGGGGTCTCTAGAAAAAAAGTATTTTCTCTAGTAAGCAATTACAGTGGATTCTCGCTGTATCCTATCACTATTCCCTTAGGCAGGTTCTCTTCGAAGTATTCGATTTTTGTGTGTTACATATCAGTAAGGAGTTTAAACCTAGCCTCAACCTCCCTCCTTTTTACACATATCTTTAGACAACTATACTATACCCCTCCAACCTTAGAAGCACTTTAAAAGACACTAAAAAGTAACTTACCAGTTCCGATGAACAGCAGCTCCCAACCATGACTTCTTCCTTTCAAAGCCTTTGAAAAGCAAACCAAAATAATACCAATAGAGTACAAAATATAGATAGCAGTAGAAAAAAATGGCTACCTAATAAAAATAAACAAAAGACTATCTCCCCACAGGGATGAATGATAAAAATAGTAACAATGAATTAAAAAGGTACAAAAAAGTTACAAATAGTATAAAATATTATACATGTTAAACAATGTTGTAAACGAAATCAAAAAAATTGTAAAGTATATATTAAACAGTATAACATATAAAATATTTAATATTTACTCATAACATTTATGTTGAACAACACTTAAAATGTAAATACACATTTTTGAAAATGTGCAAAAAATATGTACAATATTACTAAAAATATAAAAATGTATATTATACAAAAACTAATGAATACTATATTTTCTGTATTGGTTTTACAACTGAAAAAAATTATGTTATACATTTACATAGAAACTTACTACTATTTTTATTTAACAAATGTATTTAACATCCAATATAATATTGCAATAAATTATTTTATCAGTAATAATAGTACAAAAATAAAACTCAGGGAAGGTGTTGGACACTAAAGGGATGACATTTACTGTTCGCACTCCAATACAAACAAACTCAGAGAAGGCAGACCCTAAGGGGTCTATTATTATAGCGGGTGGATCGCCACCGCCCGTATGGTGTTGGAGATCCGCCAGCCAAAAGTCACCGCCCACATAACTTCCCCCCCGCCACATTACGATGGCGGGGGCGGCCCCGGCGGACGGGAAGACCGTCCGCCGTTTTTCTGTCGGTAGACAATCCTCCCGATTGCCTACCGGGCGGAACAGCCCAGCAATATGGCGGCGGTGCCTTGCAGGCACCGCTATCCATATTAGTATCATGGCGGCGAATTGTCTTTCCATGGCGAGACTCCTCCATGGAAAGGCATGCATTTTTTTCTTTGGTGGCCCGTTGTGGGCCCCCAGGGTGTTCGGGGGTTGGGGGTGCACATGGGGGGTACCTATGGTACCCCCTGCATTTGCATGCACAAGGTGTCAGGCACCGCGCGGTGCTTGTCACGTTGTGCATGCAAATGCACAGCATGCCTTTTTTGCATTGCAAAAGATACACAATTGATGGACGAAATGCAGAACAAATCAAAACATTCTCCCCCAGTCAAGAGATCTGGGTTAAATACATAATTCTTTGGCTCACCATGCCACTGGAATCAAGCTATCCTGGCTGAAGAGGGGTGAAACCCTGAAACCGGTCCTAGGATGCTTGTTTCCAGTCCAGGGAAGACCTGGCTTGGCAGTTCGGGCTGGACTGTTCCCATGAGGCACAGGGTCAAGACTGATTTGCATATGGCTGGGTTCAAAATGGAATGGCATGGAGAGCAAAAAAACAAATGGATTTAGGCCCAGATCTCTGTACTGGGGTGAATGTATGACATTATTCTGCATTCTGTCCATCAACTGTTGTTTTTGCATTTTTTGCATGGCGGCGGGTGCTGCTGACAGCACCGCCCACCGCAATGTAAAAAATGCGTGATACGCCTGCCAGTGTGGCTAGCGTATCCTAATACCAATCGCGGGACCGCCGCACTTATGGCGGGCGGTACCTTTTTCCGTAACGGCCCGCCTCGTAATAGACCCCTAAAGGAGTAAAATGTACTTTTCCCACTCCAATACAAACAAACTCAGGAAAGGTGTTGGACACTAAAGGGGTGACACTTAGGGGGGGTTGGGATGGCGGGCGGACTTTAGTCCGCCCCCATCCTTGCGGTTGCTGGGACCGGCCGCCAGACGTGCGGCGGTCCCACACCACTAATTAGGATGCGACCGCCACCCTGACGGTCGCATTCCGCATTTTTTACATTGGGCGGGTGCTTCTGTAAGAAGCACCCGCCTCAATGCCAAAGTGCCATGGAGCGCATTTCCATACACAACGTGGCAGGCACTGCGCGGTTCCTGCCACCTTGTGCATGGAAATGGAGGGGGGTACCATGGGTAACCCCCAAGTGCACCCCCCATGCTGGAGCGGGTAGTACAACATTTTGTATACCCCCCCCATTCTGCATGTTTATATTAATCCGAAGAATCAATTAATTGTAATATTATTAATTTGTTTGAAGTGATAACTCACCAACTATATTAACAAGAGAATTACACTTGGGAATTGCACTTTGCATGGCTATATTAATTGTGAATTAACTTGTGTACGCATATTAATAGTAGAAAATTAGAATATTATATGTTGCTTTAAGTGATGTATTTGTGATTTGTGCTTTATTCAGTGAGTATAAAAAATATTACAGAATTGCATGCCGAAATTGTACCACTGGAGGTTGAAAGTGTGTGGGAGAAGATTGGTAAGAAAATATCAGCTATTAAAGACTTTGTAGTAAAACTAGGTAGTACATTTATAGGTAAGATATTATTTCCATTAACTTGTGTGATTTCCTTAGTACTAATAATTAGACTAGGTTGTATTTGTTGTAGAAAGAATAGAAATCAGAAAAGAATAAAAAGAGAAAACTTAAGGAGAAGGGATAAGAAACAAGAAAGAGAATTTGAAGAAATAGAACTGGAAGAGTTAAAGGATAGCATGTATAAAACAGCAAAAAGAGAAGAAACAGGGGAAACTGAAATATGAATGAAACAAGAAACCAATTCGAAATTTCCGTAAAAAGAATACAAAATTTTGTATTAGTGTGGTGATATAATCACCAAAGGGGGGATTGCTGGAGCGGGTAGTACAAAATTTTGTATACCCCCCCCATTCTGCATGTTTATATTAATCCGAATAATCAATTAATTGTAATATTATTAATTTGTTTGAAGTGATAACTCACCAACTATATTAACAAGAGAATTACACGTGGGAATTGCACTTTGCATGGCTATATTAATTGTGAATTAACTTGTGTACGCATATTAATAGTAGAAAATTAGAATATTATATGTTATATGTTGCTTTAAGTGATGTATTTGTGATTTGTGCTTTATTCAGTGAGTATAAACCGCTCTGAGTGTTGCTTCTGCTAGATAAATACACACACATATGGGTATTAGAAAGGGGATAACATTTTATTAGTCATTTCTATCTTTTAATTACGTTTTTGTGTTTCTTTTGCTTAAGTTGACCATTTCGGCCTAAACAAGATGGCTGAACGAGACGTTAAACGTGACTGCCCTGACAACACGAGGTTCTGGATGAAGTGCGCATGCGTCACCGCCAGCAACGGTGGCCTGGACCTGACCCCGGGAGAACATGTACCCTCCAAGGTCGTTCCGGGAACCCATCCAAAAGAAAGGACAATGCTTGATTTAAAAGCCGGAACAAGCAAGTTGGATGACTTCATTATCTGACACCCTGAGAACTGTACCCCGCAAGTCAAAGTTGACCAATGAGGACTCTCTAAACCCCGATCTTGATACATTTTGTTATTATTTTCATTATAAAAGTAGGTAGGGAATTGAACTATCTAGCTCGCTCTTCTTTGACGAACTCAATTTCATGGCGTTATGCTGACGAAGAGGACGGTGACACTGCTGGACAGCTGTAAGCCTGAATCTATGAGAGACCGAATTCCGGCCTAACTTTGCTGAATACATTTTCCTTGCCTGACTGACTTAGAGGACGACTTTAGCCAGAATAGGTAAATATGATGCTCTGAAATGCTGATGATGATTTCTAACATTTCTTTCAATATTTCTTAGATATAGAATAATTGATTAATTGACAAATGTGTTGTGTCGATTATTTGAAGAAGAAAAGTAGAAAAGAAGTAGAGCAAAGATAGACGAGTTAATCATCAATCACTAATTCAACTAAATGATCTATCTCCGTATGGGAGGGATATCTTAGGTTTAATGTCCATGTGTTTAGGGTAAAGTAAAGGTATTTCTCTCATGTCAGCGTTGAGAAACGTATTTTCCCTCAGAAAACAGGTCAACCGAGTGTAAGTATATTGGTGTTATGGGCCCCACCAATGAATGTATGTGAGTGAATTGAATGACGAGATAGTTGATCTGTGCCAAAAAGGGGGAATTTGACGTTCTGCGCTGCAACAGTTTTCTGGTAGCAAGACAATGGTTTTTATTGTTTTGGTTTGGTGATTATTGCTTGTAAATAGCTTATTGATTATTGGTTATTGATATTGGTTTATGTACTAACACTCTATTGTTAAATGGTAGCGGCAGTTTCAGTCGATAATCTTTCAAGTATTTGCCCGGCGGTAATCGCCTCTCATACCACTCGATGATTTACCAATAAAAGAGGCAGGCGCCGGAGACTGGAAGGCAGGAAACAAAGTTTTATTCCGTCGGAGCAGAACACATCAGATCAGACAGCAAGGTATCGTCACGAGGTGCTCTAACTGCATCTCTGAGACCTGGTCTCTTATACACTGGTTTATTGCTTTATTACATATAGTACATTCTTGAGATTCCCTTGATGCCTGAAAGAACATCCCCTGAAGCCCCGGCTCAGATCCGATCCCACACATAGATACAGTAGAAGTTCCCACCCTACCCGCAGTGGGAGATGGCTATCGCGCAGCAGGGAATTCCGCTAATTCCCGGGGGTGTGTGCAACTGGCCGGGTCTCAGGGGGTAGGGGCTTTGATCTACTGTAATCCCTTTGATGTGGGGTGTTTCCCTTACAGTAGGGGCAGTAAACTGCATCCGCAGGGCTAGGTGATGGCCTGGGACCAGTTCAGACAATGGGGCGCAGAGGAAGGGGGTTATCAAAGGAGAGGCATGACCATGTATGGGTTGTCGGTTGGAAGTGGTTCCGTAGCAGGGTCGCGCAGAAGGAGAGGGTTTATGGCCTGTATGAGAGAGCGGGGGTGGCCGGCGCGCGGGGGATGCTTGCAGCGCCAAGGGAAAACGCTGGCGGTCGAGAGTGAGCGGGGAGAGAGCGGGGTGCCTAAAATGGCGGCCGTGCATTCGTTGTGCGTGGCGCTGGGGAGAGGCAAGATGGCGCAGATAATGTTCAGTTTGCACGCTAAATTTCCACAGTCCTCCCTTTTAACATGTCTCGCCAGCTTGCCTAGTTTGGATCTATCCCCATAATACCCCGTACCTCCACCTCGTTCAGAGCTTTCATCCGCTCAGTTTCAAAGTCCAAAGTCTTAGGGCAGATGCAGTTCATAAAAAGCGAACATAAAGGTGGCAGACACTGAATCCCCAAGCAACATCCACATAGTAACACAATCGGTATCAGGATAAATGAAAACAGTCTCCATCCCCAACCTTTAATAGTGTCCCAAAACCAACTCCCCAGTGACCATTCTTCTTGTTCTTGATGAACCTCTGCGGACAGTCTGTGGAGATGTTCAATTGCTTTGTAGACTGAGGGTGAGTTATCCGGTACGTAGGTACAACAGCTGGACCCAATGATGCGGCATGCTCCTCCACGATCTGCCAGAACCACGTCTAGAACAAGGCGGTTCTGGAGAGCCACCAGGCGGACGGCCTGAAGCTCAGCGGTGTTGTTGGCGAGGGCGCCAGCTGTAATGTTCATTGCCGTTTCGACTGCCTGGGTTAAGTGGCGGATGGCACGGCTGTTTGCCATCGGACCCCAGAGTGGAACAAGGCCTTTGACTGCGTCCATGAACTGTGCTCCGGTGGAGTCGGCCTGCACAATGTCTTTGGCCCGTTTCTGTCGGTGATGGTTTGCTGGAGCCACATACGTCGGAGGAAGGACAAAGGCGATGTAGCAGGTGCCTCCCCAACCTTTCGGAAGCCAGGTGTAGGCCTTAGTACCACAGACGAAGTACATATTCGGGGAGGCAACAAAGGAGGGTGGGTCAACTGAGTCCAATGTTCGGGTGATGAGGCAGGAGCTGTGGCCCACCAGCTGTGCCCCCAGGCCTTCGAGGCATACAGACCCAGTGATGTTGATGACGGACAGGGCCACTGTTAGGGCGGCGGCCGTCCGTTTCCGGAGGTAAGAGAAGGTGGGTCTGGCTGGATTGTTGAACACTTGCATTTCAACTCGTTCTTTGGCAGGGATGTCCATGTGAAAGGAAGTGTTCGATCTCAGAGGGCAGAAGAGGGCAGAAGTTCTTCCAGTTTTGTTCAGCCAGAACCCATGGTAAAAGTGTGACATGGTTCTGCCGGAAGTGGCATTGTCCTTGTAGCTTTCTTGCAGGAGGATTAGCCAGGCGAGGCAGGAACCATGGACAGAAAAAGGTGAAGGGATGAAAGGGATAGAGTGTCCAGTGGCATGTGGTAGCAGTCCACAGATCCAGCAATTAGTGGCGTTGGTAGCAAGATTGTGTTGGTGGAGCAACTGCACAAAAGAGTTATTCCAGAACTCCTTACGCCTTTCTCGGAGTTGGGGTGAAAGCGAGATCAGATGATGTTCTTTCGTGGTGGTAGGTTGAACGGTGGTCAGTAATGTCTTATGAGCGGGTGTGCTCTCCTCCATGATCCAGAAGGTGACCATGAGGAGAAGGCAAAAGAGAAGGGTAATGAAAAGTGCAATAGTCTTTAAGCTGTGCATTCGGTCAGTCTTTGGGTTTCTGTAGTGGATCTTCGGACGTCCGGTTGCTTCCATCATCTTCATGTCGGGCGCTTCCATCACCTTCAAGAGACTCGGTAGCGGGCAGAACCACAGACTTTGTTTTAGTTTCTCTCCTGGTGGCCTTTTAGGTGACTAGGCTACCGTTCTGAGATTTCCACTTAGCCTGTGGTCTGCTTAGCCGAAGTTCTCTCCTTTCGTCGCAAGTTATACCCTTCTTTGGATGGTACAGTGGGATCGGGATATTCAATCAACTCAAGTGTCTCTGTATCCGGGCCGCGGTTCAGGGATGGTCGGTCTTTGTCCAGTAGTTCCTCTTGGGTGGTGATGTTGTCCGTGGTTGTCAGGGTCGGTGATACCTTCTTGCAGTGGTGTGCATGCAGCCAATTGCGTTTCCCCTCCACTCGAAGAGCTGTTCGGGTGGTGATCAGGACTTGCAGGGGGCCCGTCCACCGGGGCTCCAGACTCTTGGTGCGCTGGAAGTTACGCACTAAGACGAAGTCACCGGGTTGGATGTCGTGTCCCGGGCCCCTGGAAACATCGGGAATGGCGTGCAGCACCTGCTGGTGGATAACAGACAATGTCTTAGTTAGGTTATACAAATAGTCAGACATGAGGACGTCCGGGACGTCGTGGATGGATGATGGTTTTGGTGCAGTCCAAAGGTTCATGGGCCGCCCAAAGACGACCTCGTAGGGGGTTAAGTGGTGTTTGGTGGGGGTGGAACGCATTGATAGCAATGCTAGTGGGAGAGCGTCTGGCCATCTTAGTCCTGTGGTGGCGACTATTTTTGCTATCTTAAGCTTCAATGTGGCATTGTGTCGCTCAACCAGGCCTGCAGATTGGGGATGGAAGACCGCATGGAACTTCTGTTTTACACCCAACCCTTTTAAGATGAGTTGGATAACTTCGGCTACGAAGTGGGGGCCATTGTCGCTCCACAAAATTCGACAAAGGCCGTATCGGGGGAAGAATTCCTTCAGTAGTACTTTTGCGGTAGTCATAGCGGTGTTATCATGGGTCGGGTAGGCTTCCACCCACTTGCTGAAGGCACATACAACGACAAGCACATACTTTAAACCTTGGCACCTTTCTAGCTGGACGTAGTCCATTTGTAGGACTTCAAAGGGGTGATTGGGGACCCCAAACCCTCCCCGGGGTACAGCAGTTCCTTTCCCAGGGTTGTGTTGGAGGCATACTAGGCATTGTTGGACCAGACGTTTGGCTGAGTCCGGTATTCTGTCGTTGTGCCAGACTTTGGAGATGAGTTCGATCATGGGGGCAGACCCTATGTGTGCGGGGGAGTGTGCCATGGTCAGCATGGGGATCAAGTATGAGTCGGGTAGCAGCCATTTGTTCGAGTCTTTAGTTCGCCAACAACCGTCATCGTCCTTCAATCCTACCCGGGCCCATTCAGTTAATTCGTGTGGTGTGCTGGCTAGTTGGATATCCCTAATCGTTTCCCTAGCATCCTTCCATTTCTCAGTTTGTGACCTGGTCACGTACATACGGGTCGTGGACCTATTCTCGGCTGTGGTTCGGGCAGTAATGTCAGCTAGTGCATTTCCCTGACCTATAATGTCTGTCACCTTCTTGTGTGCCTGGCATTTGATCACAGCTAACCGTGTGGGGAGGAGGACTGCTTCGGTCAGGGCAGAGACTAGGTCTCCATGCAGGATGGGTGTGCCATGAGAAGTCAAGAATCCCCTCTCTTTCCATAAGAGCCCGAAGTGGTGAACTACCCCAAAGGCATACTGACTGTCTGTGTAAATGTTTGCGGTTGTCCCTGCTGCCAGGATGCAGGCTCGTGTGAGGGCAATCAGTTCAGCCGCCTGTGCGGATCGCTGTGTGATGCGGGCCGTCTCAACAACTGTTCGAGCTGTGGTGACTGCATAGGCAGCTGAGGTGGTGCCATCAGGGAGCTTGATGCATGAGCCATCCACCCACAGTTCTCCGTCAGGGTTCGGGAAGGCAGTATCCCGGAGGTCAACCCTACTCTTGGTCTGTTCGTCGGTGAGGGTCACGCAGTCATGTATAGGGGACGCATTGGGGTCAGTGTCAGGGAGAGGTAGTAGAGTGGCTGGATTCAGAGTGGTGCATCGTTTCAATGTGATGTGGGGTGCAAGCAGAGTCAGTTCGTACCCAGTCAGTCGTGCGCTAGTCAGGTGTTGAGTTTTGGTTTGGTTCAGGAGGGTATCAACAGCATGGGGCACCAATACAGTGAGGGGGTTCGAGAGCACGATCCCCTCACTTTGTCGGATAGAGACAGCAGCGGCGGCTACTGCTCGAAGGCAGGCGGGCAAGGCTCTGGCTACGGGGTCGAGAGTGGCAGAGAAGTAGGCACAAGGGCGTTGTTTAGGGCCTATGGACTGGGTTAGGACAGACAATGCGCATCCCTCCCTTTCGTGGGTGTAGAGGGAGAAAGGTTTAGTGTAGTTTGGGGTTCCTAGGACTGGGGCTGAGCAGAGGGCATCCCGTAATTCTTTGAAGGAGGATTGGCATTCGGGTGTCCAGGGGAGGGGGAAGGGGGTATCTTTAGCCAGCAGGGAAAGCAGAGGTTTTACGATAAGACTGAAATTTGGCAACCACTGACGACAGAAGGAGGTGAGGCCCACTAGGGACCGCACTTGCTTCTGAGTTTTGGGAACAGGGGTTTCTAGGATGGTTTGAATTCGGTCAGGGGTAAGTTTCCTCCCGTCTTTGGATAGTAGGTGGCCTAGATACGTTACTTGGGGCTGGCAGAATTGCAATTTCTTTCTGGAGACCTTGTGACCGTTCTCCGCAAGGAAGCGGAGGAGGTGAATGGTGGCTGTGACGGCAAGTGGAGTGGTGTCGGCCGCCAAAAGAATGTCATCGACGTACTGTATCAACGCCACTCCATCGGGTAGTTGGACTGCATCTAGTTGCCTCTTCAGGGCCTGGCTGTAAATACTGGGACTCTCAGTGTAGCCTTGGGGTGCCCTACAGAATCTGTACGAACGGGCTTTTAAAGTGAAGCCGAACAGGTAGCGGCTGTCTGGGTGGATGGGGATGGAAAAGAATGCGTTCTTGAGGTCAATAACAGTAAAGATGGTGGCGGTGGATGGAATCAGGGTGAGGATGGTGGTGATGTCTGAGACTACGGGGTACTGGGGTATGACTACTTTGTTAACCTCTCGCAAGTCAACAATGAAACGGTAGGCTTTCTCATCCCCCTCGCCTTGCTTCTTTACAATGGGTAGGATAGGGCTGTTGCAAACATTACTCGCTACTTCTTCTACCACTCCTGCCTCGACCAGGGACTCGATGATTTCCACCAATGCCTTCTCGCCTTCGGGGGATATCCGATACTGAGGAAGCTTTGGGAGCACTGCGTCCGGTCGGACGGTTATGTGTACCGGGTCGATCACCATGCGCCCTACATCTGAGTCGGTTTTAACCCATAGATGTGAAGGTAATGTGTCGAGTAGGGACATATCGGCATCGGTTATAGAGAGCATACGCCGAGTGTGACAGGGTCTGGACAGATCTGGGTTATCGTGCAGGATGACTCGAACTCCGTCTGGGGAGCATCTGATAGTGGCTCGAAAATGTTTTAGCAAATCAAGTCCCATAATAGCATCGGGGGTGTTGGAGGAGAGCAGAAAGGTCGTGTCAGTGGTGTTATCTTCTAAATCAAAGGGGATTGGTGCTGATAAGGGGTTAGTGGAGGGCGTTCCGTCAAAGCCTATTGAGGTTACGTGTGAGCCAGACAAGGGTGCCCTAGGAATCAGTCGTTTAGATAACGCACTACGTGTCGCCCCAGTATCTACCAGGAATGGAGATTTTGTGCCCAAGACCTTAGCGGTGACGTAAGGACCTTGCTGGTCAACACGGAGTTCGACTGGATCCCTCCCTTGCCCCTGGCGGTCCTATGCGAAGTCATGAGTGCTTTCATAGTCGGACTGCTGACACTGGTTTTGTCGGGGGCGATCAAAGGTGTTTGATCTGCCTGGCCTGTCGTTGATGGCGTCGTTCGTGTGTTCCCTGACCCCGTGGGGGGACCCAGTAGGGGGCAGCTTCTTTAATGGGCATCATGGCATCGGCCCTTCCTCCCTGGGGCTTAGTTGCCATGGGGGTTTCCGTTGTGGTTGTCTGTCCATGTTCTTTAAGGTGTCGGTAGACCTCGAGTGTACGAGTGAAGAGGTTCGTTACATCGCCCTCTCTTTCTTCCCCAATGTCTACCTTCCTATATAGGGCCGCTAGGCCTTCGGGACCTTTATCGTGGTACCTATTCTCATATGTATTCAGGGTGCGATAACAGAGCCGTACGACGAAGTGTCGTCTGCGGCTGTCGGCATACGATTTATACACGTCCGTTATATTCTCCTCACTTTCTTTTCGCTCCACCAGCGTCCCTACTATCTTGTCAATTCCTGCTCGTTCATCTTTAGTTAACCGATTCATTCTGGTGGACTCTTTCTTTCCTATCTCATGGTCGTCTAGCGTTGTAGTCGACGTTAGGTTCAGTACAAGAGGCTCAGCCGGCGCGGAGGCCGTGAGGGCCGAGGCCCCTGTACTGCTTTCGTTCGTGTTCGGGGGTTGTGGGTGTTGCACTACCGATTGGGAGGGTGCATACGGAGGGGGCATGTAAATGGTCGGGGGACCTAACAGTAATTCGTCATTCGTTTGCTGCTTGGAGGACAATACAGGGTAGAGCAGAGAAGGGGTCCTAACAGCGTACTGGCCTGAGGTTTCGGGCTCCTGTCTTAGTTTAGTTTCCCTTCTCTCTTTTATGTCTTCTTCTAACTTTTTAGCGGCAAGGTGAGCTGCCTTTCGTAATTCCTTTTCTGCTTTTACTTCTTCCCTCTTTTTCCGTTGCGTTGCTTCTTTGCGCCACATGCCGATACTGTCAAGCATAGTAGGCGTCGTCTTATTGCTACGCAGAGCTATTTCTAGCGCTTCTATCTTATGGTCGTCGAAGGATCCCATCAGTGGCCACTGACTTTCGGGGTCCTTCTTGGTATATTTATGCCACAGCTTGCTATAAGCTACGGCGACTAGTCCATATTTAGTGAACATGTCCTTATTAGGGGTGCCTTCCAGTGGAGCCGGATGGTTCACCTCTAATAAGCGGTCCGGGCAGAACCAACTACCAATCAGTGGGGAGAAGATAGGCATGACGGGTTTCAACGGGGACAAAAGTCAGCACTACCTATCTTTTCACTGCTTGCAAAGACTAGACAGAATATCTCTATTCTTCGTTATTTGTAAGCAGAGAATACCTCCAAAGAACCAATATCGAACAACTAGTGTTCGGACAATCAATCAATCAATCAATGGGGAGATAAAGATAGGCACGACGGGTTTCAACGGGGACAAAAGTCTGCGTTACCTACCCTTCACCATTTGCAAAGACTAGACAGAATATTCCTATTCTACGTTATTTGCAAACAGAGAATATCTCAAAAAGTACTATTCTTCAAAACAATCAATGTTCGGACAATCAATCAATGGGGAGATAAAGATAGGCACGACGGGTTTCAACGGGGACAAAAGTCTGCGTTACCTACCCTTCACTATCTGCAAAGGGAGAGAGAGAGAGTATTCCTACTCCTCCCCGTTTGTAGACAGCGAATATCTCAAAAAGAACAATCAATGAGCAATACTAGTATTCAAACAATCAATCAATTATTTCGCACTTTTGTCGTATTTCACGACCTTACCCGGACCGCGTGGACAGTTTCTCGTCTTCCGCCTCCAGCGCCCGATCGTCCTCTATTCTCCGTATTTGCCGCGGCACTCCTGATGGTTCCCAGTCAGGACCGTAGATCACTCGAGAGAGGTCTGCTCGGAACCAGTGAAGTTCGGATGATCGGCTGCCAGACGAGGGTCTATTGGGCAGGAGCTCTCCCGATCGTTGCAGTCGTTCACTCTGTCGTCGGGACCTCTCCCACTGGATCCACGTGTCGCTGATGGGCCCCACGTTTGGGACGCCAATTGTTAAATGGTAGCGGCAGTTTCAGTCGATAATCTTTCAAGTATTTGCCCGGCGGTAATCGCCTCTCATACCACTCGATGATTTACCAATAAAAGAGGCAGGCGCCGGAGACTGGAAGGCAGGAAACAAAGTTTTATTCCGTCGGAGCAGAACACATCAGATCAGACAGCAAGGTATCGTCACGAGGTGCTCTAACTGCATCTCTGAGACCTGGTCTCTTATACACTGGTTTATTGCTTTATTACATATAGTACATTCTTGAGATTCCCTTGATGCCTGAAAGAACATCCCCTGAAGCCTCGGCTCAGATCCGATCCCACACATAGATACAGTAGAAGTTCCCACCCTACCCGCAGTGGGAGATGGCTATCGCGCAGCAGGGAATTCCGCTAATTCCCGGGGGTGTGTGCAACTGGCCGGGTCTCAGGGGGTAGGGGCTTTGATCTACTGTAATCCCTTTGATGTGGGGTGTTTCCCTTACAGTAGGGGCAGTAAACTGCATCCGCAGGGCTAGGTGATGGCCTGGGACCAGTTCAGACAATGGGGCGCAGAGGAAGGGGGTTATCAAAGGAGAGGCATGACCATGTATGGGTTGTCGGTTGGAAGTGGTTCCGTAGCAGGGTCGCGCAGAAGGAGAGGGTTTATGGCCTGTATGAGAGAGCGGGGGTGGCCGGCGCGCGGGGGATGCTTGCAGCGCCAAGGGAAAACGCTGGCGGTCGAGAGTGAGCGGGGAGAGAGCGGGGTGCCTAAAATGGCGGCCGTGCATTCGTTGTGCGTGGCGCTGGGGAGAGGCAAGATGGCGCAGATAATGTTCAGTTTGCACGCTAAATTTCCACACTATGGTGAGTCGTGTTGAGTTTTATGTTGTTTGCACGGCTTCTGGGATGTAGGAAGTCGGAAGTTTGTAACAGTTCCGTAGTAGAGCAGAGGTAAGCGCTGTTCTCGGGAAAGACGGAATTGTTGTTGTCCTGTAGGTACACAGGAGAAAACGTGTAATGATTGAAGTTACACGACACATTGTCTGGGTTCGATTCGGTGACATCGCCGTATGTTGCCATTAGAGACATTTTCTGTGTGAGAGAAGTGTGTATGATAGCGAAGGTTACTTGTGAAATTCTGGTCTTAGGTACCAGGGATCCAACTGGCATTCCAATAACGCTTATCACTGGAAAGGTAATAGGTACTCACTGAGCTTGTTAGAAGGACAAAGGAGAGGTAAGCGCTGCCTTGTTAACGTATGTCATAATTCTGTAGTAGAACAGACTGTTCGCTGTTCTCGGGAAAGACAGGATTCTGCGTGAATGTACTACATTTTCTAGTGTGAAAGTGCGTGAACGAAATAGCATTTGGGTTAATTGCGAAACTCTGGGTTTATTTCTCAGGAGCATTGGGTCTTCAACTATGTATCTTAAATACTAGAGAAACAGTTAGTTAATGCTTGTTAGAAGGGTAAAGTAGAGGGATGTGCTACTTTATCAACGGAAGTAACGATTCCGTAGTAGGGCAGAGGTAAGCGCTGCTCTCGGGAAAGACGGAATTCTCGTGAGAAAGGTCTATTGCTATTCTTTGGTTAGCGAAGCGGACAATGTAGACGTTTTTATGTTGTTACTAACAGAATTGTAGAAATTGAAACAAAACTTACTGAGCAGATTTGTAAAGGAGGGGTAGAAAGGAGCAGGAGCTGCCGCAGCGGCTGCTGACGTCAGAATGACCGCGCTGCGATTGGACAGTCGCTCAGAAACGTAAAACGCTCCAGATTGGTGCGTTAGTGTGCGCCGCGCTAGGAGTGGAGAAATACAGGGTGATGTAAAACGCTCCCTATTGGTGCGTTAGTGTGAGTCGCCCTGGGATTTAAGGATTGTGACAATGACATAGACGCACTGCGATTGGACAGAGAAGCGGTACAGTTGTAGGGAGAAACTAGTGAGACACGAAAAAGAAAGGAAAATGTGTTACGATCCACCAGAAAAGGAGAAAAAGTCATGGTTTGGTAAAATTAAGAAGTGGTTTAAGAAGGACAAACCGATCAAAACTAGGGAAGGACAGTTACTTCCTCCACCGAAAACCCCTGCATCCTTAATGATTGTGAAATATGGATATCACACTTGTATTTGGATGGACAACTGGGTTAAGTATACGAAGGAGGATGGAGTGTTAGCTTTTCCAGAACATGGTTCATTTAATTTGACTGTTTTGAGAAATTTGAGAGAGAAAATGATGAATTTAGAACCGAGACCTAGACCGACTCAATTTGAGGCTCTGACGGAGTGGGAAGACGAAATGCATGACCGAGAAAGACAGAGAAATGGTAGAGGATATAGGTACTTGTTTGGCAGATCGTACGGACATGAGACGCATGATGATCGAATGAGAAGGTGGCGGAATGCAAGTATGACTGAGGGTTTGTTTCCCGTAAGAGCTGCAGGAGAGCATGAAGGACAAAAGTGTGTAGAAAAGAGGCATAATGTGGAGACGAAAGGGTATGGAGTGAATGAGTCCGAGGATGATGTTCTTGATGATATGTTCTATAAGAATCCACCACCATACTGACCAGAACCAGAAATATTAACTCCAAGTGCCACAATGAAAGAAACAGTACGAATCATAAAATCGGAACCAGAGTTCCAAGATTTGGGAAGAAACAATCCTATTAGAGAGGTAGAAAAGAAGTCTGGAGGAAAATTGGATGGAGAAAATTCAGCAGAATTAGCCAAAACAACCCTAGAATTAACAGAGAAAATAAGAGAATTGACTAAGAATCTGGAAGCGGTAACTGTACCAGTAACGATAGGTCCAGTAATGCCTATTTTTGACAAGCAAAAAGACAGTGAACATTGTTTGACAGTCCCTTATAAAAGTAATAAGCTGGTTGAACAACCAAGAGTGAGTCAGAGTCAGAATCTATGGAGACAGACTATGAGTATGATTGAACCGAATTTTTCAAATAACCCGTTTGTAGGTCAAAACTGTGCAGAAAAACGTATGACAATGATAGAGACAATGTCAGAAACTCAAAAAGATTTTGGACAAGGAAATGTAGAAAAGCCAGTAGGACCGTCTCTAGAGGAGTTGAGTGAATGGTTGAGAAGCTTGCAAAAGAAAGACAAGGAATCCCAGTCAATAGATGTAGCTAAATTACAAATGGTACTGGGAGAATTAATGGTAGGAACTATCCCAACAGAGAGGTTAAAAACTTACCAAGATGAGGAGTTGTTATTTCTGTGCAAAGGTGTAACATAGAGAGCAAAAAATCTTCATGAAAGATTAGAAGAAGTGGCAAATGAGATGGGTATTGATATCGAAAGGGTAAAAGCCTTACGGAAACCCTATAGAGTAGAATTCACTGAAAAAGACATTGAAAACATGAATACCACAGGACGAATAGGTCAGATTAAGGATATAATTATTTTGTTGAGAAAATGGGGAGATGTGGACAAATGGAAAAGCAGATGGTATCGTAAGCGAGACGAAGTTTCAGACAAAACGTTTTCAGCCTATCCTATGAGAGAAAAAGAGAAGGTTGTGACAGAATACCCTATGAGAGAGATTCCAGGAGGAGGATATGTGCATGTCCCATGGACTAGACAGGATATTTTGTCATTTACGAATGACTTCCCTCGACTGCGTGAAAAGCCCGTCGAGTGGTATAGACAGGTAGACAGATTTCTGAAATTATCCAAAGTACTGTGGATTAATTTGAATAGCCTGTTTGATATCATTGTGCCAGCAGATCTATGGACAGAATGCAAAATAGTAATAAATTGGCCGACACAGGAATACCCAAGGGATCCAAAGACAGGAGCTCCAGACCCTGAGGTAATGAAGAAATACGAACAGGTTATGGCATTCTTGAAGAACAAAGTACCCCCTAAAGAGACAGATTGGGTGAAAATTGACAGAACACATCAAGAAAGCAAAGAATCAGTACATGCCTATTATGAGAGTTTAATTTGAGCCTTTAAACAATTCAGTGGAGATGAAAATTTGAGTGATAAGGATTTGAGTCATTTCGTATACAGGTTTGTATATGGTCTTCGTCCAGAAATTAGTGAAATGATCAAACAGCATACGGTAGATTGGCAAAACAAGAAAATAGATGAAGTGTTGAGACATGCTAAATATTTCAGTGATGAAATTGAAGCAAAACAGCGAAAACTAAAAGAGAAGGCAATGTGGGCACAGGTAAAAGTAGCAGAGAGACAGGAAGCACAATTAGTGGAACAAGCTGGGTCAAAACAAAGATTTAATCCTGGGAAAAATAAAGGGAATATTGAGGAAGCTAAAAAGAAATTTCCGTGTCATAATTGCGATATGATAGGGCATTGGAAATCCGAGTGTAAGAATCCACCAAGTACTAATGATGAAAATTCATCCTTGAATACACAGGTGCAGAATGAGGTGAGTGGTCAACAGCAACGACAACAGCAGGGTGTAACACAACAGAATCAGGTGCCAAAACCCCCTTTTCCACAGAACAAAAATTGCCAGAAGTATAGTAATGAGAATGGATTCTACAACGAAGAACAGGTAAATAAGCCGCAACGCGCTAGTGCTTCTTCGCAGTATTGGCTGCAACGCGATGAAAGCGATTCAGAAGAGGGTTATTGACGGTGCCGAAGGGAGGAAGAAGAGTGCGTACTTGGCGCAACTCTAGAAGTAGACCAGACAGGCCCATTTGTAGATGGAAAAGTTAATAATGAAAATATTACTTTCCTAGTGGATACTGGTGCTACTCGATCAACTGTTATATCAGCTGATGTTAAGAATCGTCCTCTCTCGGATGAAACGATCCAAGTAGTTGGGGTCTCCAACAGACAAATTAAAACTTATCTTACGGAACCAGTGAAAGTTAGTATAGGGAAATTTTCTGAAATGCACAGATTCGTAGTGTGTGACACTAGTCTTGTGTACTTGTTAGGTAGGGATTTATTGTGCAAGATGAATTGCACTATATTTTGTACTCCAGATGGAATAGCCTTTGAAACACCAGATGATGATGTGTTGTATAAAATGACATTGGCAAACAGAGAGAAAGAGGTTACAGGAACATATGCTGTATTCAACCCTGACGAACTACCCAAAGAATTGTAACAATCAGTAAAACCTGAGGTTTGGGACTTCACAGGAGACGATGTAGGATTGATGAGGAATATAGATCCAGTAAAGATAACTGTAAAAGAGGGAGTAAGTTAGCCAAATGTTCCACAATATAAATTGACTCCTGAAATAATCAAAGGAGTTACTCCTGTGATTGAGAAAATGGTAAAACAAGGAATTTTGAGAGAAATAATGAGTAGCCCATGTAATTCACTGATAATAGGACTGAAAAAGCCTAGTGGGAAGTTCAGAATAGTGCAAGATCTGAGAAAAATAAACAAAATTGTTGTACCATGTTGTCCCATTGTACCGAATCCATCTGTGATTTTATATCAGATTCCTCATGACGTAGAATGGTACACAGTGATTGATTTGTGCCATGCTTTCTTTTCCATCCCATTGCACCATGACAGTCAGCAAAGTTTTGCATTTTGTTTCGGTGAGTGTATTTTGGCGTGGTGCCGAATTCTACAGGGGTATACAGAAAGCCCCTCAATATTCAATCAGCTATTGAAAAAGTCTTTGGAGAATCTAGAAATGCCTGAAAATTCAGTATTAGTCCAGTATATCGATGACCTACTTGTGGCATCGAAAACTCGTGAAGCTTGTGAGGTAGACACGGTAGCTTTGTTAAATCATTTGGCAGATGGAGGCCTAAAAGTATCACCATCAAAATTACAATTTTGTAAAAGAGAAGTCCAATATTTGGGACACAGCATTGAGAAAGGACACAGGAAAATAACCATAGATAGAATCAGGATCATAAAAAGAATGAGTCCACCAATGACCCAAAGAGAAGTGAGAATGTTTCTGGGAATGGTTGGATATTGTCGTCAATGGATAGGAAATTTTTCCTTGATTGCAAAACCTTTGGTACGTCTGACAAGAAGTGATGTGAGAGATCCGATTGGTTTAAGCAAAGAAGAGTTGGCAGCGTTCAAGAGTTTGAGAGAAGGAGTGTGTGAAGCACCTGCATTAGGTATGCCTGACTATGACAAGGAGTTTGAGTTGTATTGCAGTGAGAGAAATGGATGTGCACTCTCTGTTCTAGTACAGAAGCATGGAAAACTGAAGAAACCAGTTGCATATTTTTCATCCATGTTGGACCCAGTAGCTGTAGCCCTTCCTGGGTGTCTGAAAGCAGTAGCTGCTACATGTCGAAGTTTATAACAGAGTGAAGGAATTGTGATGGGGTATCCTGTGAAAGTGTTCGTGCCTCATGATGTGGCGATTCTTTTAACAAGGAGTCGTGCTCAGTATATGACGCACAGCCGACTGACTAAGTATGAAAAGGTCATTTTGGGCGCAACAAATGTGAGTCTTGTGAGATGCGTGAATGTAAATCCTTCAACATTGTTGCCTGATGTAGAGCATGTGGAGGTAAGAGATGAAGCAGATCATGAATGATTGTTTGGATGTACTTGATTTTTGTACAAACCGAAGACCTGACATAAAAGATGACCCTTTACCAGAAAGTTATTATGTCATGTTTGTTGATGGATCTTGTTTGAGAACAGATGATGGAGTGCTGAGTGCAGCATATGCAGTATGTACAGTTGCAGCAGTGATAGAAGCATCCTATTTGAAAGGAGTAAGGTCGGCACAAGTAGCTGAACTTATCGCCCTGACCAGAGCATGTAAGATTGGGAAAAGTGTGAGAGTGACTGTAATAACTGATAGCCAGTATGGCTACGGGGTGGTCCATGATTTCGGCCAAATTTGGCTGCAAAGAGGTTTCCTGACCTCAAGTGGAACTCCCATTAAGAATGCTGAAGTGGTTGGAAAGTTGCTTGAGGCAATACATCTGCCTAGGCAATTGGCTGTGGTAAAATGTGCTGCTCATAGTCGCATTGGTGATTACATTGCCACTGGAAATACATTTGCCAATGACATGGCACAGTATTGTGCACGAAATCAGAATTCAATCAATCGGGCAAAGGAAAAGGAGATGATTTCTTGTTTCCCAATGTTTACTAACACTGTGGGAACATGGGATGAGGTAAGACAATTGCAGGAAGAAGCAGGAGAGGAAAAAGTAAAACAGTGGGTAAAAGCAGGATGTGCACCAAGAGAGAAAGATCATGTGTGGGTCTATCGAGATGGAAGACCAGTAATGCCTGATAGCATGATGTCTGCCATGGCACTGATGTATCATGGACAGGGACATATAGGAAGAGACGCCATGATTAGGTCTTTTAAACAGACTTGGTATAATGCCAAGTTTAGGCTTGTGGCGGAAAGTATTTGTAAAAGATGTCTAATTTGTCAACAGTACAATCCAGGAAGAAAAACAGTGGTGAGTCTAGGAACAATAGGCCGAGAGGGAGGACCTTTCACCAGAATGCAAGTAGATTTCATTGAGATGCCTCCTTGTAACAGGTTGAGGTATGTTTTGGTGATGGTGTGTCTCTTCTCCAGGCGGGTAGAAGCGTTCCCAACAAGAAGAAATGATGGAATGACGGTGGCAAAATTATTGTTGAGGGAATTTATACCTAGGTTTGGGTTTCCAATAACAATTGAATCAGAGAGAGGAGGGCATTTTCATAATGAGATCATAAAATTGATTTGTGAAGCATTGAATGTACGACAAAAACTGCATTGTGCCTACCGACCAGAGACTTCTGGTGTAGTAGAACAAATGAATGGTACTATCAAAAATAGAATAGGGAAAATGTGTTTAGCCACAGGTATGAAATGGCCCGATGTCTTGCCTCTAGTACTCATGACTATTAGATCATCACCAGACAGAACTACTGGTTTGGGTCCTCATGAAATCCTCATGGGGCGCGCAATGAGACATGTATTTGTACCAGTCAACAAGCTGATGGCAATCACTGATGACATGGTATTGGAATACTGTTAAAGCCTGGCTGATGTAGTTCATTCTGTGTTTCATCAAGTTGGAGCAGATGCCACCACTCTTGAAAAGAAGCCAGCTCATGATCTAAGCCCAGGGGACTGGGTAAGGATAAAAGTACACAGAAGAAGAAACTGTTTGGTTCCCAGGTGGGGAAAACCAAGGCAAGTCATCCTGACTACAACAGCTGTGAAGTGTGCTGGATTGAAGAACTGGATCCATGCAAGTCATACCTTGAGAATTCCAAATCCAGTTGACTGTAAAGAAAAGGAGTATTTTGATGAACCAGAATCCGGTATTGAGTCAGATGACGGAGAGACAAAAGATAAAGAAGGAGAAAATTCTGAAAGGGGGGAGACAGATCCAAGGTTAACTTTGGTCCCCAGAAGTAACTCCCTAAGGAAAAGATTGCAGATTTCTGAATCCAGTTCAGACTCAGAGACAGAACAAAGAGCCCATTCATCCAAAAAAGAACAAAGGAAGAACAAAGAAAAGAACAGTGGAGAGACAATAAAAGAAATCTGTGAGAGGGAAGTACCAGATGAAAGATTGAGAGAAATTCCACCTGAAACAACACCTTTAGATGGACAGGTGCCAGATACAGAGAGGGATGGAAAGATTTTTGCGGAAGACCCCCGTGGAGGTGTAGGGAACTCCAACATCCAGTTAGAAGCAGGGACAAGTAGTCAGCAGGAAGATTGCGTGACGGAGATTCGAGGAGGGACAGAAGTAGGGAAAACAAAAGAGGTGGAAAAAGAACTCGTTGAAGGTAAAATGCAAGTTGAAACAGAATCTGAAGAAAGCGAAGATGAGATACCAGAAGGCCGAGTTCTGAGAAAGAGAGCTTGGAGAACTGAAAAGAATGATAAAGGGAGTAAATTGAAAAGAGCGGCCAAAGACGAGGTGTGGCCAAACAAAATAAAGAGATTGAGATATCGGCTGACACGTGTAAATTCGCCAAGAACTGAACAGGTGAATGAAGTAACGAGTCAGGAAAAATCGAAAGAAGAAGAACAGACAGTAGTCAAAGAAAGTAAAAGAACAAGAAAACCTAACCAGAAGTATAAATCACCGGAATGGACATATGTGGCCCTGCCTGAAGTGTAGGAAGAGGCGGATAGCCAAAGAAATCCAGCGGTGGTTGTACCGGAAGTGGTTGAGGAAGACGAAGAATCGGAAATCCTGAGAGTTATCTTGTCCGATATTGGAGAAGAAGCGGATGTTCAGGACAACCTGTATGTTGAAAACGAAGGGAAGGTGAAAGATGATGAGATGCCAAACTGAATGAGACAAGAAAAATAACTGATGGAAAAACAATAAAATACTGAAAAAGACAAAAACTGGTAATACCACGTAGGTGCTTAGAAGCCTAGGGTTAGAAACTAGTTGTGAAGTAGAAGAGGCTAAGTCAAAAGACACGGCTCATTTTAGAAAGATGGCAAACATAGAAAGTAGTAAAAGTAGATGTACCTTTCTTAAAAGATGGTGCAAAATGTGTTGTTGTTGTACAGGATTATTAATGCTTCTTTGGAGTGTTCTTGCTCTACTAATTTCATTTAAAGTTACAGTAGATACATTAGAAGGACATAATGATAACATAACTAATATAGGGAAAGTTCAAAAGGTAGTTCCAACTAGAATAGATAAAAACTATTTACATAAAGACAGATCAATAACAGATTTTTCTAACAATGTGTTTTCAAAGTTGTTGTATGAATATGTAAAAACTATGGACGTAAGGGATTGCTACATATATGTATGCAATTACCTGCATCTGTATCTGAAGGAGTGACTTATCATCACCTTCCTGTAACATATGGAATAACATGTAGTGTAATAGCTAGTTTATTTTATCAAACAGGTAAATTAGAGTATTATTTCTCAGATGTAGATACTATATTTTCACAAGTATCAGCAATTAACAAACTAAACAAAGTAAAACCTGCACAAGTATTAGGTGAATTTTTCTTAGAGACAAATGAACTAACATTAGAATATATATTCAGAAATAACTTGACTTGCAGTTTAAAGAAAGAGGAGAAGACATTTTTGGATATGGTTGAAGAAAGGAGATTGAAAATGCAAAGGAAGGTTTCAGAAGGGAAAGTGGAGAAAACGGTTTGGGATGTAAAAACGAAGAAACATTTAAGAGGAGAATCGAGTCCAACTATGGCTTTAGATTGGCCTCAGAAAGGGAAATTGTGTATAAGAAGGAATCAGATGGCGTATGATAATTATTTTCTAGGGAATAGTGAGTGCCATGATACATACCGAATCATGGGAGGATGGGGATTTAAAGGTGGAAGAGATCCAGTCTTTCCAGGACTGTATTTCATTTGTGGGAACAGGGCATATTATCGTTTGCCAGACCATTGGTATGGCACATGTTATGTTGGCCTGGTTTTTCCAAAGATTTTTCACATGGATAGAGGAGAAGATGGTGTACATAGTTTAGGTAGTTATTTAGCACGTAGTAAGAGAGAATCTTGGGCTGAAATTGTGGGTGACATTTTTGGAGCATTGATTCCCGCAGTGGGAATATCTCTGAATGCGAACAAAATTAGAAAACTTTCAACAGTAGTGGATCGCTTGTCAACAAGCACCGCTGGAGGATTCTTATTGGTAAATACTGAAATGGTTGCCATGCGTGCTATGGTAATGCAAAATCGACTTGCCCTTGATATTTTATTGGCAAAAGAGGGTGGAGTCGGTGGAATGCTGAAAGTTCAACATTGTTGTACTTACATTCCTGATGAAAGTAAAGATTTGAAAATTTATATTAAGAATATTACAGAATTGAATGCCGAAATTGTACCACTGGAGGTTGAAAGTGTGTGGGAGAAGATTGGTAAGAAAATATCAGCTATTAAAGACTTTGTAGTAAAACTAGGTAGTACATTTATAGGTAAGATATTATTTCCATTAACTTGTGTGATTTCCTTAGTACTAATAATTAGACTAGGTTGTATTTGTTGTAGAAAGAATAGAAATCAGAAAAGAATAAAAAGAGAAAACTTAAGGAGAAGGGATAAGAAACAAGAAAGAGAATTTGAAGAAATAGAACTGGAAGAGTTAAAGGATAGCATGTATAAAACAGCAAAAAGAGAAGAAACAGGGGAAACTGAAATATGAATGAAACAAGAAACCAATTCGAAATTTCCGTAAAAAGAATACAAAATTTTATATTAGTGTGGTGATATATTCACCAAAGGGGGGATTGCTGGAGAGGGTAGTACAAAATTTTGTATACGCCCCCCATTCTGCATGTTTATATTAATCCGAATAATCAATTAATTGTAATATTATTAATTTGTTTGAAGTGATAACTCACCAACTATATTAACAAGAGAATTACACGTGGGAATTGCACTTTGCATAACTATATTAATTGTGAATTAACTTGTGTACGCATATTAATAGTAGAAAAATAGAATATTATATGTTATATGTTGCTTTAAGTGATGTATTTGTGATTTGTGCTTTATTCAGTGAGTATAAACCGCTCTGAGTGTTGCTTCTGCTAGATAAATACACACACATATGGGTATTAGAAAAGGGATAACATTTTATTAGTCATTTCTATCTTTTAATTACGTTTTTGTGTTTCTTTTGCTTAAGTTGACCATTTCGACCTAAACAAGATGGCTGAACGAGACGTTAAACATGACTGCCCTGACAACACGAGGTTCTGGGTGATGTGCGCATGCGTCACCGCCAGCAACAGTGGCCTGGACCTGACCCCGGGAGAACATGTACCCTCCAAGGTCATTCCGGGAACCCATCCAAAAGAAAGGACAATGCTTGATTTAAAAGCCGGAACAAGCAAGTTGGATGACTTTATTATCCGACACCCTGAGAACTGTAACCCGCAAGTCAAAGTTGACCAATGAGGACTCTCTAAACCCCGATCTTGATACATTTTGTTATTATTTTCATTATAAAAGTAGGTAGGGAATTGAACTATCTAGCTCGCTCTTCTTTGACGAACTCGATTTCCTGACGGAGAGGACGGTGACACTGCTGGACAGCTGTTAGCCTGAATCTATGAGAGACTGAAATGCGGCCTAACTTTGCTGAATAAATTTTCATTGACTGACTGACTTAGAGGACGACTTTAGCCAGAATAGGTAAATATGATGCTCTGAAATGCTGATGATGAATTCTTACATTTCTTTCAATATTTCTTAGATAAAGAATAATTGAAAAATTGACAAATGTGTTGTGTCGAATATTTGAAGAAGAAAAGTAGAAAAGAAGTAGAGCAAAGATAGACGAGTTAATCATCAATCACCAATTCAACTAAATGATCTATCTCCGTATGGGAGGTATAACTTAGGTTTAATGTCCATGTGTTTAGGGTAAAGTAAAGGTATTCCTCTCATGTCAGCGTTGAGAAACGTATTTTCCCTCAGAAAACAGGTCAACCGAGTGTAAGTATATTGGTGTTATGGGCCCCACCAATGAATGTATGTGAGTGAATTGAATGACGAGATAGTTGATCTGTGCCAAAAAGGGGGAATTTGACGTTCTGCGCTGCAACACCCATCCTCCAATCCCCGGGGGCCCGCAACGGGCCCCCAAAGCACATCCCCACCAGCCTTTCCATGGCGGCATTGCCGCCATGGAAAGGCCTTCCACCACACTCATCATAATATGGATTGTGGTGCCTGCTAGACACCGCCACCATATTGTGGCCCAAGTCCGTCCGACTGGCAATCGGAACGATTGCCAGCGGCGGACGCACTTTGAGTCCGCCACGATACCCCCCGCCATTATAATATGGCGGTGGGTAAATCAATGTACGATGGCATGCGAATCCGGCGGTGGCGATCCTCCCGCCATCCTAATCACCCCCTTACTATTCTCACTGAAAGTTAACACACATAAAAAAAATGAAAAAAAACATTTAATAATTCCATCTAAAAATCCTTAAGTACAAAAATTGTTTTTTACCAATACATTGAAAATAATTGATACTAAACATTAGCAAACTATATATTTTTGTCATTTTTTACTACATTTAATAATATAACACACTATTTAATTTTATAAAAATATTGTCTACCACTAATAAAAATATTTTTAAAATAGTACAATGATCAACGACCAATAAACTATATTTTTAAAAAATTGTAACAAGTTTAGATACTTATTTACCATCTTTTACAAATATAAAATTAATTCAAAATGTTTACATTAAATTGTTAGATTTTTAAATTAAAAAACACACTTATATTTAAACATAAAAATATACATTTATATATTTGTTTATTGGAAAATAAGTAGCAGCATCAATTCTCAATACTCGTAATTCATATTTCATACAAATTATTCATGACAAGTATTCACATAGTTCTTGCACAGCACCTGAATATATCCTGACTCATAATTCATATTAACCTTTCATATAAATTACTTATAATATTTAAATACAGAGTTATTTAAACAACATACCAATATCACATAATTCCTAATTCATATTACTATTTCATCTTACTTATTCATGCTGTATAAATACATAATTATTAATCATTATAAAAAAGATACATAATACATTTTCAATATCTCTATGTAAACTTACCCCTTAACCCAGCTTGACCAGATTGCTTAATAGCGCCTACTCTTTTTGCGTAAAGGTGCTCATGGTTATAAACCTTATCCATCGTATTACGCCATTGAGTCACAGTGGGTAATTTGATCGATTTCCAATTTGCTAATATTAAAGACTTAGCAACCAATGCAGCAATAAAAACAAAGCTGATTCAGTTCCGTAGGAAGGTTATGACTATGGTGCCAAAAAGAGCCTCTAATGGCTAAGGTAACCTGGCCCGCCCACAGATACAGGCCCACAACCCACTTAGTTTAGAACAAATACCATATGCAACCAGTCCCCTGGCTGAGATCTACATGTAAACTAAAAAGTATCGGCAGCATGATACATTTTTTTTTTCATTTTAACCGGTGTATAATAAAGCAGTAGACAAAAGAGATATCCCTTTGGTAGTACACTTATATAAGACTCATACATTCACTTACTTTCCATTCACGAACAATATTTACTAAAATGCAAAAACACTGTGATCGAAACCCTTAATGAACATTTCCACCCGACTAGAGATATAGCGCTTGAAGATTATTTATTTCATTTCACAAAACCTTATTTTTACTCGACGTTGCTTTTGTTTCTTTTTAAAATACAAAAGGAAAAGTGAGTTTTACAGATACAAATACAAAAATACTTTTGATGCATTTCAAACACAGCATGCAGTATTTAATCAGAAAATAGTATATACTTTACAATGTTTACTTTAAATTAAAATCTGATGCCATTTAATCACAAGCCTACACATAAAATTAAAAACGATAAAAATAGGAGTCCCTAGTTACACAGTAAAGAACTAACTGTTGTATGAATTGATTCAACATCAAACATCAAGCTAATATTCTGGTAGGTGTTTTCATTGATTCCTTCCCAGAAAATCTTGTGGTTGAATTCAAACTTAGTTAGCGTCGACTTGTTTCGGTTGAGCATCACGTAATTAAAAGCCACCTTCTTCAGGACACAGGTTTTGGAGGGACTGTTTCTCCAACATATATGTAAAAATTTGTAATCTATAAAGGAGAGAAGAGCTATGGGACAGGGATTTTAGTTTCTCCACTCTCAATCCCCTATACCTCCCCTCCCTCTATTGCAACTACATTGTCCCATGCTTTTTGTAACACACAAAGTAAAAATGATTTCCTACTAAACTGATTATAATAGTCCCAGTGTGCCTTAGTAATATTACAGCCTATGTCATTACTAATTTTACTAATGTGATTCAAAATTAGCTTAGGCCCAGATTGTTGCAGCAGAATCCTATACCAATTGCAGTTCCATTACGCTGTGATATAAAAAAAAGGCGTGGCTTATGTTTTCTGCTGCCTCATTTGCCTCAACCATATTATTTGAGCATAAATGCTTAATATGTGTATAACTATAAAAAAAAGACCACTGACTGATGTATTCTCACGATTTAGGGGTCGATTTCGATCTTGCGCAGAAAGCCCTATGGCCGACTCAGTCCCGTAGAGCTTTCCGACCGACTTGTGCTCCTAGACTCCGAACGCCCGAGTACGATGCAAGGACACGCTGACGGACTCGGGTCACTCGGAGCCCTATTGAAGTCAATGGGAGCCTGATGTACATTGCGTACATAGGCTTCCATTGCGGAAAAAGTACTTCGCGGAAAAGGGTGCCCCCTGTTGTGGGGACGCGTTGGTGCCCCCGCGCATCGTACATGCACGTGACCGAGTCGTAGGGCTATGGGTGATGGGGACCCGCGCCGGCCCCCGAAGTCCGCTTCCCGGAGTTTTTTCGGGCCAGAGGTTCCAAGTCAATCCGGCTGCTTGACGCGCGCATCGTACTTGGTCACTCGGCAATCGTACCCATAGCGCGGTGCGCATCGGTGAAGTCGGAGTCGTACGAACGGGGTCGCTGACGGGTACGAGTCGGTCAGAGCGCGAGGCTATCCTCGCATTGTACTTTCTCGTTCTTAAAGCGGTAGGAGTCGCCCAGAAATCACTCGTATGAAACGAATTCCGCTCCTGACGGATTCCGTCAGGAGCCGCTCCGACCAACATCGGAATCGGGGCCTAAGTGTTTGCCATGTTATAAAACATTTATTTACAAAAAAGTCACCCAATGTGCAAAATTCTATCATCGCCCAACACGCTAGTATGGAACTGTAGGTTTGTCTGGGCAAGGTTTATATTTCTTGTTCTTGATGGAAAAAATACCAATTCAATACAGATTGATCCAAAGGTGAGTAATCATTTATTTGCACTCTCAACGTTGAGATCATTCATTACAGAAACACCCGCCCTGAAGAAGCCCCAGGCCGATAGGCCATGTAGGGGGCGAAACACGTGTTGGCTGTGCCACCTCTTTCTTTATCCTTCATACCCACTCCTATGTTGAGAGTGCAAATAAATGATTACTCACCTTTGGATCAATCTGTATTGAATTGGAATTTTTTCCATCAAGAACAAGAAATATAAACCTTGCCCAGACAAACCTACAGAACTTTTGCTCAAATTAGGGGATAGGGGTTTCCCCCTGTCATCGGGCAAGAACCAGCACCATCATGACATACGCTTAATACCTGGCAAGTAAGGGATCTGGGACCTTTCTCCCCTCTTCTTGAAGAAACGCTAGTATGGAACGCCTCAAACTCAAACCTAAGCCAGCGCAACTGTCTAGTTTAATTTCCAAATGAAAATATGGAATCCTATATTTGCGCCAAATATAATTAAAGCATTCAGCTATTATTTGAGGTGTCTTCGGACCTGTATACGGGATTGTTAAGAAAGGGACCAGATTTATTTTTGCTATTTTTAACATATTATTTAAATAATAATTCTCTACTATTGATATCTTTTTTATTGCAGAGTTTAACCAGTTTAGAAGTGCATTATGATAAAAAAAAGGCCTAAAACACAGGAGAGCTAAGCCTCCTTCTTCTTGAGTTAAAGAAAGTACAGAGGGCTTGGCCCTAGGTCACTTCGATTTCCAAATAAAAGAGGGAATCTCGCCATCCAAGGCCTCAAAAAAGGCCTTAGTAAGCTTAATCGGCACAGTTGCAAAGGCAAATAAAAACAGAGGTAGTAAATTCATTTTTATTAAAGATATTTGCCCAATGATAGTAAAAGATAGTTTATCCCGTTGTTTTAATAACGCACGAGCTTATTTAATAAAGGTGCATAATTCAGAACATATAAATCACTATAATCTGTAGTAACCTTAATCTCAAGATATTTAATCGGGTGTGTAGCCAAAAAGGATACCTGCATACTTGCAGGAAGTATCTCAAAGGTGCTGTTAAAAATTAAGGCATCGGATTTCACTTGCTTAATTTTATATCGACTGATTGCGTAAATTGAGCGATCTTATTAAAAGCATGTCGAATATTACCCATATCTGCCTCTAAATAAAGAACTATGGGACATATCATCAAGGAGGCGATATAAAATTATCGCCGCTTTTGCGTCCGTTTTCAGACGAAAAGCTGCGATAATTTTATCGCCTTATCAGCAAGGTCACGCTATCACGTATCTGCCTCTAAATAAAGAACTATGGGACATATCATCAAGGAGGCGATATAAAATTATCGCCGCTTTTGCATCCGTTTTCAGACGAAAAGCTGCAATAATTTTATCGCCTTATCAGCAAGGTCACGCTATCACGTGAATCCTTGCATTAGCACTTGTTTACTGATCGCCCAGCTTTGCATCTCTAATGAGATGCAAAGTGGGCGTTCCTGCCCTGACATAACTGGAGAAATGTCTCTAAGCGACATTTCTCCAATTATCAATGGGCACGCTAACCAGCAGAGCGACAAGCAAAGTAGCGATAACCTCTGTTATCGCTACTTTCCTTACGCCTGCTTCAAGAATGACCTAGCCATGATATTCTATGTAAGGTGGATATCATGGCTAAGTATACCTTGCCCTATCAAGCTAACGCCAAACTTTGTGAGATTATCGCTGGCTTTCCAGCGATAATCTCACATTTGGCAGTTAGCGCTTGGAATTTTATCGCTTTTGAGATAAGTGTTGCTAATAGCACGCTAGCTCAGCGATAAAATTCCACGTTACCCGGTGATAATTATCCTAGCGCTAAGTGCGCTTAGCGATAATTATCGCCGGTCCTTGATGATATGCCCCTATATCGTCAGCATATAACTTAAGTTTAGGCGCGCCACAGGCAGGTGGTTTAATAGCTTGATCTTGACAAAGAGCGTAAGCCAATGGTTCTATAAACAGTGCAAACAAAATTGGTGACAGAGGGCACCCTTGAGGAATCCAGCGATTAATATTGATGTCTCCCGCTGGTGAGTTATTAATAACTATGGTTATCTTTGCCCCTAAATATAGCATACGTAGCATACACACAAAGCTTATTGGAAAGGCAAATTTATGAAGAATTTCAAAAAGAACTTCCCATTCAACTAAATCAAAAGTTTTTTCAGCGTCAAGCATAATAGCAGTGGCGCTAATTTTCTGAATCGAAAAAAAACTATAGCTTGTATAAAAAAATTTGTATTGGAAGTTATAGATCTCCCAGGGATAAAGCCATTTTGATCATCTATAGATGATATGTGGTGCAACTGCTGCGACCCTATAAGTAATGATTTTGGTAAACAATTTATAATCGCTGTTAAGAAGACCAATAGGGCGATATGAGTTTAGATCAAGCTCCGATTTATCTCTTTTTAAAAAGCTCATCATGATAGTCTGAAAAAGAACTAGGAGCACTGCATCCTTGTAAAATCTGATTAAATAAGCAAACCAAAAAGGTTGCTAATTGCTGAAAAAAAGCTTTGTAAATTTCAGTGGGTAGTCCATCCTTACTGCATGCTTTAGCATTGGGGAGAGATTTCATTGTTTGTTATACCTCTGCCAAAGCTATTGATGTTATAATTGAATCAGCCTGAGCGGCCGTCAGGGTCAGGAGTTGAATGCCCCTTAACCAACCCTCAAATGCCTCATGAGAGCTGCTCAAAGTGCCAGCATACATTTTTTCATAATGTTGGTAGAATATCTGAGCTACTTCTGATAGATTTATTCTAATATTATTCAACGGGTCTTTTATTGCTGTAAAACAGTTAGAATTATTTCTACGTTTTGCTGACCAAGCCAGAAACCTGCCTCCAAATTCACTGTCCTCACACCTTTGCTGAAGATATGAGGAGTGGCTCAAAGATTCTTTTGAAAAAAGTATTCCTGGACCCTCTGCTTAGCTCTGTCAGTGCTTTATGTGCATTGCAGCTTGGAGCCAGGGTATATGCCGCCAAGGCATTCTCAACCACCCCACTCAAATTGACCCATTGCATTTTCTCTTTGTGTCTTTGGGTGGCAAAAAAAGCAATGACTTGTCCTCTAAAAAATGCCTTTAATGTCTCCCAAACCATGAAATCAGATGCAGAATCAATATTAAAATGTAAAAACTCCTCCAACTTACTTTTCATATGTTCCACCCTGTCCGCCTCAGCTAGTAATGCCCTATTAAAACTCCATCTTGCTCCTAAACAAGAATATGTCCCCAATGGAAAATTTAAACTAATCAATGAGTGATCTGAAAACACATAGTTCAAAATATCTGCATCCTCACATACCAATTGAAATGATGTTAAAAAGAAATCTATATAAGACGCGTACCATAATGCTTAGAGTAAATCTTATACTGTTGCAACATCTCATTCTGCATGAGCCATGGGTCTACGAGAGAAAAATCATCAAATAGAGCTCGCAGGGCACTTATGAATTTAGGTTTATTTTGTTGCTATTAGAACGAGAAGTATCTATTGCTAAATTCTGAATTAAATTAAAGTCCCCACCTAATATAATGTAGCCTGTTTCATACTGCAGAAGAGAGTGTAATTCTTGTAAAGTCACAGGTTAGTCTTCAGTAGAACCGTAATAACTTCTGAAATTGTACATTTCCCCTATTCATTTGTATTTTAACTAAAATCCACCTGGCCGCCGAATCCCAAACTATTTTATGAACTTCCGATTGTACTGTACACGTTATCAAAAGTGCTACTCCTCTAATCGAGGCCAGAGATGAATCAAAAAATGCATGTTGAATCTGCAGGGGCTCCGAGGTTGTAGACCATCATTTTTTAAATGCGTTTCCTGCAATAATATTATATCGGACTTTAAAGATCGAAACCAGGCTAGCATTCCCTACGTTTTAAGTCTGTTATTTGATCCGTTAAAGTTACATGGTACAATTTTCAACCTACTATATGACATTTGTTGACTGCTTCAGTTTTTCCATATCAGCTGCTTTTTTCCATTTTTACCCTCATGCCTAATATGTTTAATTGTTATTACTTTTCTTTTAAATTGAAAAATATTTTTAATAATAATACAAATTGACTAAATGTATTTTTATTTCTTTTACAAAACATTTCTTATTACCAATTTTTTTACATGTATAAATTATGTTTAAAACCAATAGAAAACATCAAATATATTTTTATAAAATACAACATTATTTTTTTATAAAGAAAAATATAATTAAAATACATATCAAAAAAATTCCCAACCTTATCCCCTATAAACCCAACATTCCCTTACTAAAAATTATTTTGAAAAAAATAAAAAACATTTACAAAATTTGCATTATAAAGTAAGCATTAATACATAACTTTTAAATATCTCCCCACCCTTATCCCCTATGAACCCAACATCCCATACTAATAAAATATATTTGTACTTATCAAAACAAACATTAAAACAATTTCAATTACAAAGTCATTTTCCTTATAAATAATAGATATTTAAAAAAAGTATAAAGAATAACCATATATAACAAAAAATACAATATATGGCACACTATTTACCACTAATAAATGATAATATAACCGACGATGTATACTACATCAATATTAAATACATCAATATTTTAGACAACATCTAAAAAGATTTTTGGCAACGATATTAACACCCACTAAATTAATTTCTCGCAATATTCTTGACCCAATATTTATGTAACATAATATTTTTGATTCAATATTTGGTCCAAATACCCTAATTACACCTAGATTGGACTATGATAATTGGCTTTATCCCGGCCTCCCAGACAGGCTGATTAATAAACTTCCAATATTGCAAAATGCAGCAGCTCATTTGATCCTTGTCCTTTCATGGAAAGATCATATCTCTTATAATTTGCTGAAGCTACATTGGCTCCCATTGAGGAGAATTATTTTAAAAGCCATTACTATAATCTATTGTTCTTTCCATTATCAGGGCCTTCAATATCTAATTTTGCAGTTGCAGCACTATGGGGCCGTTTATGATGGCGGACGGACAAGGTGGTGGTGACCGGGACCGTCCGCAATACCTGTGGCGGTTCCGCACACCAAATTAGGATGTGACCGCCACCGTGATGGTCGCATCTTACACTTTTACCATTGCGGCGGGTGCTGCTAACAGCATGAACCACACGGTGCTTGCCACTTAGTGCAGTGAAATATAGGGGGGTACCATGGGTAGCCCCCAGTGCAGAAACACCCCCCATCACATTGAGGGCCCCCGATAACAATCTCCACCAGTCTTTCAATGGTGGTTTACCCGCCACGGAAAGGCTGGCAGAAGACCGCATTGTGATTTGGAGGACGGTCCCTGCTCGACATCGCCACCATTTTGTGAATGCAGACCGCTCCGCCAGGCAATCGGAACGATTGCCTGTGCCGGTTCCATGGCGGCCGTTTTTTGCATCCACCGCAGTCGCAGTCTGGATCCCACCGCCATCGTGATCTGGCGGTGGGAAAATCAGGATGTGGGAAGGACCGCCACCACTGGGCTAGCGGTGACGGTCCTTCTGCCATCGTAATCGGCCCCTATGTGCCTAGGAGAGAGTTGCAGGCCGCTTCTGCCATGCTTGTCACCATTCCCAAATTTTACCGTACAAGGCATGCAGGCCGCCTGTAAAAGCTGGTATGATGAAAGACCATCAATAGTCAGCTGGCTATAATTAGATAGGTTTATTATCAAGAAGGGAAAACCCATCCATCCGCCCCACCTGGATCCAGCTTTCTCCGCTTGGCCACGTTCCAACCCATACCATTCCATGTGACATCATTACATTCTACCGTTACACGAACAGAGAGAAAGGTGCAGGCTTAAGATCACATGAATGTTGTTACAACTGTTAATACCGCACCGCTTCTTTTTTGTGTTAGCCAGTGTTTCCTGGAATCAGCTGCCTCTTTTGCTTTATAGGATTACTCAGGAACGAGCCTTCTGTAAAGCCCTTAAAACAAGTCTATTTGTATCTTAATCGGTTGTTGCTGCTGCTCTTCTTACCTTTCTGGGTTTTAGCGCCGGGACACTCTTTTGACCAGTGGTGCATTTTACAAATTCTAGAATTCATGAATTCTATAGTACGGTTCTCGCAGTGCATGTAGAATGTAGAATTAGTTTTTTTCCGCCATAATGATGTCTATGCAGATGCAGTATACTCACACTCCACTTCTATATGCATTGCATCACTGTGTCCTGCCTCTTCAAACTAGTGTAATTTGGAAGCAAAATGTTTGCAATACCTTGTTCTTCTACTTAGGGCCTTGTCTGCGTCGGATTTACCGCCGACGATTAAGTGATCCGCCCGCCATATTACAATGTTGTCGGATTTCAGAATGAAAGACCGCCACAGCACCACCAACACTGCCAGCCATATGCCGACTGCCACGGCGTTGGTCGGGGGAAAGCAGCTGCCATAGGACGGTACAGAGAAGTTTCTCTGTAGTCCGATTTACGAGTTGGCTTTCTGACGAGCCAATTGTGTCGGTGCGACCACCTGCTTCGAGTCGTCAAAAAATACGAATTTGGGGTGTATACTCACCAATTTCCTTTTCTTCCCTTCAGTCTCCGGCATCGATCCCTTCACAACAGCATTTTGACCCCAAACAACGACCCTTTTGCCAATGAAATCCAGGTGAGGCAGTTTTGTACTATTTATCCATTGACTGGACTGGGCACATATTGTCCAGACTCAATCAATGGGTAGTAGGTATTTTTTCACATGTCGTGCATTTGTATACATTTGACACTTGTGCTGACAAAATATACACACATGCATGAAGGTATCTGAAAAAACTTTCACTGCTGTCAGAAAGACCGCCACTGGCACATCGGAGACATTGTAATATGTAGGACGTGAGGCCGCCGTCGCAGCAGCCTTCTTCGAACCGACACCACGGCAGTACAGTGGTAGGACCACCGAACTTATAATCAGGCCCTTAACCTGGAATTGTTAAAAGCAGCATAATTCTGATATAGGGCATAAAAGGTTCAAATGCAAAAGTGTTGCACCGGGAAAACGCTATTTTGCTCAATACTTTTTCAAGTGTTAAATTGACAAACTGGTAACCATGTTGTCTGTCTGGTATCGCTTGTGCTCCATTCAAGGTAGTACCTTTCTCTTTCCAGGCCAAGCTAATTGTTATAATTAGTATAGATATTTATGGAAAAAAACATTATAGAGACCATGGCCATTCTTCTCAATGGAATTTTGGAGACATTTGTCACAAATGTTGCATTTTATAATGCACATTGTCCCTGGAGGATTAACAAAACATTTATATTTTAGTGGATTTTACTATTTGTGCTTGGGACTTCAAAACTGAATTGAAAATATTGCTGTTATCATAACATATGATATTAAAAGTACTCTTTCTTTGCAGGACATTTCTCACTGGCCACATATTCTCTATGTTCTGGAGCTTGATGGAATATTTATATCTTTTGCATACTAGAACATCATTTGTTACAAAGTTATTTCAAGGCAAGTACCATTTCTGCCAGTTCTTTAGGCCTTATGACTTCCTGCGTGAATCAATCAATCAATCAATCGCATTTATAAAGCGCGCTACTCACCCATCAAGGGTCTCAAGGCGCTGGGAGGGGGGGGGGGGGGTCAGTGCTCGAAGAGCCAGGTCTTGAGCTGCCTTCTGAAGGAGAGATGGTCAGGTATGGCGCGAAGGTGGCTGGGCAGAGAGTTCCAGGTCTTCGCTGCTAGAAAAGAGAAGGATCTTCCTCCGGCGGTGGCTTTGCGGATGCAACTCTGTCATCTCATGTAAAAACTTCTCAAGGTGGGGTGCTAACAACAAAGATTTTATTTTGATTTAAAAGAGTGCAGATTCCTGTCAGAGTAATTAACAGGTGGTAATATTCCCAGCTGATTGGCACTCACTCACTTCAATCTCCGGAATCAAACCTGAGGCTTGCCAGTTACACGTCCCCAAATCAGGTGCGTTAACCAAGCTTATGTTGCAACATACCAATGAGCAGTCTGAAAACATACCTTTGGTCAGCAGTCACATAGGAGCGTCTTTCTGAAGATGGAATTAAAAATATTTTATGAGTTCATTGTCATTTCACAGAAAGAATCTTTGGACTGGCAGAAGGGTTCTCTTTTCCGAAAACTGGTTCTGAAGTGCGTCCTATCTGAAGAAGCTGCTTTTCAGCTATCCAATCACCACACCCTCCTTTTAAAGATCTGCCAGCAGCCTATAAACACTGCAAATCCAGTAAAACATTCTTCTTGTAATCATATCGGGTTTGCCCAAAGTTTAAAAAAAGCACGATTTGTCACTTATTCTTGTATTGACACTAAAGATGTCTTCGCCCGATTTCTTGAAGTGTTAGCCATGCCTCCATTGGCTGACCTTTTACCCCTTCCCCAAAGTTGGGGTCTAGTTGTGCCCCTGCTGGTGACTATGTAACGAGTGACTTCTGGCACATACTGAGTGAGAGCATGCCATTGGTACATAAAGGTTGACATCTTTTTCCATCAGTGACTTCTACGTGTCCACGTTACCTTGAACATATGAATAATAAAATAAATGTCTAGTTACATCTTCTCAGCTAATTTTGACATATAGCAAAATAAAAATGGCACAGCCCTCTGTGACTTAGAAAAATAGATCTGATAAAAAATAGATTTGACAGTGTAGAAAAATCTCTAGAAACTAGACTCCAGAGCAGGTTCCATGAGTAATGTTTTTACCGAGGCAGGCAGCGTGCCTTTATAAATGCCAGCGGTACAAAAGGGGGTGGTGATGGACGGAGCATCAGAACCAATCAAACACTCACACCCAGTCAACAGATCTAGGTTTGATCCATCACCGTTCTTTAGCCCACTCTGCCACCCCAGTTCAGACATGGCCATATGCAAATCAGTCTGACCCTGTGCCTCATGGGAACAGTCCAGCCCAAACTGCCAAGCCGTGCCTTCCCTGGACCGGAAACAAGCTTCCTAGGACCGGTTTCTGGCATTTCAGCCGTCTTCAGCCAGGCTTGTTTGAATCCAGTGGCAAAGTGAGCAAGGGACTCACGTCTGAGCATACCCTGCCAACTTATGGCGAACAAAGCGGTACAAAAGGGGGTGGTGATGGACGGAGCATCAGAACCAATCAAACACTCACACCCAGTCAACAGATCTGGGTTTGATCCATCACCGTTCTTTAGCCCACTCTGCCACCCCAGTTCAGACATGGCCATATGCAAATCAGTCTGACCCTGTGCCTCATGGGAACAGTCCAGCCCGAACTGCCAAGCCGTGCCTTCCCTGGACCGGAAACAAGCTTCCTAGGACCGGTTTCTGGCATTTCAGCCATCTTCAGCCAGGCTTGTTTGAATCCAGTGGCAAAGTGAGCAAGGGACTCACGTCTGAGCATACCCTGCCAACTTATGGCGAACAAAGCGGTACAAAAGGGGGTGGTGATGGACGGAGCATCAGAACCAATCAAACACTCACACCCAGTCAACAGATCAGGGTTTGATCCATCACCGTTCTTTAGCCCACTCTGCCACCCCAGTTCAGACATGGCCATATGCAAATCAGTCTGACCCTATGCCTCATGGGAACAGTCCAGCCCGAACTGCCAAGCCGTGCCTTCCCTGGACCGGAAACAAGCTTCCTAGGACCGGTTTCTGGCATTTCAGCCGTCTTCAGCCAGGCTTGTTTGAATCCAGTGGCAAAGTGAGCAAGGGACTCACGTCTGTGCATACCCTGCCAACTTATGGCGAACAAAGCGGTACAAAAGGGGGTGGTGATGGACGGAGCATCAGAACCAATCAAACACTCACACCCAGTCAACAGATCTGGGTTTGATCCATCACCGTTCTTTAGCCCACTCTGCCACCCCAGTTCAGACATGGCCATATGCAAATCAGTCTGACCCTGTGCCTCATGGGAACAGTCCAGCCCGAACTGCCAAGCCGTGCCTTCCCTGGACCGGAAACAAGCTTCCTAGGACCGGTTTCTGGCATTTCAGCCGTCTTCAGCCAGGCTTGTTTGAATCCAGTGGCAAAGTGAGCAAGGGACTCACGTCTGAGCATACCCTGCCAACTTATGGCGAACAAAGCGGTACAAAAGGGGGTGGTGATGGACGGAGCATCAGAACCAATCAAACACTCACACCCAGTCAACAGATCTGGGTTTGATCCATCACCGTTCTTTAGCCCACTCTGCCACCCCAGTTCAGACATGGCCATATGCAAATCAGTCTGACCCTGTGCCTCATGGGAACAGTCCAGCCCGAACTGCCAAGCCGTGCCTTCCCTGGACCGGAAACAAGCTTCCTAGGACCGGTTTCTGGCATTTCAGCCGTCTTCAGCCAGGCTTGTTTGAATCCAGTGGCAAAGTGAGCAAGGGACTCACGTCTGAGCATACCCTGCCAACTTATGGCGAACAAAGCGGTACAAAAGGCGGTATTGCATCCCTGTGTCCTGCCTCTTCAAACTAGTGTAATTTGGAAGCAAAATGTTTGCAATACCTTGTTCTTCTACTTAGGGCCTCGTCTGTGTCGGATTTACCGCCGACGATTAAATGATCCGCCCGCCATATTACAATGTTGTCGGATTTCAGAATGAAAGACCGCCACAGCACCACCAACACTGCCAGCCATGTGCCGACTGCCACGGCGTTGGTCGGGGGAAAGCAGCTGCCATAGGACGGTACAGAGAAGTTTCTCTGTAGTCCGATTTACGAGTTGGCTTTCTGACGAGCCAATTGTGTCGGTGCGACCACCTGATTCGAGTCGTCAAAAAATACGAATTTGGGGTGCATACTGACCAATTTCCTTTTCTTCCCTTCAGTCTCCAGCATCGATCCCTTCACAACAGCATTTTGACCCCAAACAACGACCCTTTTGCCACCGAAATCCAGGTAAGGCAGTTTTGTACTATTTATCCATTGACTGGACTGGGCACATATTGTCCAGACTCAATCAATGGGTAGTAGGTATTTTTTCACATGTCGTGCATTTGTATACATTTGACACTTGTGCTGACAAAATATACACACATGCATGAAGGTATCTGAAAAAACTTTCACTGCTGTCAGAAAGACCGCCACTGGCACATCGGAGACATTGTAATATGTAGGACGTGAGGACGCCGGCGCAGCAGCCTTCTTCGAACCGACACCACGGCAGTACAGTGGTAGGACCACTGAACTTATAATCAGGCCCTTAACCTGGAATTGTTAAAAGCAGCATAATTCTGATATAGGGCATAATAGGTTCAAATGCAAAAGTGTTGCACCGGGAAAACGCTATTTTGCTCAATACTTTTTCAAGTGTTAAATTGACAAACTGGTAACCATGTTGTCTGTCTGGTATCGCTTGTGCTCCATTCAAGGTAGTACCTTTCTCTTTCCAGGCCAAGCTAATTGTTATAATTAGTATAGATATTTATGGAAAAAAACATTATAGAGACCATGGCCATTCTTCTCAATGGAATTTTGGAGACATTTGTCACAAATGTTGCATTTTATAATGCACATTGTCCCTGGAGGATTAACAAAACATTTATATTTTAGTGGATTTTACTATTTGTGCTTGGGACTTCAAAACTGAATTGAAAATTTTGCTGTTATCATAACATATGATATTAAAAGTACTCTTTCTTTGCAGGACATTTCTCACTGGCCACATATTCTCTATGTTCTGGAGCTTGATGGAATATTTATATCTTTTGCATACTAGAACATCATTTGTTACAAAGTTATTTCAAGGCAAGTACCATTTCTGCCAGTTCTTTAGGCCTTATGACTTCCTGCGTGAATGCAACTCTGTCATCTCATGTAAAAATTTCTCAAGGTGGGGTGCTAACAACAAAGATTTTATTTTGATTTAGAATAGTGCAGATTCCTGTCAGAGTAATTAACAGGTGGTAATATTGCCAGCTGATTGGCACTCACTCACTTCAATCTCCCGAATCAAACCTGAGGCTTGCCAGTTACACGTCCCCAAATCAGGTGCGCTAACCAAGCTTATGTTGCAACATCCCAATGAGCAGTCTGAAAACATACCTTTGGTCAGCAGTCACATAGGAGCGTCTTTCTGAAGATGGGAATTAAAAATATTTTATGAGTTCATTGTCATTTCACAGAAAGAATCTTTGGACTGGCAGAAGGGTTCTCTTTTCCGAAAACTGGTTCTGAAGTGCGTCCTATCTGAAGAAGCTGCTTTTCAGCTATCCAATCACCACACCCTCCTTTTAAAGATCTGCCAGCAGCCTATAAACACTGCAAATCCAGTAACACATTCTTCTTGTAATCATATCGGGTTTGCCCAAAGTTTCAAAAAGCACGATTTGTCACTTATTCTTGTATTGGCTCTAAAGATGTATCCGCCCGATTTCTTGAAGTGTTTGCCATGCCTCCATTGGCTGACCTTTTACCCCTTCCCCAAAGTTGGGGTCTAGTTGTGCCCCTGCTGGTGACTATGTTACGAGTGACTTCTGGCACATACTGAGTGAGAGCATGCCATTGGTACATAAAGGTTGACATCTTTTTCCATCAGTGACTTCTACGTGTCCACGTTACCTTGAACATATGAATAATAAAATAAATGTCTAGTTACATCTTGTCAGCTAATTTTGACATATAGCAAAATAAAAATGGCACAGCCCTCTGTGACTTAGAAAAATAGATCTGATAAAAAATAGATTTGACAGTGTAGAAAAATCTCTAGAAACTAGACTCCAGAGCAGGTTCCGTGAGTAATGTTGTTACCGAGGCAGGCAGCGTGCCTTTATAAATGCCAGTGCAGGTTCCGTGAGTAATGTTTGTACTGAGGCAGGCAGGGTGCCTTTATAAATGCTCTCCACTTGGCCCTGCAGTCTGTTATTAAGCATTCTTACGAGGGGGTGCCTCATCCATCACTACCCACCTCGGTGACACTCCTGTGGTCTTTTCTCCCAGTGGAATTGCAGTCACCGAGCCTGTAGGTTAATTATTGTAGATGTCACCATGACTCCATAGATCATGCAGTACAGTAATGAGGCCCCTACACGACTAAATAGAGCATGGTCCTCAAATCCGTACACTGGCTGTTCCACCAAATAAAAAGCATTGCTCATTGTCTTTACTATTTTGGAAGAAACATACAGTCTGCAGAGCTATATATAAGTATACATGGGGGGTTAGCGGGCATTAAACTTTATAATACGACTGCCCCCATGGTCATTTCTATTGCCATAATTGAATTTAATTTAAAAAATCACACTCTCAGGATACCAATCGCTTCTTTGTTGGCATCGTCGCCTGTTGTACTGTGTGCATCCTGTGCATTTGTAGTTATTCAGCTTTGTTAGCTTTAAGGTTACCTCTGGGACACAACTGTTTCCAAGACCTTGCATGAATGTAAAACATGAGCAACCCTATTTTACGTGTTGAAATCATTTTCTTTCTATATAAGCACTCTCCAACCCCAAACCAGGTGCTCTCTGTCAAACACATGATCAGCGCCTGCAGTGGTATACAATGGCCTTCTCCACAGAACGAAGCGCCAGGTTATCATTTGCCCGAAACATACCAAATCTTATCAGGGTTGTTGTTTTATAGTTGTTTATGAATATTTCTTTGGCATCATTTTGACTGAATATTGTCTTTTATTTTAGTACTTTATTGAAAAGTCATCTCACTGCCAGACTAATTCTTCTCTATTTATCAACTTTCTAGATTACTAACAATCACATATACTTTGGAAATCGCAAGTGATACTCGCTCCTGGTTCACCGCCAAAAGAACTCACACAAGCCTCACAACAATTGTTATCTGTTTAAACCAGTAAAATACGTCAGGAGTGCTTGAAATGTTCACAGTTTTAGAAAAAAATGATTATCGGGGATTTACACATTCATAAAATATTATTAAACCTTTTCGGTCTGGACGGACAACACAGTTATCTGCTTTCTATTGTTACCAGTTCATTACTATATACATGGCTGCACCCAGCGGAGTAACTCTCTCTCACCTCATTATATTGACTGTTTCGTTAATCGTTTCAGTTTCTGTGGAATGATAGCATTTCAATGCATGAGGGACTATTTTATGTCTGATTCATCTCACACTAGCTTATGTGTCTCATAAATTCATTCAATTAAAAAAAGCAAGTGTTTTTATTTTGTTTCTTCACAGCAGCGGGCTTTTGTTTAATGATTTAGTCAGGCTGAGAATGCAATCTCGACCTATTGGTTTTGCCTGTGCTCGTTGAATTCTCTGGATGGTTTTGTCCCACCACTTGTGGCTGATGGCACTTTAATGTGTTCACCACTTATAGTACTCTTGAGTTTCCTCTCATGAACCATCTCCATTCTCTCCCGACAACTTGTCTTCTTTCATATATTCCTATAGCAGCTCTTATGAAGAACTTGCACCATTGCTGTTACTTGGTGTGAAGCCACGCCAAGCATTTTTACAGCCATAATGCAAGCTACATTCCTGCTGCTTAAACCTGCATTGTTGCACTACTTGGATAATTGTAGATCTTCAGATAGAACAGACAGATATTTTACCTACCAGGTGATGTTCTCCAATACCCTCTCCTTCAACTTATAATGATGCCATGAGATTTAGGGTTTATCCACACTAAATGCTGGAGTTTCTGGGAGTTTCAATGTACCTGCATTGTATCTTAGTACCCATCTTTTTATTTTCCTAAGTCTGGTGAACTTTTTCTTTAACCGGTATGTGAGGACTATTTCAGGGGGGCCAAAGTGGTTGTTTACCACTGGCGCCCTGGGGTCCCCGTACTACTATCACCTCAAGCAGTCCAAGGCTTCCACAGGGAGGAGCGATGGGTTGAAAACTTCCAATGCAGTAATGCACAAAAAAGTATAATACTACTCAATATACAGTTGGATAAATAGTGTATCAAACAGTAATCAAAATGGGAGCTGTATTTTAAAATCCCTCCAAAAGAGAATGTTGAAGATAACTAGTGAAATATTAAGCCTACAGGCTTTAACAAGTTAGCGCACAATCAATACTGAAAGCATTATACAAATGACATAATAAACCATAGTCTCATTGGGTTTATCGCCACAATATTTACCATACATTATCAAATGTCATGTCCGATGGTTTTGGCATACATTTCATATACTGTAATGAACATTTCAATATAAAAATATATTTCTACTATTGAACTCAGTTGCCTTTCATCTTCTGAGAATCTAAATCACCTAAGAAAGTACACAAGGAAAGCTATGGCAGCTCTTGACAAGCAACATCACTTTCCCCGGGGCCAGTAAATCTTTGCCCTAAGAGACTTTGGTGTGCCATTCCTCTACGGCGCTTTGTGCTTATGGGTGCCTCGCTTGTCCCCCTTCCACCCTGCCTTTCCCCAGGACCCCTTCCCTTTGTGGTGTCCCTCTCTGTTTGGGTCATCAGAACAAAGACTATGCACATTTGGATAAGGCCCCAGTGCCTTATGGGATGCTTCTTCACCCAAACGCATAACCTACTGGTCTGTTATCAGGCCACCTGGCCAGTACATGTTTCCTTTCTCTTTTTGTGTGTGTTTTTTAAAGCGTTTGCCTCAACAGGTCTTGTTTTCTCTGCCTTGGTGCTCTTGCCCTGCTGCAGCGCTATATCCCCAACTCTCCAGGCATGGGCTAGAAACAATAATAAAGCCCCCATTACTGGGCACTTTAATTTATCACAGCACAGGTTTGCATAGTGCTTTCAGCCTCTTGCTTTAGGTGGTGAATTCCAACACAAGTACCACTTTAGAATTTGATTGTAGTCTGTCAGACCCCATCCAGAAAGCCACTAGGCAGGCAGGGGCTACTGGGCTTCAAACTGTGGTGTTGAGGCCTTTTACCACTGCTATCTAGAGGCCTGTTGTACCATGGCTCTGCAGACTGGACCAGGTACAACCCCTTACTTATTTGACTCCAAGTGGTAGTGAGGGCGACCAGACATAGGCTGCTCAGAGAGGTCAGTGTGGGTATACTCAGGCTCAGTTATCAACACCAGCAACGCAATCAGATCAATATCCAGTCCAATGGGTTTCTTTGTATAAAAGACAAGCCCTTTATTACACAGAAAACATAGAATTCGACTATTCATACAATAATGCAGGGATACCTGATTTACGGGTGTGAGTCATTATGCTTCTAGTGGCCTTTTCCAGCTAGGTCAGATAAATTTCCACCTTTTCCTTGTGGATCCCCCATTTCTGTGGGTTCCTCCCTCCCTGGTACAGCCTTCAAGGTACAACCTACTGAAGCAGCTTGTGCTCCCCACTGGTTTGGTCCTAGCAGTCAATCTCTCAGGCCTAGGCCCATTTAGTCTCTCACACAGTTCGTAGGAGCAGTGCTGGGCTGTATTAGGGCCTCCCGCAGCAGCAAAAGCTCAAAGGTAGGAATGATCTTCCAGACACATACCTGACAACTCACACGGTGCTATAGTGTGATACACAATATCGGCTCCCATCACACGTCTCCCAGTGAGGATGCAATATCACATGGTGGCAGGGAAAATGAGCTGAAAACCACTGTATATAGTGGTTTTCCCGCGCGTTTTCAGAGGCTTTCAAATGCCGATGTCCATTAAGGGCCCCAGGACTTCGGCACCAGCCTCAGCTAGCCTTTTTAGGGGGGGACGGGGTAGAAAGGTGCTGTAGTGTGATGGCGGCTAGGCGTGGGAGCTGGGTGGGGTTCAAAAGCGCCTCGCAGGTACTTCTCATCACGGTACCCTGCTCCCCTCAAGGCCCGCCCCCTCCTCACACGGTGACATTGTTCTTCAAGTAGGCAGGTATGCAGACGGCACATGGCAATGTTCAAGGGATATGCATGGTAGCCAGCCGAGCGTCATTCGGAGGGTCATGGCAGGAACCAATGATTCTATCAATGACCCTCTTCCAAGCAGCTGCTGGTAGATCTCTGCTCACAGTATAGCTCACTCTAGCACAATGGTGAGTACTAGGCATTTGAGCGTGACAGATACATACCCGCAGTTGATTGCTCTTCCGCACAGCATTTGCCAGGCTCTATCTTTGACATACGGCGCCTCAATGCATCAGCATTGATTCTTCAAGAGACACCCACGTTAGCAGTGCCCCGGTCACACAGTCCACTTGTGGGGTGCATGGGCCACTAGCAGGCTTAGGCACAAGAAGTAGGGGTGCTGGAGGTGCTGAAGCACCTCCATAAAAATCATACTGAAGCTCAGAAGGGGAACGAGCAATAAAGATGCCTTTAATGATTGTTGTTTTCTTGTCACATTTGCTGTGCAAGACCGAAGACAGATGTCAGGCTATGCCTTCTGACAAATTTGCTGCCTATTTTACCACAAAGATTAATTTTTACTTTTCTTACTCTGACTACACTGTGAGAGGATTTTATATTCTTGATGGAGTACAGGGAGTGTGGAAGGAAAGGCTGTGGGATGTCAGTTTTTTCTAACACACAGCAATGTTATAATACCTGTAAATTAAATGTACAAATATTTCAAAATATAACAGCAATTAGGAAAGTGCAAATGAAGCATATTTTTGTAATTCTAAAGTGTGAAGCTAACAAAGATTTTAATAGGTTCAAAATAAATCAAGGTGCTTGGTGATTTGTGAATGATTAATATTTGCTAAAACCCTATTTTCACTCATCATCGTTTGAGTGCTATGTAGTTTTATTAGTAAAACTGCATGTCAGTGCAAGTTTTGTGGCCATATCAATGGCAAATGGCTGTCTGTAAATGATAGATAGTGTACTACCACACCATGCTTTAGTTACATATTTGATATTGTGTCCTCCAAAATGCACCACCGGCTACATGCTACACCCTAACCACTCTTCTGCTGAATGGCTCATTTGCTTCACTTGTTCTTTGTGTGACACGTGGATTTTTTTCACAATCCCCTGGACTTCAGTGATGTAATATTGATGGCAGCACACCCACCCTGAAAATTGTTCCAGGGCCATTGCCAGCAAATGCTTATCCTAGCTTCGGTCAGCCCTACCACTTGAGCACACAGCTCCAGGTTCCATGGTAGCTACGACAAGGATAAATGATGAACATCACACTGAGCAGTCTCACAGTACCACAATTCTTTCAAAGCAGCTGCTTAGTGAGTTTCTGTTGAACGGGCCTATAGAGTGATGTGCTCCATCCTCGCGCTGCACTCCGGCGCGAGGATGTCTCACAAGGTTAATGTATTTATTTGAATGATGTTCCAGGATCGGATGCTGCTCGATGCGTTCCAGGGTTCTGACAACGTTAAGTCAGTTGTCTGGAGTCCTGGTGCGCAGCGGGAGCGTCTGGTTGTGGGTGCTTGCTGAAATTGGAATAAACTTCAAACCCTCAGCCTTAAGAAGTCTCAGACCTTTTATTACATAACATTGGCAACGAGCGGACGAAGAATCCACCCCAGCATCCACCAGCCAAGCTGTACTTACTTTGCCACCTCCTGATTTGCTCTCGCTCCTGCCTTGCTGGTCTCATCCTGCTTCGTCGAGTTCCTGCCCTCGACTTGGATTTGGGTTCAACTCCTCCTCTTCGCCTTCACCGGTCTCTGCTGATTTGGCCTTTCGCGGACCCCCTGATGACGTCAGCTGCCCTTCGGGTTGTCATAACCACGGGATCACACTTTGCAACACGGATTGGAGCGTCGAGGGAACACCACTGCGCAAGCGTCGAGCGGCCATTTTGAACACTCCCGGTCACTTAGCAACACGTGTAAACACTTCCAACGGAGCAGGAAGACACACATTCATACGCGGCTTCTTTCCTTCGCACCTCCATGTAGGTAGGATCTAGCCTGCATTCTTCTGCGGTGACAGGCACACCTTTTACATTATATTTCAAAGGAATTTAACCAGGTTACTCCATTCAGTCTGTGCAATCTAACGGTGACAGGCACACCTTTCATCTTAATTTTATTTTTTAAGCCTTCACCTTTCACCCTTCTGAATTACTATTCTTCAACAGTTGCACTTATTTATTTATTTATTTTCACATTTTACTGCGTTGGCATTCATAAGAAAGCGTTACTTTCGATTTTTAGTGCTGTTTTAACTTTTTAAGGCTAAAACTATACAATACTTTGTCTTTCTTCTATGGCTTCATCCCAACAGTTTGCGCAACCTCCTCCTTTTTTACAGCATCCTGGAAAACCAAGCATTCCATGGCGCCAGTGGGTAAAGGCATTTGAAAACCATATTGTCGCTATCGATGCTGTCAAGTTTTCTCCTCAACGCAAAGTTGCAATTTTGTATGGTTGCCTAGGCGTTGCAGCACAACATGTATTTGAGAACTTACCCAAATTTCCAACTCCGACTGGAGAGGCTGGTGATGCAGATCATTGGAATTCTTATAATGAGGCATTATCTCGTCTCGCAAATCATTATGATGAAGAGTCAAATATAATGCTAGAAAGACACAATTTCTTTAGGAGAAAACAACGTGAAGATGAGACAGTAGAAGAATATATTGCACAATTGAGAGTTTTAGCTTCAACTTGCAAATTTGAAGCAAATCCAGACATTTACATACATGATCAATTTGTTTTTGCTTGCCACTCAAGAAAAATTCAAGAACGCTTACTGAGTTGTAGGAAACCTACACTTCAAGAAACTATAGATATCGCCAAGAGCATCGAGAGGTCTATTACTACTTCCAAAGTTCTTCAAAATGATCAATCTTCCAGCTCTTTTAAAACGCCATTTCAAGATGTTACCAATTCAGTTAATGCTGTTAGCGCTAACAAACCTTTTAAACAAGTGTTTATAAAAACTAATACTGTTTGTTATAGATGCGGATCTAAATCACACATGGGAAATAATCCCATGTGTCCTGCCATTGGAAAGAGATGTGTATTATGTAAGAAAATAGGACGTTTTCAAACTTCATGTAGATCTGTTAAAAGACTTACCAGTATCAACAGCATTGAATACTCAGAAACTGTTGATGATTGTATAGAACATTTCCAGGATATGGTTGTCTCAATTGAGTGTAACTCTATTTTTACCCCACATTTGGTGAAAGGTCCTTTAGGTACGGCATTCTTTGGTGACATAGAGATTCCTATCATGGCTGATTCTGGATCTCCAATTACTATATTGTCAGATGTTATATTTTTGGAAAAATGGCAAGGATCAGTGTCCTTATTTCAAACGGACGTCAACCCAAAAGCATTTGGCGAGTTTGACATTGACATGCTGGGCTACTTTAATTCTAGGTTAGAATGTTTAGGAAGGTCTATTTTCACAAAAGTATATGTTGCAGTCAAAGGTCGCAACATCATTGGGTGGCAAGACCTTGCAAAAATGGGTCTTTATTTGATTCCAGGTTCCGAAAACCCAATCGCCCTTGGTGAACCCCCACAAGGTTATTCGCCCGCTGGTCTTAGAAATGTTCCACATTCCACAACTGACTGTTTAAGTCTCACTGCCCACACTTCTGACATTAGAAAAATCTTGGATAAATTTCCCAAACTGTTTTCAGATAAGTTGGGAACTGTTAAAGGTTTTCAACACCAAATCAGGCTCAAGCCACAAGCCCAACCTGTCGTTCACAAGGTGCGTCCTGTGCCCCTTAGTGCGAAGGATGAACTCAAGTCAGTTCTCAATTCTCAGTGTAATGATGGTGTTATCGCCCCTTCTGACTCTTCGGAGTGGGTTTCTCCCATCGTTATTGTCTGAAAAAAATCTGGAGAGGTCAGGTTATGTGCGGACTTGCGCACATTAAATAAGAACATTTTGGTCGACCGCCACCCTCTCCCCAAAATTCACGAACTTCTTGCCAACTTGGGGGAGCAACATTTTTTTCAATCATTGACCTGCGCTCAGCCTACCATCAGGTACCATTAACGAAGGATTCACAAGAATTCACCACGTTTATTACACCTTTTGGGGTTTACAAGAACCTCAAACTTCCCTTTGGTCTGGCCTCCGCGGCCAGTGTTTTTCAAAAGATAATTGACAATCTTTTTCAGAACATGCCCTACCAAGATGACATTTTGGTCTTTTCAGATAAATGGGAATCACATTTGTCAAAGTTATCTTCAGTCTTATCCAAATTATATGAGGCGGGTATGACTATCAGAGCCGACAAGTGTAAATTTGGCACACAATTATTGGATTATTTGGGTTATACCTTGTCCCCGGAAGGTATCAAACCCAAAGTATCCCTTATTAAAGCCATCAGTCATGCTACCCCTCCAAAGGACAAAGATTCACTTCGATCCTTCTTGGGCCTAGCAGAATACTATGCCCGTTTTGTCAAAGGATATGCTCAAACAGTTGAGCCATTACGTGCCGTTTTACGAAAAGGCTCCAAGTTTGATTGGTCTGAAGAAATTGCTTCTTCATTTGATCAAGTCAAAAAACTCATAATTGAAGCGCCGGCTCTACATCCCTTTCATGACTCCTCTAGATGTTTCGTAATGGTGGATGCCAGTCTCACGGGTCTGGGGGCTGTCTTGGGCCAATGGGTATCAGGAAAGGAGCACACCATAGCTTTTTCGTCAAGAATGCTCAAACCTTCCGAAACAAATTATAGCACCATTGAACGCGAGTCCCTCGCATGTGTTTGGGCTATCGATAAATTCAAAAATTACATTTGGGGACGCGAGTTTGATTTGTTCACGGATCATAAACCCCTCACGCAATTGCTCAATGGTAATGGGCTTGGAAAAGCCTCAGCCAGACTGGTCAGACTTCTGTCCAAGTCACATGAATTTCATTTTTCTATTAAACATATTTCAGGGGGAAAAACTTTCAGAGCGGATTGTCTTTCGCGCATGGTGTTTCAGGATCCCTCCGAAGTTGAGGCTGTTGAAGACATTGAATGTGTGGTCGCTGCTCTTGATGCAACCAAATTATGCCCCTGCATTTCTAAACAGTCCTAGTTTGAAGCTCATAATCAGGATGATAATTTGAAATTAGTAACTGAATATATTGTCAAGGGTTGGCCAGAAAATAGGAAACTTTCTAATGAGTTGAGAGCATTTGCCATGGTTACATCAGAATTATCTTTGGTTAATGGTTTAGTAATGAGACATGATTCTTTTGTACCTCCCTCCAGTCTCAGAAATGATATTATTCAATTTGCACACCATGGTCATCTTGGACTTTCAAAGACTTCACAACTTATTAAGTCTCACTATTGGCGGCCATCTCTTGAATCTCAGGTCAAGTTTCACATTGACTCGTGCCCTGAGTGTCTGTTATCTGACAAAAAGTGGAAAGTTATGAACACGCCCTTACATCCTGTTCCTTTCCCTGATAAACCTTGGGAGAAAGTCGGGCTAGACTTCTCTGGACCTTATGATGTTCTTTCCCATGACCTAAGATATCTCATTTTGCTGATTGACTATCACTCCAAGTGGGTTTACCATATGTTCTGTGATTCAGCCAATTCCACTAATGCTCTTAAGTTTAAAAAATATATATTTTTGGTAGAAGGTTCACCGTGCGTCATGGTTACAGACAATGGCACCCATTTCATTTCTGAGAAGTTTAGTTCATTCTTGGCTGAACGAGATGTTAAACATTTTAAAGTTGCTCCATATTCACCGACCTCAAATGGTTTAGTAGAGAGAGCAAACAGGTTGGTTAAAGATGCCATTCAAGCGGCCATTTCTTCTCATCAAGAGGTACAAGATTTTCTTGAAGCTAAGTTGTGGTCTTATAACATTTCTCCACATTGCACCACAGGTGTTTCTCCGTTCTCACTATTAAGAAACAGGACTGCTCACACCAGTTTATGTCCCAATTGGTTACTTAGAAAGAACAACAAGAGGAGTGTTGGAAATCAAGAATTGGCATCCAAAGTCTTAAAAAAACAAGATCTAATGAAGTCACTGTTTGATTCTAAAAAAAATTTGATTTACTCGAATTAAAAATTGGTGATTGGGTTCTAATCAAAAATCCTAAAAAAGTAACCAAGGGTTTGTCGAAATTTTCCCCTCCAGTACAAGTCACCGGTGTCAGCAGAGGTTCAGCCTTACTTGGAGTTAAAGGATGGTGGAACAAAAGATCTCTGGTACATCTTTCTGCCTCACAGGCTCGCTCCTTACTTAATTTGACCAAAAAGGAGTTTGTAAATTGAGACTGGTCTTTTTGGTTAAAAACCCCAACATACGAATTTGCAAGTTCATCCACATCCTGCATCCCAATTACACATTCCAACTTTAAAACTCCAACATCTGATATTATAAGTTCTTCCACATCATGTACTTTAGGTACACGTTCCAACTTGTCTGGTCCATCCACTTCTGACACTGATGTGGTTAATGCTGACACCTATTCTTTACCACCAGAATTAGGCATTCGCAGCAGAAAATTACCTGCCAAATTGAACGATTACGTGTTATCATGATCTGATATGTCATTTGATGTTATTGCATTTCTCTTGTTTTACTTCCTGCATTATTTCTTGTTACATTTTTAATTGTCTTCATCTCCTTAAGTTATTGCTCTTCTGCCTTGTGAAGAGGGAGAAGTTATAGTGTGTTGTGCTCCATCCTCGCGCTGCACTCTGGCGCGAGGATGTCTCACGAGGTTAATGTATTTATTTGAATGATGTTCCAGGATCGGATGCTGCTCGATGCGTTCCAGGGTTCTGACAACTTTAAGTCAGTTGTCTGGAGTCCTGGTGCGCAGCGGGAGCGTCTGGTTGTGGGTGCTTGCTGAAATTGGAATAAACTTCAAACCCTCAGCCTTAAGAAGTCTCAGATCTTTTATTACATAACAGGGCCCTATGCCAGAGTCAGTTATGGTAGTCCCTTCCAGGATCAGCTCATTCTGGAGGGTTGGTGATTCCTTTCCTTGCTCACAGGCAGGAAGTCTTGGCACCCAGGACAGTCCAGTACTTCCTCCTTCACATTAGGCTCCAGGCGATGTTCCCTTGCCTCTGAGGATTTGTCAGATAGACTCTAACACTTGGCAGCATAATAGCCCCTGAGTTGTATGGGGATTACCCTCTCCTTGGTACAAGAAACCACAAGAAACCACAAAAACATAACCCGTTTGGGCTTGGACTCCCCTCTTTATACCAATTTCCAAAAGGAGGATGTTTTAAACAGGTCTGCTTACTTTAAACTGGTTTGAGTTGGTTCCCCTTTCATGTGTCCTGGCCAGGTCACCTTCCAGGCCTGGCCCTTGTGTGCAATAATGCTGTGCCCAGGATGACTGTCTCCAGATGAAGTGTCCATTACAGAAGTACAAAGAGGTGTGAGCATGCTGCACCCAGCTATTTACGGCCTGTCCTCACTGAAATTAGTCACGAAAAAGAGGGGGGATCAAAGTACAAAGACCCGCACCAATCTAAAACGTCTCAGCAATTTTTAAACAACAAACAAGGTGCAAAAGAGCCTGGGACACAATCCCCTATGTCCCCAAGCTAGGGAAAACCAGGAGGAAGTCAGCTGGTTTCACTAGATACATACAACAAGAGATAGCTCTGCACACTTGTAAAAATGTATTTCTCAATAGCACACAATAAGGTACAATTATAGTGTAGTTGTATGCTTATATAAGGAAACAACGTCATTCAGTTGAAGTTGATTTTTCATCTTTATTCATTATGCAACCGCCAACGCGTTTCGTCCACACATGGACTTCTTCAGAGCTACAAAAATATACAAGAGAAAGAATACTATTTACAATACTATTTACAATAATATATATACATAAATTAAAAACATTTTGTACAATGATATATACAATGTTATATTAAATTTTTTTGAATTTCTCTTCTTAAGCATACAAAGGTAAATACATAGCATTATATCCCAAATGTATATATACCATCTCAAACTTGATACGAAGATCATATATACGGAAGAAAATCATGGAGGAGCGAATATCTAAAGAAAGTTCTCAGTATATTTTCTTTAGTCACTAAAACAGTTTTGTCTCTATTGGAGAACCATATTTGATAACACACATACCTCAACAATAATTTTTCTCTATTATCAGATGTTCATGGTCAACATGTTTAACACAATCTGTTTGTGAAAGAAATTGTGCGGTCATCGTCCATCTTATGTTTCCATTAGGGCAAAGTAGTAAGTTCTAGAAAAAGTATATAAGATAATACAAAGTAAGGAATAGATATAAATCAGTCCTATAGTACTCAAATGATGTAAAGGATTTTTATTAAAAAGATTTTTTGGGGATGAAATTCATCCAAAAAAATGCATACATATGTTATTAATAAATTAACTGGCTTTTATTTTCGCCTCTCTAAGTTATTATTTATAATCTTAAATTCATTTAATAAGGTAAACACCTCAAAAGATAACACAATAATATAGGTAAGTATTCCTGACTCATTATGCATAATTGTTCGTATTAACACGGCTAAGTCACCGCAAGTATATTTTCTGCAAACATTTAGGAGTAGTTAGAGTAACCATAGGTAGTACCTTAGCGGACATATTTTCAGTGATTTGAGATCTAAAAGGACAATAATATATAGGTGGTTCTTCAAATAGCTCGTTTTGTATAATAGCCTATCTAAGCTTTTATTTACAAATCTTGAGAAGTTTGCACCTCAAAAAAAACGTACTTTGACAGTTAGGTATTCCCGCTTTGCTATACAATGTTACTGAGATTAGGAAGAAATACAAGAATCTGTTCTTTTTCAAGGGACTATTTTTTACCTATCAACCAATGCTGCAAGCCTCACTGTCCACCATGTACTATCTTCCGAGTGGCAGCTGCAGTCAGAGTCAGAATGGCCCAGTGTATCAGGAATGGCCCTTGCACTTCTAAAGACAGCTGTCACCTCTTTCCTCATCATAGTGTCTGGTGTCCCCTGTTCCATCTAGGAGATGCCAGAAATACACATATGCTGTCTGGCGAAAGCAACCTCTCCTTCATATTGTACTCTGGTTCTGACCGTGGGCCTGTATCACACAGTCCTATCACACACAAGCTCCAGCTATTTTGGACCCAATCTCCTTGCCCAGCTCCTTAGTCACAAGGCATCTGGGCCATTAGGCAGGCATCTCCTGTGGGGGATATAGTCCATCTAGTAATGTTCTCAAGCAGACAGTGCCTCCTTTAATCCAGGCAGCCTAACGCTTTCATAGGAGGAGTCTTACAGAGGTTGTCCTGACATGGAAGGAAACAGAGATCCTGGCTCTGGGCGTCATATAAGTCCCATCCACCCTGCTAGCTGGATCCTGTTATTATTTCATGAAAATACTAGCACTCTGACTTGGGGTTCTACCCAGTATTTATGTGAGTTTTACAGGAAACAATGTGTACTCCACTGGTCTACCTGTGAGACCGGTTTCAGGCAGTTTCTGACATTTTGTGTATTCTTCCCAGACTTGTGAGGCTATCATCTTTGTCCTGTAATGTCAGCAGAAATTAGGGTGGTGTTGGATGCTCCCATTGAGGGGCACCAAAATAAAGGTACACAAGAATGAGATGCTTTGTCATTCAGTTATTTCTCACCTTTCTGAGGATAGCACCTGTGGGGAAGAATGAGCACCCTTCAGAGGAGCATTTCCCTCCCTCTATTCACAGAAGCCTAGTTCCACTTCACAGGACCTCATAAATGTTCCTCCAATCTAGATTACTGTTTGGCAGGCTCTCTCCATCCTCCAACTGTGTAACACAAACGTTTAAAAGTGTATTCTTGTCCTCACACCGTAAACCAGTATAGACACATTCCATTCCCACCAGAAGCAAGATGTACAATGCACACACACTCTCTACACATGTAGATCTCATCCAACTTAAACAGAGTTTACAGCTTTGGGGTGACTCGCCATATAGCAGAATTCAAAATACCAGAGGTCAGAAAGCGAAAAACTGGGTTTTTCACGCAATCGAGCCCATGTTCCTAACAGGGCATCAACCAGAAGAGTTGGACACAAGACAAAATTGATGATTTGATGATATAAGTGCAATAATGGAGCACACAGAGGCAACTGGGTGTCATGCTCAGTGTGGATTGCCTGCAGCTGCTGTACCATTCTGAAATGCTTCTTAAGAGTGCCAGGGACGAGGGGCATTAAAGGGAGAGTGGAGATCCCACTGAGGAGCTGAGATGTCCCCCACCACAGGAAATGTCTGCCCAACATTTCAGTCAACAGCAATGATGATAGAATTAGGGAAGGAAGCTTCTTGAACCCCACTATAAACAACAGGAAGTGTGCTACCATTACATGTCAGCTACATGTATAATTACAGAACTGTATAGAACCTAGTGGTGCTGTATGACTATAGAAGCAGTTGCAGCTTTAGACTACCTAATTAGCAGTGCCAAAAAAGTATTCTAATTAGGGTGATATGCATTATCCAGTGCTAAAAAAAAAAAAGGAAATCCGTATTTGTAAAGCGCGAACTACTCACCCCTACGGGTCTCAAGGCGCTGGGGCCGTCGTGGAAATTAAGGGAGCTATTGCCCAGAGTCACATGGTGCTGAGCTGAGCTGCCGCCGGAGATCAAACCGTAGACCCTGTGCTCCAAAGTCAGCTGCCCTGGCCGCTGCACCACACCTCTCCACTATAGCGTGTAGTCACAACAACTGCTCATCAGGATCAATTGTAGGGACACATAACTGTTTCAGTTGCGCACAATTGAGCTGGGTCACATACACAGGAGTGCATTACGGACTTCTTTGCTTAATAGCTAGGACATGTCTCTATTGTGTTTGCTTCCTCAGTTCCTAAAGACTACAGTGGTGCTTCAGGGTCTCAGTGTTGGTTGTTATAATTTTAGCTGATGATGATACTGGTTTTGCTTTGAGTCAGGTAACATAAATCTAATAAATGATCAGGATAGTGTAGACGTGATTAACAGTGATCAGTTAGAACGTCAGCAGAAACATCAATGCAACCAGTGCAATTAAAAAATGAGCCCAAGCGGAAAAAGGTTTAGCCTCAGAGGCGTAGTTTGCTTGTGTATGCTTTCAAATACTTACACAGTTGCGGAGAGAGAACATAATACCCAGGAGTGGTGCCCATGAGGACATACTGTGGAAGTTTTACTAAAGACCATGGCTTGGTGGATGGTCCCAAAGAATGGTACAATGGAAGAGAGCACAAGGGAAGATCAGAACCAGAATCAGAACTAAAATCAGAACCTGAATAATGCATGAGAGGCCATCTCCATGCACGGTGGCAGCATTTATGGTGAAAGAAGTTGACACCAGTCATCTGGAACTGAAAGCAAACTAAGAACCACTAAACAACAAAAATAACTTGACATAAAGTCCCTAAGGCCAGACTCCTTTTTATGTAGGCCCTAAGTCCATCTTATTCCATGGAGGAACCATCTTCCTTAACTGAGACAATGGAAGTCGCCGTATTCCATGATTTATACAGAATCATTGTCATGTCGGTTTTTAGACGCAGATGTTGCCTGACCTTATCTTTCTAGGAACTGTGATAGCGTCAAGTTCCTCGATTAATGACAGAGATACAACATCTTATGCAACATTTGTGTGGGTCAAATGCCTACTCCTAACCATGTCAAGGATAAATAAAAATACATATAACTAAAATAATGTAGTCTGAATTGGTGTCCTTTTGTCTTATATGTTCATAAGGAGGCATCTAGGAAGCATACCTTGATGCACATCATCTATGTCAGACATTCCTAAACTTATGTCAGAAATTTCAATTTCTGATAAGATTTAGCATATAAGGACTGCCACTTGACCACTTGTTAGGAGAGCTCTTTCCCCCAGATTATCGCCCTAGATCCTGCCAGAGACGGTCTCACCTGTGACAGCACACTTCGCAGATGCTACATCTCACCTGAAGTTGATAAAACCAAGTCCCGGAGGAAGACCGACTGACCACTAGCGCAGTGGGTGCTTGCCCTTTGCGGGAAACACTATCTTCACGCCTCCGCTGATAAAGACAACTTTTGCTGTTGCTGCAGCGTCGAGACCAGAGGGAGTGAAAAAGCGGGTGAAAACTATATTTACACAACTATCCTTCCTGCGTCGCAGACCCAACGTCACGCTAGCTCATTCACACAGCAGTCATTGGTGGGGCCCATAACACCAACACTCACACTTTACCACTCACGAGTCTGCGCACAATAGGGATGATGGTCTCACGCTGGACATGTGGGGGGGGTACCTTATAACCTATAGGGAAGAAAAGTTATTTTACAGAATATACATTGACATTCGTCACCTATAGATTCCTAATCTCAAACATCAAGGCACTCCACCCACTTGGTCGACGGACCAAATAGTGAAATTGGTTGAGGGTGATTTAGAGCCAGCTAAAACACATTTAAGACTCAGAATCCTTTATTCTCTTTAGCGAAAAACCACAAACTCATAATTTCTATTAATCAATACTTGTTTATCTAGAATTTCTTTGCAAAAATATTAGCGTTTGTTTCATCAAAAGTTTAGAATTCTCTAGAACAATTTCTTTAAATCACAGAACATTATATTTACCCATTCTGGCTATCTGGGCTTTCTCTAATTCATTGGCTCTGTATAACCAAATTAGCCGTTAATTGTCCAAATAAGCAGGCCAACGCTTATTGTCCAAGAGTCCTTTGCTCAGCACGTCATAGTCCCAAAGATCGTCAAAGGACCATAAGTCGTGCAAGCATCAGTCATCGCCTGTGGGATCAAAGAGGGTATGCAATCATAATAATGTCATCTACTGTCTCCGAAAACCCTCTCGAACCCAACGAACCAGCACAGGGAAGACGAACGAACCTCCCTATTCTACTACTCTTTTATAATAAATTTTGGGATGACATGAAACATTTTTGGGCGGAGATTGTCTTGTAATTGGCTAATTGAGAACGTTCGATTTTTGTCAGTCAGGTTTCACATGGATTTCGCTGAGTAGTCTCCGGAGATGACCTAATCTTTAATGTTTCAAACTTTTGGTCTTTACTTGTATAATTCAATTGTTCACTTAAACCAGTTTTTGACAGTTTGTGCTTTTGTCCGTCAACCAAGATCCTATCCTTGACCGGGGACAGTATGATATAGGAATAATGGTAATAAGTATAACAAGGCAGCAACAAGACAAAACTCAATAGATGAACAGCATTGTACATCAATCTGAACAATAAAACTTTACTTAAGCTTTGTTTCAGAAAAACAATGGACCAAGAAACTTAGCAAGTGATTCTAAATCCTCAGAAAAAGAGGGAAACCCAAGTTTTGGAGGGCAATGCATGATAATCAAGTTAAGATGCTAACAATGGAAGGCCCATTGGAAGTACGTGGCTTGGAAAGGGCAGCGAGGGCTAACAGGGGGAGAGTCAACATATGATAGGAGCAAAAAACCTTGAGCCATAGCGGAGACGTCCAGAAAAAGCTGAGGAAATGGTAAGTAAATCTAAAACATAGAACCAATCTAATTGAATCTTGCAGGAGGTCAACAAATATGGATATCACAAGTACTCCACTTTTGTGGGCCTCCATTTCATCTTTGTCAGAGGCAGAACTCTGCTTGTCAGAAAACGTATCGAAACTTGTCATTTTCCTTCCTGTAGATTTACATTTCTTCCTCCTCTAAACAACTTCTGCACTCTTTTTTCCTTCTTGCTGTTCAATCTGATCCTAATGCCACGACGCCCCCTTGGAATGTTGTGTGCTTAACAAATGCTATTCACTCATTGGAGGCACATGGTGGTGACTTTTTCACAAAATACATAAATGAGCATTTGTGTAACCACCAATGTAGGTACATCACAAGTTAGCAGCAAGTCAGAAACGATTGGGAGCCTGTACAGAAAGTTGGAAGTTGTGATGCTACTGCAGACTCAAATTTGGTCCCTTGAATTAAGGAGCTGGTAAAATGGATGGTTTAGTTAAATAAAACAAGAATTTACAGGGGAAAAGCAGTACCCGCCCTATAACATATTTGAGTATGTCCAGATGGTTCTTAGAATCATAGTACCCATAAAGATGAAAAAACTTGCTTTCACTCTCAGTATATTAGTGGACAAAGGGAATACCACCTCACTAAAATTAACCCTGCATTACATCTATTCAGCAAAGAACTGACTATTGTATAAAACAAGTAAAGGTCAAAGTTCAAGTGGTTATGAAAGGGATAGCCAGTAGACAAAAGGCCATTGTGACAAATGTGGCTCTCATCAGACCCAAGCTGGCTAAAGTGGTTACCAAGCAAGGCCTCCTGGTGAAAAGCGGAAAGAAAATGTGGATACATACTGTTATGTGGATTTCATAAGAGCTACAGCGGAGGTAGCGAAAAGGGGCCTCAGATAAAGTATGTGGTGGCCTCAATATTCGTTTAACCCCCCAGGCTTCTAGCTTATTGTTTTAGTTAGGCAAAAGTTGAGAGGGCCACCGAGGTATCAAACCTCAGATCTCTCCAAAGAACCACAATAATCTGGAGCCTATTTTGAAGTGTCACCATGCTGACCACCACGTGGGACACTATTTCTAGCCAAAGTGTGGTTGACTCACGAGCGGTAGCAGAATCCATGATCATTCATGGAAGCTATTGCCATAAAACATACCTTCAGTTTGCAATGGCTTTAGGTACCCTGTCATCAATGTGAACTTAAAGGTAGGTGGAGAGAAGAGGCAAGTCACGGTTGTCCTATGGGAAATCTCCTGAAGGGGCAGGATGCAGGGAATTATCTTCCAGGTGCTTCCAGGTGGGAACTGTTGGAAGCTGCACTAGCCTACGAACATGCCACTACCAGAGTAGAGTCTCACCTAGAGTAGGCACTAGAGGAGAGAAGACCCAGGGACAGCAGAAGTGCCAATTCTGCAGTGTGATCTGTTTACCTCTCAAGCTGGAGTCAGAGCTGGCAGGGGCATACCACTAAACCAGAGTTGCTTGCTCGATGTTGGAGTTCTTGGCCGAGTTGAGTTTGCCAAAGCTCAGCCCTAGTGCTAGACCTAAAAATTTAATGGGGAAATCACTACTTGAAATGTGTATTGAATATAAATAAATATAGTTACAGGACATTTGTTTAAATTACCCACATATGCTCAGCGACAGTGTGCTAAGCATGCACACACCGTGATTTATATAAGAAACGAACAACAATTAGTGATTTGGGGATATGTAAAATACAGAGGAACGTAGAAATTGATTGCGTAGATGTGAAATTATACAAAAGGTCGGTGCACGGAATATTCCAGAGCTGTCCACAATTATGAGCTGAGCAATGCATGTCAAGAAAATGACCACCACAATATTTCCTTCAAATAGACCATAACTAAAAAGACACTTAAAAAGTACTTGAAAATAACTGCTGACAGGTTGTTCAAAGTCACATCATGAACTATAGAGGAGTGTCAGCATGGGCCATTACCCGCCTCAATGTGCATTATTATGCTCGCGCCTCAAAAGCGCTCGAGGCAGTGCCAGCGATAAGCTGCCACCACAATAGGCATTGCAAAGGATTAGACCAGGGCCATTTATGCGGCCGACTGTGACTGGTATGGAATGTTGTTCCACATTACTGAAAGCATACAACCACTGCCCAGGACACGTTAAGCTGCAAATGTAACAGTTATCCACTGAACTTTCCCATGACAAGAGGCTCAGAGCACGGGTGTTCGCCAGAAGCAAACACTGCAGCCATGTCATTCTCTGACAGCCATTGAAAGTTGCAGGCCGCCCTCCCATTGCTTTCGGTCCAGTGGAAGCGGTCGTCGAGATTCCAGTACCCTAAATGTGTGGGTTTGCCAGCAAGGTGAGTACTTGCACCTGAGTAAAGTCATAAAGGCAAACCTGAACAGAGAACTCATGAAACGTGAACATGATGTCTATCGCACTAGAACAAGTAAGAAAGGCACAAAATCCATGCATAGTACTTGTGACAACAGCAGAGAAACCAACACACATTCATGAGCATCAAAACAGGAAATGCCCATTCACATATATTCCCATATGGGCATCATCGCCCCATCACAGCAATAGAACAGAACTACAACTAACAAAGAAGAAAACACAATGCGCAGGCGCAACCACGCTAATAACATCGTGCTGTGACCAACTGCAGAAGCACGCCTCCTAACATGAACACGTCATGAATTATAGCCGTAACAATATTCATGTGTTTTTATATAGCACTTGAAACCACACTTCAGGCATTTTACAGCGCTGTATTATATAATTGTGTTGTTATTGCCTACATTAAACTGCACTAAATGTACCCACTTTGGAAGCGTGGTCTTTTGAGATAGCGTTGCCAGGGTCCAAAATCATGAGCTGCAGACTGCAGCAGAGGTTAGCAGCTAGAATATATCTCACTGAGCCATCTTAGCTGCAGAGAGCTGTGATAGGGAGGTATGGACGAGTTATCAAGAATCACATAGACTCCATGGGAGGGAACAGCAGAAGATTGACAAACTGGGACACAAATAAGAAGCAGGGAAATGAAAATGACAAAGAAAGCCGACTAATGGGGTTTATGTTTCTTGGCTAGTTCATGAGGTGCCTGTATCGAGATGCCACGCCTCGTTTGATGAGTACCGGGGCAAGGAACGGGAAGGAAGGCTACTGGTAACTAAGCGGTGCATTCATTGAACGGCGCAGATAAAACGAGGGGAGTCAATTTACAGACAGGGCGATAGTTCCAAAGGTGAACCCCGGATCTAGAAGATAGTTCTTACCACTACTGGAGGGAATCCCTTCTACTCTGAGAAATGGAAACCTGGCTGCTGCGGCGAAACGAATGACTAAAGCAGACAGAAATCTGTCAGCACAGCAGTCATTTTTGTTCAGGAAAAATGCATTTCCTCCCTTAGCCTGCCTTCGCTGTACCTGATCCAGATTCTGTGAGGAGTTTAATAGAAAACGACAGCAGAATGTATCCAACCCAACAACTGGAGCTGATGAAGCAAATACCGCCAGGGAATTGCCGGGTCAGGGCCGCTACTGTGCTTTAAGTTCTGACGTGAAATATGATGTACAATTACAGTGGGGTTTAACCTCCGCGCCATTAATCACGGGCAATGGGAATCATCTGTTACAGGCAGCAGGACACGCTCCGGGCCAGACCTAAATCCACGCTTTGCGAAGAAATCAAATCGGCCACTGGAGAGTATTTTTGGAAATGTTTTAAAAGGCGGAACAGCAGAAAGCAGAAAGCTCAGACATGTAACAGGCTTTAGTAGCTCTAGTTCTTATTCTTACTTTTTGTCACCAAGCCCCAAAGGGCAGAACCTGTGGATTACCGCTTCATAGTAAAACAAATCTAATTTGTATCAGCCAAACGATTGTGCTACGTGTATGAAGAGTGCTTTTCGCAATGCATGCAAATTGTTTTGGGATTAAAAAAGAGGTGGCGGCTCCTCTGCTGAGTCGGAGGAGCGTCGCCCCAAAAGAAAAATTGTGCCCAAAAAAAAAGTGCAAAATAAAAATAAAATGATAATAACAAGAAGTTATTATCATTTAATTTTATTTTCAGGACTCCGACTCCAGCTAGGTCGGGCTGGGGGGCGAGGGCTAGGCTCGCCTACGTCAGAGGGAGCAGGTGTGGTTTGCACTCCCTCCCTAAGTGCACATGACAGCTTAGCCGGCCCTCTGGGGCCGTCCAAACAATCATGCGCACGTGGCATGTTCTCCACTGGGCTGGGTTGCACAGCCCTTTTGGGAACATGCCCAGCCTTCCAGTTACTGCCTGAGCGTTCGAAACGGCCGCTTAGACCAATCACGATGCTGCCCCTGCAGCGTCGTGATTGGCTGAGAAGAGTCCAGGAGCCTTGGTGCTTCCGGTGCTCTGCGAGGACTGAGGAAAGACGTGCGGCGACGGCAAAGAATGTAAGTTAATTTTTTATTTTTATATCATGCCCTCCCCCCCCCCCCCCGCACCCTAACCCCACCACCCCTGTAGAGAGGCAACCACCACTGTAAAAAAGAAGATCGCAGTAAAATGGTCCATCTAGCAAGCATATTGTACTATTGACCTACGTAGGCCACTGACTGTGCCTTTCTCATATATGATTCCAAATCCATTGAGAAGATGTAGGAAAAAGAGTGTCAGGCACAGCGAGACAGTTAAGATACATGGGCTGCTGCACAGTACTGTTGTAGGGCAGTGGCGGCTGCCATTTACGGAGAATGGTGACGGGGCAAATGGGTGGGCGCATGAACTGACTGTGCCTCTCAGCTACCAACACCTCTTCTCGGCTCGACCTGGCCTCATAAATACAGCAGAAGTACAGTATTCAGCGCTGTTAACGAACACATTATTTTTATTATTTACAAACGTTTAGCTCTCGATAAAGACATTGACAACCTGGAGAAAAGGGCATTGGCCAGAAGCGCATATGCATTCCTGCATGCCTATAACCTTGCTTTCAGTGCTGAAGTTTCTGAAGTGCAGGGCACTACATTTTATACTCTGCACACACATAGAACAGTCACAACAATTTTCCATCCAAGTAGACAGCCACTTAACGTGAAAACAGTTGCTCGACAATGATATGTGTCATATTGCTGTTACACCAGGTTTGAAAGCTTTGGTCCAATTTGAACCGACCCTGGCCACAGCAACACCAGGCTAGGTGTGGGTCTGTCTGCCTCCGTCACACTCCCCGAGAGGGGTGAGGGACAGACAGGCTGGCTGAACAGCCCAGCAATGGCAGAAAAGGCCAATCACTGCATGGCTTCACATAAGCCATACAGTGATTGGTCATGCTCCGTTGCTAGAGCCTCTCAGCATCCCACCCTCGCAGTGCCTCTCATACGCACTAAGCTCCACCAGGCAACTGCATCTTTTAGCCAATCCTGATGCTGCTCCCTTGCAGCTCCAGGATTGGCTTGAGCAGGAAAACTCACCGCTCATTACGAGACCAGGGGCTGCGGCTTGGATCAACCCCCACTTTCCTAATGTGCATCCAGAGCAAGCCTCTAGTGTGCATGTCGATCTGGCCGGAGAAATTCTCTGTCCAGTCTGACTTGCGTACTTGTGCTGTGCTCATGCTGCCACCCACCACCACCAATGATGTCACATGCCAGTCTGTGACTTTAGCTCCACCCCCTTCAGAGCCGCTGACTGCTGCGGGCACGGCCCGCGAATAAAATAAATACCATATTGAGTCATTGAGAGTGTTTTATTATACAAGTAATAGGGGATTGGGAGGCCAGAATATTACTGGGGCAACCCCCCAGCGCCCTAAGGCAGAAATCACCACTGTTGTCAGGACTTTTTTGTAGCCCTGATGATCACTCAAACTAAGCGGCACTACAGGGCTCATAGTCCACACATATACCACCTCTAACTTCTCACGAACAGAGACACACCCAGTCATGCACACAATACATCAAGGACAGATACATCCTCTGTCATTGTCGGGCAGCTGAGAATCTAAGTTGCATGCCGGACTTGGCCTTCCTTCACGTAACACCTTCAGCGGAGCTAAGAAAATAAGGGTAATGGACTGTATGGTAATTTCAGGAGCAGTGCTTTAGGGCCAACAGTGATTCCAAAACCACTTGCCTGTTCTCCCTTCTCCAGTGAAAGGGTGTTCCTGTAAAACGGCCACAGTGACTGGCCTATGAAATACCTGATTTAACTCACTAGCGACGTAGCACAAAATGATGGACCCCCTGCAGAATTTGTTGAGTGGTCCCTGAGCCACCCATACACTACAGTTATTCATTGGCCTTGGGCTGAATGGGGGTTCCCTGAATGGTTGCACCTACCCACCCGTGTCGCAGGGGATGTAGGGGCCTGCATTACACCCCTGTACCAGACTGTCCCTGTCAGAATGGGTGGGAACTCTGCCTCCGAATTTAAACATAGGAACTCTTGATGTTGCAGCAGAAAATCTTCTAAAGAGAAGCATATCAGACCTACACTTGGAAACTTCACTGGGTGCTAGTGAAGGCTTACATTAAGTTTCAAACTATGACCTTAGGTCACATATTAGTTTATAGAAGTGCCTTTATATAGCCAAAAATAAGTTTAGATTCAAACCACTTGTCTGCCCCCATAGCTTTATGCCCAAGAATTTGGTAAAACGTATATTGTGGTGAAATTCTGGAATGATTTGTCAGAGAGAACGAGAAACTAAATGATGTAACAAACTGTGGGCCCGATTCACAGAATTACCTTAAGACAAAATTCTAAACTTACTACTTTTGGTATTCACAGAATGCACTTACTACTTTTGGTATTCACAGAATGCACTTACTACTTTTGGTATTCACAGAATGGATTTACGACTACTAACTTTACGTCCGCACTCAGGCCGGAAATTCCGGCCCGGAGGCGGGGCTTCCAGCCCGGAGGCGGGGCTTCCGGCCCGGAGGCGGAGCTTCCGGCCCGGAGGTGGAGATTGTGGCCATGGCTAAATCTCCGCCACTGGCCGGAATTCCCACCTCCGGGCCAGAAGCTCCGCCTCCGGGCTGGAAGCCCCGCCTCCGGGCCGGAAGCTCCGGCCCGAGTGCGGACGTAAAGTTAGTAGTCGTAAATCCATTCTGTGAATACCAAAAGTAGTAAGTGCATTCTGTGAATACCAAAAGTAGTAAGTGCGTTCTGTGAATACCAAAATGGTACTAAGTTTAGGATTTTGTCTTAAGTTCTGTGAATCGGGCCCTGTGAGTTTCAAGAAGATAACAAAGGCCTCAATTTTTAAATAGGTCCAGTGGGTTCTCATGAGTACAGCCCTCAGTTTGCATGTTTTTCAAATATTTATAAATGAAATGGCAAGAGAGGAAAAGTAGTGATGCTGTATTTTATTCTTTAAAGACTGAGAATTGAGGGTGCCCCAAATGGTCAAGCTGATCGTGGAAAGTTGATTGAGAAAACAGATAAAGATGGTTCATTGTGCTTGTAGAAGAATGGCCATATGCAAATGAGCCAAGAAGGATTACGTTTCCCCAGAAAATTAGATAAAAGAGTGTAGGGGCTGTTTGAGCTGTCAGCCTTAGGGTGCTCTTTCTCCAACCTTTTGCCTTCCTCTCCACTTTTTCTGACCTCGTTTTTGCTGGCGTTAGGACTTTAGCACTGCTAACCAGTGTTAAAGTTCATGTACTCTCTTCCTAAAACATGATAATATTGGCTCATCCCTAAGTGGCATATTTCATTTACTTATAAGTCCCTGGTAAAGTGCACTACATGTGCCCATGGTTTGTAAATTAAATGCTATTAGTGGCCCTGCAGCACTTATTGTGCCACCCACTTAAGTAGCCCTCTAACCATAGCTCAGACCTGCCATTGCAGAACCTGTGTGTGCCATCTCAACCTAGCAAAGTAAACCTTTTGCCAGGTTTATACCTTCCCTTTTAATCCATGTAAGACACCCCTAAGGTAGGCCCTAGACAACCCAGGGGGCAGGGTCCAATGTTTTCAAAAGGCAGGCAATGTACTTCAAAATTTTAAATGTCCTGGTAGTGAAAAACTTTTACATTTGTTTTTTTACTACTCTAAGGCCTGTCCCTCCCATAGGATAACCTTGGGATTACCTTATTACATTTTATAAGTGTAATTCCCAATTGTGAAGGGATAGACAGTTCAAGTTTGGTGTCTCTAGAATCAGAATTTTAAATCCACACTTATGGTGAAGTCAGATTTAAAATTGCAATTCTAAAACTACCAATTTTAGAAAGTTAGCATTTTCTTACTTTAGTCATTTGTTGCCTGCTGCCTGTCTCTGATCACATGTCTAGAGTGTTTGACAGCTAGACTTTGTATATTCCCTCTAGACAACCACACACAATGGCAGCTTAGGTGTGACGTGATGGCCATCCTGGCGGGATGTGGAGGAGAGAAGCTGGACCCAGCCTCACTTACACCTGAATAGGTTGTGTCCTGTCCCCACACAAACAGCTGTATACCCCTCTGCAGTGAGTCTGTAGCCAGGGCAGGAAGGAAGGAACTCTGTGCAGTTCAAAGGCATGTCTCTGAAGTCTTCCCCACTTCAAAGGCACAACTGGGTATAACTACTGGACCTCTGACACCACCACTTCAGTACACTTCTGGACCCGTGAAGACTGCCAGGAAGAAGGACGGCTGTAATGATCAAAGGACTACCACTCTGCTGGATTGCTGCTTTGCTGGGCTGCTGCTTTTCTCCGCTGGCCTGCAGCTCTTCTGGCTAGGTGAGAAGGACTGGACCTGCATCACTTGAACCCAGAGTGAGTCCAAGAGCTAGCTGGCTGGCCTCCTAATCTGAAGTCTCAGGAACATAAAAGACTTCCAACCAACCCGTTTCGCTACCTAGACTCTGCCATCTGTGAGTCTGCCCTGCCAAGTGACGAAAACCCAGTCCTTGACCATTAGAAGTGGGCCTAACATGTATTTCCAGCGGAACCCATGCATCCTCTGCTGAGTGAACCATACCCGCTCAGAACCAATGCTTCTTCTCAACTGAGCGGTGCATCTTTGAGCAGAACCGACACATTGCTGCAGTTGCGAGGATTGGACCCATCCCAAAAGACTCACATTGATGCAGCCCCTGCGTTTGGGACTGATGTATCGCCTTCGGAACTGCCACTGCGCAAAGCTTTACCGGGCGAAAACTCCTCGCATCCCTCGTCCACGGCAGCCTCAATTACAGCGATGGATCTTCACATCTCAGTTTCACTGTTCATTGGAACCAACGCATCGCCCTACTGGGCCTAGCATCTTCAACACTGGACTTCACTTCGCAAGTCCAGTCGACAGGATCCCCGATGTCGATGCATCAAGACCTCACACCGCAGCCTCGCTGCACTTCGGGTTCGACGCATCACCTCGGCTGCGAAACGTATCTTCGTCGGGTATCCATTTAAGTGCTCTACAACCAGGATTAAGGTACTTTGGTTCAGTGAGCCTAACTGGGTCCCTGTTGCCGGTCATGCTCCATTGCGGTCGTCCTGAACTTTTCACTTTGTCCCGGTACGGTGCGACCAACTAGCCCAAATGGCATTTTTTTTTCTTGGCACTATTACACTTAAAAATTGTGAAAATTCAATATCTCAAGTTCTACTTATTGGATCTTTGTCATTCTGGTCTTGTTTTATTTATAAAATCAATTTCTATTGTTCCAACCTGTTGTGGAATTTTTTTGTGTGGTGTTTTCACTGATTTACTATTTGAAGTGTTGCACAAATACTTTACACATTGCCTCTAAAGTTAAATCTGACTGCTCTGTGCCAAGCTACCAGAGGGTGAGCACAAGTTAATTTAGAGTGTACTTATGCCTTACCCTGACTAGGATTGTGTTTACTGCTTGATCAAGGTTCATACCCCAGTCAACTATGAACCCAATTTCTAAAAGGACAAAAAAGCACAGCTGTCTATAACACTGTCCAATTGTGTTGTTTTCAACCCCCCTCCAATGTTTCAATATATTTAGTTTTTGCCTTATTTATATTGCCCCTAATTCAAGGATACACCCATACACTAATGCTCTTCAATAGAAACGTAAAGTGTTGTTGGAAAGACAGCAACAGCAAAATGGTTTCTAGCCTACCCTATATACTGTATCTGTGGGTTGCTGGCAGGTTGCAGGCATCGCAGATTGGCTTTGGGGGTGTAGTATGACTATATCCCAGAGAAGAGGTCTACAGACTGACATTATGTGGAATTGGGGTGCACTTTCACCTTCACCTCGAGAGTGCATTCTACAATGTGCAACAATGCTTGCCTACAGAAACAACAGGGACTGCCCACCCCTGCTACTCCTTCCGAAGTATGGTGTAGCCAGACCACATTCCCTAGCTCTTCCTATTATGGTGTAATGTGCGAATCCACAAAGCTTTGCCCAAGAGAAGAACACCTAAAGGAAAGCCCACCAAGCCTCCCTTATTGCATATACCTTTGTTAGCCAGTACAAAATGCTGGGGCAGAGCAAGCTTGCTGAGCTCTACGACATGACATCCCGCAACAAGGTAATGTAACTGGTGGTCTGGAATCTAAAACTCTCTCCCATCCTCTCTAGTGTGCGTGAAGGCTATAAAGTGTTCGCCAACTTAACTGGCTGACACTCAAACTTTGAAAAGTGAGACAATGCCCAGTGAACAGGAACTGGAATAAAAGTTAGATCTCCACCCTAATACTTTGAAAAAACTCACTTAGTTGAGAATTGTGCTGCCCATTTCCCCGAGGCTGGGATCAAGCTAGAAATTCTCCTCAAGACTCTGCTGCTGTCATCCAACTGCTATCTTGCAGTGTTGCCAAGCGGAAACCAGGAGCCACCTCGAGGTGGCTTGATGAGTTGACCCACAACATCAAAAAGTGCTGCGGACCCCTAGGTAGAGACAGTGGAGAGGACACTGTTCTTGTGAGCTGCTGACTCCTTTGGTATGTGTGGTGAGGTAATAGAATGTTGGGGATGCCTGGTGGATGAGCGTCAGTTGGGAGCTGCTATGCTCACTACTTGTATTATTTATTTGCTTCTGTTCCTTAAAGGGGGAAGGTGTGTTGTATCTTGGTTTAAGTGGAATACATCTTTCCTGCTTATCTGTCTTGCTGCTCAGCCAGTGTGGAAGTACAGTGCAATGTTGGTATGTGTGGTGAGGTAATAGAATGTTGGGGGTGCCTGGTGGATGAGTGTCAGTTGGGAGTATGGGCTGAGCAGCAAGGGAGCTGCTCCTGGTGGGGCTCTGTGATTCTGTACTGAAGACCTTAACTTCATCAATAAACCTACTTAATTATTATACCTCGGCTACATCTGGACGTATTACAGACAGTCTATCTGTTGATTTACTTATGTGGTTACTCTGCCCCAGTCATATAAATTGAGGTTGTTTACGACTGGGATCCTAGAGTCCCCGTACTATTGTCACTTCAAATTGAAAACCAAGCATACCCAGTCAGCACTCATCTGTCAAGGTAGCAACAGCAGAGACGTCCAAGGCTCCCTTTGGTAGGGTGAGGTGGTTTAGAAACTCAGAACTCCCTTACATGCATAATACAATTTAGTAAATCGTTGTCCAGTGTTTCAATTAAAGAAAATGAAAAGTAATTTCATACACAGAACGATTAATACTATGCATAGTCTCACACATTTATATACGATCTACAGTTGGCCAAACAATATCCCAAACAGCATGTACAATGGGTATATACCAATCAGTTTATTCAAATCCCTTCTAATGAGGACCTTGTAGATAATCAATGGAAAGCAAAGTCTACAGGCCATGATTGGTTAGCGCACAACAATGGAGGCAAACTGCCTTTGGTAATACCTGTAGCATATTAAACAATAGTCATATTTGTTATAAATGATTCAAAGTCGTACATATCGGGTTTGACTCCCTTTTCCGTATATTATCAATTAACAAACATGCCACCAAAAATTACCATTACACAAACATGAATATTTCACCAGAAATACATATTGCACTAGAAATTAATCTTTGACTTAAAATGTACGTTTCAACAAGCCTCTCTTTTTACATTTGGTTACAGAGCAATCTCTAAGGACTCAAATCACAAGTGTATTTAACACTCCGTAGGCTTCTAAACTAGTAAGAACCTGAGCACTCTTCAAAATCTACCTCGGTTCACCTGGGTCCACTAAACCTATTGTAAAGAAGTGATTGATTCAGTTGAATAATAAACACAGTTTAAGTACCAAGGTAATAGCCCACTGGTGAGGAATAGCGCAGCATGTCCAGCCAACGCAAGATCCAACTGCTCCTCTCACCGCATTCCAAGTGACATAAACAATGACATAGCCCCATTCCACAAGTGACATACAACATGACATAACCCCATTCTACAATATTGTCCATCATCTAATATCCCACACCGCATGGCCCCTTTTTTTCAAGTACACAAAGATAAAGAAAAGAAAAGGGAAAGCAACTGGAAAAGATTTTCATACAATACAGGAAAATGGCAATAAAATGCCAAACCATAAAATAAAATACAGTGCTCAAGAATGTATGATAAAATCACTATACATTTCCGTGAAGAAAAGAACATTAATGCATTCCTATAACAACGGATAATACAAAATAATAATAAATGATTCCAAAATAAAATCCTCAAGTTTCTTTGGTGATCTTATTATTCTTTTATGTGAAGTAGTTTTCATAACATCATCATCCCCCACAGACTCAGATACTTTAGACATAGACAACCTGGAACTTTCAGAAACACTTTCAGAATTAGTTCTCTCAGAAGATTAATCTTCCCCATGGATTCATCCTGCTGTACTATCACTTGGTCAGATTTCTCAGTGTTCCCACTCAACAACAAGTTGTCTCCTTCGTCATCATTCTCTACTCAAACATTTTTCCTGCCCTGGCTTAAGCACCACCACAGAGCTCTTGTTCCACCAACCCCCTGTTCCTCAATAAGACTGCAGTACCAGTCACTTTATCCACCTGAACCGGACTACGACATTTAGATGCACCTTTACGTTGTAGACTGTGTTTGACAATGCGCACCCAATCACCAACTCCAACAAGTTTGGGTTTGGCTCTATGGATTACATCATAATTTAGTTTCCCTTTAATTTTTGCTTTACTCAAGTTTTCTCTTGCCTTTGCAATTTCCTCCTTTAGGCTGTTTTTACAGTAGACCTCTCAAAACTAGGAGTTACATATGTCATACATTGTCTTCCCCTCGTCCAAAAATAAGGTGATACACCAGTTACAGAATGCGGAGTAACATGGTAACTACATAATTTTTCCTTCAAAAAAATTCGAACATCTAATTTATTTTCTAGGGCTGTTTTAATATTCTCCTGAATTAATCTATTTACCCTCTCTACCTGACAATTGGGTGTTCGGCAATATATGGGTGCTTTCTCTGAACGAATGTTAAATATTTTGAGGAACAGCAACATTTTAGATTATACTCACTGTACCCCATTATCTGACATAAGCATTTTGGGGAACCCCTCAACTTGAAAAATGCTATCCAAAATGCAAGAACTTCCTCAGTATTATGGTGTTCCACAAAAACATGGTATATCCACTTAGAAAAGTTGTCAATCACAACAATTAAAAATCTTTATGTTTACCCAGACTGTCATTTGGTCCCGAAAAATCAATGGATACCTTCTCCACGGATTTTGTGGACATTCTTGTAGACTCAAAGGTTCAGAGGATACTCTCCAATGTTTGTCAGACCGAACACAACCCTTACATTCATCAACATACATTTCAACACTAGCATCCATACCTAGCCACCAATAGTGTTGTTTGAGCAATTTCTTAGTACCTGACACCCCTGGATGTCCTAAGTGAGCTAAATCGATGAGTTTTTTCCTAAGACCAATAGTTGGAACAAATAAATCATGCCTTCGTAAAATATTGTTTTCAATACTTAACTCACGGGAGATTTGTGCTTAGCTTTGTAATCACAGATCAAGATTCCTACTGGGTGGCCAGTGATTCACAACATACTGTTTATCTTTAGTCATCAACTTATAAATGCCAGTCATATTGAGCCATTCATCCTTTGATTTGATACCACTACATATATCTAGCACATCCACCATAGCAACCACACATTCATGCTGATCAAGAACAGCCTCTTTGGTATTCTCCTTTGGCGGTAACCGTGCTAAACAGTCAGCAGTGACATTCTTACCACCTGTAATATGTCTAATTTTTTTAAATTGTATTCCTGTAGTCTCGCAATAAGTCTAATACGTCTAGGGGATGCTTTACCAGATCTTACTCATCAATCATCCAAAAATAAGGTGATATTCAAGTTACAGAATGCAGAGTAGCATGGTAACTCCATAATTTTTCCTTCAAAAAATTGAACACATCTAATTTATTTTCTAGGGCTGTTCTATATCCTCCTTAATTAATCTATTTGCCCTCTCTACCTGACCATTGGCTTTTCAGCAATATAAGGGTGCTTTCTCTGAACAAATGCCACATTGTTTAAGGAACAGTAACATTTTAGATTATACGAACTGTATGCCATTATCTGACATAAGCACTATGGGGAATGCCTCAACTTGAAAAATGCTATGCAAAAATACAATCACTTCCTCGGTATTAAGGTGTTCCACAAAAACATGGTATATCCTCTTAGAAAAGTTGTCAATCACAACAATTAAAAATCTATTATGTTTACCCAGACTGTGACATGGTCCCAAAAAATCAATGGATACCTTCTCCAAGGTTTTTGTGGACATTCTTGTAGACTCAAAGGGTCAGAGGAAACTCTCCAATGTTTGTCAGACCAAACACAACCCTTACATTAATCAACATACATTTCAACACTAGCATCCATACCTAGCCACCAATAGTGTTGTTTGAGCAATTTCTTAGTACCAGACACCCCTGGATGTCCTAAGTGAGCTAAATCGATGAGTTTTTTTCCTAAAACCAGCAGTTGGAACAAATAAATCATGCCTTCGTAAAATATTGTTTTCAGTACTTAACTCACTGGAGACTTGCGCATAGCTTTGTAATCGCAGATCAAGATTCCTACTGGGTGGCAAGCCATTCACAACATACTGTTTATCTTTAGTCATCAACTCATCTTTGCCAGACATATTGAGCCATTCATCCTTTGATATGATACCGCTACACTTATCTAGCACATCCACCATAGCAACCACACATTAATGCTGATCAAGAACAGCCTCTTCCTATTCTCCTTGGGCTGTAAGCTAGATAAACAGTCAGCAGTGATATTCTTACCACCTGAAATATGTCTTATTTCAAAATGAATTCCTGTAGTCTCGCAATAAATCTAATTCGTCTAGGTGATCCTTTACCAGATCTTACTCAATCCAAGATGTACACAAGAGGTTTATGGTCAGTAACCAATACAAAACTTCAACCCCCCAAACAATTCTTACATTTCCCCACTGCCCAGACACAAGCGAGTGCCTCTTTTTTAATTGTACTATAATACTGTTCAACTCCCCTGACTTCCATTAAAATAAACAAGATAACTCTTTCTTTGCCATCCACAAACTGACTAAATACTGCTTCTAACCCAATGGATCTGGCATCAGCCGTAACAAATTAATTTCCATTGGTATCAAAGGTATTAAGCCCAGGAGCCTGCGCAATAAGTTTTTTCACTTGATTAAAAGCCTCATCATGTTTTGGTCTATACATAAGATGCTCTTTTTTCCAAAAGTTGTCTCAACGGTTCTACCACAAGGCCTTATACCTTTATAAATCTGGCATAATACTCTCCCAGTCCTAAAAAAGAGCGAAGGGAATCTTTCTCATAAGGCTTAATCGCTTTGTCCAATGCACTAACCAAATCAGCTTTAGGAAAAATGCCTTCACTTGAAATTCTATGTCCCAAATAATCAATTTCTTTCACTAACAACTTACACTTGTTCTTTACTAACTGTCATGCCTCTGGTTTTTAACACACCGAGCACAGAATCCAACAATTTATCATGCTCCTCACAAATCTCAGCAAAGATGAGCATGCCATACTGGAAGGCTTGGACACATTTTAATTCTTGAAACAAAGCATCAATCAACTTTTGAAATACACTGGCCGATAAGGCCAGTTCAAACGGCATCATTAAGAACCTGTAGACCTCAAAAGGAGTAACAAAGGCTATAAAGTCCTTAGAAGTCTCATCCAGCACCACCTGGTGATATGCTGACGAGGTCAATTGAAGAAAAATATTTGGCCTCATTGAGAGCTGCCAACAATTCCTGTAACGTTGGCAAAGGATAGGTGTCAATGGCAATATTCTTGTTTAAAGATCTCAAGTCCACACATAATCTTAAATCTTTATTCTTATTCAGAGCGATAACAATGGCAGAAACCCATTCTGAACTGTCCGTGGGCTCAATAATACCATCAGCACACAATGCGTCAAGGTGACATTTTAACTTTTGGTGAACACCTAATGGTACCATGTGCACCTTATGCTGCACAGGTATGGCACCCTACTTGAGTTTAATACGAGTGAGACCCTTCGCCTGCTCAACCTTATCCTGAATCAGCACTCTGTTTCTCAATAATACGCTCCACATTTGACTCTTGCACACCCACACTACTCACAGAAAGCTCCCTTAACTTAATTGGACAGTCAGTTCCTGGACACAAAATAATACCCAACTTTCCTAGATCATACCACCCTACAATGATCTTTCAATTTAAAGCAACATAATTTTAGTGAAAACATTGCGTCCCTTAAATTCAAGATTTTCCTCAGAATAGCCCAGCATTTCTATTTCAAAATTCCCAAATGCTTTGGGGTTGACATCGGTTTTCTTTAACTTTACATCACACCATTTCTCTTTAAAAGAGATTTCTGAAACAATGGTGTTTGAAGATGATTAATCCGCAATAACGTCTAAACCAACATTCTCAATGTGTACTTCTCCCAAAAGTGCTTTGAAAGTTTCACCAATGGTATTTACGTCGAAACATGCAAACGGATCACACAATGTGAGAACAAAATTTACTAAATTGTCGTTTATATCAGTAACAGTGTTCACAGACACACCCTGTGCAGACCTTACACCTCTGTAAACACTTTGGAAATGACCATACTTAATTTAATTTAATTTAATCCATTTGTTGAGCACATGGTTACACCACCGGTGTGTCCCAGCGCTAAAACAGACTTCACTAAAAAGGAAGGGAGACAGGTTTCGCTAATAGGACCTAAGCTCTTGGGGAGCTCTAATATGCTGAGTAGAGTAACCAAGTCTTCAGGTGTCTGCAAAACCTGGTTTCGCAAGGCTCCATTCTTAGATCCTCCGGTAGCGTGTTCCACGTTTTGGCAGCGAGGTATCTGAATGAGCGTGCCCCCATTCTTGCTTTGTTAATTCTCGGTACAGTTACAAGCGCCCTACCTTTACATCTTAGGGTCCGGCTGGGAGTATATTGAGTTATTAGAGAATATAGATATCATGTGCTTTTTTTTAACAGTATTCGATGACAATAGCACATTGCTTTGAACACAATTCTTTTCTCAACCACCAAGCAGTGCAATTCTGCCAAGGCTGTCTTTGTAGATGCTCTTCTAGGGAGGCTTAGTACCAAACGAGCAGCCGCATTTTTTACTGACTGAAGTTCAGTCAGCCCTTTCTTTGATGCCCCTAAGTATAGTACATTGCCATAGTCCAGTTGGGAGGTCACTAAAGCATGTACAATGGTTTTCCTGGCATTTGTCGGCAGTATATTGAGGATATTTCTAAGTATTTTTAGAGCCCGAAGCATTTCCCTGCTACTCTACGGATTTGACTCTCAAATGACAATTTGGAGTCAAACCACACTCTGAGGTTTTTCACCTCAGTGTTTGTGGTAGGTAATTGGCCTAATGTCTCAGGCCACCAGGCAGGTGTCCATATGTTTGGGGCCTTGCCCACAATCATTACCTCAGTTTTGTTCCCATTCAACTTTGAGCAGTGATTTGACATCCATGCTGCCACACCCTCCAAACACATGGAGAATTGGAGAGCTGTCTGTTCACTATTTTGAGACAACATCACAATCAGCTGAGTGTCGTCAGCGTATGACACAATTGTAACATTGTACTCTTCCATTAGATCGGGCAATGGTCCCACGTATAGATTGAATAACGTGTTGCTCAGTATTGATCCCCGTGGAACTCCCTGAGGTAGAGGAATGCTCTTTGACAGGTTTGATTGCTGGGCAACTTGGAAGCTATGTGAGGAAAGAAAGGATTCCATCCATCGTAATGCAGTATTTCTGATACCGCATTCCTCTAATCTATGAAGAAGCAGCCCGTGTGAGACGGTATCAAAGGCCGCGCTGTGATCCAACAGGATCATTGCCGCCGTCTGCCCTTCATCCGCGTATTGTCTCATTGTATCCGTGGCCATGAGTAGTGCTGACTCTGTAGAGTGTGCAGCGCTAAAGCCCGATTGTGATGGGTGCAGTAAATCATTCTTATTGATGTGATTCGTTAGCTGCTTGTTCACTATTTGTTGCACTTATTACATTTTCTCCTTATTGCAGCACAATCCACACTATTTGCAAGATGCATTCTTGAACCACACCTATAGCAAGTAGGTTTACTCCCTTTAAACCCACTATATTTGACAAGTTTCTTTACAGATTGAATCAAACAGATAGGAGAAGAAACATTAACTTCATTAACTTCCTCTTATGTTAACACTTTAGCTGACTGGCTATATCTCTCTATACCTTTAGCTAAATCCATTACCTCAGCTAATGTGGGATTGCGTCACGCTAAAAGTGTTTCCTGAATGTCCTTTGACTCACATTTGATGATAAATTGATCTCTAATACAGTTATTTACATTCACCCCAAATTCGCAATTGGCCGCTTGTACTCTTAGCGCTCACATACTCTTCTACTGATTCCTCTGGATATTGGTTCATTTGTGAAAACTATGCCTTATAATCATCACATTAGGTTCATCTACAAATTGCTTCTCCAATCTTGCCACCGCTTTTTTTAAACATTCTAACCATCTACTTGACCTCTTGGTGCAGTTACAGAAGGTAGATTCTCAAAAATCTCAATAGCAGCTGTGCCCAAAAAACTGAATAAAAGTGCCTTTTTCCTGTCTGCACAAAAACCATTGCCATCAATCACAAGTGAATAATTTTCAGAAGTCTTGAACCATTTCTTCCAAATTAACACAGGTTTATCTAGTACCTGTAGAAACATGGCAGGTTGATTACACAACTGTGAGTTAGCCATGACAACTGTAATAAGCGACTAACATTGATATGACATAATTCAGTTACAAATTTGTTGTCAAGGATAAGTAAGGAGTACCTCAAAGAGGACATTATCACCTGTGTCTTCTTTGTGGAGTACTGCAAGAGAAACTCTAAAGACCTAAAAGTAAAAGACTTTAATAAGTATGGAACGCTTCGGAGGTATTCATGGTGTTGAACTGTTAAAGGATTAGCTTTGCCTATTTATTTTCCTATGAGAGGTGTTCCACAGGTCCAAACCACAGAACAGTACCTGACTCAGTCCACAGAACACAGTCACTGCCATAAAGTTATATTTGTCTATATAAACACATAAAAAGTGTCTCTTAGGTATTTCTTAGCTGATTTGTTTAACCATTATTAGTAGAAGATCTATATAAACATAAAAAGAGTCTCTTATGAATGTCTTAGTTAATTTGTGTAACCATTATTAGTAGCAGGAAGGCATGTCACAGGATTATGGCCTTTTTATTGCCAGAGGCCGCTTACTTGAACCAAGGTCCTCTAACTTTTTTTAAGTTTAAAAGAAAAATTTTATTGAAACAATTAAAGGTATCCATATTATAGGCAATAACAATAAATACATATCAAGGTAATCCATTGACAAAGAGCAAAAAGAAAACGATAATTTCATGCCATCACATTACAATCGACTTATACTGCATAAAAATAAAAGACAAACTCATGGGTAGAAGATATGCTAGCAATGCATAGAAAATGACTCAAAACAGTGTTAAAAATTAGGAAATAAATCTGGGAACGTATAAGGGGTTCATGGGGGCTTCAAGACCTCAGGTTGGGACAGCTTTATCTGAGAGGATTTTTTGGCACACATATCGAGGAACAATGTAACAGGGGACCACAGGTCCAGACGTTTCGTTGCCAACTGCACGGGATATACAAAGGAGGTGTCCAGTCTGTGATTATGGCAGATTACATACCACCACGCCTTATAAGAGATTTTAGTAGAGTCCTTCCAATTAACCGTGATCTGCTGAAACGCAGCCGCTAACAACAGATCAACAATTTTAGTATTGCCTGGGACATTCTCCCAGCATGGTGAGAGACTTCCCAAGAAAATATGAGGGGTAGAAAAAGGAAATGCAGTGTCAAAAATTAAATTTATTTGGGACCAAACTCGCTCCCAAAAGCTCTGCACAAGTGGGCATAAAAACAGCGCATGAAATATGTCAGCGTTTGGGGACGAACATGACCAGCACGTGTCTGGAGTGGATGCGAATCTTCTGCTCAAAGCACTTGGTGTGAGTAGAATACGATTGTACACAAAAAATAACGTTTGTGTGAGGTTTGCTGCCCTGGAGGATTTACGCAGCTTGAGCCAGATATTATTCCAAAGAGAAAGTGGCCATGAAAGTTGAAAATCGCGCTCCCAAGCTTCCTCCACCTTAGATTTCTGTCTAGGAGCACCTGCTCCTTGCAAGTGTTTATATATGCTAGAAGCCGAGGGTTTAGACTTAAGTAGGGAGGAGAGTTGTGAGGGAGCGGGGATCTGAGGCGAAGCAGATAGGTGATCAAACCTATCCATCACAGCCGACTTGAGCAAAGGATATTTATGCGCGAATGAGGCAGGCAAGTCAAAACGTTGTTTGAGCAGGTGAAAGGACATAAACTTTGAGTCTGAGAAAAGCTGGTGTACCCATGTTAAACCCTTTCGACGCCAGGTTTTCCAAAAGAATGGTTTGCCACGAATAGTCAAGTCTTTATTATGCCAGATTGTTGAATTTAGGAAGTGGTCAATCGAATCTGGAGGAGAAGAAGGAGAGGACAACAGGAGTTTGGAAGTCAGTTTAATTATAGGAGAGGAGACCGCCTGCGGTTTACGTGAAAATGAAAGGTATTCAGGGAAGGAGAAAGGAGAGAGGTAAAGACGCTCTATCTTAAGCCATAGAGGGCAATTTTCCGAGGGGTCAAGCAACCAAAGTGAGGCTTGTCGTAGAAGGAAGGCTTTTTGATAAACCTGAAAATCAGGAAAATTAACTCCTCCCTCAGCTTTTGGGCGAGTCAACTTAGCTAATGACATACGCGGTCGCTTTGAATTCCACAAGAAGGAAGAGAGGGCGGAATTAATTTTTTTAAAGAATTTGGCCGGAATGGGGACTGGAATGTTGGATATGGTGTATAGTACAATGGGTGCAAGCATCATCTTTATGGTGTCTAGCCGGCCCCACCACGATAAGTACAGTGGATGCCATCTGGCCGTTAAATCAGTGATTTTTTGTAGACATTTGTTTAAACATAGCGCTACTGTGTCAGATATTGAGGGAGTAATATACATGCCTAAATATCTAATATGAGAGGGGCTCCACGTAAAATTTGAGGCGCTGAAATCTGCTTTAAAAATGTACTTGGTCAGGGGGAGAATCTCACACTTATCGCTATTCAATTTGTAGCCAGAGATGTTAGAATATGCCTGTACATCTGTCAAAAAGGCAGGAACAGAAACACTAGGATTGGACATGAAAAGCAAAATGTCGTCTGCATAGGCAGCTAATTTAAGGTGAATGTTCGCTGATTGAAAGCCGAATAAATTTGGGTTCTGGCGAAGCTTAGAGAGAAAGGGCTCCAAAGCTAGATTAAAAAGAAAAGGGGAGAGAGGACACCCCTGACGGACTCCTCTGCCCAAATCAAAATATGAGGATATCATTGGCGCAAATAGCCGCACGCGGGTTGGAATAAAGGAGAGAGATCAAGGACACAAACTTGGGACCGAAGCCAAACCAACGAAGAGTATGAAACAAGTACTTCCATTCGACCCTATCAAACGCCTTCTCGGCGTCGAGCGCTATTGCCGCTAGGGGGTGCTTCAAGGACGAGGATTTGGTCAAGACGTCAAAGAGAAGTCTCGTATTGTCCGTGATAAATCTGCCTTTAACAAAGCCCGACTGTTCCGCTTCTAGTAAGTCAGGCAAGTAGGAGTCAAGACGTATGGCTAGGGCTTTTGAGAAGATCTTGTAATCTATATTAACCAAAGAAATAGGCCTATAATTTTTGCAGTGTCTATGGTCTTTCCCTTCCTTCGGTATTAAACATATGTGTGCTTCCGAAAAGGTGCCTGAAGAACAACCCAGTGTGTTAAAGGAGGCTATGAGGGAGTGCAACTTGGGTAATAAGAGCTTAGAAAAGTGTTGGAAGAACTCTACTGTAAAGCCATCAGGCCCCGGCGCCTTATCTTTCTTGAGCAGCTGGAGTGCCGCTGACAATTCTTGGTGCGTTAGATCGGATTCCAGGAGAGTGAGATCCGACTGATGACAGGGAGGAGTCTGAAGTGTTGAAAAAAACTGGGAAAGAGAGTCATCAGAGGGCTGCGATTCCGAGGTATATAGGGATTTATAAAATAGGGAGAATTCGTTCAGAATATCCGAATCTTTACATTTTAAATCCAGGCATTCATCATAGATAGACTCAATATTGAGTCTGTTCTGTTTAACTTTCAGGTAGTTAGCCAGAATCTTTCCTGCCTTGTTTTTGCCCCCATAAAATTTAGCACTGGACTTTAATAAGTACAAAGAAGCATCCTCCGTAGACTTTTTGTTAAATGCTAATTTGGCGTTAATAAGGGCCGTAAGGGATTGGCTCGAGTGCGAAGTGTAAAAGGAGTGTTCCAGTGTTTTGATGTCCCGTAAAAGGTCAGCAGTAAATTTGCGGGAAAGTTTCCGCCTCTTTGCAACAAAGCCAATCACGAAATCTCTCGCTGAGGCCTTGAAAGCATCCCAGATGGTGGAAAAGGGCATGGATTGGTCAATATTAAACACAAAAAACTCTTCAAAAAAAGTAGTAAAAGCAGCGGTAAATTTCGGGTCCAGAAGGAGGGTATTGTTAAAGCGCCATCTCTTAGGACCTGTGGCTCGAGGGAGAATTTCGAATACAATTGACACAGGGGCATGATCTGATAGCAAGATAGGGCCAATTTCTGCTTGCGTAAGGGTTTGTGAGATAGAATGAGAAACAAAAATGTAGTCAATTCTCGATTGGGTATGATGTGAGGGGGAATAGAAGGTGTACTCCCTGGTGGTTGGATTACAGAGACGCCAGGCGTCAAAGAGTTGGTGTTGGGAGATAACTCGCACAAATGATTTCTGGGGTTTGTTGGGGATATAAGGGACTTTGGAGTTTCTATCTATAAAGGGGTCAAAAACCTGATTACAATCACCAGCAAAAATAAAATTATCTTCCAAACCAAGGGCAATCTGAGCTGCTAAGGTGGACCAAAAGGATGGTTCTCCGCATGTTGGGGCGTATACATTGAACAAAGATACAGGAACCCCTTTAAAGGACAATTTGACATTTAACCATCGTCCATTAACATCTGAATTCTGAGACAATAATGTAAACGAGAGAGATTTACGGCAAAGAATCATCACACCATTCCGTTTGCCATCCCCAGGAGAGAAAAAGACCTCCCCCACCCAGCCCCTTTTCAGTTTTAACAATTCATCAGCGGAGAGATGAGTCTCTTGCAAAAAGACAATGTCCGCATTTAATTTGGCCAGATGGGTTAAGATCCTTTGCCGTTTAATGGGAGAATGTAAACCCCTAACGTTCCAAGTAACTAGTTTCAAAGACATGAGCAATCATAAGTAAAACAAAATGCAATTAGAAAGCAGAAAGTCAATGCAGTACAAAATCCGTAGAAAATGGAAAAAATGCATGGCACAAAAGAGATCTTCTGATTGAAGAGAGGGACAGAGGAAAGAGACAGAGCAAGGATTGAGAAGAGAATAAAGGTAAGTAAGAGAGAGGGAGTCGGAGCAGTAGGGATACCATAAAGGCAATGAAATACGAATGAAAGAACACAACACCAAAACAAAAACATTACAATAACGAGGACGCAAAACGAAATGTAAAACATACCTACAAAAGGAGAGAATGAGTGGGAGGGTGGGTGAAACCACATGGAGCAGACACACGTCCAGGGAGGATCCGATGGGGAACGGGGAAGACCGTATGAGGAGACATCATAACTGTGAAACAAGAACATGTGACAAGAATTAATCTCAGGAAGCAACTGTGAGAGAGAAAAAAAAAAAAAAAAAAACAGGAACTAGGAAAGTACGAGCCTAAAAAAGAAAAAATATTGAAGAATATTACTGTAACAATGCAGAACCATTAATGCAGTGGAAATCAGCACAAAAAGCTGGCACTATTATATAAAATAGAATGAAAACAACTTCGCCTAGCGAGTGGAGAGACTGTGGAGCAGGAAGAATGAGAGAAAAGCACAACTATTGAGTAGCAATTAAGCAACATGTGAGGAGGATGTTTCCGCAGAGGTGGTGGCATCCATCCTGTGTGAATCAATAAAGCTCTGCAGGCGCCCAGGATCTTCGTAAGTCGTGGTCCTATTATTGTACGTGACCTTGAAAAGACAAGGGTGAAAGAGGCCAAATCTGGCCCCCATAGAACGAAGATCAGGTCGAAGATTCAGGAAAGCTTTGCGTCTGTCAGCAGTGGCCTTAGAGTAATCCTGCGCAAAAAATAGCGTGGAACCTGACCATGTGACACGCTGAAGAGCTTTGGCTGCCGCCAACACCTTTAGCAAATCCGTGTACTCTAAGAAATAGATAATGACCCCCCTCGGTCGCTGGGGAGAGGAACCAGCCGAAGGAGCGCGCCCTAGCCTGTGGGCTCGCTGGATGTTGAGCATAGTTCCGTCTGACAAGTGAAGGACTTTAGGGAGGAAAGTCTTAAAGAACGCAATGGGGTCACTACCTTCAAGTCCCTCCCCCAGGCCAAAAATGCGGAGGTTGTTCCTCCGGTTGCGGTTTTTGAGGTCTTCAACCTGTTTCTGGAGGGTGGCAATTTGCGAGTGCATGACAGGAACCGTTTTAGTAGTGTCGATAAAAGTGGCAACATCGTGTTCAACCGCTGTAAGCCTTGTATCGAGTTGCCCCCATTTGTCAGAGAGAGCTTGTAGTGTGGAATTTGTTTCCTCCATAAAGGGTCTGAGAGCCCTTATCTCATGTAGCAAAAGTTCCATGGAGATGTCCGAGGATGCTTTGGGAGGCGAGGGAGGGTCTTTTTTTAGCCTCTTCACGTTCGACTTGGCAGTTGTAGCGGGTGCAGAATCCATCTTCGAATGCTTGTCTTCTTCCTCAGATAGCTGCGAATCTTCCAACTTGGAGAGTTGTGAGAATAAAGTAGAGTTTTTGATGAAAGAACGTGGCGGCAGGGACGGACTGGTATGAGCGCCCCGTGTCCTACCCATCAACTAGCAGGGCCAATAGCAAGGCACGCCACGCAAAAAAGAAAAACGGGAAAAAGAAGAAACCACCGACTATGGTACACATTAGCTGGTCGTGAGTCAGCAAGCAGGGTGGAGGCGAGGATCAGAAATCCTTTGCCAATACGATTACCAGAAACCCCAATCCGCCAAAAAAGTGGTCATGAAGAGTAACAGCAGGAAAACTTCGTGGGCTCCAGGCAAAAACTGTGCAGATCCAGCCAGCAATGGGACGAATCATTACCTAAGATGGCGGCCACTGCTAGCATCCATGCAGGCTGAGGTAGAAACAGAGACAGCAACAAAAAAAAAAAAAACAGGAAAAACGGTCATTCGGACATCATGAGTAGAGGAGATATCGATTGCCACTGGAATTATGTCCTTAGGTCGCCTTGTGGTGAAAGCTCGTGAAAGGAGAAGCCATTCCGCCGAAAAACAAAATGGCGGTCGCGCTGCTGCTGAGACGAGCAGACACTAATTACCTGACAAAGGCAAAGTAATCGTCTCAAATCTGCTCGAAAAACATGGTGCGCGATGCAGGAGCAATTCCTATGCTAACTGCTGCCAGCTGCTTCCCTAGAAATCATCGCGAAATTGCACTTCTCCGCTCCGGGACCGGGAGCCTCACGGAGACGCGTCCATACTCCTTGGGCGTCAAGCCACGCCCCCAAGGTCCTCTAACTTAATTTGGAAGTATTACTATACTTTAGTGTTTGGCTCTTCTAAAAAGGAAGAAAGGAAAATTAGGTTGATTTGTAATAACTTATTCTTCATCAAAGACTATGCTTTTTATAACGCATACCACAAGTATACATAGATGACAGTAGTCATTACCGTCTAATAAAATTGACTTAAAAAGAAATAAACAGATACTATTCATAGCCTATGTGCAGATCTCTAAAGACACACTCCCAATTTTCTTTTATGTGCTTCATAATTATTCAAAATTATTTCCATCTGGTTTAGCTTCTAAGATAGGCGTTATCCATTCCTCGTGTTCAGATTGACATTTATGCTCCAGGCAAAAGGAGATTAGTAGACCCTTAGGTATCACTTTACAGTTATAGTTGTGTAAGGTAACTTGTGGACAGAACTGTGAAAGAAAATATTGTCAAACACCTGTAGTCTGAACAAGTTTATCAAGCACAACAAAAATTCTCCATTGATGTGAATTTACCGAAATAGATGACAAAGGTTTTTCCTGCACCCTAATAAGCTTAATGCTAGTGAGTAACCTCACTCAACACAAATTTAGAGATTTATCACACATAGACACAAATGGTGGTCATGTGACTGAAACCGATATTAAGAAGATGTTGCAGGAGCAAATGGGACCCATGAGACAGAGCACAATTCAGCCTTAATATGTTACAAGAATGCAACCTATTCAGGGGTGAACAAGCTATTTGAGAACCCTTGCTTACTATTGCCAAGCATGACAAAGAGGCTCAATGCCCCAGAAGCCGCACAGCTTGGTACTGCAGTTGGCAAGGGCAAACAAGATGGCATCAGAAATCACAGTAGTGTTGGGAAATTCTCACAGGAAGATACAAGCAGTTTGCTCTGTTTTTCTTCCTAGTGTTGAGATTGAAGTGTAATGGGGTCTATTTATCATGTATTGTGTACCAGAAGAGCTGCACACATATATGAACGGAGTCTAAAAAATATCTTGAGGAAAATCTGTTCTATAACAAGCCCCGTGAATTAAGGAGAATACATCTTGGTGAGAGGTGAGCTCTGAATAGTGTTAGAGTGCATACAAAGATAGGGTATCACATTGATGAGAGTGTGTGTGATCTATGGATCACATCCTAAACAGATCATTTGTGTATGCTCACTTAGAAAAGGGTGATGTAGTCCAATTGTACAGAACCTATAGCTAAACATATAGCAGCACCTTGAGACCCTAACGTGTGATTAGTCACGCTTTACAAAAACCCTGATTCATTGATTGATTGAAACATGATAAAGAAAAGTGTCCTAAGTGAGCCTGATTTTCAGTATAGCTGTAGACATATATATGCCTTATACACATCACAGAAACCTTGCTAGTAGATAGTAGTGGACTTTTGGCTTTGGTGCACAATTGAACCCTGAATCAATAAAGCCAGACACCACAAAAACAACATTAGTAATAGTCAGAATATTCAAGAAATGAAATATTTCAAGGAATGGTTTTAGATCACAAAGGGATTTTTTTGTGGGATTATCTGGAGTGTAATTAATCGGGAATGGAATGGTAATCCCACAAGAATGCACTGGAGTTAAATTTGTCATGGAGTTAGTCAGGGATGGATTTCACAATGATCTTTCTCAAGATAGGCAAGTCTGGGAATGGATGGTACTTTGCAAGGTCAACAGGATCGAGGTTGGATTTCTTCAAGGTTGTCAGAATTTGTTCAGTTCTCAGGTGCCTTGTGGAAGAGATTAATTAATGATGATTTGCAGCAGTGTGAGTGGTTCTCAAGATACCTTTTAATGATGGCAGATGAAATGATGACAACTTTGTAAAATGTGGGTTTTGAGAAGTAGGCCTAGCAGTCTTTCTGCTTAGAGTGGGAGGAAGGAACACAGATGGTCTGGGTAGAATGCATGGTGGAAACAGCCTTTACAATGACAGCTGAATCCGCATGCCTTTACCACGCAGGCCTTACAATGCATGCGTCTTTACCACACATGCCTTTACCACGCAGGATTTTACAAAGAATATGCCTTTACCTTGCACGCCTTTACAACGGAAATGTAATGTAAGTATTTCGCAGGTAAGTGTATTATGTGTGTATATATATATATTTATTATTTATATATATATTTTTCGAGATTAGGGTGAGTATAGATTTTTGGGTGGGGAGGGTAATTTTAGGGTTTATGGTGGATATGAGTTTTTAGGTGGCAAGGGTATTTTTAAGGTTTAGGTTGGCTGTGGGTTTTTGGTTGGCAAGAGTAATTTTAGGGTTTAGGGTGGTTGTGGGTTTTTGGGGGGCAAGGATATTTTTAGGGTTTACGGTGGACATGGGTCTTTGGCTAGCAAGGGTATTTGTAGGGTTTAGTTGGCAAGGGTAATTGTAGGGTTTAGGGTGTGGGTTTTTGGGTGGCTAGGGTATTTTGGGGGTTTAGGCTGGGTATGGGTTTTGGGTGGCAAGGATAATTTTAGGGTTCAGGGTGGATGTGGGTGGCAAGGGTATTATATATATATATATATATATATATATAAATATATCTTATATTAAAATCGTATTATATTTATTTATTTATCATTATACTTTCTATGGAAAGTACATTTTAGAAGCATGGATGTCAAAACATGCTTTTAGTCTGTTTATAATGCCTATGCCGTAATTATAGGACTCGTCACTTTAAATACGTATGTCCCACAATGCAGTGGCGTTATGTGAGCAAGGCCGTCTTAGGCCGAAACACATAATGGCGGACTGTTCCAAATAAAACAATATTGCATTAAATTGTGGTCCGCGTTCGTGGTGTTCCAGTGAATTGGAAACGAGAAGCAGAGCAAACTGTAATATAAATATATATATACACACACACACATATTTGTAAATGTATGTATGTGTGTAAATATATCTGTATAGATAGATAGATAGATAGATAGATAGATAGATAGATAGATAGGTTATAATTACCTCTTAAATATTTACCACGCATATGCCTTTATCATGCACGCCTTCACAATGAAAATTTTAGTTGTAAAGTAATGGGTGGTAAAGACATATTCATGGTGAAAGTTTTCGTGGTAAAGACGCCTGCATTGTAAAGGCAAGCAACCAGGGTGGGATTCTCCTGGACATGCCGAGATGAGTGTTCTGTCACTGGGCAGCTGGATATTATGTATTTTGTTCTTTAAAAAATGACTGATGACTGTGAAACCTTTACTGTGGGTGAATGCAGGAGCTGCAGTGGGATTTACACAATGCTTGTTGTCCACGAAGAATGTCCTGCTTTTATTGGAGGTATTGCTGACCAGCCTCTCAAACTAAGTAAATTTAGCTTCTGTTTAGCTGTTTGCAGGTAATGCACAGTCGTTTAGGGAAGAGAAATCATATGTCTGCTGTATCCATTTGTGCCCAACACTGTCCAATTGATATGATAGGTGATGTCACACAATTACACCTGTTTATGAAGGACAGAGTTATTTATTCAGAAGCATGTTGTTCTGGTCATGTGCCACAGAGGTAAGTTTCCATGTTCTAAGGACAGCAGTTTAATGGCTAGACCGCATCTAGCAGATGGGGGACATAAATAAATGTTACTCTGACTACTTTTAAGCTACTTTTCAACTAGAAAACGGCTCTACTGAAAAAGCAGTTTAAAGGCTGCTCTCTTCCCATGCTTAGGGCCTTATGTAGGTGGGCTTGCATTTACCACTTCATAAATACCGAATCATACCGATTCGGTATTTATGAAGTGGTAAATGCAATGTAGGTAATGAGTCGGTAAATATTACCGATTCGGAAAAATTCGGTAATTATCGAATCGGTATTTACCGATTCGGTAATGAGGCATACCTTCCCATTGATGGGAACGTATGCCTCATTACCGAATCGGTAAATACCGATTCGGTAATGGGGGAGCACATGCAAGGGTGGCAGGGTGTCACATTGACACCCTGTTGCACCCCTGATTCGGCCATGTGTGCACATGTGGCGCACATACATGCCCTAAGGGCATGTATGTCTGCCACATTGCACACTTAAACGTGCACAAAAATGCTTTTTGTCACCTATTCGTCATTTACCACCAACCTTTAGTTGGTGGTAAATAACGAATCCCCACACCCACCACACACTCCCCCTACATCTCATTTCATGAATCGGTATTTACCGAATCGGTAAATTTACCGAATCGGTAATATTACCGATTCGGTAATTTTACCGATTCGGTAAATACCGATTCATGAAATTCTCCCCCTACATCTCAAAAGCCAAAATACCGGTCGGTAATGGTATAATTACCGAAAATCGGCCGTTACCGACCGGTATTTGGCTTCCTACATGAGGCCCTTAATCTCTAATTTTGTAGTGTCTGCAGGAGAAAGTTATCAATGCTGCTTTATTGGAGAGTGGCCACTAAATGTGTTTCGGTCTAACATTGTGTCTTCACAGTTGCTGGTGGTGTCTCACCGAGAAGCAGAAAACGCTGTTACTGAACACTGAGGAATTACACGGTTGAAACGAAACTGCTATTAAACCAGCACTGCCAACCTTCACTCCAAATGGAGCAAACTATGCATCGTGATTTGTTGTGCAGCATAATATTGGAAAATGTATTTCTACGTGGTGTAAAGTGTTAAAGAGCTACAATGAAGTAAAATGTGATTAAATGCACCACCTTTGAATGAGTGCAATAGAAGTGAGATAAGAGAATTTCGGATATCGAGCTAAAGACATAATGCCGTAGATATGCGACATGTCTGCAGAAGGTGTAACTATGCAGTCAACAATGCACCAGAGAAAGAGGAAATTGTATAGACAAGAAACACTTAAATGTTATTGATCCTGTTTTCTTCGAATGCTCCGATAAAGGCTGAAATTCCCTCTGCAGTTTAAAAAGCATTTGTTTGTAAAAAATAATTTACCTGCCGCATAGGCAGGACTGGTGCTCCCAACTTTTTCCTGGCGAGTGGACCTCATTAACACTTCTTACAACTGAAAGTGACTTTTACGGTTGAGAAAGCAGTGACCCTGATGATAGGATGTATTTAAATGCCAGATCCATATCTTTACCTCTTATGGATCTCTCATTAAATGGAAAGGAAACCACATAAAGTGTTGGTTGCCTTTTCTATTCACCCTACCCAGGGTGGGCTGCAGTAGGTCGGGTGCCTCTGCCTCTTTGGACATCTAGATTCAAATTGCTTTGATGTGAAACTGGTGCTGGCAGTGACCATTGCAGTGGCAAAATAATAAAATGCTCATAGCTGGAGTAGTAACTCTGGTCATGTAGAGGAGAAATGGCTGATGACGATCAGTGGAAGACCACCTTTAAACACAACACCATCGTCTGAAGATTTCTTCAGAAATTCTGTGAATATGGCAACTATGGTTAAACATTTGTTGAAGACACAGGTTGTGGACCTGTCTGATGCAGTGAAATTGTGGAACATTAGCAGTAGGCCCAGCAAGTGCCCACCATCTGTCGTGTCCTGTGTTTATATGTATTTGGCCTCTAGTGGGCCTCAGCAGATTCTTTACATGTAGTTCGTAATCTGGTGGGTGTGATAAGGTGTGGCTAATAAAGTTTGTGATGCAGTGCGTTCAGTTAACTGTTGCATGCTGAAGAATAAAGACATGCATACCAAAGCTCCATGTGTGGTGTGGTCTGTTACCTGCTCCAGGATGGGGAGGATGCTACAACTGGCGACGGAATAGGGGATACGTGCCCCCAAAGATACAAGACTGCTCTCCCTGAGAGTTTGCCGTGGTCCAGCAAACTGCTCATGAGTGCCACGTGCACCTCAAGGAGCAGTTTACGGTTGGTGTATGTGGAGTCAAAGCACAACTCCAGGTTTTAAGAGGCCTTTGAAAAAGGTGAAGGCCCTTCAGAGGATTACAGTCAGTAAGCCTGCCAAAAATCTACTTGTAAGGCCGAAATAAGAGATACTGTGCCACACCATAACACAGAGCCAGCACCGATACAAAGCAGAAACAGTAAGGACAGTGACAACCAGGTAAGAAGAATCGCTAAAGGCAGCAACAGCCAGGTGTAAGAAAGCACTAGAGGCAGAGACAACCAGGTGCAAAGATACGCTAAAGGCAGCAACACTTACAAGCATGAGCAAGGGAAGTGCCACATGACCTCAAATCAGGTGTGACGTCCCCGCCCGGTTGAGCCGCTGATGCATGCAAAGTGGCAAGTAGAATACAATACACCAAAAGGTCTTCGGAATAGTGACATTTTTCAGTGGCAGCCAAGAAGAGCACAGATACTGCCAAAAAGCTGGATATTAGCGCCAGATGGACTGCCTGAATGAAAACATTCAATTACTTCATAGATGCTATAGAAGTAGCAGTTGACAAAAAGATCATCACATACTTAAAGAACCTTGCAGGTGACGGAGTAAAAGAAGAAGATATCACAAGTGATGAAATATCATACCATCAAATGCCAAATGTCGAAAGGTACACTTTCAACGAAGTGAGAAAGCAACCTGTTGAGACGATGGATGTGTTTGTTGATAGACTTGATATGCTTGTAAAGCACTGCAAGTTTCAAGAGTTCAATAATTAAGCCATGCTCTTAGATTTATTGATGGTTGCCTCTCTGATTCACTTCGATGACGCATGCTGAGAGAAACACTCAGTTTGGAGAAAGGGCTTATGGCTGCAAGAGCCGAGGAACATGGTGATCGACAAGCTGCTGATATGGAAGCAGGAACAACCCAAAAGGAATCAGTGTTGAAATATACCCTGTGTAGTATCTTGTATTGGATGAGTCGGAGGTGGGATTTAATCGCCACTTCCCTAATGGTGCATCAGGGCAGCCTCCCAATCTACTGTGTCCATCGTACCCAGGTTCTGCGCCCATGTTTCTCTCAGTTTCCCCAGTCTGTCTGGCATGTTATTGTTAAAGGTCCTATAAGTTAGAGAGACTGTCCTGTTGGATATCTGCTCTTGCAATAGGCGACCCTCCAGCGGGGCATATTCTGGCAGGGGAGAGGAGAGCAAGCTCTCGGCTCTCCATGCATGACGCAGTTGCGCGTATTTAAACATTTGGGTGGGGTGCAACCCAAACTCCGTTGCCAGAGTCCTAAAGGATTTAAGGTCCCCCTTCACCACCACATCCCCCAACATAGAAATTCCGATATCATCCCAACCTCCAAAGCCCTTGAGTTTGTGAAGTTCCCTCAACCAGGTACAGCTCCATATCGGTGTCTGCTTTGTCGGTTTACGTGTCCATCCCAGTGTCTTAGTCGCCCTATCCCATACCTCTACGGTTATTTGCGTGGCCGGAAGTAGGCGTCTCCTCCCTGGACCTCCATATAAGTAGAAGAGGCAAGAGCGGTGTGCCATTGTATCCTGTTCCAATCTGTAGGTGGGGTGATCAGCTGGGGCATGGAGCCATTCATTTAAATGCTCCGCCCAATAGTATGCCTCGATGATTGGCAGGGGATTTCTGCGTTTATCACCCTAAACGTCTGTCTGGGAAGAGGGAAATATTCATTTTGGAGGGCATACAAAAAGCGGGGCAATGTGATCATTTTAAACATTGCGGCTCGGCCAAGTATCGTGAGGGGGAGGGCTTTCCATCGTAGGGCATCAACTGCAAAGTTCGTTATGAATCGCTGGATGTTTTTTTGGTAGGAAAGATTTCTATCTGTGGTTAGGTAGATCCCCAAATACGTAAAACCCGTCTGCGTCACCTGGAGAGCCCCAGGGAGAGGGGGTCACTTCTCCTCAGGCATGGACTATACAGGACCGATTTATGCCAGTTTATTGCATAGCCCGAGAAGGAGCCATACCTGCCCAGGAGCCTGAACAGTGCGGGGACCGTAGCAGCCGGTTGGGTAACATATAACAGGATATCGTCCGCGTAAAGCAAAATCTTTTCTTCCTCTAAATCATTTTGTGTAATTTGGAACCCCCGTATCTCTTTTGTCTGTCTGACCTCACATGCCACTATTTCAATGGTGAGGGCGAATAGTAGGGGGGACAGAGAACACCCCTGTCGGGTTCCCCTTCGAATGGGGAAGTCCTCAGATAATAGCCCATTTACTTTAACCCGGGCTCTGGGGTCCGCATATAGGAGTCCCACCCAGTGTCAGAATTTGGGGCCGATGCCGAACTTAACCAAAGCCGCCTCTAAGAAGGGCCAGTGGACAGCGTCAAACGCTTTTTCAGCATCTAAGGAAAGGAACATATGTGGGTCCTCCCTTCCCTGTACCGCCATAAGCCAATTGTGGGTCAAAATGAATCAGTGTTGAGCATGAAAAGTAAGCAGAAACAAAAGGCAGAGGCTCACTGAGTGATGACTCCAAAGTAAAATGAAGTTGTGTTTCCGTTGTGGATTCTCCTTTTCACATGAAGGTAAATGTCCTGCCATTGGACAAATATGCAAAGGCTGCAGGAAGGAAAACCATTGCATAACGGTTTGCAAAGCGAAAAAGAAACAAAGTGCGTCTCAAAGAGACGATGAGATGGATGCCAGAAAGTTCCAGAAGCACTCTAGCCACTCCCACAAGGCCAATCAGCAACAGCGACTAAGGCAAGTGTAAACAAAACGAAGTCGATTAGTATCAAATTCATCTTCCAATTGTTCGGTGATGTCATTATTGAGTGACAATGAGCAAAATAGACGTGCAATGGTGATATCAGTCACAGACTGATATGCACATGTAGGATTGACCACTTGCAAGGAAAAACACAAATCTTAAATGAATCGCCACATGAAGCAACAAAGTTAATTTGGACATTGTCCTAAAATCGTGTTCAAGGTGAATGGTTGTCCTGCACCTTTCATTATAGACAATGAGGCATTGATAAATATCATACTGGCAGAAAAGTATAAAGAACTGTCCCCAATACCACGTCTCACACTGTTGAAGCCTGGGTAGCTTCTACGCCCTTGCAAAGCAAACGGTCCATTGTGGCGACCATGCGCCACAAGAAAACGACAGTGCAATCGGCAGTTCATGTCCTCCAAGGTGCTTCGTCGAGTGCATGATTATAAAGTTTCGATACTGCTGCTTACATGGGACTGATCTCTATTAACTACAACTTGAATGCTCATTCTGAATCAGTGAGTCAATTTCCAACATTGTTTCATGGACTTGAGAAAGACATTGATGGTACATTTTCACATTAATGAAGATATTCGCCCAGTTGCACAGCGCCACCGCCGAATTGCTTTTCACTTGCAGGAAGCCGTTGATGAAGAACTAGAAACACTGCTAAAGCATGACATCTACTGGTCCGACACCATGGGTTTCACCCATTGTGGTAGTACCAAAAAAGGACAGCGGAGGTTCAGGGCTCTTTTGTGTTGATATGCGACAGGCCAACAAGGCAATCGAAAGAGAAAGACATCCAGTTCCACAAATTTCACGCATGATAACGAAACTAAATGGCGCCAAAGTTGTCTCTCGCCTTGATCAGAACAAGGCTTAACATCAACTTGAACTGGAAGAAAATTGTAGGTACATTGCTACTTTTTCAAAACGTTGGTTTGTTCCGATATAAAAGCCTCATTTTTTGTGTGTTATTAGCTGCAGAAATCTTTCAAGATGTCATTCATCTAATAATTCAGCGTATCACATGTTTTTAACTACAGTGATGATATACTGGTGTTTGGGCCTACACGAAAGGAACATAACAAAGCACTCACACAAGTATGCCATCTGCTTGCTGATGCAGGTCTCATCCTAAATGCAGAGAAGTGTTAATTTCATAAAATCAGACTAAGGGCCTGATTTAGATCTTAACGGACGGGTTACTACGTCACAACAGTGAGGGATATCCCGTCTGCCGAAATATAAATGTAATAGGATAAAATGGGATTTGTATTTCGGCGGACGGGCTATCTGTCACCGTTGTAATGGAGCAACCCGTCCAGCAAGCTCTAAATCAGGCCTTTAAATTCTTTGGGGATATTATCTCTGAAAAGGGGATAACTCCTGACCCCAAAAGGGTACAAGAATTGTCATCTACTCGCCCTCCAGAAGATGTGATCATGCTGTGCTCCTTCTTAATCATGGCCAGCTACTGCTCCAGGTACATTCGTGATTTTGCCACTGTGAGCGTCCCTCTAAGAGAACTGGGAAAGCGAGATGTTCTGTTTGAATGGTCATCTGAATGTGACCGAAGTGTCAGGAAAATAAAACAAGCAATAGAAAATGCAACTGAAATGGCTTACTTTGACTCAAAATTGCATACAGAGATTATGGTGGATGCAAGCCCGGTGGAATTGGGAGCGATCCTTCCCCAACACAATGGACAGCCCGATGCTCAAAGACACATTGTGGCCTGTGCTAGCGGGAGTCTATCTCAGGCTGAACGTGCTTACTCTCAACTATAGAAATAAACTTTAGATGTAGTGTGGGCGTGAGAACACTTCCATGTGTTTCTGTACAGAAAGCATTTCATCCTTGTCACGGATCATTAGGCGTTGCTTAACATCTTCGGGAATCCGAAAGCCAAGATGCACCCTAGCAACAAGAGGTGGGAGTTGCATCAGAAGGAGTATGATTACACTATCATGCGCAAACTGGAGAAAGATCAAAGCCCCACAGACTACTTTTCACGAGTGTCGCAGCTCTCTCTATTAAACAGATTCTTACACCTACTAATAAAGACAAAGACATGTTTAAGCTCAAAGAAAACATTACAACACAATCCCTGAGGGAGCATGCTTGACCGCTTACAGATGATGTTGAGTACCAGAAGTTCAAGAATTTTCAGGAAACGCTAACTGTTACACATGATGGTGTCATACTAAGAGGGGCAATAATGGTTATCCCTGAAAGCCCAAGGCAACAAGCTATTGAACTGGCACACAAAGGACATCATAGCATTGCTGCATCTAAAAGAGCCCTCCGGGATTGAGTGTGGTTTCCGCTTCTTGACAAATTAGTTGAAAGGGAGCTTAAAGCAACTGCCTGTCTCCCAAAATGACTCAGCATCCGTTTAACATGTCTGATCTGGTTCAGTGATTAAATATCGAGGGACACAATATAGAATGCCCAAAATATCAACGCCAAAATATAGAAGGACAGAATATCGACTCCCTATCTTCTGTGGTTCCGTGAATCCTGACACTCTTCAACAAAGGTTGCCGGTTCATGACGATTCTGGTATCAGCGAACCGCAAACGACGAGTGCGGTGTGCATGAGAGTTTTCGTCATGATTCTCCGATGGATTCACGATGCATTTTGTGATCTAGTCTGAACCCTTGGTTTCCATTTTATGCAGGACAGCCATTTTGTGGTTGCCCTCACATAAGGCTTATGACTTTAAGATGACTGTGGCCAAAGCAAGTCTCTGCGGACGCATGCACCTTAGCTTAAGGTCGTGTTGACTCCTGTGTGACCTGAGCGAACTGGCCATGTTGCCCCAGTCCAAACTTGTTGAGCCAGTGCCTCGTTAGGCAGCTGGTCAGATAGAGATCAAAGAGCAGGGCATAGCTGATTTTATGGTATGGTACATGCACACACCCTTCTATCTTGCTTCTCATCTACCTCTCCACTTTCCTTTATGACCTAAGTTATCGATTTTGGGTTGAGGTCCTCCGACCTGTTCGAACAAGAATTCTGTATGTTGCTTCGTCATTCCTAGTGGGCTGGATAACCTGAAAGTGGGTTCGTCGTTATATGATACCTCTGTAATGTCATTCACTGATTGGACAAGTTTGAAGTAATGGATGCTAGCCAGGAATGTGAATTTTGGTATATAAGACGATGTTCCGCTCAATAAGTTGAGCAGTCTCCTAAGAACATACACCGTGTTGTACTTCTAGGACCTCTGTTACTGGCTGCAGCTAATAAATACTGTCTTTGACATCACCAAGAAGAGTCCCGTGTCTCTGTACTCCATGACAGGAAAGAACCCGAAGACTTAGGGCGTGCCCCTGCGCCGCTGAGAGAAAATCTCAGTTCTTCAGTTGGCGCCCAACTCGGGGCGACTTCGGCGGTACCGGTCCAAGCTTGAAGATCGTGAGGGGCTTCGTGTGAAAATTCTGGAGGGAGGCCTACCACTTCATCGACCCCTGTATGTCGTTGTGGTCTGAAAGTCTTTGCTGCGAAGTTCCCCGCTTTCCGACGGCTACGAAGGACTGCTGCCCTGACTGCCGCCCTGTCTTGGAGCCCTTTTGATGACTTGTAAAGCGAGACGTTAGACGGGTCTTCTGGCGACGTCATCGATATCTCAGTTAAGTATACGTGGAGCGTCTCCCAGTACTTGGATCCTTCGGGATCAACTTGGTTGTTACTTGGATCCTTCGGGATCAACTTGGTTTGTTACTTGGATCCTTCGGGATCAACTTGGTTTGTACTTGGATCCTTCGGGATCAACTTGGTTTGTTACTTGGATCCTTCGGGACCAACTTGGTTTGTTTTGGCATCCTTCGGGATCGCGCTTGATTTGGTACCTGCAGGCCCCAAAGCCGAGGGACTCGTGTATTCACGAGGCTATCGTTTTCATATTCCCTTGAAGTTTGAAGCTAGACTAGTGAGCAAAGATGCCTGGTCTTAGCAGACTTGGAAAGATATTTTGTTGTGGTTGTAATAAGGATTCCCGATTGGAGGACTCGTGTCCGGTTCCTCCGATTGGAACTCCGACCTATGAGCTCTATTTAAAACACGGTGTGGGCCCCATCACGTATAATAAGGTATGGATTAAGTATACTAGAAAAGACGGTGTCCTAAGATGGCCCCAATATGGTAGCTATGACACGGAGATTTTAGATAATTTGGAAGTTAGACTCTTCAAAAAGAAAGCCCGGCCGGCAATGTTTGATTCTTTCCGCCTTTGGCGAAAAGAAGCCAAACAGAAGGAAATTTAGCTAGCGAAACGAAATAAGCGTGAACGAGGCATGTCTATGGTACAAGCTGCTATACAGTTTAGGGATAATGAGGAAGAACAAGAAAGCGAACAGATGCTTAGGCAACGTAAATTAGCGGTAGACAAATGTTATCCAGCTTTGCCACCTCAACAGCAAGAAGAAAAGAAAGACCTTGTGAAAGATCCTTTAATGTTGCATCTATTAAGTTCGCCACCGCCTTATGCCCAGAGTGCTACCGCACCTCTGCCACGTGTAGTTGCGCAACCTCCGGTTGCTTTACCCCCAGTGGCCCCCCAACAGCCAGCTCTTCTTCCACTGGCTACAGCTGTTTTGGCGCAGCCTTCTCTAGGGCCGCCAACCTTTCTACCTTCTTTGCCCGCTACTCCTATATCTGTGTTGTCTATGCCTACTGTCACTGTTCCGACTTCGGTCCCTTCTCATTCTGCGTTGTCTCCTGTCCTCTTGTCACCCTCTCCTTCTGCTCGACGGAGAATGACTGATGCGGTTGCCAGTCTCTTTTCTCCTTTGTTAAATTCATTGGGTGTGTCTCCTGTTGTGGAGCGTAAGCAGTTGCATAGTCAATTGCCTGGTCCCGAGGAACGGACAGTCCTGGATCATTTGGCGCGTAAATAGATTACTTATCCTTCGCACTATGATCTCGAGGGTGTTATGGATGTTTTCCGTCAATGGGAAGCACCAAAACAAAGATATGTATTCGATATACTGTGTTCTTTCCTTTGTGAACAATGGGAAGATAGTGAGATGGGACAGATTCCGCCCGAGTTGGTCCGTGTGCAATCCGAGTTTGCGAAAGGAACGATAGTGGGTTATGAAGTTGGAAAAGCAGTCGCGACATTGTTGTCGTGTAGGAGTGAGTCTCCTTCTAGGTCATTATTTGAGCCTGATTCTTCGGTTAGGAGAAAGGCCCGTCAATATCCGATGCGCGAGGTTCCTCCCGTTTGGAGACCTGGTGATGCGCAAGCTGTTCCACCTGTTTTGCCACATTTTCAGCGAGTTTGGGTACACGTTCCGTGGAAGCGTGCCGAAGTTCTAGCTCTAAAGCAGTCTTTGCCTGATCCACGGAAAAATCCTGCGGGATTTTATAAGGAGCTATCTCAAACTGCGGGTTCTTGTATTATGAATTTGGCGGATATAGATATGTTGTTTGGGAATGTTGTTCCACAGCCTATATGGAGTAAGATTCGTCATGCGGATCATGCGCAGGAATTAGGTGGAACATGGAATAACCTTAGACTTGCAGATGAAAGACAAGTAGGTGGTGCGAAACCAGAGGATGTGATTGTCGAACTGCCTGGTAGAATTATTGATTATATGAAAACCTTGATGCCTGCTGTGCGTGTCAATTGGGACAAGTTGTCTGCATGTAAGCAAAAGAAAGACGAAACTGTGTCCGACTTTCACTAGATTTGAAGAGACGTTTGTAGACCACAGCGGTCAAGACATGAGCTCAGAAGGGGGTCAACGGTTGTTCGTTGACAAGTTTGTGCATAACTTGCTTCCCGAGTTGTGCAATAGGTTGAAGGATTCTGAGAGTGCTTGGGCTGTCTCTTCGTCAGCACAAATATTGGCTACTGCCCAGTACTATGAGAATAGAAATAAGGATGAGATAGAGAAAGCGGATAAAAAGACTCGAGAATTGAAGACTAAGGTCCTTTTGCAGCAAGCATATCCGCCTCGCAATACCCAGCGTGATTATCAGCAACCCCAGCAATATCCGAGAAACTCGCAAAGGTTCGAGTCTTCTCAACAGCGTTTCCCTGTAGGCCCTAATCAGTGCGCGTATTGCAAAATAGAGGGCCACTTCAAGGGTAGTTGTCCGAGTTTGTTACAGCGCACGAGTGGTGTTCCTGGTGCGAGAGGTCGAGGTGCGCAACAAGCTCCTCGCGGTAGAGAGCGTGGTATACCACAGATTGCACGTTCTTTGCCCCCACAGAATTCGATGAATTGTTTTGACCAACAGAGTGATGCGTCTGGCAGGACGGCTCAGTATTATACGGACGATTATCATGTCGAAGGTGAGCATATGGAGGGTCATGATTGCTAGGACAGCCACAGACAAAGAGAGGGAGTCGTTTCAGTCCCAGTAAATCAGAGTGGACCTTATGTCAGGGTGATCGCATCAGGTGTGTCTGAACCTTTTCTGTTGGATACTGGTGCTGCGAAGAGTTCTATCATGCACTCCAAACTCCCTGGCGCACCTTTGTCTGGCTTAACGAATGTCTCAGTAGGTTTTTCTGGCGCCCCGGTTAGTAATCCGATTTCTAGTCCTTTGTCTCTTTCTGTTGGACCTTGTGAGTTCGAAGCACCGCTCATTTTGACGACAGGTTGAGGCGAAAACTTGTTGGGATTGGACTTGTTGAAGAGATTGCATACGACACTCTATTGTTCTCCTTCAGGAGTACAGCTTACGTTGGGAAAGAGAGTGATCTCTCCAATGTATTTGTCTAAAGATCGGCTTCCAGCTGAATTGTCTTCTCTCCCTGATTCTGTTTGGGCTACTGGTCCGAATGATGTGGGTCTTTTAGAGGTTCTGCCACATGTTGTAACGTTGAAGGCAAATGCTAGATTGCCACGCATCCCACAGTATCGTATCTCAAGTGATGGTGAAAGAGCACTTTTGGCAATCATCTATGATCTGATTGAAAAAGGTGTGATCGAGGAAACGAGAGGTAATGTGTGCAATAGTCCGGTTTTGCCTGTTCTGAAGAGAACAGATTCTTCACTGCCTCCTGTATATAGGTTTGTGATCGATCTTTGCGAGGTGAATAAAATAGTTGTCCCGCAATTTCCTGTTGTGCCTGATATCACCGCTTTACTGACCTTGATCCCGGCTACAGCCACGTGGTTTTCGATGATCGATCTGAAGAATGCCTTTTTCAGCATCCCGATTGCCGTGGAGAGTAGAGATATTTTTGGCTTCTCTTTAGGAGGCCGAAGTTTCCGGTTTAAACGCGCTTCTCAAGGCTATTGTGAAAGTCCATCGATCTATAGCCAAGCCTTGAAGGCACAACTGGATTTGTTGGTTTTACCTGATGGTGCTGCTCTTATTCAATACGTTGACGATCTGTTAGTTGCTGCTGACAATGAAGAAATTTGTAGAGAGGCTACTCTGTCGTTGTTACGTCACTTGTCTGATTTCCATCATAAGGTTTCTCTTTCAAAGTTGCAATGTTGTCGACAGGAAGTAACCTACTTAGGTCACTTCGTATCGAAGGAGGGAAGAAGATTGACCCCAGAAAGAATTGAAGCGATTGCGAAAATGAGTGTGCCTACAACACAGAGAGAAGTGCGTGCGTTTTTGGGTATTACATCATACTGTAGACAGTGGATCCCTAATTTCTCGTTGCTTGCGAAGCCTTTGATAGCTCTTACCGTCAAAGATACTCCAAACCCTATTCCTTGGACTGACGAATGTCAGACGAGTTTTTCAGAATTGCGCGATGCGCTGTGTTCGGCTCCTGTGTTGGGTACTCCCGACTACAGTAAGCCTTTCACATTGTATGTCCACGAGAGGGAAGGATGTGCATTGTCAGTTTTGACTCAGCAGTTTGGCGATAAGCAACGTCCATGTGCTTATTTTTCGTAGATTTTGGATCCGGTAGCTAGAGCGTTGCCGAGTTGTTTGAGAGCCACAGCGGCAGCGGCTGTCTCAATCCGACAGTCTGCTGGTTTAGTGATGGACAATACACTGATTGTAATGGTTCCACATGCAGTGGACACCTTATTGAACCGTACCAAGACACAGCACTTAACTAGTGCTCGGTTGTCAGGATACGAATTGACTTTGTTAGCAAGTCATGTGCACATAAAGAGATGCAGCACGTTGAATCCAGCCACGTTGTTGCCGATTTCAACTGAGACAGATGATACCAAACAGCATGATTGTTTCCTTAGAATTGAGGAAGAAACGAAAGGGAGGATAGACCTTAAGGACACTCCTCTTACAGAATGTGATGGTACCTTATGGGTTGATGGTTCGTGTTTCAAGCTTCCGAATGGTGATACGACTGCGGCATATGCGGTTACGACTTTGCATACGATTGTTGAAGCTGCACGTATCCCACATAATTCAGCGCAAGCGGCAGAGTTGATTGCATTGACAAGAGCGTGTGCGTTGTCGAAAGGGAAAAGAGTGACTGTGTATACTGACAGTCAGTATGCATTTAGTGTTGTTCATAGTTTTGGACGATTGTGGAGAGAACGCGGGTTCCTGACTTCGCATGGGACTAAGATCCAACATGGTCAATTGGTGAATGAACTTCTCGAATCTCTTACTCTACCGTTGCGAGTTGCGATCGTGAAATGCAGTGCACATAAGAAAGTCATGGATGATGTTGGTCGTGGTAATGCGTTTGCAGACGAAGTCGCGAAAGAAACTGCGAGGGATGTGATGAGTCGAATGTATGTTGCAGGCCCGGCAAGGTGGGTTCCAGATAGAAGTATGTGTGAAGACACGATTGAGAATGTGAAATCCATCCAAGCTGACGCTACAGAGAAAGAGTTGAATGAATGGAGAGGAAGCAAGGGTAAATTGGACTCGAATGGTTGTTGGGTTGAGTTGTCAGAGCATCAGCGATGGTTGTTGCCTGATGCGTATGTACTTCCAGTGGTTACGATGGCACATGGAATGGCGCATATCAGTGTGAAAGGGATTTGTAAGTTGTTGGGTCCAGTATGGCTAAATGCTGGAATTCCTAAGTGTGCACAGAATGTGGTCAAGAACTGTATGGTTTGTTTGAGGTACAATCCCGGTAAGGGAACCTCAACTCCAGCTGGTCATTTTGCTCCTCCAACGTATCCGTTTGAGGCCTTGCAGCTAGATTTCATCCACATGGAGAGGTGCAACAACTTGAAATATGTCCTAGTGGTTGTTTGCTCCTTTTCTAGATGGGTGGAAGCCTACCCCTTGAAGGACAATACTGCCTTGACCACAGCTAAACCCTTATTAAAGAATTTTTCCCTAGGTATGGTTTGCCAACAATGGTCTGGAGTGACAATGGGAGTGAATTTGTGGGTCAAGTGATGAAGAGAGTGTGTGATGGGTTAGGAATCCGGCAGAAGTTCCATGCTGCAAATCATCCCCAGTCAGCTGGTCTAGTTGAGTGCTCCAATGGCACGTTAAAATTGAAATTGGTCAAAATTCAAGCGAGCTCCGGTCTACAATGGCCTGATGCCTTGCCGTTAGCCCTTCTATCCACAAGAATGACTGTGCATTCGCGAATGGGCCTGAGTCCCTATGAGGTTGTGTTTGGTCGCCCGGCAAATATTTGGGGAGTGCCGCGACTGACAATATTTAGTGAGATAGAGCACCCCGTATTGCTTGACTACTTGTATGAATTGACTGCTAAACTGCGTATTCTGCATCAACAGGCTCACGATACTTTGCCACAGGTTTCGGAAGATCCGGGGCACGCTATCGAACCTGGCTCGTGGGTGTTCGTGAAAAATTTTCAGCGAACCAGGAACGAGCAGCCCCGCTGGCTGGGACCTTACTTGGTATTGTTGTCTACCCGTTCTGCAGTACGAGTGCACGGTAAAAAGAACTGGATTCACGGCATTCATTGTAAGAAGGCCCCTTTGCCTCTGCCATACGACCGGTGGGTCCAAAAAGGACTTCCTGATTCTGAAACTGAGACCGTGCCTTGTTTCCTGCCTTTCAGCAATGCCCGTTTGATTGGAACAAACACTGAGCAAGAGAGCGACGATCTTCTTCAAGAAGCTGTGCCTCCATTGAACCGTTTGAACACTGTTGAACCTGAGCTACTTTTCCGAGAACAGACATTGCCTGGGAAAGAACGCTATAATCTAAGGCCGAGGGTCACGGGACAAATAAAAAATTAAGCTCTTTCTTTGATATTTTTAAGGTTAAACTCTCCTCCGAGGAACTATTTTGATTTTTGTTTTTTTTGAACCACCATCCGGGTTCAGCTGTAGAGTCGCGGTGTCAAGTCTTTGGAGTGCAAGCCGAAGACGTTAGGTCGACGGTTCTGGTTGGTCTAGGGCGTTCCCTGGACTGACAGGCGCACTCCCTAGCAGAAAACACTCAGCCGCCGCGAGCAGCACGATTAGAGGATGGAGTTTATCGGGGCGGAGAGACTTGCTAAGGGAATGAGCTTCAAGAGTAAAATGTGTATAGTAATGAGTGGAAAATGTTTCTTAATATTATGTCTGTTTATGCTGTTTAGCTTAATGATGTTTTTAGTTGGATATGTGACATTCTCCTTTCAAGTGACGTTCATGCCCACTGCGCAACCTATGCCTCCTCCTACTGCTTCTTCGCATTCTTTTCACCCTCTGCCCGAACATGAGTCCACTAGGAGAATGGAATTCGCTAACAATTCCTTTGTTCAGCTTCTACACCAACACCAGCTAGTAGTAAACACAACTAATTGTTGGGTGTGTGGCCTTATGCCCCATACTACCGATAGGGGTATTCCTTACCTAGTCCTGCCATTTAGCTATAATGGATCTGTGTGGGCATACAGGACAATGTTCATTTATGCCCGTGAAATTAACCCCCTACGTTCTGTAAAGGATAATCAGAAAAATAGTGCTCTGGTCAAGGGTGTAGTCGACATGATTAGAGGAATAGATTCCTATGAGACTATCCCGAAAGATGAGACACTAGCGTATATTGGATGGAATGTTACCGGATATGGGGTTAGTCTGAGTGGGAACCAGCGAGCGAAAAGATCCTCCCCGATTTGGATAGTACCCCATCAGGGTCATTACTGTCTGCAAGGTAATGGCAGGAATCCGAGAGCTCAATTAGGGAAGAGTGTTTGCACTGAGACGGATGTTTTTGCATCCCAAACTTCCCCATCGTTTCTAGCAGCTAAGGGTACCTACTTCGTTTGCCATGACAGAGCGTATACATGGTTGCCCCCTGATTTCTCGGGCACATGTTTCGTCTCGTTCCTGTTGCCGCCTACCTTTACATCTGCGGCAGATTACCACAAGATAAGAGTTGCTAGAGGTGTCTTCAGTAAGGAGGATACCGCAGGACAAGAATTGGGAGATTTCTTGTCGGGTTCTCTGCCGTTTTGGGGACCTATGGCTAACAGCAGGAACATACGACAATTGACGAGAGTGGTTGAGTCCACCATAACCGAAACTGCCGGTGCCCTCAGTAACTTGACTGCTGAGCTCCAGTCGGATCGCCTTATGACTCTTCAGAACAGAGTTGCGTTGGATGTCATACTTGCAGACAGAGGTGGGGTATGTAAATTGATTCAATCGAGCTGCTGCGTTTTCATTCCGGACAACGCTCCGACAGTTTTCCAAGCCATTTTCAAGCTGCATAAGATCTCCGAGTCTATACGTATGGACGAAGGAGACTGGTCGCTGATGGGATGGTTCTGGGGATTGTTATCCACCTGGGGATGGAAGATTCTGATGGTCATCGGAATGATATTAGCTATCCTTTTCCTGTTCTGTCTTTGTGTGCAGTGTGTTCCTGTTATATGTGGCCTCTGTGCTACTTCGTGCTCGAGGAGACCTGTCCAGAGAGAGTTACCCAGTACTAGGATGATGCTACAGCAACATCTTGATGATCTGATGAGCATAGACTTGGATTCAGACTGACGTGAATTTAGGTTATTGCCTATGTAAGGGCAAAAGGAGGGTCTGTGGTTCCGTGAATCCTGACACTCTTCAACAAAGGTTGCCGGTTCATGACGATTCTGGTATCAGCGAACCGCAAACGACGAGTGCGGTGTGCATGAGAGTTTTCGTCATGATTCTCCGATGGATTCGCGATGCATTTTGTGATCTAGTCTGAACCCTTGGGTTCCATTTTATGCATGACAGCCATTTTTTGGTTGCCCTCACATAAGGCTTATGACTTTAAGATGACTGTGGCCAAAGCAAGTCTCTGCGGACGCATGCACCTTAGCTTAAGGTCGTGTTGACTCCTGTGTGACCTGAGCGAACTGGCCATGTTGCCCCAGGCCGAACTTGTTGAGCCAGTGCCTCGTTAGGCAGCTGGTCAGATAGAGATCAAAGAGCAGGGCATAGCTGATTTTATGGTACATGCACACACCCTTCTATCTTGCTTCTCGTCTACCTCTCTACTTTCCTTTATGACCTAAGTTATCGATTTTGGGTTGAGGTCCTCCGACCTGTTCGAACAAGAATGTTGTATGTTGCTTCGTCATTCCTAGTGGGCTGGATAACCTGAAAGTGGGTTCGTCGTTATGTGATACCTCTGTAATGTCATTCTCTGATTGGACAAGTTTGAAGTAATGGATGCTAGCCAGGAATGTGAATTTTGGTATATAAGACGATGCTCCGCTCAATAAGTTGAGCAGTCTCCTAAGAACATACACCGTGTTGTACTTCTAGGACCTCTGTTACTGGCTGCAGCTAATAAATACTGTCTTTGACGTCACCAAGAAGAGTCCCGTGTCTCTGTACTCCATGACAGGAAAGAACCCGAAGACTTAGGGCGTGCCCCTGCGCCGCTGAGAGAAAATCTCAGTTCTTCACTACAAACAGGTAAGTACTAAAATATCGATTCCAAAATATAGAATGTTAAAATATAGTTAGCTAAAATATAGAATTTTTTTAATGTATTAAAAATAATATAAAAGTAATTAAATATTAAAAACAATTAAATAAAACATACATAATATAATATAAAAAAGCTTAAAATGTAAACATAATAAAAGTAATGTAAAAAAAGTAGAGCTTTTGTTGGATAGTGAGAGCGTAAAAATTACTATTCCCACTCCAGTGAGTACAACAGTAGGGAAAACGTTGGATAGCATAGGGGTAAAAATTACTATTCCCACTCCAGTGAGTGCAACAGTAGGGAAAGCGTTGGAAGGCGTAGGGGTAAAAATCACTATTCCCACTCCAGAGAGTGCAACAGTAGGGAAAGCGTTGGATAGCGGGAGGGTAAAAATTACTATTCCCACTCTACAGAGTGCAACAGTAGGGAAAGTGTTGGATAGCGGGAATATAAACATTACTATTCCCACTCCAGTGAGTGCAACAGTAGGGAAAGCGTTGGATAGCTTAGGGGTAAAAATTAATATTCCCACTCCAGTGAGTGCAACAGTAGGGAAAACGTTGGATAGCGTAGGGGTAAAAATTGCTATTCCCACTCCAAAGAGTGCAACAGTAGGGAAAGCATTGGATAGCGGGAGAGTTAAAATTACTATTCCCACTCCAGAGAGTGCAACAGTAGGGAAATAGTTGGATAGCGGGAAGGGAAAAATTACTATTCCCACTCCAGTGACTCCAACAGTAGGGAAAGAATTGGATAGCATAGGGGTAAAAATTACTATTCCCACTCCAGAGAGTGCAACAGTACAGAAAGCATTGGATAGCAGGAAGAGAAAAACACTCCAATGAGTGCAACAGTAGGGAAAGCGTTGGATAGCGTAGGGATAAAAATTACCATTCCCACTCCAGTGAGTGCAACAGTAGGGAAAACGGTGGATAGCGTAGGGGTAAAAATTACTATTCCCACTCCAAAGAGTGCAACAGTAGGGAAAGCGTTGGATAGCGGGAGGATAAAAATTACTATTCCCACTCCAGAGAGTGCAACAGTAGGGAAAGCGTTGGATAGCGGGAAGGGAAAAATTACTATTCCCACTCCAGTGAGTGCAACAGTAGGGAAAGCGTTGGATAGCGTAGGGGTACAAATTACTATTTCCACTCCAGTGAATGCAACAGAAGGGAAAACGCTGGATAGTGTAGGGGTAAAAATTACTATTCCCACTCCAAAGAGTGTAACAGTAGGGAAAGCGTTGGATAGCAGGAGGGTAAAAATTACTATTCCCTCTTCAGTGAGTGCAACAGTAGGGAAAGAGTTGGATAGCGGAGGGTAAAAAATACTATTCCCACTCCTGAGAGTGCAAAAGTAGTGAAAGTAATGATTTAAATTGAAAATAGGATTACATTAATTATCAATACCAATAAAAAGTTAATTAAAAATAACTAACAATTAATAACAATTAATTACCATTGAAAAATATTAATTAGCAATGAATAAAAATTAATAAAAATTAATTACCAATTAATAATTAATTATCAATTATCAATACACATAAATAAATAAAAAAATATTTACTGTATTACAATTAATTTACTTCCCACCCAATTCCCCTATAAACCCACAGCCCACTCCCAATAATAAAAAATACAATTAACATTATTATCAATTAATCAATTAATAAAAATAATTTTGCAATTAATAAACATGAATTAGCAATTCATACAAATTATTTACCCATTAATACAAATTAATTACCAATTAATAATTAATTATCAATAATTATCAATACACATAAATAAAAAAATAATTATTTACTTTATTACAATTAAATTACTTCCCACCCAATTCCCCTACAAACCCACAACCCGCTCCTAATAATAAAAAATACAATTAACATAATTATCAATTAATCAATTATTATAAATTAATTACCAATTAATAAAAAGTAATTACCAATTCATAATTAATTATCAATCAATTAATTATCAAAACATATAAATATAATTAATATTTAATTAACCATGATTAAATTACTTCCCACCCTATTCCCATATAAACCCACAACCCGCTACGGAATTAAATTACGCAAAAATTAAATTACATAACATTCATTAGTTTAAATAAATTAAACATACATTACAAAAATAATACATAATTTTAACACATATACTGCCATACATAACACTAAAAAAAAATCGATATTATAGATATCTATATTTTTAAATTTGATATTATGGTAATCTATATTTTAAAATTCGATATTATGGAATTCTATATTTTTAAATTCTATATTATGGAAATAGATATTTTGTACCCCAATTTCGATATTCTGACCTATCTATATTTTGATAATTCGATATTCTGTCCACTCTATATTTTAACTTCGATATTCTGGGCAGTCGATATTTTGGAATCGATATTTAGGGTGTTCACCGTCTGATCTACCATAGCAAACTTGGCAGAGGGTTGCGGTTGACTTCTTCAGACCCCTCAATAATGAACATCATCTCATGGTAATTGTCGATGAATACTCATATTTTCCTTTAGTGGAAGACCTATCGTCAACCACACATGACAGGGGACCTGATTAAGATCTTGGTGGATGGGATACTCCATCACAAACATGGCGGTTATCCCATCCTACATATTACATGTTCCATTATATCTTATTGAACCTGTGATATGGCAGTCAGGATATCCGTCATGTTTGTAATGTAGTATCCCATCCGCCAAGAAAGTGATCAGGCCCTGAGTCATCGAGAGGCTAGCTGACATTTTCACAACAGGGGGTGTTCCCTCCATTCTCAAATGTGACAACGGTCCACCCTTCAATAGCAGAGAGTTCAAAGACTTTCTTAATCGTCTGAACATCAAACATCAGAAAAGTACACCCCTTTGGCCAAAGGCAAATGGCATTGTTGAACGATTTATGAGTACTTTGAAAAGGGTGGTTCAGGTTGCTGCACTAGAAGGCATTGACCTCAAGTGTGTCTTACGCCCAGCCCTTCGTGCCTACTATTCCACTCCTCATTCTACGACAGGAGAAAGTTCTGCCAACTTGCTTTTCGAGAGAGCTCTTGGAACGAAGTTACCACAATGGACCACCAGCCGGTAAATAGGCCCTGACGAGATTAGTGTCACTGACATCTCTCGCAAATGCAAATGCAAAGTGAAGGCTTACGCCAATAAGTACAGAAACGCTTGAGACATGGTTTTTGAGAAAGGAGACCAAGTTCTTGTCAAGCTAAAGCAGACACACAAGATGGACACTCCGTTTGACACTAAACCACTAAGAGTTGTGGCAAGCAAGGGACATATGGTAATTGCAACAACCTGTAAAATCCACAACCAGAGACTCATCACACATCAAGCCTTTGCCTCGATTTTCAGCAGATTCAGACCTCCTGGGTGAGGCAAATCTACCTGTGTGCCCAAGTCAAGCATCCGACACTTCTCCAGAGATGCTAGCTAAAGGTTCCCTTCCTCTATTGCTTACAACTAGATCTGAAAGACTGGTGTGAGCTCCTGGACGACTCATCGAGGAGTTATGATATGTACATGTACATGTATTTGTTCGTACTTTTTATTTAACAAAGGGGGAAATGTCGGTGCCCTGTGTTTAAATGTGTGCGGTCTCTAGTGGCCCTTAGCAGACTTCTTACAAGTATTATGTAATCTGGTGGGTGTAACTGGGTGTGGTTAATAAAGTTATGATGCAGTGCGTTCAGTTAACAGTTGAATGCTGAGGAATAAAGATGTGCAAATTAGAGCTTCGTGTGTGGTGTGGTCGGTTACCTGTTACCAGGCATCCACCCAGCTCATTCTTAAGTACTATCTAGGCTAGATATCAGGCTAACACAGATCCTGTAATAAATGATTTCCACCGACACATACCATTCATTCTGAGACCTTTAAGAATGAACGTAGTAATAGTAAATCTACAAGTCCAAGAATGCAAACTGTTCTTGCTAAAAATTAACAATGGCTGATGATGATCGGGAGGACACTTGAAAGATATGTATTTACTTCTTATACTTTGTGGTCAAAGAACGATCCCGCCAGTTGTTGCAGCTTTACTCTGTTATCGATGAAGGTGCTTATCAACAAAACAATATTCAATTTTACAGGGTTACAAGACATGAACGAAAAGGTTCATTTAGGTGATTACAGAGACAGTGACCATCTCGCCTTTGCAATACATCCGGGAGACCCAATCACTGAGGGACAACACAGTCATTCACTTGCATCTGGTACGATCAGCGTTTTCAAATCAGGGGTGCGCCTTCCAGCGAGGGACAGACAGGTGGGAGGAAAGGTCCTTGCAAGGCGCCGCGCCTGCAGGTGGTCCTCGGCAAGTAAATGATGTGACATCTTCAAACACGAGCCACTTGGTGCAGCTGCTGTCCTGTCAATGTCCCTCGCGCCAGCTCTGGTTTCCAGCTCCTGGAGGGTCCGACCTCTCTCGGATGCCGCGTGGGACTGAGGATGAAGGGACCTGCTGCGAATGCCACAGAAATCATGAAGTACTTCCGCGTGCACCGCTAACTACTTCCTCCTCGTGACCTTTTCTTCGGCTCGAGCTCCTGTTATGGAGGCTTTGTTACTGTCATTGGCTCAGCAAGAGAGGGTGATACCAGGCCAAAGGCGCACCTGCTCCTGCTCTCAGCAACGCGAAGCTGCTGTGTTCCTAGCACTAGTTCCTGCAGAAAGCTGCACGTGAACTTACCCGGGCTGAGCTGCCGTGCTGTGTCTTAGCAGGTGAGGTCAATGCACTGGTGGCGACGCTGTGCTACTTTAGCATTGATAGTTACAAATGTCCTTACGAGGTGCTGCTGATAGGGTCCTAACATAAAACATGGTGCAAGCGCCTTAAACTAGAACCTACTGTATTAGTATCCTCCCTGCAGGCGCTGTGCAAGTAAGTGATGCTGTGCTGATAGCCAGGGTCGGACTGGAGCACAAAATAGACCCCTGCACCAAAATAGACCTTGCCCCATTAGCGAGTCTGACAGCTACAAAAGTGGCCCACAGTTGAAAATAGTCCAGTTTGGAACTTGTAATGTCAAGCAATATGGGTGTTTTCATGGTATGGAAGACCCTGCATGTGTGCTGGCTGTAGGCAACATTTCTGGTAAAATGCGAGATATTAACAGTAAAAACCGGACCACCTGCCCATAAAACAACCCCACAAACAGCTAAAATACCAGGTTGCACACTGACCTGTCAGATCAGCCCTTATGGCGCTGCCAGGTTGCCCTTTTGGCATGCCCGACCATGCTCATAGCACCCGAACAGCTGTGCCTGCTTTGGCACGGATGGTGCCAGTGTGCTGCTAGCACATAGAGGGCCGGTGTGCCCTGCCAAAGAGGGTTCAAAGCACACAAAGGGCCGTGAGTGAACTGGGAGGGATTGCTGCGGTTAGTGTACTGAAGGCCAGATGTGCCCCACCATAGTAAGTGGTGTAATGTTCATAGGGCTGTAAGTAACTTCCTACTGGCGGTGTCACATTGCCTGCTACACACAGGGCAATGGGTGCCTGGCACCGAGGATGACGCTGTCCCTGGTATAAAGAGAGCTAGGGATAATCTGGCAATAAGGATGGTGCTGCCCCATATTGACTAAGGCTACATGTGACTTGGCACTTAGGATGTTGCTGTCCCTGGTATACAGAGGACAACAGGTGACCTGGTAGCTGGAGTACTCGTAATATACAGGTGGAAGTAAGTGAACTTGCACTAGTTGGTGCTTCCTTGATCTTTTACAGTTAAGGCTGAAGTGTTGGTTACTTGGATCTATCGGAGGGTGATACACTTACCGTGACTCTGGAGAAGCTGTGCTTCCCCTATCACAAAGAAGTCTACCCATGTCCTGGAACTGAGGGTGCTTCTCTGCCCAGCATACAGATGACTTCAAGGGAGCTGGCACAGAGTTTAGATGGCAGTACCATGGCTCCAGGGATGGTGCACTGTACATGATCGTACTACAAGGTCGTGTGTGTACCAAGAGTAAAGCATTTTACAATACAACGTTCTATAAATTCATACATAAAATTCGTTTCAACATGGTGAAAGCCTGCATTGTTTTATGGCTTAAGTTTGTATATACATAGCTTTTGTTTTCAAGTAGTTTAGATGTGTTTGGACATTTCAACGATTTGAACTCTAGTCGATTTTTTTCGACATAAAGATATAAAACATACATGTTTCAGACATCCAAAGAGCGGACAGACAGATCCCCGAAATGCTCTGAGTATTTGTTCGTGTTGATGTGAATCTTTATTTGGAAATTTCAAGAATTTTTAATAAATGAAGATGAAAAAAATGATGAAATTTAAAAAAGTTATTTTCCAAAGGACTTCTCATAACAATGTATTTAATTTTCCTGCAGTACATGAGCGTTCATCAGGATCATTTCAGTCAGGATGTTACATTGTTACACATCTGGAATGAGGGTGTGTCTGAGCAGTGCGGGTGCAATAGCTTCACATCAACTAGGTAAGCTGTGCAACTAAGACAGGCATGCCCATGAGGTCAAATCCTTCCTCAGGTGTCCATTCAATATAACTCTTAGAGGTGCTTGCGCCTGTTCTAAGTCTGTTGTCTTTGAGAACCACGTTGAGGCTGATCTCCATATGACAGAATTCATTTTGTGGAGCCCCACTAGGAAGGCTCAGGCAAGACAGTCAGGCCTGTAGTTAGCGATGACACGGAGAGGTCACAGGTTTCATGGTCTACCTCCAGAGCTGGTAACTCTTTTCTAACATAGACAATCTGTTGTTGCTAGACATTGCGCCTGGAGGAGATGACTGAGTTGCAAGGCGCTCTTCAGAAAAGGCTCACTGTCTGCTTCAATATGTGATGTTACAGCACGGTCTTCATTTATTTATTTAAGGTTTTTATAGAGCGCGTAGTCACCCATGAGTATCCCAGCGCTATACCTCGTAATCCTGATGGGAGGGGGTGCGGAAAATAAGAATGGTTTATGGAAAGAGGAGGGTTTTGAGCGATTTCCTAAAACGGAGGAGATTCGGTTCTGTTCTTAGTTTCAGAGGGAGCGCGTTCCATTGCTTCGCTGTGTGAACCGAAAAACGGCGACCTCCTGAACGGGCTTTATTCACCCTGGGTACCACAATGAGGTTTCCATGGTCCGATCGGAGCGCTCTAGTAGGTCTATAGGGGGTGATACAGTTTTTGAGAATTGGTGGGCCTTCGTTGTGGAGCACTTTGTGAGCCAGGCAGAGGGCCTTGAATACCACTCTTTCCCTGATCGGTAGCCAGTGCAGTTTTTTCAATGCGGGTTTTGCAGATGTTCTGGCCGGGGTGTTCGTGAGCATCCGGGCAGCGGCATTCTGGATTTTCTGTAGTGTCTGGAGGGTGGTTTCAGGGGCTCCCAAATAAATGGCGTTACTGTAGTCCAGCCTGGACACAATCAGGCCTTGGATCAACTGTTTCCGGGAATTGAAAGGGAGTAGGGGAAGCACCTTCCTACATGATCTTAACAGGCCGAAACAAACGCCGGCCGTCTTCCTTGCCTGCGTTCTAAAGGTAAGATCTTTCTCTAACCATATTCCCAAACTCTTGACCTCCGTCTTGGGGGCAGGAGGTTCACCAAGACAGGCGGGCCAGATGTTCGGGAGTAGATCTAGCGTTTTTTGACCTAGGAGCAGAATCTCTGTTTTTGACCCATTTAATTTCAGGGCTGAGTCGTTCATCCATTGCTGTATATTGGAGAGACAGTCATGAAGGTTGGAGGGCTCTTGCTTGGGGTGAGATAGAGTTACCACCAGCTGTGTATCGTCAGCATAACTGATGATAGTGACTCCGAATGGGGAGACCCTCTCCTCCAGTGGGGCCATGTACACGTTAAATAATGTGGGGCTCAGTGACGAGCCCTGTGGCACACCACACCGGAGGGGGATGGCAGGGGAGCGGCTGTCACCTTCCCAGACTTGGAAGGAGCGCTGGCAGAGAAAGGATGAAAGCCATTTCAGAGCCTTGTCTTTCACTCCGATGTTTTCCAGGCGTTGGGTTAAGACCTGGTGGCTGACAGTATCGAAGGCCGCACTCAGGTCCAGGAGGACCACTGCCACTGATCCTCCTGTATCGAGAATGTCTCTGGCCTTCTCCACTGCTGCAAGGAGAGCGGTGTCATTGCCTTGACCTGGTCGGAAGCCCGTCTGGGAGTTCTTGAGGAGATGGTTGGTTTCCAGGAACTGTGACAGTTTTTTATTTACAAGTTTCTCAGTGACCTTACCAATCCAAGGAAGGAGAGAGATGGGTCTATAGTTTGATAGATCCTCAGGGTCTAATGAAGGTTTCTTAAGAAGTCCTTTAACGACCGCTTCCTTCCAGCTAGGGGGGACTTCACCTTGGGTTAATGAGGTGTTGATCAGAGCGGTCAGCGGGGGCACTATGGTATGGGTGATTTTTTTGAGGAATCGTATGGGCACTGGGTCACTGGGAGCGCCACTCTTTATTAAATCAAATGTTGCTGCTACCTCCTCCATGGTAACCGGGCCGAAGGAAACCAAGTGAGGGGCGGCGGGCTTCAAGGGGGAATTCCTCTGCAGGGGATGATGGTCCTCATATCCTTCAATGGAGTCGGTTTTAGCAGCGGGAAGAGAGGCGAGGATCTTTTTAATTTTTTCATCAAAGAAGGTGGCTAGTTTGCCACATTTTCCTTCCGCTGCTTTGGGGTCCATAGGTTTTTGTGGGCGGTCGGGGACATGGAGGAGCTCTTTAAGGATAAGAAAGGTTTCCTTGGCTGAGCAGGAGGAATTCTTTATTTTTTCCTCATAAAAGGCACTTTTGGCGTTGCGGAGTGCTAGTTTGTATGCTCTCATGGATGACTGAAATACGTCTTTTTCCTTCACAGACTTGTCTTTCCTCCAAATGCGTTCTGACCTTTTGCATTCCTTCCTTAAAGCGTTCAGTGCGGGGGTGTACCATGGAGCTGGATTGATCCTCTTAGTATGTTTAAGAGTACAAGTGAGTGGGATAAGACTGTCTAGGGAGTGGGTGAGCCAATCAATAAATTCTCTATCTGCCATTTTGGGATCCGATGAGGGAGGCGGGATGGATTCTCCTAACTTAGCTTCCCATTCCTCCGGTACCAGCTTGTGCCACCGTCTACCAAGTGTCCTGGTTTTGTGTGGTTGAGTCGGAGCGATTTTAAGATGCCAGTACATGGGGACCAGTAAGTGGTCTGTCCATGGGAAAGGAGTGGGTTCCTGGGTTGTAAAATTCCTAATATTCGTAAAAATCGGATCCAGAAGCTGGCCTTTTTCATGGGTAGCTTTTGAGTTCATGAGATGCAGGTCGACTGACGCAAGGTCTGTTAATAGATTAGCTGCGGAGTTATCCGTAGGGTCAAGGAAATGGAGATTAAGATCCCCTAGGAGAAGAAAATTAGAAGCAGTAGTTACTTTTAGTGTGGCGTGATCCATCAAGGTACTGGAGAATTCCCCAAGTGGGCCTGGCGGGCGGTAGACTAATGCCCGCGTTGTAAAGGTATTGCAGTGTGAAGACCGCGATGTAACCGATGTTTCCCGTCTGCTTGTTTAACCTGTCTTTTTTAGCTGTTTTCGTTTAACTTTCCTTTAATTTTAGGAGGGCACCCTCGAAATCCACTGTACATAGATGCAGACAATCTCCAAAGAGCTAGAAACGATGCACCTAAGCAATTGCCTTTTGTGAAGTTTTAATCATATCCTGACATCTCCTTGCTGTATGGCTCCAAATGGCTCTGGAAAGGAAGGCGTCCTCTGCGATGACCTGTTGATTGATTGTACGGGTTATTTTGGCCATGAAGCTGTGGACATGCCACATGTGCTACATGTCGGATTTGCTACATCTGCGTCAGCAACTGCTACTGGAACACAAATCACTGTTCAGAACATTGGCATTGGATCACCAACAACTATTGTCCATAACTTCGCCATTGAAATGCCTAGAGCCTTCACTTAGCAAACTGCCACTGTATCAGCAAGAACCACCGCTCTCAGCATCACCCTCAGCACACCTGGAAATACTGCCTATAACACAATTGAAACATCTAGAACCACTACTCAGCACTTGTCACTGGATCCTCCAACAGCTGCTCCGCATAGTGCTTATGGATCATGTACAATCGTTGCTCAGAACATTCCCACTAGATCACCTTCAGCTGCTGCACTGGACGAATCTCACATTCCTTATGCCAGATGTTGGCTACTCCTGACCCATTCCAGATGATGCATCCAGCGACCTCCTTTCTCAGCAAGAAGGAATCTGCTTGCAGCATCACTCATCTGTTAAATTGTATTCTATTTGCTGGATATCAGGGTCTCTGCTGCCACTTTATATCAGCATTCCCACTCACGGAACATCCCGACCTGAGCTGTACAACCCCACACATTTGTAGTAACATAAAATAACATTGAATGAATATGTAAAACATACATTTACCCAAATAGTCTCTTGGTGCAAAAAAGAAATGTTGATTATTCCCTAATTCATTGGTACATATTTTAGAGGATGAAATGCGGAGTGGACTCTCCGAGATTTGAAAATGTGACCAGTGATATCAAACACAGATCACTGCAGTGAATACAGTGGCTCGCTGAGCCATCAGACCTGGCTGAGTCATACTTAATTTTCCACAGTGGCTGTATGCATACCTTTTACACCTAATGTGATATCTTACTGCTTCATTTTATCTCTGAACTGAATGGTTATGCATCTAAATGGGGCACCATACTTTTGTTGATTTTGATCCATGGGCGACTTTACACCCAAAGACGCCTCCTCATTCCTTGTCATGCTGCACTAAAGGTGATTTTTTCCCTAAAAGTGATTTGTTCTCCTAAAAGTACTCCCACGCACCTGCTTATTTTGCACCAAAGGTAATTTTGAACTTTAATGTGATTCTGTACCTATTTGTGATTTTGCTCACAAGATACCACAGTGCTGCACTGATCGTGATTTTGCACCTAAAAGTAATTTCTCCACATAAATCTGATTTGTGCTTCTATGTTTCCTTAATAATGCTAATGTTGCAGCAAGGGGTGTCTTGCACCTCAATGTGCTGTCAAAACTAAACATGATGTCATATTGTTGCACATCTTACATATTGTGACATCTTGCCACCAGATGTTCTCTCTGTACTGAGTGATACTACACAACTTCTATATTGAATCTGCTTCTCAAGATCAATAGCATACATGTTTTTCATGTAGTCCTATTATGTCCATTAAACCTAAATCAAAGAAAGCTTCATGTCGGGCAAGAGTCCAAGATCCAGCACCACATTCTGCCCTCGCCTTTTCCAAACTACCCTCAAATACTAAAACACAGAGCCCTGACGACCAACCTTAAGCAGTGACAAACATCATAGTCTCACACTGAGGTTCATTAAAACTGACATACTCCATTTCTTGCTAAAGAAATAACATCCTCCAGGACAGGTACACTATGCTTTTTGTTCTTAGTCTCAAAGAACACAAAATTCTTTACAGGAAAATTGCAATATTTCAAGTTACCAAGACAGAAATATGAGCTACATATCACCTTGTCGGAAAATGGGAAGGCGGTGGTCCAGTCCCCGGATATCAATATCTATTCCTTTACCCCTATTGATACTTTCAAGACTGTAAAAGCTTGTACCATGATTGAGGAGTTTAACACTGATACCGTGTCGACTCTCTTTACTGGCTAAAGTACCACTAAGTCCCACTCTTCCACTGTCACATCTCACCATTATCAACCATACATTCCACTGGGAATTAAACCAAGCAGAATAATGCTAGCATAAATCAAAGTAGTTGGCACCATAATCTGAAACAAATTAGTATACTGACACAAACAGAAATCCAGTCAAGGACCAAACCCACAATCCTCCTGGTAGCCACCAGTGCCCAATATAGCCTCCCTCTGTCAATTAACTTCTCGGTCCAGTCCAGCTACACCCAAGCAACAGCACACAAACTGACTCTCCATCAAAGACCTCAAACAGGTACTGGGTGAAGATTTGTAAGGTAATTTGGCAGTTATAGGGTGGGTTTGATGGAAATTCTCCTTGGTATCTGGTTGGATATGAAGGTGAAGCTCTGTCTCACACTTCCTTTTAATATAGCCAGAAGGGGAATAACAGTTAAGAGAATTGCAGTGTTCATGACTTCAGTGACCAAATGCTCGTATTTATATCCCCCAGGGTTTGAAAACTGGACAAGCAGACTTCCACCTTCTATTGCACAATTCCACTGATTCATTTTACAATGCCACATAATAGGAATAAGATTTATATGCTGCTAGAGAAGAAATGCAACCAAAAAATTTAAAATGTCTAAGTTGGAAATAAGGTTAATTAGTGGAAATCTTTTACCGTTAGGACAATTGCTGCAAGGCAATCCAGTAAGCATGCATATACCCTACCATGAAACGACAGATCAACACAGTCTCCTCTGCCTGCTTCCACACTCTGCATGCTCCGAAGAATCTTTAAATGGCTCCCCATAAACAGGAGAAAAACCAGCATGCAAGCCCTAATCTGCAGCTGTCTGGACTATGGCAACACACTGTATGCAGGAACCACAACTGAACTCATGAGAAGGTTCCAGACGATACAGAACGGTCAGACTGATCCTTAATCTGCCCAAGCATACCCACATTTCCCAGCATCTGAGGAACGTTCACTGGCTCCCGATCCAGAAAAGATGCCAATTCAAATTTCTGACACATGCATACAACGCCCTCCACGAGCAAGGACTAGCATACATGAACCACTGCCTGAACTTCCACCAACCATCCAGATACCTTTGCTCCACCTGCTTCGCCCTTGCACAGACACCACACATCCTGCACGGCCACAGCAGAGGCCGCTCCTTCTCCCGCCTCGCTGCCAAGTCCTGGAACGTCTTCCCTCTCCACCTCACTGACGGACTTCAGGAAGAGACTCAAGACCTGGCTTTTTGACTAAGGCCAGCAAACCAGCACCTAGATACCCTCACAGCCGCGATCTACAAGTACTGATTGATTGATGGACAGTGTTTCTAAAATAAAAACATGTAAACATTTTTAAAATGTAACAATTTCTGGGTATTGCGCCTTGATTATATGCAACTACCAAATGTGCTTGCTGAGATAAAAGAGTACTCTCCCAGTTTCTTCTTCACGGGAAGAACAATTTTCCCTGTGGAAAACTCCCTTTTACCTCACCCTCCCAAAGTCTGGAGACGTTCTGTTCTTCTCTAACAACCTGTCAAGAGGTTTACTCCAGTCCTTGCTTGGAGTAAATCCTGACTATTTCTAGGATAGGGATTGGTTGGAAGAAACATATGAATGGCCACGACTGTATATGTTTGTGGGCACTCACAAACTGTCAAGACTGAACATGCCTTGAACTGACCTCTCTCCACCTTTTTCTTGGAATTTACTTACCATGTAGTATTACATTGTTATGAGTTAATACATTAAGTAAATAGAGTGATTGCTAGGTCACCTTTTTTTAAAGCCTAGGAGAAATTTATGTAGCCATTTGCACTTCTAAATTTACAAGTACAAATGGTTTTGTGACGCAAGCCCTCTTTTTTTGCTCCGAAGCTGTATGTACTCCACTGTGATGAGGTTTATGATGTGCACTCATTGAGAATGCCAGCTTTTGTATCAATGTTGGTGTGCACTGACAATGGACCATAGACACTATTTATTCTTCAGCTCTACCTTTGTTCTCATTGTATGATTCTCTTTTTTTGTTCTATGCTCTGCGCCATCCCCTAAGTTTCCCAGGCTAAACTTTGTGTAGGTGTTGCTGGGTAATCATGGTCAACCATAGACAATCTTTTTCTTTAGCTTTGTCTTTGGTCTCAGAGAGTATGATTACCTCCCTTCAAAGAGTATGCAAGCTGCAGGATGTTTAAGTTTCTCAGGCTGCACTTTGTGTTGCTGTTGCTGGTTTTTCATGGCTGCCTATATACTCTTCTTGTTCTCAAGCTCTGTCTTTGCTATCAAAGTAATACTGCTCCACTATAATGAGTTTACGTGGTGTATACTCTTAAAAACCCAAACCCCCTTATGTAAATGTTGCTGAAGTGTGAAAATATAACTTTCAGTTCTGTTGCTGTTCTCACATCTGATCAATTCCCTTTGACAAGTGTGTATGCTATGGACCACCAGAAGTTCACAGAACTCAATTTGTAAGGTGCAGTGATCCTTGTCAATTTAACAGTAGCATCTACGTCTTCAGCTGTCTCTCTGCTGCCCTTGTGATAGTTTACATATTCTGGGATCCTTAGATAAACCAAACGCACCACCTGTCCATGTGCTCTGACAGACCATTAGATTTTGAATACTCGGCTCTGTCTTTGTGTCCTCTTTGAGATCCATGGTAACACTTTGCATTAATGTTGATGTAAAGTAGCTGCTGATTCCTAGTAGAACTCCCATGAAATACATTTCATGATGTTTGCTCTCGGAGATGCCTCAGACATATCACCCCATGGCTGTTATTTTGTGCTGACATCAGAGACTACTCTCTTTTACTCTTCAGCCCTGTTTTGCTCTAAAGCTGCAATTACTCCCAGAGATGTGTTTCTTGTTGGCTCTATACCATCCTTGGTCTCCCTTTGTGCAGTTCAGGCTGGGCTCTGACAGCTGACCTCAGCCTTGTTTAATCGTTTACTCTCCAACTCTGTCTTTGCTTTTATGTTTTGAGTCCTCCCTTATGAAGAGCTTTATAATGTGATCTTTGAGATCCCCAAATCACACATTTTGTGAATTTTGCTGTGCTTTAGCAACTTACACTTTCTTTTGCTTAGTCTCCAGCTCTGTATCTGGTCTCAAGCTATGAATACTTCTGGGTGACAGGTTTCATGGTGTAGGCTTGAGGTTCCAGCCTCTTTCTGTGTGAAAGTTCTGGATTCTGGCAGCAGTGCGCTATTTCCAAGACTACCTTGCTAAGACACAAGCCACTTTCACTCAGTGTGAGATGCATGCTTCTAGGACGCTTGAGGTTCAACCATCTGGCCTTCTCAAACGAGAAATAACAAAATACAGGACTCCCTGACGAAATTGAAGGACAAATGGGAAAGCGAGCTGGGAGACTTAGATGATATGGACTGGGAGGCAGCATTAATGCACCCAAGGGAGATGGCGATCAAATCATGCCTGAGACTCGTACAATTTATGATCCTACACCAGGTTTTTATGAACGGGCTTGATTACATAAGTTTGGGAGCAGTGGGAGCTGGCAGGGAATGAGGGTGGCGAGGGGGAAACAAAATGTATTTTTTTTAAAGTAATACTACTTACCTCCTCGCAGCTGCATCTGTCTCTTCTCCGTCGTTGCTGACGAGTCCCGGAAGCACAGAGGCTCCGCTAAGCAAATCACAACGCTGCAATGCAGCGTTGTGATTGGTCTGAGCGCCATGGTTTGACGCTCAGAAAGGTACAGGAATTCTGTGCATTTTCCCCACCAGCCTGTGTATTATAGCCTGGTTGGGAACCTGCACAGTTCGCAAGTTTGGCCGGCACAAGACGGGCGGCCAAACGGTTGTGCGCACTTAGAGTGTGCAAGAACCACTCCTCTAAGGCTCTGATGCCAGCCCCTCCCCCTCACCAACACAGTCCCATAGCGAAGAAAAATCAAATCATAAGAACAAGATTATTAGCATTTTATTTCCTGCTCTGAGAGCAGTGGGGTGACGCTCCTCTGCCTTAGCGGATGAGCTGCCCTCATTTTGGCGGGCAGACTCCCCCAAATGTATGAGATGTAGGGAGGATAGAGGGTCCTTCGTACACATGATTTGAGGTTGCAATCTTATACAACAATACTGGAGCGTGATACTGGTAGAATTAGAAAAGATTATGGGGGCGGCCTTTCTGGTGGAGTATAAATATGTTCTACTGGGTATACCCATGGACTTGGATGCACCACATGCCAAGCTCCTTTTTTGTAACCTGAAACTGGTGGTAGCAAAGAGAGACATAGCTAAACATTGGGGGCCCCTGATGATCCATACCTGCAAGAGTGGAAGACTGGAATGGATTTGACCATGGCGGCTGGGAAGGTCCATATAAGAATTTAGGGTGTCCAAGTAAATTTGAGAAGATCTAGGGTCCCTGGATAAAATATTATGATCTGGAATTGAAGATGCATGAAAGGAGACCCCTCGGGTCTAGGTTCTCCCCCAAGATTCACCATTGCATGCCCCTGTCTGACTGGGACCATGTATCTGGATGTGTCACTGTACCTTCATGTGGAATTTGTAATTTTGATAAAGCTGCTTCTCCTCCGCTCTTATGTTTGTATTGTAGTGGGTGTGACTTTGCACCCTTTTTCAGTTTAGCTATCAAAAAAATATATATATATTCCCCCCCAAAAAAACTATCAGCCCATCCCATTTAGTCTCACCATGCAGCTGGGTACTATGAAGAAAATGTGGTTGTCTATTGCCAGGCAAGTCATCAATGTCCCATGGCCTTCAGGCTTAGAATCTGGCACTAACTTGTCAACTTTGGGAACTAATTCTAAACAAGCAGGCGGCCATGGTGGTTCAAATATTTCTTACTTCTGCTGTGAGGTGGTGCAAACTCCACACTGGATGCGGGCAGACGATCTTCACTAGTATCGAGGGACGGGTGTACAGAAAGACACAGGGATGAGCCCGGTCCAGGCAGTAGAATGTTGTACGAATATGACTGCAGAAATAGTGCAGAGGCAAAATGGGATGGAAGAGCACATGCTGATCATCTTAAAGCCTCAGCATAAGGGGGCAACTAAAGGTCCAGAGGTGGTCTCATACTTCACCTTATGCTCTCATATTGCCCATCCTCCACCACTGCTCTCTTCTTATTTTACTATGCAGCAAGCCTGGGAAAGTGCCCCCAGGCTCCTTCCATTCCACAGCAGGGGGGCATGGGGAGGAGGCACCACAATTCTATAACCTCACCTGGATGCAGATTTATGACTTTCAGGAATTCAAAAAAGTTTCCAGAGGTATACCTGGAAGACTACAACAGTCACATTTTTAGGCATAATCCTAGCAAATGTTTGTGCATTCCATTTTTGCACGAACAAACATACATGTAAATGTCTGCTCATGCAAAAATCTACCAAGCAAGTTCGCTAGCTAACTTTATCTTTTCTTTTTTTACCTTACGGGGAAAATAGTATGCCCTTTGGGTGAACCTGTACCCTGCACCTCCACCCTTTTCAGGGGTGTTCTCTTCCCACCCTGGAAAATGATTTACATCCGCTTTTGTCAGGAGTGACGATTATAAATTCACACAAACATTTAAATTCCGCCTCTGGAGGGCCCACTTCCTGCAGTAGATTTTTTTCACTTGAATTTCCAAGTGAGTAAAACATTTCACGAGTGCAAAGCCACGTTTTGCACATGTAATACAGGTTATTATGCATGTTACTCCTGAAACTAATCAGACACAACATGCTAACCCTGACAGAACATTGCAGGGTTCATCTAGTTGTAAAATGTAATTGTCGACTTATGGACATTCACAAGATGATTCCTCTGAAAACCAAGGTAACAAAGACATAGAGCAAGACCAGAGATTTAGGACACTGGCATAATCAGAACTTTTGCCTGATGAAAGTGCTTCCATATTCGGAGCCCACTGTCATCAGAACACTTGCATAGACAGAACCAGTACACAAAAAGTGCCTCTGCATATGCAGAGAATATCCATATTCGATTAGTTGGCATAATTTGAACCCTTGTATATTCAGAGTTTGGAATTATCATATTGGTGGCATAACCAGGACCTTTCTAAAAGCCAATGAATGTTATAATATGAGCGTGTCTTATTTAAACTTTGACATGACAGTGCTACCATACTTTTTCATCTCGCAGCTTTGCAGCAAAAGGAAGAAGAAAGTTTGCTTATAGGACAAGTTGATGTCTGAAGAATCTTGTCCATTGGACAAGTAAATATTTGATACACCTCCACCCCAACCCTGGCCATAGCTTTCAACCAAAAAAGCATTATATATGTGCCCAACATGTGGTGAAAAGTAATTGAATTATCTCGGGAAAAAGGCTATCTTGACCAGTTGATTTCCCATTTTTGGTAGGTTTATTCGGTTTTTAGGTCTCGCCTGACCCAGCGCATGCGCTGGTCTGGCGAGACTTTTTGTGAGGGCTAAAAAAATGCTACCATGGCCAGCCTAGAGCTACAGTTCATGTGCTTGGGCGCGCGCTTAGGAGCAGAGTCTGGCAAACCTCGTCATGCTCATTAAGCGCCCGCGATCACTTTCACTTTCGCCCGCGATAACTTTCGCGGCGCCCCTTTGATGTTCTCGTTCAAAGAACATCAAACATCAAAGAACATGTTGTGTTAATGCTTTGCTGCGCCCGTTTGACTTACAATGTGCTTTCTCTTTCCACAAACTCGATGTTTGTGTTCCTTTATTTTGAGATGCTTTTAGTATTACTGTTTTGTGACTTAAAGAACATTAAGGAAATGTTACTGTGAAATTGGACAATGTTCACAGTGTTTATTTCTGATCGCAGCGGCTGCTTCATGTCCGTTGCACCATTCAGTGAGTCCTTTCGTTGGTGCTTTCATGAGGACATGATGAGGAAGCTGGAAACTTTTGGCACATTCTCTTTAAAGGCACAGCATGTTGGCGACTGGTTAATCGATTAGACCTATGTAGCGCTTTAGATCTCAAAGCGCTATGGTGGGTGCAGCAGTTACAACTCATGAAATATGGGGTGCAACTCATAAGGAGGGGGAAGGTTTGAATGCACATTGGCTGCAATCACACTCTTAAGAGGATGGGCTGTGTGTATCCATTATCAGCACTCAGTCTTCGCTAAGTGATCTTGTTTTTTTTGTTGTTGTGTTAATGCTTTGCTGCGCCCGTTTGACTTACAACGTGCTTTCTCTTTCCACAAACTCGATGTTTGTGTTCCTTTATTTTGAGATGCTTTTAGTATTACTGTCACACACACAACCACAACCACACACACAACCACAACCACACGCACAACCACACACACAACCACACACACACACACAACCACACACACACAACCACACAACCACACACACACTCAACCACACCCACAACCACACACAACAACCACACACCACACACAACCCCACACACAACCACACACACACAACCACAACCACACACACAACCACACGTACAACCACACAACCACAACCACATACACAACCACACACCCACACACACACACAAGCACACACACACAACCACACCCACAACCACACACACACAACAACCACACAACCACACACAACCACACACACAACCACACACACAACCACACACACAACTACACATACAACCACACAACCACACACACAACCACACACACAACCACACACACACACAACCACACACACACAGCCACACACACAACCACACACACAACCACACACACAACCCCACACACACAATCACACACACAACCACACATACAACCACACACACAACCACACATACAACCACACATACAACCACACACACAACCACACACACACAACCACCCACATAACCACCCACAACTACATACACACACAACCACAAACACACAACCACACACACAACAATACACACACATAACCACACACACACAATCACAACCGCACCCACAACCGCACCCACACCCACAACCACAACCCCACACATAACCACACACACAACCACACACACAACCACACACACACACACACACAAACGCACACACAACCACACAAACACACACAACCACACACACACACACAACCACACACACACACAACTACACACACACAGCCACACATACACAACCACCCACACACACACAACCACACACACACAGCCACACACACACACAACCCCACACACACAATCACACACACAACCACACATACAACCACACACACAACCACACATACAACCACACACACAACCACACACACAACCACCCACAACCACACACACAATCACACAACCACACACGCCACACATACACACAACCACACACACACACAACCACACACAACCACACACACAACCACAGAAACACACATAACCACACACACACACACACAATCACAACCACACACAACCACAACCACACATACAACCACACACACACAACCACACCCAACCACTCATCCACACACACCCACAACCGCACCCACACCCACAACCACACCCCCACACACACAACCACACACACAACCACACACACACACAAACACACACACACAACCACACAAACACACACACACACAACCACACACACACACACACACAAACACACACACAACCACACACACACACACACACACACACACAGCCACACACACACAACCACACACACACAACCACATACACACACACACAACAACACACACACAACCACACACAACCACACCAAGCATTGGCATAGCCGATAGGTCTCGCCTTTGGGACCTTATAAGTGTTTAGCCACGCAACAGTTGATGTGGTTGCACCAAGGATATTGTGCTGCATAACTAAATACTTAGAAGGTCCCAAAAGCGAGACCTATTGACTATGCCAATGCTTGTTCTGTTTGCCCTACGGTTTACCGGATTAGCCATTACTTTGACTCATTTTTGACAAACCATTAGTCCTAAGCCATATCCCTAATTTCAGTGGAGTCTAGTTCTCCTGGGAGATTACCTGGAAAATTCAATAAAAGTTTGTGATATGTTCAGCCATAAATCTACATTTTTGGGCTGTTTGAGAAATAGCTATTTTCAATAGCATCCCCAAACCACTGTTTTCCCCTAAACCCCTTTCTATCTCTACACGAGCCGCAGCTTCCCATCTCAGCGCAATCTCTGCTTCAGTGCTGGCTCAGTGATTGCTTTATTTGCTCTTGTATGTGAACCAGAAAATATTTTCTATCAATCGTTTGATGCCAGCAATCCTTATGGGAATCCCTGAGTACTGCTGTGTGCTTGTACGATTCTCTTTCAGGAAATGTCACTTGTCAGGATATATTTGGAACCATGACTATATTGTTCGAGGATGGTGTGAATGAGGAAACTTTCCTGTAGATCATGTCTCAAGATCTAAGTACACACATATAGATTGGGTCTCAACTACAGCAGGAAAGAGGAAATCTGAACTGATTTGAGTGTGCAAGAAAATCTTCATGTGATGCCCAAACATATTCAATGGCAAAAATACACATATCATTATAGAAGAATCTGCTATGGACTAACCTTGGAAGGTGTGGCAGAGTAGTTTTCAGTAAAGGGCTGTCCAATACACGGCACATATCAGTATGTCTCTTAAACACCTGTTTAAAGTAGGTCCGTTTGAAGTGAAACCACTTCTGTACTATTAATAGTATACACTGGTCATTGGTGAAGAAAAGCTAATTTAATCTGAATTTGTCCAAATGCTGAACATAATGTTCTACACAGACAATCGATGTTCCTATGTTCGGCTGCTGCGCTTCTCTAAATAGTTATTGGCAGGCAACTTTAATAAAACACAACACTAACCTGGGAGAAGGTGGTGGTTGCTAGGTATGAAAAGGTGGGTAAAAGGCAGAGGAAAGGGGAGCATGGTCTGGAGAGGGTCAATATGAGAACCCCGGTGGCCCCTTTTAAACAAAAAAAGAGTGAGGTTAGGGAGATGCCAGAGTCTTAACTTCTTAAAAACATGAAGGAGAACAAAATTCACAAAAAGGGCATTCACCAGATTGGTTTCTTCAGCCTGGTGAAAGTCATTGCATGTAGAATAATTTGTCCAAACAGGTTCAACGAAGATTAGTCAGAGCCATTTTCTTCAGGTTTTATTCTCATAGTATACACATACAGCCATCCAAACAGGTTATGTCTCTGTCTTTGTCCAGTAGGGAGGATGCTGGGAAACCAGTGATGTCACTACCTGAATATGTGGATGCTGTGAAATGCCGTGATGACACTTCCTTTAGAGGTGGATCACGGGAAACGAGGTCCACTAGTCTGGCTTCTTCTTTTAAAGATGGTTTTGGCAGGAAACAAACAATGTCACTTACTGAAGAGGCGAATGCTAGGAGGTGTAGTGATGTCACTTCTAGTACAGATGGAAGCCGAAAGGCAGAGTCCTCTCATGTAATTAGTGCACCAATTCTTCCATCATGTATTCGCAATACACAAATAAGTTTATATGTTATGTAAGATTAACTTTTTATATGTACTTATCATTCATATTGTATAACTTTTTTATGAGCACTTTTCATTAATATTGTAGAATATTTCAAATGCTTCATTTTTTATGTTTTGACCATTGTATCATCTATAATTCATGATTATTTATGATTTATTGTGACATTAACTGATGACCTCTTAGATGAGGACGGTAAAACAAACTCAGAATGTTCATAATGAGGATGACCACAAAAAAGAAACTCTGTTAAAAGTAATACTGGATCGAAGTATTGTGATCCATTTTAAGCTAATAAGAATGACATTCTATAAAAATGCTTGGTAAACTGCTATAGTTGTGATTCAAAACTTCACGTGACTTTTTGGCAGCATGTGATTGAGGTAAACCAAATGTAAGCTTGGTCGTCTGAGCACCTGCACATGGATCTAGAGGTCAAATCTTGTCAGTGTTGAGTCAGCTGTGACCTTTCTGATTGATAAAGGTTGAATCATTGAGTTGGGAAGTCAATGGTAATGGGAGCAGAGCCCATTTGAAATGCTTTGCAACCTTAATTAAGCAATTGGTCAGTAGACGGTCACTCTAAATGGAGCTAAAAGATTCCACAACCTCAAACTTGTAGCCATGTTTGGTTTGTGGTATGAGTTTTATACACAGCCATTATGATATTGTAAAATCTATTTATTGTCTAGAAGACTAATTGAGTAATTGAATCATTATGCAAAAGAGTGACGTATGGATTAGAATATATCATTAAACAGTAATCTAAATACTAAAATGTAAGGTATGCGAAGCTCTTGGCTCATGTCAGACTTTTAAAAAAGATATTCCCATTGACATTTAGTAGACTAAGGTCTGGACCCACCTGGTTTGCATACACCAAGTTGGGGGTTTTACAGCCTGTGAAAAACTGCACACTTTAGCAGCATGTACCCAGAATATCTTTGCTGAGTTAAAAACCTGGCACAAATTGGTCAGGCAGCTATCTTACAGATGCTGTGTGCTCACCCAGACATGGGTGATAATATTGGCCTTACGACGTTATGCTTCATTCTTAGGCAGATGATGAGGAACTGGGTGGAAATTCTGATTTAATAAATTTGCACTTGTGAGGCGATGCAAGTTTGTAATCAGGACCTTAGTAGTATCACCGATTCTTTTGGTTTTACAGAACAGTAATTTAATATATATGTTTAAAAAAGTGTACTCATTCAGTTTCAGTGAGTACAAGGTCTGCGATGGATTATTTACTCCCTATTCACCTCATTCCCGATACAAATGAAGAAAGCTAACACACTGTTTCCATCTGCTCTTATCAAAGTGCGAGAAAATCGCAATTGCATAATGCACATTAAACCTGGACCTAAGTAGTTTCCTAACTCTTTTTGTCAGGCTAGCGCACCACAGGGCTTGATAACAAGTGGCCTGGTCTCCAATCCCACCCAGATATGGACAGCCCATCCTGGGATTCTGCTGCTTTACTGGAGTATTGAAAGAGCAGTGGAGAGGGTGGATAATTTAAAAATGTGTCCAGGATCGAACATTGCCTTATGTGGGACACATAGAACGAGGTTCTACTTTAAGCTCTTCTGTATCATTGGATGCTTTGTTAGTTTTGCGTCTGCCTTAACTAATGGCCTTACGTTTGTCCACCCTCTCTCTCTCCTTTCAGGTTAATCATATGGCCTAAGGCAGATTTCGTTTCCTGTAGTTTGCGAAAATTCTGAAATCTCTTCTTGCTAGAAGAAGCCTAATCTGTGATAGATGGATATAGGGCTGGTTAAAGTGTGGTCCTTTAAATCCCCAAGTGTGGCCCTCCAGATGAAGCTCTGCTCACGGTATCCAATGTTTGCACAATGCATCTGTCTATAGAATATAAGACAAATTATATTGCCGATGCAAGTCGGTGTGCAGACTCTTATGGTGGCAACATTAATTGACTCCAAGCAGCATATATTGGTAAATAGAGCTATATACCAAAGAAACCAAGGGTTCATGGCCCCAGGGGTAATCATTTCTGGCTACAGAAGAAGATATTCAACACATGTGGACTTAGAATGACATCCTCTATTTTAAAAGGGAGGTCAGACCCATTTTTGAGCAATCCCTCCTCGCCTCCACCTCTCTGTAACATATTTACTGGAGGGGGTTATTTACCTTTGAGGTTTGTAGGGAAGGGAGTATTGCGGCCTGCTTTGCACAGTCATAGTTTCATTCCCCCGGTACTCTTTTTGGCTCCTCCATGTTTCTCTGTCAGGTGAGACGTACCCAACCATGGCTGAAGATGTTTACATGAGAAGTAGATTTGCTGAAAGATACTTCAGGGCTAGAAGGCTCCTAATTGGTTTTGTTAGGAAGCCGATATGCATATGCATTTATTTACTGGAGATTTCTTAGGGCATGTATGTAGAACAAACGTCATGTCACTTTGAGATAAACAATGGCAGTAGACACATACACAACGTTAGTGTGAGTTTACAGATTAATAAATCCACCTTTGAGATCCACTCTGACCGCCAGGTGGAAAAATGTGTTTTTCAACGTCTTCATGAAATAGTGGTTTTATCGAACTCTCAATACTCCACTGAGGTTCTGTTCGAATTCAACAAATATTGTTATATCTTCTGCATTGACAACAGCAGGAAAATGTTCTTTCTGTCTATAGTGGCTTGTCATTTTGCTGAGGTGCTTGGGAACTCTGGCTCAGTGTGTTTCCAGGTTCTAAGCAGTTTTTGTTGCAAAGTTAAACTCTGATCATTTGGAAGTCAATGACTGAAGTGATTGTGTTTTGCGACTCATCTGCTGCAATCCTACAAAGACTAGTCAGGTGGCTAGGTTAAGAACTAGTTCAAATTGTCTCATTGTCTTCTTGGGTGTCTTCGTTACATACTGATTAAATAGTCCGTCCAAGACAACGCTGGCGTCTGGACTAGGTTTGTCTTGAACTGCTACCCCTCTGGTCAGGGTAGTGTGCAGGACACAAGATGGTTCAACAATGAGTATGAGATTTGCAACTAATGGTATAGCCTGGGATTGCTTCCTCTTGCAGTGCGAATTGCCTGTTCCTTGCTATACTATAGAGTACTGAATAAGTCAGTAATAAGGACAGTTATGCATGGTGTGCTTCTAGTGCCTAGAAATGGAATAAACCATTAGTGAAATCTAAGCAAATTGATATTTGAAACTGAGGTCTGCAGAAAAGCTCAGACTTCTAGGCCATATTGTAAACGGATTGACTCAAAAGCTAATGAACAGAGCAAATAGATGAGGGTAGACTTTTGTAGAATGAAGATACCCACCAATCAAAATGTGTATCAGGGTAACCAGCATAGTGAGGTTCATGATACTTTGCATTGCCAATCTCAAGTGGTCATTTAGTCATGCAACATGACTTGCTCTGAAAAAAAAAGATATTTGAAAATGATGATGATGATTTGCTCTGAATGGCTACGTTAAAGGTAGAAAAAATATTGCCTGTGGGCGTATATCGACATTTAGAACAAATATCTGACTTTACGGGAACTTACAGAGGATTCCAGGACTACTCCTGGGAAGATGTACCTATACCAGGCCTAGCTCTGAAATCGTTTTATGAATCCCAAAGTTTGTAACATGCCAGGGCATTTTAACATGTGTAACTGTGTATGGCGTCCATATACATAAGCACAAATACCTTGCAATAGTGAATTGCATTACTTTTTCCATGAAACTGTTCATTTATTAGCATCATTTAGTGTGGGCCATGCAGCCTTCCTCTACAACGGTAATAAATGCTCCTATGACAGAAACCTGGGATTTATTTGAACTTTGTGTGCATCTGGTGATGTATTACCAGATGACCATTCCCGTGGCCTAGTAATATTTACTAACCAATCGTGTGTGTTGTTTTTCTCATCTAGCGGACGTCTACGTGACACTACAGTACCATACCACCACGTTGACACTTATGGATCATGTACATACCATGTTTGGATATTGTCACTGTGCAAACAGCGGTGGTTGACATATGTCATTCAGAACAATCTAATCATACTGGTGAATTATGTTATATAACCAGAAGTGAGCCACAACCGACAGTAACGCCATTTTTTGTGAAATGCAGATTTTTAAGCAATGAAGAGCGTAAAAGACTATGGGCCATATGTATCATTCCAAATTGCGATCGCAAATGTCCAAATTCGCAGAATTTCGGTGTTTGCGATCGCAAGTGGACTCAGTGGTATGTATTAAAGAAAAAGTGCCTCGCAAAATTTTGCGATTGCATTTAAGGAATCGCAAATTGCTATTCCTTATATGCAATGTAAGAAGCACAGAAAAAGTGCAATTTGGCCTTAAGGAATCGCAAATTACCACCAACTTCAAGTTGGTGGTAATTTGCGATTTCTCTGAAAAATGCACTTTTTTGCATTTTTCAAAGTGCCATGTGGCACACATACATGGGCATGTGCATGTATGTGTGCCACATGTGCACACATGCACATTTCAGGGGTGCAACAGGGTGTCCTTTTGACACCCTGGCACCCTTGAAATTGCATTCTCAATTTGCGATTCTCTAACTGAGAATCGCAAATTGAGAATGTCTTCTCCTTCATAGGCGCATAGGAATGAATGGGGAGGTATTCCTTAATTGCGAATCGCAATTTGCAATTCGCAATTAAGGAAAATGTAGGATTCGCAAAATTATTTGCAAATCCTACATACATAGCGTTTTGCGATTCTCAAATAGCGATTCGCAAAAAAATCGCTATTTGAGAATCGCAAAAGAACATTGTGATACATATGGCCCTATTTTAACAAACTAGATAATGAGGCACAGATGGTGTAGTTACCCAACTAGATATAACTGACTTTACGAATAAAAGAATGACTTGTCCTTCGGAAATGCGAGCGTCTGTCTAACCTACAGTTTACTTATAACTGCCACGGCGCGCGCTCAGGTCCCTGTTGGGACTAGGGAGTTTCCTGTAGGGAGTGCTGTTCGAAGCACCCCATCCGCTCACAGCTCCTCGAATCTGCTGTTTGTTATCAGCTCCATCACCCACGGGCAGGTGTCAGATGCACAGTGGGCACAGTGAAAAAACACACGACCAGGGGACATCTTGCTTCATTTGCTGTTGCTTTCTTAATTGGTCCAAACACAAGCCCCGTGAGCGGCGATAGTTGATATCATACCCTGGCCTTAAGTAAATTACACATTAACGCAGCCTGAGGGTAACCAAAAGGGCAGAACACTGCCCCCAGGGAGTTTAATTAAAAGAGACATGCAGTTGACCCCTACAAGCAACTGTATCCCCACCAGCTGACGTATTTCTTTTTGGAACTAGTTACAGAAAACAAATAGATGTAGGGCAGCCCTGACGGCCTAAAGACACATTCCAATGACCTTTGACACGGCATTCAAGAGCATATTTTGATGAAGGGTCATTTTGGGGCAGAGCGTTAGAAATATATATACGGCTCTCGTTGGACAAAACGAACCAAAGTTAATATTATTTTTTTTTTAAACCTCTTTTTATTAGCATGTTCAGGTCAAACAACAAGCAGTTACATAGAAGCGTCTCCTTAGCAAGTCAATGCATTCTCACGTGTGTAGCACATATGTTCTTTTCCACCCTCTTTTCACATGTTTTCATTGAGTGCATTCTGTGCCCTCCGTGTGCTAGCAGTATTAGGTCGATTTCTCATCCCCATGGCAGACTATTGCGTAATGTGCAGTTATCTGATATTAGCTTTCTGATGTTGGCCAGGGTCATTTTGCTTTTCAGTTCTCTGGGGATTTAGCAACAGATAGGATTTTAGGGGCCCCCATATATCTCTAGGTTTGGAGGTCAAGGCAAGAGTTCTGAGTATGTGGATAGTTGCTCCTGGCAATATACGAAGTCATATAGGCAATCTTTAAATTTGGGAGCCCTCCCATGTCCCAATCTACATTCCACTCGTCGTTTGGTCAGCAGGAGCCCCAGTGAGACGAACCGCCTATAGGGTGCCTCTATGCTCTCTGTATAGCCTAGTAGCGCCGTGAGCGGGGTAAGGCAGATTTGTGTGTCTGTCATGTGTGACAAGGCTTCTTCGATCTCCTCCCAATACTTAAATACTGGGCCGTAAGACCATGCTAGATGGAGGAAGTCCACCCCTGCCTCCCAGCATCTGTCGCAGCTATCCGATAGTCGCAAGTGATGTCGGAGCAGCCTCGCGGGGTATAATACGTTCTGTGTAAGAACTTAAAATGGATAATTCTTAACCGGCTGCTGGCAGTTATCCATCCTGTCTGTTGGCAGCAATATTGCCATTGTACGACCTCTAAGGGTGTGCCCAGTTCTGTCTCCCATCCCGTCCTTGATACGTCCCACATTTCAGGTTGGGCTGTTAGGGTACTGCGATAGAGCCTCAAAACCGTATCTGAGGGGGTAGTAGCCTGCAGTATAATGTGCATTGGGATCAGGGTAGGAGGCTCAGTCGAAAAGTCTGGAGTGGCTGCCTTAACGTTTTGCCTTAGCCTAATCTACAAGAATATCTCCATGCTGGTGGGTGTGTTTCCCCCCCAAAAGTATTCTGTGAGTCAAAAGCTCCCCTCTGTATATATGCCACCCCATGTGTATGTTAAGGCAGCTAAGCATCCAACGATAGGCCACCTCCTGTGTTACTGGGAGTAAAGAATGATAGGCGACCCAGTATTCGTATACTATTCCTCCTGGACATCGCGCCCAAATCTTCATTTTTCAAAGCTATGACCCTCAGTAGGCCATCCATTTTGTGCATCTGATCTCCTCTTTGGGAAGTGGAGTCCTCCAGTTCCGATATTCTGTGCTCTGCCTCACCTATCCTCCCATCGGGGTTTTCTAGCATTTGGTTTATGAAATCCATGCAGGTGCACATGGAATCCATTTTGGATTCTATCGATGTGAGTCTGCATTTCATCGATAGCAGGAGGGTTTTCATATCCCCATCCCCAGCCTGCTGGTCCTTATCCGTCACCGCTGCCATGGCTGCGGCCTGTTTTTGGCTCTGGCTATGCGCTGATTGGTGAGGTTCAAAAGGCTGTTTTGACTGCCTGCCTTCTGCTTTGCCCATCTCCGTGGGTCACAGTGCCCTCACCTCACTAGCACAACGGTTATGAAGGCGGCATTGTGCCGTAACGTCAAGTCGGCTTCTGATGTGGTGTTCAGCGCAGATTTACCTCGCTTGGTAGGCCCAGGCTTTCACTCCACTCCTTCCAGAACCTCAGAGGGGCCCCACCAATTCCAGCAGGCTTGTTTATGTCCCCAGCAAGTGGAAGTGGTGCACCAGTTTCCCTCAATGTGATCCCACCAAAGGGGGTTCAATCAAGCCTGCAAAATCGTGCTACAGGCCTGGTCACTAGGAAATTAGCAATGTCCTAGCAGGGGATTTGCAGATGCTTTTTCCCCTTAACACCCCCCCCCCCCCCTTAAGGGCAATTGTGTTCCCTCTTTGGGCCTTTGAGAGGCACTCTCACTTATGTCTTCACCGCAGTAACGCGACTGTTGCTCCTCCACGGGCTCGCAATTGTGGCCTGCCCAGTGGTCATCTTGGGCGATCTAAGATGGCGGCCCGCCAGGGTTTCCCCAAAGGCCCTGCGCCAAACTCTGTGGTGTTGGCCAAGCATCTGGGTCTCTCTGTCCCTTAGCCGAGCTGCTACCTCCTGTTAGCGGTGTCCTGCGGGGTGTCTCCATTGTCCTTGTGACCCTTCTGGGTGAGCCTGCACTTCTCCCCACGGTGCCTCTAGATCCCGGAGTTGACCGCGACTCTCCTCCCCAACCCAGTCTGTCTCCGTACGTCCTTGATAGTCGGGCAGGCACCTCCGTCAGCCAGCCCCACGGAGATCATAGCCATTCTACTTCTGGTGGCTGCAGCGCGGGTATGGCTTGTCCTCTGTTTCTCCAACTTTGACTTTGTTGGCCGCTCCGGAACCCCATCTAAGTTCCGTAGGCCTCGCCGCAGTACCCCCACGAGCAGCTGTTGCGCAGCTGGACAGCACAGAGCAATATATTCCTCCTCCTGACTCAATATTACATCAGGCTATTCCTGACATTTTTTGCCATCTTTTAGGGCTCCGGGGACAGGATTATGCTGTTTTGTTGTCCTGGACTGCAGGAGCCTCACATGGGTGCGGCCAGCTTGCTGGCCCGCCCTCTAGCGCACCCCCTAAACCATAAGGTATTTTACATTCAAAATCCCCTGAAAAAATACCTTCCTAAGCAGGAATCATTTAAATTTGTTTTGACTTTGACAATTTATGACGCAGATGCTGCAAACTGACTCGTCGATTGGTACTTAAATAAGAGGCCTTCTTGTCACTTTATCGGATTCAGATGAAAAGATGAGAAGCTGTGCCTGTCATAACATGTGAGCTAATGCTTACAAACAACCAGCTGTGTCTTCCAATGCCGTTTCTGTGAGACTGGGAGATCCATTGAAGCCTTGCGTCTCCTAAACCATGGTCAAGACAACATCCAGTATCGATAGCACCTTGGCCGTCATTTCTATATCTATATCTACAACTGAAGCCAGTAGACAATATTAGCAACTAGTTGTGCAGTGCTGTACCAAAGAGAGTGAACCATTTAGGTGAGAGAAGTGTTGGGATGTTTGCCAAAAATGTCCAGTATTGTGTGTCGCCCAAACCACAGGCATATTTCATCCTGTGACACGAGAGATAAGTCTCCATGATGGGGTTCAAGGACAGGGGACATAAAGTCTGCCTCCCATCTGAGCTGGAATAGAGATAATTTGAGTACTGAATCCTTGGCTCTTCCTGCAAATAAAGGAGGTGGTACGTTGATCCAACAGTCAAGGCTCCAAGACTAAGCAGCAACAGGTTGGCTCTTTTATTTATCACCATTGCACTGCAGGTAGGGCAAGGGGACAAGACAATCTGCTGGTGCTGAGCTCTGATAAATACAATGTACTACTCTAATGGCATGACTGAAAACAATTGGGAAGAGTTGCCAATGCCTACTATTTCTTCTCAACAGCTTTGCGATATCTTTCCATATTTTGTATTAAAATAGTGAAACCACAAGAGGGTTTTGGTTTCTGCTATTTGGTATGATATATCTTGTGCGAAAGCTTTGCAATCTGGATGGTGTCAAAATTCCTTTATTGCTGCTAGAGGTTTGGGTGCCTTAGGTCCTTTTATGTTGCTAGGTATTTAGCGGGGTGTTCTGCTATCTCATACTTTTCACCTAAGGTATTTGTTAAATGCATTTCTCATTAGGTCGCTGAAAGCTCCTCCTGAACCCCTCCAGCACTGTCCTTACCTGTTTCTACTGCTGCTGAGCCTGCTTTCTCTGATCCTTCTCTCCCTAAGCCTGGTCTATTGCTGATTGTTAGCTGATTCTAGCCCTACTCTCGCTACACTCCCCTATTATGGTATGTGGGTGCCAGACTTGGTCAAACACTTTTACAGCTAACCGCAGTTAAGATCGAAGGCCTAGTTGAATATCTAGCTTCTGTCCTGGGGTGCTGGGGATAGGTGGAGGGTCACAGACAGAAGGTGCCTTTTAAATATGTTGCAATTCTTTAAGTTTGCTTTCTTACGTATTTGAGCCTCATAAATGCACCAAGCAGTCGGATGACCTACTCGTGGTTGACCCACGTCAAAGTACAAATCATAATGCCAAAGTGGCACCATGCAATCACCCAAGTGCATAACTACCAGTGTGTATCATGTGAAGGTGGCACTATATTGTGCCACTTAGTATATGCAGAACTGTCTCATGTGCCTGTTTTTTGGCACTGTACATTACTTATTTGTTAGATAACTGGGCTGTGCAGCACATTTTTTAGTAGGAGCACACAAAGATTTTTTTCTCCAAAATAATGCTTTAAGAAGTGCCTCATTTTTGCCCATTGTAAAAGTTATAAAGGGGCATGGTTTACCAGATAAATAGTAGATAGTCTGAGTTCTCTGTTGTGACTTAAGAGTGGGTGGATGGATGGATGTGTGTGTGTCTGTGTATGGGTAGTTTTACAAATGTGCCTCACCTGTATTCCAAACTATTATCCCTAAGCTTACCCACCACCAATCCCATTCCACAACTCTTTCCCTATATTGCATAGCCAGTCCGAATCCTTTTTAACAGGGTACACTGTGTTTCTCACTTGAAAACCATAGTCTCATACTCCCCTAATATTATTGACTCAGATATGCTGCGGATAATATCACGCTCACTAAAATATTGATCTGCAACAACAGTAAAAATCATGTCAATGTTCCTGAATTTTCAAAATCTTTGTGGAGATGGGGTGGCATCTTTCTACTGGCCCTTACGGAACATTCTGAGTTGCACCGATGCAGCTTTCAACATGGTCGCTCCCAGGTTTATGCAGGCTTACCTTGGCGCCAAGTCCGGCCTCAGGCTTCTGCTCTCTGATTTTTGGATGTTAGGTCCATGCCTTGTAATGGCAGTGATTTGAGATACGGGTGGAGGTGGTTCTGCTTGGCCGTAGCATCATGTTTGCTTATTGGCAGTTGGTGCTATTCATCTGGCCTGCTTCCTGAGGCACGGAGTGTGCATACAGTGTGATGTGGTATGCCGCAAGGCATTACTCGCTGAAAAGGTCAGGCCTGATTTTTCATTTTTTGCAGCTGACCCCAATGCTACATGGCTTAAAGATTATTCCCAATATAACATGAATCAATTGACTTCATGTTCCTATAGGTCATTTCCTGTCTTTTCAGAGATATGAGGCAGCATACCATTTTCACACCTTTCTCCATACTGATCCTTGTACCTCAATCCTTTCTCAGGCCTGTTGTGCTTGTCTTTCTTGTGCCATTTTTCTTCAGTTCTATTGCTGGAGAGTTTTTGGGGCATATATATCAAGCGATTTTGTATTCGCAAACGCTGCGATTCGCAAGAAAACAGCGTTTGCGAATACAAAATCGCAAAACGCGATGTATGAGCCTTTTTCGCATCGCACTAATAAGGAATCGCTAATTTTGCGATTCCTTAATTTTGCGTAAGCATTTAAGGAATCGCAAATTGCGATTCCTTAAATGCTATATAACAAGCACCCAAGTTGTGCGATTTCTCCTTAAGAAATCGCAAATTACAACCAACTTCAAGTTGGTGGTATTTTGCGAATTCTTTCAAAAATGCTCTTTTTGGCATTTTTCTAGGTGCCATGTGGCGCACATTCATGCCCTTATGGCATGTATGTGCGCCATATGCGCACACATGCTCATTTCAGGGGTGCTTCAGGGTGTCATCATGACACCCTTGCACCTTTGACATTATTCTCAATTTGCGATTAGCAAATTGCGAACCGCAATTTGAGAATGACTTCCCATTCATTCCTATGGGCCTCCTGGCCCATAGGAATGAATGAGAAGATATTCCTTAATTGCGATTTCGCAATTTGCTAATCGCAATTAAGGAATATTAAGGATTCGCAAAATATGTGCGAATTTTTAAATACATCCCATTTTGCAATTCTCAAATAGCGATTCTCAAAAAATTGCTATTTGAGAATCGCAAATACGGTTTTTGATACATATGCCCCTTTATGCCTTGCAACTTTATCCACCTAGTTATTGTGACCCTTTACTGAAAACACCTGATCCAGCGCACTTGAATGCAGTGAAAGAGTAAGGTGGAGGGTGCAGTCCATACCTCTACTAAACTGCTATGGTCTATCATCAATTTACTGATAGTTTTGCAAGTAAGACTTACCTTGTATCAAGTCTTCTTATAAATACACATCTGCAACAAGGCTTGTATAGCAATAGGACTGCCGAAACTGCCTTTCAGGACTCATGAAGGCTTTTGCTGAAGGCTTAGGACACCCCAGACAATTATTGAGATGGATATCTCTGATACAGCAGTGGGCGTAGTCTTGTTACAGTTGCAGCCAGGTGATGGTCTCGAACATCGAGTGTTATTTCTATCACATGTTCTGAATCCTTGTGAGCAAAAATCGTCAGTCTTAGACAAGGAAATTCTGGCAATGAAATATGTCTGTGAGGAATGGAAACATCTTTCAATGGGTTATCAACAACCTTTTAAAATCAGAACTGACCACATGAGCCTACATTTCTTACAAATTTTGCAATACTGAAACTATAGTCAGTGGATGCCTTCTCCAAAATGGCTCATTTTGCACTACTTAAAAAAGATTCCTTCTGCAGTAGAAACTGCAAAAACATTTATTTCCGAAAATTTTCATTTACATGGCCTACTTGAAGTTATCATTTCTGACAAAAGGTCTCAACATATCTCTTGATTTTGGAAGGCTTTATGTTCTACATTGGGTATTTAGATGTTTTTATCTTCCAGTTACAATACTGAGCCCAGTGATCTGACAAAAAGAACAAATCCGAGTGGTGGAGCAATATCTACAGTGTTACAGTCATACCAGTCAAAACAATTGGGCTACTTGTCTCTAGCTGAGTCTGCATTCAACAATGCTACTCATTCTGCAACTAAAGCCTCTCCTATTTTCTGTCTTCAAACTTTTCATCCACATTGCCTTCCTCCCATTGCACAAATGTTTCCTTTGGAGCCAGCAGCAGTAGAGTTCTTTCATCATCTCAAAGAGCAGAGAAAACATATAGCAAAGAAGCTTCAGCACTCAAAACTTGCCATAGGAAACAGGATTCATCCTTGTGGAACAACACCTCCCAATTTCCCTTCCACAGGTAAGGTCTGGATACCTTCTGGCTTTCTATGGCTCATCATTTACGATTCACGGTCAGACCAAGATGCTTTGACATTTTTTATCTATTAGCAGATGAATCATGTGGCCTTTCGTTTGAAACTACCTTCTTCCTGGAAGATGTATTCAGCTTTCCAATTCGTCACAGTTGAGGCCATATTTTACTGATCATTATAATGGTACTTCTCTACCTCCATTCCTGGTTTATGGTAATACGGAGATTGAGATCAGTGGCATTTGTGACTCTTGCCTTTCCAGAGTTCATTTACAATATATGGTTCATTGAAAGGATACCCTCCTAGTGAAAGATTATGGGTTACTGATTCTTCTGTTCACATGGCAGCCATGTTTTGTCTTTTTCACCTTCCTTATCTGGGTAAGCGCGCTTTAAACATGGTTACCTCTGGGCCTATACGGGCTTACGTTCGCACAGATTCCAGTTTTTGACTGCACCACCACTATCTCAGGCCTCTGCGCCTGCTCTGGGGATTGCTTTCTCACTCTACTTTTCAGGCACACCTTCCATGCCTTCTGATGGAGACAGCTCATGAAGTCCGCTTGGCCCTGAGGTTGTGTCTGCTTGCTAAGTGTCAGCGCTTCTCAGTGGGCCTGCTTCCTGAGTCTTGCAACGCACTGTCTAGTGTAATGACAGTATGCCAGAAGGTAGCACTCGCTGCAAACGTTTTCCCAAGGCAGATTTGGGTGTTCCAAACGTGTCGATTTTGTGTTGTTTTGCCAAACAATCAGTTAGTGTTTTTACCGAAATGTGTACTATTGATGTTTATTGAATTCTGAAGAAATTTTCATTTTTTGGATAATGGTGCACTAAAGGATGGTTAAAAAGTTCGATGTTTGGTTGTGCCCCTTGGTTTAAAAATTGATAGGGACAGTTCAATACCAGGAAGGGCCTTTTTTGTGGTGCAGTGTGGTTTGGAAGTAGTGAATGTGGAATGAAAGATGAGTGGGTAGAGAGAGATTGTGGTCAGTGATGTATGAGATGAGTATTGAGTTGTAAATTCTGTATATATTTTTGTATTTGAATGTTTTGTAATTGTCTCCAAAAATCAAAAAGAGGTATTGTTTTGAAAAAAAAGAAAGAAAGAAAAAAAAAATTCTTTTGAGAACTAAAAGAAAGGCTAAATTGATATTTCAGGCTGACATAGATTTTTTCATGCGCCACAGTTGAGATTTCATAAAGGAGTATCAGTACTGGCAATTATATTGTTTTGTTATTCGAGGGCCCAGCCTTACAGATTGGAGCCAAGACCCATTGTTGTTCTTCTGTTAAAAAGGAAGCATCAGGAGATTCATCCTGTAGCAGATCATAGACATCCGAAAAATGCTTAGCTAAGGCGCGACAGTTGAGGCTTAGGAGTTTCATGTGGGTGGATTTAAAAGGTGATTTTGTGCACACACTCGATAAGAGAATTCAGTAAAAGCGCACAGGGGACTATTTACAATATGCCCCCCTTTCTGTTTTTTCTACCCCTGAAGGTACTTCAAATAAAATTGAAATATAGCGGAGACAACACAATCTGGATACCACAATCCTGTAAGTCCATTTCCCAATGTTTCCTCCTAGCTAGAGACAGTGAGGTTTTTATTTTATTTTATTTTGGGACAAATTTTCTCATTTTTTGTCTTTGGATGTTTTTGTGTTTTATACACAAACTTGGAATTCAGTCAACCAGAGATCGGCTGGTTGCATTTCTAATAAGAAAAGGTAAGCAGACAAACAATGGTGGTGTATGGTGAACAACATAGCTTTTTCTGGGTGCTTAGTAAGATGTTGTATTTCTTCTTTTTTCCAGCTGTTGTGGTCCTGAGGAGAACACCTTAAAAAAATTGGGTGTTCAAAACGCGTCGACCTTGCGTTGTTTTGCCAAACAATCGGTTAATGTTTTTTCCGAAATGTGCACTATTGATGTTTATTGATGTTTATTGAATTCTAAGAAATTTGCATTTTTTGGATAATGGTGCACTAAAGGATGAGTGGGCAGAGAGAGATTGTGGTCAGTGATGTATGAGATGAGTATTGAGTTGTAAATTTTGTATATATTTTTGTATTTGAATGTTTTGTAATTGTCTCAAAAAGAGGTATTGTTTTTTTTAAAAAAAGGAAGAAAAAAAAAACTTCTTTTGAGAACTAAAAGAAAAGCTAAATTGATATTTCAGGCTGACATAGATTTTTTCATGCGCCGCAGTTGAGATTTCATAAAGGAGTATCAGTACTGGCAATTGTATTGTTTTGTTATTCTTTTTAACAGATGCAAAAACAACAGTTTATGGACAGAATGCAGAACAATGTCATACATTCACCCCAGTATAGAGATCTGGGCCTAAATCCATCGTTGTTTTGCTCACCATGCCATCCCAGTTTGAGCCCAGCCATATGCAAATCAGTCTTGACCCTGTGCCTCATGGGAACAGTCCAGCCCGACACGTCTCTTTTAACAGGGACATGGCTATCAGCGGACGTGGTGGTTGCACCAGGTTGGGTGCTTCCCCAGGGTTTTAGCATTGTGACTCTGAATAGAGAGCCAAGAGGGGGAGGTATTGCAATCGTTTTTAAGTCCTGCTTCTCCTGTACCTTTGTTAAAGAGTTCTTGGTCGGATGTGCATGCGCGCGCTTTGGGATTGGGTTCAGCTCCAGCTACACCATGTCCAGGCTATTGATATACTGCCCGCCAGGACTTTCTAAAGTGTTTAGGGTTGCACTCGTCGATATTATAAGTTCCTTGGCTATGAGAGCCGCCAATTTCAGCGTTATCGGTGATTTGAATCTGCATTTCGACAGTTCCCATGATACGGAAATGGGATCTTGCGGCGTGCCAGTTGCTCCAGCTGGTCTACGGTCCCACCCACTCTGCGGGCCATTTGTTGGATCCAATCTTTTCTAATCTTCCTTCTCCCACGGTCCACTGCCCTATTCCGGTGTGTGGGTCCGATCATAATTTAATATCTATGATACTCTCGGGCGTTGTGCCCGCTCGGAGGGTGTCCCAGAAGCTCTCATTTAAGCGTCCCTGGCACAAAATAAATATCAATCAATTTCACGGCCCCCTTTCTACAACCACTTTCAGCATGCCAGATGACCCAGATGTGGCCGACTGAGCATTATCTGATTGGATCCTTCGCTCCCTGGACTCTCTTTTCCCTGTAAAGTGGTCTAAAATCCATAACACCAAATCTAGTCCTTGGTTCAGCGATAAGCTCACCACCCTGCGTAAAGTTTGGAAAAGGCTGGAGCGAGCATGGAGACGGGAGTATGATCCGATTCTGAAAGGGTGTTATCAGGCAGCCGTTAAAAAATATCACAGGGCTATTCGGACTGAACGGGCAGCATACTTTGCGGAAGAAATTAGGAACAGTAGCAATCCCTCCAAAAGCATTTTTTCGATATTGAAAGATCTTAAATCATCGGCGGTTCCTATAGCGCCCTTGATATCGTCAGTTGAGCAACGTGAGGTTCTTGCCTCCTTCTTTGTTAAGAAGGTGGAAAATATTTATAAGACCTTTCCTCAAACTGCTATGTGTCCTGCCCCTGTGTCTAGATCTCCTCCTACGCACACTCTGGCCGTTTTTCCGCCAATCTCTCTGGATGAGCTGTTTGTTCTCTGTAGCAAGATCATATCCGGTTCTCTGGCTGGCCCCCTTAAGCCTGAACAATTCATGAAATCATTACCTGTGCTCCTTACACCTCTGGGCCAGGTGATTACTCTGTCCCTGTCTACGGCAGTTGTCCCCAGGACTTGGAAACAAGCTAGGGTGGTTCCATTGTTAAAATAATCTAACCTTGACACAGCGAAACCCGATAATTTTCGTCCCATCTCTCTCCTGCCTTGGGTCTCTAAGATCTCTGAGGCCTATATTAATTCCATTTTGATCGATTTCTGGAGGATAACAACTTACTGGACCCCTCCCAGAATGGTTTTCTTCCAGGCCACAGCACAGATTCCGCTCTCCTAGCGGTGACCGAACATCTGAGGAGGACTCTAGACAAGTGTCCCACTTGGTACTGATTCTATTAGATCTCAGTGCCGCGTTTGACAAGGTCTCCCACCAGATCCTGTTGCAGCGGTTGGAGGAGGTGGGCATTGTGGACTCTGCCCTGGATTGGTTTGCCTCCTTTCTTGCTGAGAGGACCTTCAAGGTAGCAGCTCTCCCTTTTGCCTCTATGATCTATACTACCAAACATGGGGTGCCACAAGGCTCAGCTCTGAGCCCAACGCTTTTCAACTTATATGCCCAACCGTCAGCAATGATGGTCAAGAGCAGAGGGCTCACAGCAGTATCATATGCAGATGATACACAGTTAGTAGTTGCACTCTCTGATGACTCCGCGCGGGACGCTTGCAAGTTTCGGAGCGACCTCGAGGCTGTTGCTGAGTGGATCACTGCCAACTGTCTCCAGCTCAATGCCAGAAAGTCTGAGGTCTTGCTGGTAGGGAGAGATCCTGAGCTATGGAGCGAACGCTGGTGGCCTGCCACCTTGGGTTGTACACCCGCCCCCAAACAGGTGGTAAAATAATCTAGGTGTCTGGGTGGACTCCGCTCTTAGCTTTCAGACTCAAACTAAGAAAGTGGCAGGGATCTGTTTTGGCATACTGCGAGGCCTTAAACTGCTGCTGGGGTTTTCCAGCCCGTCCATCAGGCAGGTTATTGTTCAGGCCTCCAGCCTGTTGATATTGGACTATGCTAGTTCACTCTATTTGGGGAAAAAACAAGACTGAAATTCTGAGATTGCAAAGGGTCCAAAATGCTGCTGCCAGAACCCTTCTTGGCCTGCCTAGAACTTGCTCTACCACAAGCGCTATCCACCGGCTACACTGTCTGCCTATGGCCACAGAGTTTAAGTCTCTTTACATTGCTTTGAAAAAAATATATTTTTCTTCGCCAGGCATTCTGGCCAACCCGCTTGTACCCTATATTCCTTCCCAGCACCTTTGCTCGATGGGGCAGCATCTGGTGGTTGTTCCTCGGGTGAGGAGGGTGCATGCCGGCGGGTTTTCCTTTTGTACTTTGGCAGCCAAACTTTGGAACGCGCTACCTATACATAGTCGCAGCATGAATAACTATCTGGCATTTCGTAAGGCAATCAAAACGTACCTCTTCCCTCTTCTATAGGCTTTCCCTCCTGTCAGTAGCCTTGCAGTTTCTGCTTCAGCGCTGGGACGCCCCTTTGCTGGGGCAGCTGTGCGCTTTATAATATGGTATAACATAACATAACAGTCATCAAAAAAGTCTCACCGTCCAGTCATTGATATTCTTGAAGTCTAGACACCCGATCCACAGCTAGAATCCCCCTGTTGATATTTTCAACCCCCTGCAATACAAACTAATCAAGTCCATTTACACGCTGCCACTGAGCTCCATCAGGAAATGTTGCCCTTGAAGAACGCTAATGATAGCATCTACCATTTGAAAGTTTATGGTAGATCACTGGAAAAAACATTGTCACAAATCCATACTACAGTCTGATTGCACAGCTTGTCTGTCATGTACATACCAGGGCCTATAAATTGGCATGTGCCAGAGCAAATAAGGATTACTTCTCATTGAAGTGAACCAGCTATCAAAAGATGTTGTCGTCCATCTCACCACCTAGTATTCTGGCTCCCTCAACTGCCCTCTTCTGTCATTCTTTATGAGTACAATCAATACTCTGAGGTCTTGCATTAATTACCTCCTACACTCCTCAAAACTAGATATCTTAGTCATAAATTTAAATAGAGGAGAAGGCGAATTGTAGATGACAAGTACTAGGTAATGGACTGCCCCTTCCAAAAACAGAGTGGACTTTCTTCTGAAACAAAGAACAGCAGCACAAAAAAGGGTATATGAATGGGAATCAGCCACTGAGACTTGACAGAAACCTAGCCGCAGGACAGGCACCAGTGCCAAAAGAGTGTCAGGGCCAGTCATGTGGTTGAACGTTCTAGAACCATCCTGACATTATCCTCCAGGCCTTCTTGTGCAAGTCCACTCAGCCTACTTGCACTTGTCTTCGTATCCGACATAAGCAATATTCTGGAATCCTTCAAAACATACTTACCTCCTTAGGACATTGGCAACACCAAGGTCATCAACCTGGTCATCTTTGCACTGACGCCCATCATGCCAAGTCTAATTGCATATCAGACATTAATTAAAGGACTGTATACATTAGCTAGCATCAGTAGAACAGCACTGCCTTGGTTTATTTTATTTCTTCAAAACCACAACAATCGAGTCAAAGTCGGCCCACTGCTCTCTACTACTGCTGTCATCAAATGTCATGTTTCCCAGGGCTCAACCCAAGACCAATACTGTTTAATGCTTACAAGTCCTCCTTTGCTGTCTTGGTCTTCTTCAGGATTGGCTGTCATATGTATGCAGGTCTCAGTTACACCTCAAGCTTGAAGATGAACTTGGCAACCTTCAAAATGTGTCCCCCCTGCAATTTACAGGCTTCCCCTTCCTCTATATTAGTCAGTTGAACTGGGGACCCTGCCAATCCCAGTGGATAAAGCACGCAACTTGGAATTGCTCCTTTTCTCTGATGTAATAATTTATCCTCAAATCAATGCAGTCTCAAAAATAGCTTATCACCACTTATGACAGCTAAAATGTTTTTTGCTGATGTTACAAGGTTCTCAGAAAATCTCCTTAATGCTAACTATGGTCATGTCCTATTTTATTTATGACATAAGCTTTTACACAGGCATTCCAACTACATCACACTCAAAACTCCAGAGAGTTCAAAATAATTCTGCAACTCATTTGTTGGTTAGTGTTAAATGATCGGATCACATCACACTGACTCTAAAATCTGAGCATGGACTACGAGTAAGAGAAAGAGTGCCCTTTAAAATGTTTTGCCTTGTACGTAAGGTACTGCATGGTTGCTCTCACAACTATCTTGCAAAATGCATTTTTCCTTACCATCTGACCAGAGGAGTAAGGCCCACTAACCGTTTCTTACTGATGACCCCACCATTTCGGTACAACAAGACTTGATCCTTTCATTCCCATGGCTTCTCTCTGTGGAACTCAATACATCCACATCTTAGAATGGAAAATGTCCATCTCAAACTCAGAAGATCTTTAAAGAGCCACCTCTGCGCTCCAGCGTTCTTGTAATCACCTCTATGGCAGCACTCTCAAACCTGATCTCTAATAACCTGGTTAGACGCCTGAGACTGTTTTTCTTTCTTCACCCAAGCCTTCAGGACTCTTGATATCCCTACAGCTTTGACATCTTTTTGGGGACATAATCAATGGAAGATATCTTCAAACATTCTCCGTCTGGTACTGTATCAGCAGGCGTCTGGAAAATGCAGCAGTCCCAAATGTGCCACTTCACGGCCACAGCACTGTGGTTTGTAGCGCTTTTACTAACAAACCTAAAAATAAATATCTTTTGAATTCCAGTACGATCAAGAATCTTTGTATTAGTATAAATATGGCTGTGCTAAGGATTGTGTTAAGCCGCTGACTCGCACAATGGAAGGGAAATTCAATATCTGACAAGCAATAAGCCCTTCAGCACTGTTTGATAGTTTGCTATACAAGATCTATGAATCCAAGCTGAACAATCAATAATTTTATTGAATTTTGATGCAAGATAAGTGGAAAAAACGTTTTTGTTATGTGCTGATTTTTTGCATTTACCACCAAAGTATTGCACAGAAATAGATCAGAACTAATACTAAATCGCCCTCAAGGGTTCTTATTAGTGGTGGTTGAAGGTTTGAGCTACATCCATCAAGCCTAGTATATTCTGGAAACTTCGATTTGCTTCAGCGAACCACGGGGGCATATTATCAAGCACGGCGTTAAAATTAACGCCGCTTTAGCGGCAGAAAACTGCCGCTAAAGCGGCGATAATGGGCTTGATAATATGCTGCAGAGAATTCCAATAGAAGCTCATGTTGACACCAGAACATGGGCTTCTATGGGAATTCTCAAGGGCATATTATCAAGCCCATTATCGCCGCTTTAGCGGCAGTTTTCTGCCGCTAAAGCGGCGATAATGTTAACGCTGTTTCTTGATAATATGCCCCCACAGTTTCTCAACTGTGAACTTTTTTGCCCTAGTATAGCTAACTCTAGCTCGGCACCGCTGTCCTTGGAGCAGAATACCTGACGGGCAGGACATCCTACTTCTGGATATCCTGAGGAGCGTCACTACAGCCTCTCTACAGCCAGGTAGGAAGCACATTAAGGCGGGAGCAGATGGGGATGGGTGCCAACCAGCCAACGGTGGAGATTCCGGAGTTTGGGTCAGAAAGGGTGAGAGCAGGCGGTATAAGGTGATACTGTGGCCATGCGTACGGTCCAGAAACAGGACATAGAGGACTGGTGCTGAGTGGGGCAGTCCAAGCGCCCTTCGGCGGTTTTCCACTGCTGCAAAGCGCTTTAAAGTAATGCCTATTTTTCTAAATGCTGCAAACTTCACACTTCACAAAGCTCACCAGTTTCTTTTTTTTTAGCATTTCACTAAATATTGAATGGGAGGCCTTTGCAACTTTGCACACCTCTGGTTTTTATATAGCGTTAAGTCGTAACCCAAAACAAATGCATTCGAGGGGCTGGGACCAAAAAGGCAGCGGGGGGGGGGGGTTCTTTTACAGGACTGTATATCTATTTCAAGTGAACCCTAGGCCGCACACTCGGTCTACCTTAGAGAGTTTGTGAGAGAATGAATGTTACCTAGAAACGCAACTCATTCAGAGCCTTTGAGAGGCTGAGCTGACATTTTAGAATCAGACAGATTTGCCTCAGAGATCTCTGCAGTTAACATTAAAGCCATCTTCCATACACCTGGGGTGTTTGGCCCTTTGCGTGTTTAATGAATGTATCTGGTCCATGTAAAAAAGGGACGACGAGAAGCTGACAAGAGTTTGACACCACAGTGGCCCAGGCAGCAGCCCTGTCAACTAGGCACAACTTGCTCTGTATTATGAACAGAGTAGACATCAAGGGGCATATCTACAATTACGGCGAAAAATAAACCTAAAGCGCGCTTAGCGCTTTGTTATTTATCGCCGTCTATCTCTGTAATTACTCGCCCTGGTAACGCGTTATTAACAACGCGTTACTCCAGGGCGATAAAGATTCCAGAGATAGAGGGGAAATCGCCGTTTTGCAGGGAACATCGCTGGTTTTCCAGCGATATACCCTGCAAAACGGCGATAACCTTGCTGATACGACCCAGAGGGTCGTATCAGCATAATCCACCCCAATGTTAGGGATAGGTAAGTCTGCTTTTTAGCAGGTGTTAGTTTTTGGAGAAAACAGTGGTTTTCTCCAAAAACTAACATGTGCTAAAATGCTGGGGCAGCCTTGTAAATATCGTGATGTGAACATCAGCGATATTTACAAGGTTGTCCTACCCAGTGACGCCCACTTTGCATCTCATTAGAGATGCAAAGGGAGGCGCTGGGTAAAAGGGTGCTAACATGCGCTAATGCATGTTAGCACCCTCTTGTTAATATGGCGATAGTTTTATCTCCACTTTTTTGGCTTTAAAAGCCAAAAAATCGGAGATAAAGCCCTTGTAAATATGCCACCAAATACCTCCGCACCCGCTATAGACAAACATCAATCGAACAGAAATGCTGTGGTGTGTGGTTATACATTCGCAGGACTCATGAGAGAGCTGGGATGCAATATGGACTGGAGTTCAGCTAACTGAATACAGTGCATGCTCAGACAGTATGCGCATGCGTCGTTAGCAGTGCCTGGCCGATGTGATCATCAGTCAAGTCTCTGACCAGCGACGCCAGGAGCGAGCGTGAGGTCAAAGTTGAGCCAAAGGTCCCTTTTGCTTTTGAAATAGACAGCTGAGTGAGTCCTTTGGCGACGTGGCCATTGTTCATCTGGGTTACATTTTAAATGAATTCCGAGGTCAAATAAAATTTCAAGGGACAGCGTGGGTTACCAAAGCGGGAAAGTAGAACAGAGCATGGCGTGGAGCGCGACAGAGGTCGCGACAAGCCCCATGTCGTGTGCTGCGTCTGACAGTCAAATTACCTTGATAAGGAAGATGTTTTTCAAACGCTGCCCTTGTCAGCTCTGACTCCTGCATCAACAGCTATCCAATGAATGCAAGACTTCGTTTCACTGGGGTGATCTGCTTCAGTGATATAATGTAAACAGAATGCTGGGAAGTTCTTCTTGCATATACTGTTGTATAAACTATTTAAAAAAAACAAAAAAAAACTATACCAGAAGAGCGGAATGAGGCAGCCTTTAAAGTGTGCACTGCGAAGGGGTCGACAGGCAAGCAGGGGGCAGTGACATTGAGGTTTTCCATTGCTGTCATAACAAGCAGAGGTTTATCTACAAATGAACAACTGTCTGTTCTCTGGGAGGTCTGTGAAGATGCGCTGCTTGACCAGAGCACGGCCTTACCGTCTCTAACAAACCCACCAGGACCCTTTGTACTAACAATGAATGCGCAAACAATCCCTCTGCGGGGCGCTGCTCCCCCCTCAGCGCGCCCTGGTTAATGTTATACGTTCAATTCAGCGTCGGCCGAGTGGAAGCGATTCACAGGCACATGCGTTTAAAATGATGGGACCCGCAGTCAATGCTTTAATTTGAGCCGGTGGTTGCAGGTGGTGGAGAGCACCGGCGCTCATTTGTGGGGACCGATGCTTACTTGTCTTCATCAGACCTTAACCGAGAGCAAGTGCGAGAAAAACACAAGAGGAGGAAGAGAAAGATGGAATAAAAACAGTGACAGAGGGAGAGCTCAGGTTTGAAAGAGAACTACTAGATTGAAGTAAACGGGCAAGGAGTGTGTATGGTGGTGGAAGGAGGCATAAGGGGGAATCACCACTACGTTGTTATGGTTTACAGAAATCCCGACATTCGTCAGTGCCAGCTGCTGACATCTGAGTAAAACTTTGGGCACCAGTACTTATTATTTTACAGATTAAGCACTGATGCAGTGCAGAACCTATACAGCACTACACATATTGGTCCCCTCGTGAAGGTCGGGTCACCTCAAGCTTTCAGCCCCCGACCCTCAATGCTAGCCTTATTATATGCCAAGAATAAGGACATATAATCACACAAAAGAGATGGGGTGATGGTAACGGACTCACCTACTCCGGACCCCCAAACAATACTTTTATACACCAGAAGGAGTAGGGAGTAATAAAAAGTGTCCTTGTGTTGTCGGGGCACGTGCCGTGCGTCTTAATACTGCCCTCACTCACGCAGTTGTGTGACATGCTTCATCATAGGGCTGCTACCAAACACCCCTGCGCAGCCTACGCCTGGGGTGGAGCAATAGGGTAGGGGAATACCTCGGTACCTGAACAACGTTTTTAATCCTGGCAGGAGGGTCCAGAAATAAAGTTTAGGCACAGCGACACCTCCGAGCTAGTTTTAATCTACACTGCACTTTCACTTCTGGTGATCCCAGTCACTTTAGAAATCATTTGTTTCGCTATTGTGTTGTGTTTGTCTTCCCCTACCCTTTTGCTCCACCCAAGGCGTTGGCTGCGCAGGGGTGTTTGGTAGCAGTCCTGTGATGAAGCATGTCACACAACTGTGTGAGTGAGGGCAGTATTAAGACACACAGCACGTGCCACCAGGACAGAAGGACACTTTTTATTACTCCCTACTCCTTCTGATGTATAAAAGAATAAAAACATGTCATGGGCTACAGCTCACCTGGAAATGGCTATGGTGGACTACCCTTCGGGGACCACAATACATGGTTACGAGTTAATCTACAGTTTCCTACCAGCTGTCCTAAACAACTAGGACCAGAAACCAGTTATATTGGCATGTCCAAAATGTGTTAATTGTTGTACAAAAGCTTTAAATGATTTACTGATGTTATGTTATTGTATATTATGCTGTGCAATAGTATTATGTTATATCTTACTGGGGTATGCTAAATTGGGTCATGTTTTGCCATAAATCATGTTAGCTATGCTTTGTTGTGGTAAATTACCCATGTAGTGTGCTGTTATGGTATATTATACTGGACTATGCTATGCTATATGATGTTATGATATGATGTGGTACTGTATGGTACTCTACAGTATGTTTGGATATGCCACTTGTGCTATGTTACTCTATGGTGTATCATGACATACTTTACACAGTGAGTGTAGTGGCTGATGGAGAGAGGTACCGAGGCAGTCACATACTGAAGCAAACACAACAGAAAAGTTGCAGCACTCCGCCCATCATCTTGTTGTCTTTCCTGTGTTTGCCTTACGTGGCCCAGGGTTGCCCAGATGTGGGTCCCTTGCTCACTTTGCCACTGGATTCAAAGTAGCCTGGCTGATGAGGGATGATACCCCGAAACCGGTCCCAGACTGATTTGCATTTGTCTGGGTCCAAACTGGGGTGGCATAGTGAGCAAAAGAACGATAGATTAAACCCGGTAAAAACAACAGAAACGTTTCAGCACTCCGTCCGTCATCTTGTGTTTGCTATGTTTGCTCGATGTGGCCAAGGGTTGCCTGGACGTGGGTCCCTTGCTCGCTGTGCCACTGGATTCAAGCAAGCCTGGTTGATGAGGGATGATACCCCGAAACTGATCCCAGGATGCTTGTTTCTGGTCCAGTGTGGACCTGGCGTGGTAGTCCGGGCTGGATTGTTCCTATGAGGAGCAGGGTCAAGACTGATTTGCATATGGCCGAGTCCAAACTGGAGTGGCATAATGAACACAATAATCATGGATTAAACCCAGATCTCTTGACTGGGGGTGAGTAGTTGAAAAGTTTCAGCACTCCGTCCATCATCTTGTTGTGTTTGCTATAGTCACATACCGAAACCTGAGACTGAGAGGAAGCAGGACCTAGTACTGAAAGCAAAGCACTCGCAATTGGGAGTGGGCCCACAAAACAACTCTGCTTGGTACGATCCCAGACAGTAACTGTAGCAACGGCGGAGGCACTGACCTGCAGACCACAAGGTCAGGCTTGAGGACTACTGGTACAGACCAGAGAAGTGAAACCAGCACCCAACTCTGAAAAAATCGAAACTGACACTACCTTTATCCCAGGTGAAGCCTACCTGATACTGTATCTAGTTTAATACTTCTACCCTAGACTTTAGGGGATACCGGCTTCCTGGTCAAGGTGCCAGCAGTGGGGAGCGGTTATATGTAGGTAACCCTGTGTGGTGTACCGGTTGATCAATGTGTGACTACAAAGGACATCACCCCCTCCTTGACCAGGAAGCCGGTATCCCCTAAAGTCTAGGGTTAACATATTAAACTAGATCAAGTATCAGGTAGGATTCACCTGGGATAAAGGTAGCTTACACTTTATAACAACAATTGTCTGTGTGGCTAATGGAGCCACTTAGGCTAGTTAAGGGATCCATAAGCCCTGAAGAATGCCCCAGACCAAGGCTATAGTTGATAGGCAGAAACATGTTGGTAGATAAGAGACGGGTCTGAGCCATAATCTTCTGTATACCTGCTCATTTTTATTTTAGCTTTACCTGGGGTCCTCACCAATAAAGGTGAAATACCGAAGAACCCCAAAATATTTAAGTAAGTCTGGATCCCGCCTTGTCCAGTAGTTTTTAATCTAAGAATTCCCTCCGTTCTTTAAGTCTTTGAGGAGGTTGAGTCCGCCCTGGTGGCACTGACCTACCAGGGTGGGAAGAGGATGCCAATGATGAAGCATGACACTATTATGTGAGTGACGTTTCCTCTTCCATAAAGGATGACTTTCCTCATAGGCGTGACAGTAGTCCCGTGATGTCCAAACTCTGGATTCCTGATTGTTTCTGTAACATCACAAAACAACATATCTTCTATCTCTTTTTTCGTTCCTTGCACTGCCGTACTCATTTTTGTGTTTTCATTGATACTGCGGGGGGACGTACGGTGACCTACCCTCCACCTCTCTGTTTATGTGCTAGATGCAAACTGACAGTAGGTCATGATGAAGGAGTTTGCCACCATAGTAACAAGAGTATCAAATATGGACTCAAATATGTTAGACTTGTCAGCAAAATGTTAAATATTTCATTCCACAGTAGAATCCTTCAACCAGTGCATAGAGCTGGTCGATAAGAGAATCATTGATTGGACACTGCTGGGTACATCCCTGGAATGGAGGCAGATGGCGCAAGGTCACTGAGCTTGAGGTCCACTCCCAGTGAGCTGAGATTTGATTTTATTGATTCCCAGAAGGAGTGGATGGGCCAGATATTATCAAGTTCCTTATCAATTCAATACCCAAATGCTAAATATCAAGTTCATGGAAACACTGGAATTCCTAAGGGTACACAGCGTTTTATCCCGGAAACCATTATGCCAAAAAAGCCACATCCCACTATAGCATGCTTTCTTCAACATCAAAATGCCAGAATTGTCCTAAAATCAGCCATGCAAAAGAACCGCCCATTTCGATTCGAAGACCAATGTATTTACATTTCACCCAAGTACTATGCAGAAACTAGGAATCAGGAGAAAGTTCCTGGCTCTCATCCAGGAGCAGCCTGTGCAGGTAAGAGCGGTGGGGCTGGGTGGGTGGGATTAGATGCCAGATTAGCATTCTCTGTTCATGTCATCTGTTGTGAATAGGTTCTTTACAGGTCTGCAGCACGTTTACCCCAGCTCCCTTTGTTATGCCTCAAAGGGACCTTAAATTGGTTCTTACTTTCTTGATGTGCATTCCCTTTGAGTCGCTTCATTCTTGTCTTCGTCAGCTCCTCACCATCAAGATGACCTCTCTGGTGGCATCTTGATGGTGAGGGTTACATCTGCTCAGAGGATCAGTGAGCTACAAGCACTATCATATCAGGCTCCCTACATTTAGTTTTTCCCAACAAACTGGTCCTTCGGACTTGAGCATCCTTCTTGTCGGAGGTAGTCATTCCATGTAGGTCAGTCCATAACTTTGCCTACTTTTTATGCTCTGCCTCATCTCTCTAAGGAACAGGAGAGACTAAACTTGCTGGACCCAAAAAGAGAACTGTCATTCTATCTTGACTGCACAAAAACGTTCTGGGTGGACAATCAACTCTTCGTGGGGTATATCAGGGCCAAAAACGGGACGGCCATATAAAAATGGATCATTTCCCGAAGGTCCAGGCTTTGTATTGAAATCTGCTATGCACTGGCCAAGAAGCAACCCCTTGAGGGTTTGCATGCTCATTGCACCAGAGCAAAGGGTGTAACCACTGTGTTAGAATGTGGAGTTCCAGCCCCGGACATCTGCCTGGCAGCAATTTGGGCCTCTCTGCACACGTTCACTAAGAACTACTGCCTGGACAGTCAGGTTTATTCGGACGGGCGCTTTGCTCACTCAGTCCTGCAGGACTTCTAGGAGTGAAATTGTTTCCAAGACCCACCTCTAGGGAGGTATGGCTTGAGTATATTAAGGAATCTGCGGCTAGAAGTCTCTATCAGATGACCAAGTTACTTACCTTCGGTAATGCTGTATCTTGTAAAAACTCTATCTAGCTGCAGATTCCTTCCCGACTTACATCCTCCCCACTTTGCAAACAGATTTCTAGGGACATGGCTGTTCCCCTTTCACAGTCCTAATTTTACTCACCAGTGGTCAGTGTTCTTCGTGGCTCTGCACTTCAGGCATAGAAATTCGCAAAAAGAAACTGACGTCAGCACGCTGGGATGGCACCTATATAGGCACAGCACACGTCACTTCCGGTGCGGCCAACAATGCCACGCAGAGCCAAATGACGCCACCTACCAGGGTGCAAGGGTACTGCTCACAAATTATTTTTAGATCTAGTCTGACACCTGGGGATAATTCTAAGGTAAGGAATCTGTGACTAGATAGAGTTTCTACCAGATAAGGCGTTACCAATTGGTAACTAACTTATTCTGTGGGGCACATACGTATGGCTCCACCTGATTGAATATTTGCTGCTACATGGGCCGTTATCGAGAAACATAGTGTACTGCAACATACTGGAAGGAGGTGTAACTGATCACGCCATTGTGTCCCTGGGTTTAGATCTGGGTCATATATTATCCACACTTACCCAGTGGTGTACATGTGCCACAAACTACTGGATGCCTGTGGACAAAAAAGCTCTTCAGTTTTGCTTATGCAAGTTCATGTTAGTGTTACTGCCCCCTCATTTTAGATGTTGTAGGCAACTGGGAAACTGACCTGGAGAGGCCTCTTAATGATTGAATAGGCTATGGCCAGAGAATATGATCTTCACCTATCTGCCACTCTACACATCATCTAGAGACAGTGAAATAAGCACTTCACTTTTATGTTCACAAAGGTTGTGGAACATGCCCTCATTAAACTGAGACAAAGGCATTATGGGCACGGAGAGGTGCCGGGAGGCTCCTAGTGGCGGCATCAGCTGTAATCACAGACGTCTATATTAGTCACCTGTAGTCCAGAAGTCCATATGCTCAAGCCTACCATAGACATAGTAGATGCCTTTGCTTCTTATTATGAGACTTTATACAGCAGAGAAAGCCCTAACTCACAGACAAGCAAATACTGCTTTATTCAGTCTTTACACTTGCCACTCCCGAGTCCCACGGGGAGGTGCCTATAAGATGAGGAAATAACAGAAGAGCAAATATCCCAGACAATTAGCAACCTCCCCACCTGTAAAGGAGAGGATGGGTTCCTAAGAGAATTCCACAAAATTGGTAAGGCGATCTTAGCACCACTCTTGTTTGCAGCTTTTAAAGCAGAGACCACAGGTTCACTGGGATCAATCTACAACTTAGCCATGATATCCCTCGTTAATAAATATAGGCATGAAAAATGTAACTAAGGTGCTGGCAGATCAGTTTCATAAAATCTTTCCATCCCAGATATATAAGTCACAAGTTGAGTTTGTGCCTGGCTGGACATCTCGGAATCAACTAAAGACCCTGGTGCATGCTGTGTGGTGCACTAGAAATTTAACAGAAGCAGCGCTGGCGATGTCGCTCAACAAAAAAAAAGCTTTTGAAATAGTGGAATGAGACTTCCTCTTCCAAATAGTCGCCAGAGCTGGTATCATCCAGGACCTCATCAAAAAAGTCAGTTGGCTATTTACAACTCCTGATGCGAGGATTACCTGTGGTAACTTTATATCTCGCCCAGTCAAGATTCATAGAGGAACCCATCAGGGGTGCTCACTCTTACTTCTTCTCTTCCTCCTCGCCCCAGGACCACATAACATGGCCTAGTCTTAGTGCTGTTGGCTTCTCTGCCCGCATAGTTGCAGGTTGCACAGCGTCTGTAGGATAATCTTAAGCGCCAGGATACCCGTCGGGTGACAGAGCACTATATAAATTCATATACAATATCTGCTGCACTGCATCAGAGCAGTACATTATTCCAGGGATATTCACGCAATCATAGTGCCCCATTGGCAAATAAAATCTTGTGTGTATACTCATTGCATTGAATAAACCGAAGTTACTAAACAAAATAGAAGAAACTAAATAGAAGTTTCCTCTATTCCATTACATTAGTTTGCTCATTTTCAGAGGTGTATGGGTATAAGATAGACTGGAGTAGGTGTGAAACATTACCTTTATCCAGGCGCGTAGCTAGGGGGGGGCGGTGGGGGCGGACCGCCCCAGGCGGCACTATATTAGGGCGGCCGCTCGGCACTGGTGGCCCGTTGCGGCTGCAGCCTTTATAATTTATTTAGGGACACAGTGAGTGTCGCTAAATAAATGATAAAGTCTGCCGCCCGGCCGCGGCCGCAACGGCGCGCGCGGCCGGGCGGCCCAGTTTAAGTGCAAGCAACGCGCTGCGCACTGCGCGCACTGACCTACTTGGTTGAGTGCGCCAGTGCGTCAGCGCCCTGCTGCAATTCCACCATGGTCCATGACCGTCTTTAATCTGCCCGCCGCCCGCGTATACGTTGCAGGTTGACTGGTCCCATCCCAGCCTGCTCCAGGGCCGTCAATCTTGGAGAGCGCGCGCCAGCTACAGCGCTACATTTTTGCCCGGCCCTCGCGATGAGAACGTAGCGGTGACGCGTCACGCGCTTCACCACTACGCACTCTCGTGAGGACCCAATTTGTGGCCTGGGGCAGTCTGCTGCGTGGATAATTCGTTTTCTCTGCAGCGCAGGAGAAAAGCACCTTTCCTGACCCCTGCAGCTGCTTATCACATCAGGCTGTGACACAAAGTTTGACGTAATGGAGTAGTAGGTAAGAGAATGTGTGACTATTTTCTTTTCTTTTTAAAAATATGCGCAGGCCCAGCAGGACACGTACTTCGTGTGCGCTTCATTTAAACAGTTTTTATCATTATCATGGCTGATGCAGAACAACAATAAGACAATAACAAATGTCCCAATAACGCTGGTGATTAATGATCCGCAGGAGAGCAATAATTTGTCTGTTAGTAGTTTTTAAATGCAGATGAACTGTATTTTGTGTGGAAGCTCAGTGGGTTGCTGCCTTTGCCACAGAGATCCTTGTGTTACTTGCAGTTCAGAAGTTACAATCCTAACATAGGACAGTGACCAATGAACTGTCACCAAAGAGCTGCATACAAACATGAATGGTATAGATTTTTTGTTTTGTGATATAGTTAGAACTTCCTCAGTCTTTCATCATTCTAATGTTGCTAAAATGAGTATGTTTGGGCAGATACACATTTTTATCAGTAAAGCTGACCCCCATGGAATACTCTTTAAATCCTAAGGTTGTGTTTCCCCAGACCAAACCCTCTCAAAATATACTGCCCACCAGTATGGATGACATGTGATTCCTACACCTTGTAATCCTCATTGGTTTATGTAACATTCCCTGTAGACTGATTTACATACTTGTATGATTCATTGTCTCTGAATAATGTGTTTGTGGTGTAAAGTGCTGACACACTACACTGATATGAGTAGCGCTAAACAACAAATGCATATGAGAGAGGGGCTACGGAGCGATGAGGGGCACTGGTGGAGGGTGGCAGTGAGGGAATCTGAGGAGGAGGTAGTTGGAGGGGCTGTGGAGCGATGAGTGGCACTGGTGGAGGGTGACTGCAGGGCTCGAGTCGGGGTACCAGGTGGGTGGACGGCGTCCCCTCACTTATTTTAACGGGAGCTCGATTACTGGAGCAAATGGAGCCACACATTTACTCTTTGTGCTCTCTGGGGCGAGATCGGAGCTCATTCAGAACGCTGCTCACGCACTGGCTTCTCTGATGCAATGGCATCTAAGGGGTGAGCGAGGGGAGGCAATGAGTCTGATGGTGCAAGCCACCTTTCGTGACATCACTTGCTGTTGTGAAGTCAGCGTCCCCCCCACTTCTTTTTTTAGGACTTGTGCCCTGGGTGACAGTGAGGGAATCCGAGGAAGAGGTTATGGTGTGGAGGGGGAGCTAGGGTGAGATGAGGAGCACTGGTGGAGGGTGGCAGTGAGGGAGTCTGAGGAGGAGGTCATGAGGGGGAGAGGCTACAGAGAGATAAGGGGCACTTGTGGATGGTGGCAGTGAGGGAGTCCAAGGAGGAGGTCATGAGGGGGAGGGGCTATGGGGAGATGAGGGGCACTTGTGGCGTGAGGCAATGAGGGAATCTGAGGAGGAGGTCACTAGGGGGGCCATGGAGGGATGAGGGGCACTGTTGGAAGGTGGTAGTAAAGGTATTTACGGAGAAAAAGGTTATTAGTGTGGTGCCAAAAAAGACTTTCGCATCAGCGCTAAAGCCGACCCTGTCATGGCCTTTCTGTTTTTGTTTATTTAATTAGCAGTCAGGTCATAAGGGCTACTGTGGAACATACTTTAAAGTGCATGCTAATTATATTTACTGCTTCATTCAATGTTTTAAGTTTGAAGGTGATTTTACTCATGTTTTTACCGGGAAAAAGCAAAGTGGAGCCCGATGGTGCCTGATATGGGGCTGGGGCCCAAGGTCAGCTGTGAGATAAGGTGCACTGGAGAGAGGAGTAGTGGATAATCAAGCCTGTAAGGGAGAGCGTTGCCGAGTCCGGGGTCAGGTGGAGGTAGTAATAAAGAGGGATTCTCCCTGAAGGCTCGCACAGAGGGAGCCTGTAAGGGAGTGCGTTGCAGAGTCCGGGGTCAGGTGGAGGTAGTAACGAAGAGGGATTCTCCTTGAAGGCTCGCACAGAGGGAGCCTGTAAGGGAGTGCGTTGCAGAGTCCGGGGTCAGGTGGATGTAGTAATGAAGAGGGATCCTCCATGAAGGCTCGAACAGATGGAGCCTGAGTAGTATCACATGCCTGATACTCCCACCTCAGAAACCTCCTCTTCCCATCAAAGGAACATTACATGGAAAGTGATAATATTTAGAAAGAGATTTGGAAAAGAGTGAGTTTTACTGGTCCTATTTTTCTTGTTTCTTCTGAATATTCAAGGAGTGCCGCAGCGCCGGAACAGTTTGTCCCGGGTCTTTCTCCCTGAAGGCTCGCACAGAGGGAGCCTGTAAGGGAGTGCGTTGCAGAGTCCGGGGTCAGGTGGAGGTAGTAATGAAGAGGGATTCTCCCTGAAGGCTCGCACAGAGGGAGCCTGTAAGGGAGTGCGTTGCAGAGTCTGGAGTCAGGTGGATGTAGTAATGAAGAGGGATCCTCCATGGAGGCTCGAACAGATGGAGCCTGAGTAGTATCACTTGCCTGATACTCCCACCTCAGAAACGTCCTCTTCCCATCAAAGGAACATTACGTGGAAAGTGATAATATTTAGAAAGAGATTTGGAAAAGAGTGAGTTTTACTGGTCCTATTTTTCTTGTTTCTTCTGAATATTCAAGGAGTGCCGCAGCGCCGGAACAGTTTGTCCCGGGCCTTGGATAGAGTTGAACAAGTTCCCATGGCCCCCACAACTGTGTTTAAGGATTGTGATCATAATGTGTCGCCCCTCCCTGTATTTTAGCTTTGGGCCCCCAGGCAGGCTGTGCACCATGTGTGTGCTGAGGCTGCTGTGAAGGAGAGATGCACTATTACAAGCTGGTTTTGGGTACCAAGAGCACATGTCTTTTCATTCCCAGGGAGTTGGTTGCTGCTGCTTGGAAGTAATGACAGGGAGCGACCCCTGGTTGTTGCCTTTGGGCCACCAGAGTGGGCTTTGTATCCGGTCTGTGTTGGCAAGGTGGAGCTGACTGACCCCTTTGTGCTGCGTTTTGTTTTAAGGGCACACAGTGAGTCATTCCCTGTGAATAATTAATTTGCTGTTTTTGAAAGATAAAGACTCACAGGCTTCGACACTGTTAAGTTGGTTTTGGGTCCACAGAGCACATCACATTTGTGCAGGTCCCCACTGCTTTAATGGGGGGGACCATGATGTATGGTCATTTAATGTCAGCTGTAGATGAAGGTTACATGAACAGTGTCATGTATGTGCATGTTTGCATTGTGTTGAGGGAATTACCAGGTAATTGTTCACGCAGCTCTCTGATGGATGTCACATGCGGTTTTTCTGAGTTCCCAGATAGATCATGCAGTCTGTGTGTTCTCTTTTGTACTACCAGTCACCGGTGTATTCAACTGTGTAGCCTTGGACCGTGTCTCGGACCTCTTTGAAGTGCATGCCCTCTCCCCCCCACTCCTCCCCTGGGGGGGGGGGGGGCGGCAATCTGAGGAATAGCCCCGGGCGCCACAATCTCTAGCTACGCTGCTGCCTTTATCTGACATCACAACCCAGGTGTTAAAATAAAACACACCACACAGGGAAGCCAAAAATAGCAAGCAGCATAGCCAATAATTACAAGACAATTGTCATTTGAACTGACAGCTCACATGTAATGTTTAAATGTATGCACAATTGAACAGTTGCCATAAATTTTCCCCTCAATACAAGTCTATGAAAAAAAATTGAGACGTCATTGAAGCAGCGACACATGCAGACGTCATTAATTCCTTAAAGTTTTGCTTCTGGTTGCCGATATCGAAAGCAAGGCTATGCTTTACTACAAGATGCAGGAAATGTGCAAAAGTACTGCCTCAATTAAGATGTGTCTAGGCCTACTATAGTCATACATTTAACAATTATTATGAGGTTAGAAGGCACTTCAGAATAATAAGAAAACAACATCCATGTTTGATTATAAAATATGTCAGTGCGTGTTATGATATACAGGTGCAAACAGGCATTGACTTTAAAGCTACAGGAATACAAGATTATGTTTTCACAAAGGCCAGCCTCCGCTTCTATGATATGAGATAGATATCGGCTGACCTAAAATACCTGGAGATATCACTCAATATGGGACTGCACAATATGGCTGAGGACAATATTCGACCCCTAACCACAAAGACAAAACGATTAAGATGGCGGTGGCCCGAAGATATAATAACGCATTGGGCATGCTCCCCCTCCTGGATTGCACATCCATAATTTCTCAAATAAACACGGACATAATACAATACTTCTGGGACGAAAGAAAGCCCAGGCTAAGGTCAGAGACACTCTGGGCACACATGTCACCTGGTGGTATATGACTTCCACACATGGCCTGATATTATTTAGCAATTCACATGTCAGAACTAGCATACTATCAAAAGCAATCCGGACAGATGGGTGAATTTAACAATATCTCCCATGCATACTACTTTTAGGAATTACTAGCGAATCTTGATAATCTAAATATTAAAGTAATGTTCCTAATCTGGAACACGATAGATACACTGTCAATTTAAGATCAATCCTGTAGTACAGCGATTGCTTCCTTGTGGTATAATGCCAGTATCCTGGTGAGAGTCAGCCATGGATGATCCAACCAAGGAAATCACCATTAGAATCAGATGTTACTTAATGGGGACCTTAAAGCCATTCCCACCCTAAAAGCAGATTCTGGACTTGACCTTTTGCACTGTTGGCAGTCTTCCAGCTCCAACATTGTTAGCGGGGGACTTTAGGCCTACCTCCCATAAAACTGCCAATTTTGCCTATTCAGCTGACTCTTCGGTCATGGGGTCACTACCTGAGAGTAGTTTAGGGACTCTGCATCACTATAATCACTGAACTAATGTCAAATGCGCTGGAACATAGCTCCAGCATTATTGAGAGAGAGCTTGGCAATGGGATTATAGTCATAAATACGGAGTGCTTCTTTTAGAGGAGTATGGCTATTGTTTGAGGGAAAATAAGTTAAAGTTCCTACAGTGAATAGCCTCCACAACATGTACAGGACACTGCAGAGACTGGATAGAGCTGGTCTCCTCCATCATTCATATCACTTGACCCACATCTTATGGCAAAGCCTGTCTATTCGAAACGGTTGGCGGCAGATCAGGACACGGGTGTCATGGGTTAGTGGCCGTCTTATCTCTCGGCAACCCCAGTTAGCCTTGTTACACAACATGTCTGTAGTTGTCGAACTCACTAACCACAGCCTTAAATGACCGGTGTCTACCAGGGCAACTGCTGAACTATGCCTTTTAGGCCACTGGTGGCAAGACAACACACATTTTGGATGAATGGTTGACAGCACATTGCATATTATATTGGGAAAAGGTCTGCTACAACGCAAACTTCCAAATGGAAATTTGTAATATGGTATGAGGTAATTTAATTGATTTCTAATAGCCCAGAATAGAATCCACCAAACCCGCCGGTTCCTATTCTTTGGCAGATATAGAGAGGAGTATGCTTCCTGCGATTCAACTACGCCGTCAGATGGATGCAGATCGCATTGAGTGCAGGCTCTATTGTCCCTGGAGCCACTCTCTGACATCAGCTTATACCACGCTAACATATGTGATCATTTCACAATGATTCCTATCATTAGACACCCCTATCAAAGTCTTGGAACTGTGATACTGTTCAGTCTGTGTACACCCCTGTTCACTTTTCCCCTTATTTGTGCCCCCATTTCTACCGTAGTTTGGAGTGGAGAGTCCCAGACAAGATGCAAGAAGTAAAACTGGCATGGGAGACAGCTGTAGCCCTTCAGAAGGCTAGCCGGAGGTTAAAATGGCGGCCCAAGACCTCGCTACCTCAGCAGAGCTCTGTTTAATCCAATATAAATACATGCACAGAGTTCATTTTACACCAGAGCGCCTTTGGAAGATGCTGTAAATGATGCACTCAGAAAGGGCATTCATGTGACGGGGCATTCAAACTAATTAAAAAATACTGGGCTTCCATAACCCACACCTAGACAAAAGTCCTTCAAGTCCCCATTGTTCTGTCCTGAAAATTTGCCTTTTTGGGTATGATGGGGAGGAACGTTTCCTACAGAGCGTCAGGACTCTCATTGGGCGTAGGTTTCTTTAATCTAAGTGGGACATCATAAAATAGTGAATGTCTGCCACAGCCCTTCTCATCCAAGAGGGGAAACCTCCATAAAAATGCAAACATTTGGGACCCGTAATGACCCACTTTGGGATCGCTTTGTTAATTAGCTATGTGCTCACACTGAGAAGGTGTTCTCTTCATATAACGCGGCATATTGATTATTTGGTCATTTGGGCAAGTATCCATGTCATACTAATTGTGCCATTCGCTAATATTTATGTTTATAACTGGGCAAATACTCATTAAAAAAATTGTTCAAAAAAATATTTTGCTGCCTCTAAATTTTCTTGATGGATCACTTAATGGATTGATGAATCGCTCTGTGGATGATGGCTCAAGAATTAAAAAGCACTCTATTTCACACAGGATGCCAATTGATGGAGCAGGTAAAACAAAATGTTGTATACCTCCTCTAATTTGCATGAAATTAATTACGTAATCGTTCTAAATTTAACTTGCAATAACATGTTTGCAGTGGAAGTGCTATTAATCAACCTTTACACCTTGATAAACATAAAGTACACGTGGGACTAAATTGCAAATTGCATGGCAAAATTAATTAATTAACAGTGGTACGCAAACTAACCTTAGATTGTGGTGAAATGGTAAAATTGCATGATTTATGTTGCTTTGTGATCGTTTGTGCTTTAAAAGATATCAAGTGGTAAGTATTATTGCTTTAAGGTTGCTACAGCTAGGAAAATACTAATATATAATGGGATTAGTATGGGTTTGAACATCAGAACTTTCATTTCTATATTTTAATTGCTGTTATGTCTATTTCTGCTGAAGTTGACATTCGGGCCAATTAAGCCGCAGTACCCAAGATGGCGTTCTCTGAAGCAGATGCTACCATGTGCACGTGATGACTTCTGCGCATGCCCAGATGGCTCTTGAAATCACAAGGTAGCTTGAACTCCTGACATCGTGATCCCTGCCAAGGCCGAAAGTCAGGAACTTGTCCACCAGCCAAGGGATGACCAAATGAAAGTCAAGGAAGAGACAAAGAGAGGCCCTATCAGCGGGACCCTTTTACCTTGGGAAAAGATACAGCTACTGTTCCCCTGCCTGGGAACAGAACAGACAATGACAATTTGAGAACTTTGTGAGAAGTCACTATGGAGAACCAGTTTGCACTGGGAAAAATTTCAACATACTACTGATAAAGCTGAACTGTCCAATCAGAACATTGGGTCTGCCCTAATCTAAAATGAAGTAAGGCAGAAAAAGATATAAAAGCCCTCTCATCAATCATTAAGAGGTCGGAGGAGATGGAGTTAGAAGGGTTGGTTGCAGCAGCGTTCGTTCGGTTCGTTCTTTGGGTCGCGGTCGTGGCTGCATGTATCTTTGGGTTATTTCTTAGTGTTTCCTAAATTCTATGCTATCAGTCTGAGTGTGGAATTGGTCCATGCTCCGGATTGATGTTTGGACTTTACTGAAATTCTGAACTTTTCTACGCTGTATCCTGTATTTTGCACGCCGGTTTGATCCTTTGGTGAGGACTGGACTGTCTGTTCGAGGGAACCTTCATTTGAGAATGCTGATAACTCCCTGTTTGATTTGAACCTTTCATCATCTTTAAATTGGTAAATGATTCAATGTACTTTTCTGAAAATCTATGTCTAGGAGTAATTTCTGAATGTTCATATTTTTCTTTGATAATTTTACTAATCAAATAACGAGCTCTAGATAATAAATGACAATGTAAGAGTTTTAATTAACGGTAAGATAAACAAAATTTGAATTGATAAGAAATTAGTTTGTGGTTCTTAAATTAATTATAGAAAATATTAAATGTTTCCTAGGCTTTATTTGTGTCTTAGCTGGTTCTAATTCACTATCAACCAGTCCAACTAATTGGTCCATCGACCAAATGGTGGAGTGCCTTCATGTTAAAGTCAGGATTCTGAAGATGTATATAGAATGTGTAAATAATGTGAAAGCAAATTAATCCTGATAGGTAATAAGGTACCCACATGTCCAGCGCCTTTTTCTCCTGTGTACAGATTCAAGTGAGTTTGGTTGGATGACGAGTGTGTTGGTGTTATGGGCCCCACCAATAAATGAGTGTATGAATGAGCTGTTGTGAATAAGAATCTGTGACATAAGGAGAATATGTGAATCTTGTCCTCCGCGCTGCATCACAATGAAGAGAATGAAGAATCATACAAACATAATTTCATCCAGTAACAGCTTGGCAAAGGCCCCTGTACTGTACAGGCCCTGCCTGGAAGCTGGGGAGGAGAAGGACATAGCTAAAGAAGGTTAAAGAAGCGTTATTGAATACTGAAAATACCAAGTAAGATCATTATATTCAGTTTGTAACTGTTGTACACCTTATACTTTCTTAAGTAAAATCGTGCGTTTGTTGGACAACATAAACGTCGGACTGGTGCGAGACTGATTCTGAGCACCACTCAGGATATGTCGGCCTGTAGTCCTGCTAGCTCACAGTGCACCATCTATACCCCTAACATGACAAGGTAACAAATGGATGTGCAACCTCACAACATGACAACCCTGATTCCCCAAGGAAATCGTGGTAACGGATCTAGAACCCTTTCACTTAGTTACTTATGGATACTCTAAGAGATACACAAGAAATACATACTAAGGCGTTTAAATGTTTATTGAAGCATTGTGATTCTTGAGTAAAATACTTGCGCTGCAATAATCAAGAGGAGGAAACAGAATAATGTGATTAGCATTATGAGAATGGTGAAAAAGATTAACAACTCAACCATTCTGTTGATTACAGAAAACAATATGTTTGCATATAAGTACTGTAATATGTTGTACTCCTATCTAGCTTATTCTACCCTATCATGACTAAGGTGAGTGGATCTCCCAAATCCCTAATGGGTGATCTAACTTCCCATTACCTGTTGTCGGTAAGTGTCAGCAAGCTGCCTGACTCGGCGTAGAGTTGGATAGCATCTCTCGCATGAGGTAACAGGAGTCAGCTGAGCTGGTATGCCATTACAAAAAATGGGGTTGTCCCAAAAAGTCAGGGACCTGGGAATCGAATTTATACAACAAACAATGATCCTGACTCAATACTTAACAAACCAGCAGTGTGTCATCCCGTTAGTTCTTTGTTAAATTTAGAGCTGAATTACATTTAGCATAGCTCAAGAAACTCAATTTGACACTTCACCATGAAGCGATGCAACATCCACTATTTGATTAAGCGATATTTATTTATTTTCAACAATTTTTTGATTATATAAAGTTTGGCGCATGGTTGCTCCAGAGGGAACGTGCATAAGGTAAGGGTGCTGAGAGGTGAATGTGTGAGGAGAGAATATTCAAAGAACAATAGAAGAATTAAGATAGGTAACAAAATACACGGTTTACAATTCACCGTACAAGGTGTCCTGGTCACATATCAATGAATACAATTAAAATTTTTCGTGTACAGAATCCAATTCATATTTGAGCACGTTGGGGAAGGGACGTGTACCAGGCTCATTTACAAGGGGGTGTCGACGTTTCGACCCGTCTTAGGGTACAAAGGTAATTTGATGCCTTGACCATGCGGGTCTTCTTCAGGACAACAGGGGAAGAGGGGCAACCTGACGAAGTCCTCAGCTTGACTTAATGGTCTAGCGTAAATACAGGAGTGGCTCAACCATGGATCACTAATGGCAATAATGCAATGACCATGTGAGTGGTCTGGTCGGTTATATTTCACAGACACTCGAACTGCTACGCGGACTCAATCCGTTCTGCAGTATATCTATCCTTCAAATAGGAAACGGAATCCAATTTGGGCTTCTCATTTCCAGGACACTGGCCGTTCTGCCTCTAATGCAGAGCGTGCTTCCCGTGGCGTCTCAACCGGAGGAAACCAGCATGGACCAACCTTTCAGTGCAAGTGAAATGCTCCTCTGCATAAACAAAGGCTTGATGATATATATATATATATATATATATATATATATATATATATATATATATATATATATATATATATATATATATATATATATATATATATATATATATATATATATATATTGACCACAAAACGACCTTGTTTTCCGGAATCCGTGTCCCATAGGCAGGTGGCGAGTAAAAACCAAGCAGGTCTCCCGGTAAATCAATAGGCTCACAGCGTCTTCTTCATAGAAGGACTCGCACTCAGGAGGGAAAATTGACTGTTTATTTAGTCACTCTTAACGCGTTTCGTCAGTGAAACTGACTTGATCACACGAAGTGTACTCAAAATGGGAGGTATTTACATAGCTGGAGAAATAAACGACAGACAAAAGTTTGTCTAATGGTGCATGTAACTTTGGCGGCCATTACTAAATGTCGAAAAAATAATGCCAGACTATACGAATTCATGACTCTATAGCTGGATACATGCTATGCCAACAAAATAATAAAACATATTGTTCACAGATGTATCTACAATAGTGTATCAACACAATGGACTGAAAACCAGCTATTTGTAGACATTATGATTGGAGTAAACAAAGACGCAAAAGAAGAAAACAAAGGGAATCAAAACAACACAAAGGAGCCTATGGGAAACAAGACACGTGGCTCAAGAAACAGGAAATAATGGATCCGGATATGGAGGAAAGGAAGGGTCGCCATCTCATCGGATTATTCTCATCCGTACCGGTTACCCTAACCTTTTCTTCCCGGTTCTGTGGGTACAGTAAGGAAAGAACTCTATTTCTACATTCTTTCTTTATACTTCCTTCATTGGTGATTTCATGATTTATTTTGAGCACTATTGTTTTGCAAGGGAGGTGGTTCAGTGCTGGTGTTTTCAGAACTTTGTATGATCCTGGAGGTAATTGATATTGCAACAGTGTACAACTGTGGTGCAGACACGGCTTTTCTTTTCTTTGCTCTAACCAGAAGCTTGAGGGATATAATACACAACGGGCACTATGCCGAACATTTTTCCTTTCCAGAGTTTTAAATATGTATATACAATTCTAAAGTACTATACGCGATTATGTAATTACTTTTGAAAGTTAGTGTCTTGTATATACAATGATAAAGTACCTTATGTGACTAGGCCCGTGCATCCCATTTCGGGGTAACCTTTGTGCACCAGATTAATTGCCTCTACCTAATTGTCGAATAGAGATGCAGAATACTAGCGATGGCACACTATTTGTGTATTTACTTTCAATTTGCATTATAAGCACATGTTACTTTATGCTCTAAGTAATATTACTACAGTTGATAGCGTGTTCACTGTATGGCACTATGCCAATCATAATGTCTACAAATAGCTGGTTTTCAGTCCATTGTGTTGATACACTATTGTAGATACATCTGTGAACAATATGTTTTATTATTTTGTTGGCATAGCATGTATCCAGCTATAGAGTCATGAATTCGTATAGTCTGGCATTATTTTTTCTACATTTAGTAATGGCCGCCAAAGTTACATGCACCATTAGACAAGCTTTTGTCTGTCGTTTATTTCTCCAGCTATGTAAATCCCTCCCATTTTGTGTACACTTCGTGTGATCAAGTCAGTTTCACTGACGAAACGCGTTACGAGTGACTAAATAAACAGTCAATTTTCCCTCCTGAGTGCGAGTCCTTCTATGAAGAAGACGCTGTGAGCCTATATATATATATATATATATATATATATATATATATATATATATATATATATATATATATATATATCCAAACAACAGTAACCCCAAAGAGGCGAAGCCACGAAGAATATGTGAAGCTCACTGGTTTTATTGACAGCTTGCCAGCAGACACCTTGTCTTGAAGCCTGCATCAAGGTTAATACGCCAGACGTGTTTCAGGAGTGAAAAATCCCTTCTTCAGTGGCGTGTTCATGACAAAATGAGAGCGCTGTTCTGTGCGCACAGTTCAAATACCTACACCTGCCCCAGGGGGCGTGGCCATCCTCATGGCCTTCTGGGTGTTGTAGTGCGCACATCAATAGTCCTCAGTGGGTGCGCAGACACAGTCAATCATTTAGAAAAGGTTGTCCAAATCAATTGATGCAACTGTTCAAGTGGGGACCTGCCCTGCTTTGTAGGTGCCAATAGGAGCTACGCGTTAGCACCACCCTGTAATGGTGCCAACCCGCTTTCTTCCCGTATGTTGCAACTGTGTGTTGGTGTGTAAGTGGCTGCATGGGTTTGTGAATAGCTACATGAGTGTCTATATGGGTTATTGATTGGTTGTGTGGGTGTGGTGTGTGTGACTGTGCATAGATGTGTGAGTGGGTGATTCACTGGGTGCATGGTTTCAAGAGTATGGGTGGGTGAGTGTGTGTATGGGTGTGTTAGTGAGTTAATGTATATCTCAGTGGTATATGTGTGAGTAACTACATTTGTGAAAGGCAGTATATATATGTGTGTTGGAGTATATAAATGGCTATAAGTGGGAGTGTGTGATTGTGAGAGTGGCTGTATGGATGAGTATGTGCTTGTATCAGTGATTGTATAAGAGCGTAAGAATGTGCTAGTATTTGTATGAGTAAGTGAGCTGGTGTGTGTATAACGGTATAGGTGAGTAAATGGCAGTGTGATTCATTTTTTGCATGACTGACTAGGTGTGTAAGTACCTCTATGGATGGGTGGCAGTGTGTGAGTGTCTATATGGGTGTATGAGTGCATATGATAGTCCTGTACTGAGTGACCATAAGTATGAGTGACTGTACAGGTGAGTGAGTGGATGTGTGTGTAAACCTAAGAATCAGTGAGTGGGTATGTAGTTATTGGTGTTCGAGTGTCTATGGTTTTGAGAATGGCAGTCTGTTTTTTAGAGTGGGTGTATCAAAGGTTATATTAGGGTGTGAGAAGAAGCATCAAATTATCACATGGATGATGTCATCAGTGATGTCATTTGAGATATCATCAGTGATGTCACTGACCATTTCATGAGTGATGTAATATGTAACGTCATCAGCAGTGCATTGCGGGGGTGCGAGTTATAGTTAGCTGAACTAACTATAACTTTCCCTCCAACCTATGGTGTTTTCTGTGAATTTCTAAGGTTTTTTTTAAATGCTTATTTCTAAGTATAACGTGCCTGAAACCTATGGTTTTTTTCAGTGAATTTCAAAGGTTTTTTAAATGCTAATTTCTAACTATAACGTGCCTGAAACCTATGGTTTTTTTAAGTGAATTTCAAAGGTTTTTTTAAATGCTAGTTTCTAACTATGCCTACAGAGGTAGGACACATGAAGAAAGAAGAAAAAAAGCACAGAAAGAAGCAAAAGAAATGCAGAAAGAAGCAACAGAAGTCCACAAAGATGAAGAAAAGTGCAGGAAGAAGCAAGACATGTGCAGAAGAACGAACAGAGGAGCAGAAAGAGCCCTTGTTGCGAAATCATCCTGTGCCCACAACTTTTTCAGACGGGTACTGGTGGTAACTGACTCTGACTAACCAGGCCTAGAGCCAGTGCTATGCTAAAAGACACTTAGAATACAGTGAAAACACCTACATACACTAGGGAACACTATGCGTTGGCGTATCCCTGTGATTAGCATGACCTCCTCTGTAAGGCCCTAGTACATAATAGGGCAGGGGTATTAAAACTACCTCTAAGTCAGAGGTGCAGAAATATGCTACTTTAACTAGTAGTCGCGTTTGCAGAGTGGTGGAGAAAGGGTACTGGGCGTCCAACCAACGCTCAGGAATTCCGCTGCGTAGGACTTACAGGAGGTACCAGGAGGGGTTCTTGGCCCCCAAACTCCCTCAGGACTAAATTGGACTTCATCCCCCATCCCATAGTCTGTCACGAGGCACGTTTGCAGAGTGGTAGAGAAAGGGGGCCGTGGCCTACGAAGACGTCTTAGCAATCCCACTGTGTGGGACTTACTAGAGGTTGCAAGAGGGGTAGTTGGCCCCCAAGGACATCCTTGGGGGCCAACTTCCCAAACTATACCTCCAGTCAGTCCCACACAGCAGCACTAGTAAGTACTCGTACCAGGCCGTGCCCACTTTGCCCACCACTCTACAAACGCGCTCCCTGGCGCGCTCTTGGATGGGGATTGAAGTCCCCTTCACTGCTGGGGGTCCTTTAGGGGCCAACTAGCCTACCTTTTACCTCCAGTAAGCCCCACGCAGTGGGATTGGTGAGAGGTAGACAAAGGCCATGCCCCCTTTCTCCACCACTCTGCAAACGCGCCCCCCTGGCGTGTTTTAGGTTGGGGGACTAAGTCCTTTGAATCCTGAGGGTCCCTGGGGTCCAACTAGCCCACCAGGTACCTCCAGTAAGCACCACAGAGCTACATTGCAGAGAGGTGTAAAAAGGGGCATGGCCTGGACCACCTCTCTGCAAAGCAGCGCAGTGGCGCTTACCGGAGGTACATGGTGGGCTAGTTGGCCCCCAGGGACCCTCAGGATTGAAGAGGAATTCATTCCCCACCTTCAAACGCGCCACAGGGCGTGTTTGCACACATATCACCTCAGGCCCTGCCCCCTCCCTTCACCACTGTGCAAACGTGCCCCATGGCACGTTTTAAGTTGGGGGATTAAGTCCCCTTGAATCCGGAGGATCCCTGGGGTCCAACTAGCCCACTAGGTACCTCCAGTAAGTGCCACAGAGCTGCGTTGCAGAGAGGTGTAAAAAGGGGCATGGCCTGGACCACCTCTCTGCAACGCTTACAGGAGGTACCTGGTGGGCTAGTTGGCCCCCAGGGACTCTCAGGATTGAAGAGGAATTAATTCCCCAACTTTGAACGTGCCCCAGGGCGTGTTTGCACACATGTCACCCCAGACCCCGCCCCCTCCCTTCACCACTGTGCAAACGCGCCCTGTGGCGCGTTTTAAGTTGGGGGATTAAGTGCCCTTGAATCCTGAGGGTCCCTGGGGTCCAACTAGCCCACTGGGTACCTCCAGTAAGCGCCACAGAGCTGCGTTGCAGAGAGGTGTAAAAAGGGGCATTGCCTGGACCACCTCTCTGCAACGAAGGCCTGTGGCGCTTACTGGAGGTACCTGGCAGGCTAGTTGGCCCCCAGGGGCCCTCTGGTTTGAAGGGGAATTAATTCCCCAACATAAAATGCGCCACAGGGCGTGTTTGCACTCATGTCACCTCAAGCCCCGCACCCTCCCTTCACCACTGTGCAAACGCGCCCCGTGGCGCATTTTAAGTTTGGGGATAAAGTCCCCTTGAATCCTGAGGGTCCCTGGGGTCCAACTAGCCCACCAGGTACCTCCAGTAAGTGCCACAGAGCTGCGTTGCAGAGAGGTGTAAAAAGGGGCGTGGCCTGGACACCTCTCTGCAACGCAGCCTTGTGGCGCTTACTGGAGGTACCTGGTAGGCTAGTTGGCCCCCAGGGACCGCCAGTATTGAAGAATTAATTCCCCAACTTAAAACGCGCCACAGGGCGCGTTTGCACAGTGTTGCTGGGAGGGGGCAGGGCCTCGGCGATGCCGGTCTTTTTAAAAAAAAAAATGTAAGAAGGGGAGCTGTGTGGCCTCCCTTCCTTTCCTATTTTATGGACCCTGCGGACCCCGTCCCCCAGGGCCTGACCCCTATTTTTGAAATTTTTTCCAAAATGGAAAGGGGCCGCGTGGCCCCCCTCCCGAGGCCATATTCGGCCCCGGGGACCCCATCCCCTAGGGCATGGCCAGTGTTTATTTGTTTTTTGAAATATATTTGGAGGGGGGCTGCATGGCCCCCCTCCTCTGGCCACTCCTTGCCCCGGGGACCCCATCCCCCGGGGCCTGGCCACTCGTTGGGGACCGTGGGGGGAGCCCCAATGCCCCCACGGTCCCAGCCGGCTCCCCGCCTCCTGTAGGAACCGGCATTGCTTTTCCACAGGGGGAGCTGCTGACATGCAGCTCCTTGTGTGGAAAAGCAATCTGGTTTGGATTTTGGAAGAGAGAGCAGGTTTCCTGCTCTCTCTTCCAAAATCCAAACCACAGTTTGCTATGGCAGGGCGGGAGCCACGAGGCTCCCGCCCTACCATAGTAAACAGCAGTGTCTCGGGGGTGGGCACCCCGGGACACTGCAGGAGCCAGCCCTGGGGGTGTGGCGGTCCCCAGGGCCATCACGGGCTCCAGGAGGGGGCCGCGCAGAACCCTCCCATCCAATGCACAGCCCGGGGAGATGGTGGTCCGCGGGGCTCGGTGGTCCGTAACAGACCCCCAAATTTACATTTTAGTGCCCTGGGGAGGTGGCGGTCCCCGGGGCATGTGGGGGGGCTCGAGCCCCCCCACACAGGTTTATTTTTTATTTTTTTAAAACAAGCCCCGGGAGGTGGCGGTCCCTGGGGCTGCGTGGGGGCCGTGTGCAGATAAAAGCCTTCGGGTGGCGGTACCCAGGGCTGCGGAGGGGCCATGTGCCCCCGCAAATATTTAAGAAAAGTCCCAGGGGTGGGTTCCTGGGCCCCCGCAATTACTTTTCATCATGCTCCCGGGACTTAGCTCACCCGGGGGCTAAATAATACCAAAGCGCAGGAGCCCGCGCTTCGTTATTTTTATTTTCACAGCGGGATTCGCGGCTCCTCCGCGAATTTTGGCATTTTTATTTTTAAAAAATGCTTTTTTGGCCCTAGGGGGCCAAAAACAAATGACAACATCTTGCGTGCTGAACTTAGCCCTTGTACAGAATGTTCAAGGTGTTCTGAGAACCAACCAAATGGTAAACAAACTGAGTTCGCGGAATGTTATCCTGTGTGTGCACGCAAATGAATGTCTGTCAAATGTCACCATGTTTAGGGAGTGAGCATGTAAAGATGGCATTTCTTAACTGGGCCTAATACCACCAAGTGAAAGAACCTGGACTGAGATTTAAGTTGATGCAACAGGATTAACCCCATAGAGATGCACCCTGGTGATAGAAGGGGAAAACATTATCATGGAAGGTAGGTGTGGCTAGCGTACCTCTAGAGTATGTCATGGCAAATGCAATACATAGGGAGTGCATGGCCAGTGGCAACTTGGGTGAGGTAGGGTAGGAGTAATTTGTGGCTACCTTTATCTGTTGCAGCTTATTGGTGCCTGGGTGTATGAGGCACTGGCTGATTGCACATATTGCTAAAAGATATATCTGCCAGAGGAGCAGGAGAGTGCATCAGTGCTGCAGACATTTCTCTATAACGTCACTGCGCCATTATCCTGCATGAGAACATTTGTACTGCTCTAGTGATGCACATGCAGGGAGTAAGGGCTCTGATCCCTCACGATGATAAAAGGCCTACAAAATTAACTTGCCAAAGACCTCAATGAGAAGTGTCTGGACTCCCACCGTACACTAATACAGTGCTGCTATGGTGTCAGCCTTTTCTGGGCCATTTTGTTTTTCCTTCTGTGGTGCTTCTACATGTGTGTGGCATGCTAACCAAGGATATGGAGTGGTTTGTGTCACATGGACAGTTTAACTGACAACCCCACTGTTTGCTCCAATCACATATGGACTATATTTCTCCCAAAAGTGGATAAGAATAGATGTCTTGAACTTGAGAAAGTGATTTACTTTGTTGGCTTACAATGTCAGCTGTAGCAATTCTCAATATTTGTTGGGACCAAGTACAGACCTGCCAGTTCTTAATTTAAGTCTGTGATTGATAACCACCATACATGCAGCTGGTTGGGCTCAGCAGAAATGTCCTTGCTCATCCCACGTAAAGGCTTCTCTACGATCCAAGCCGTGTTGCCCTCATGGGCTGCAGCCCAGTGACTATTCGTACTCCATCTCGCCGTGCCTCTCCTTGAAAAGACAGAGCACCACCACCCCTAGTCCGCAGCTGAAAAGGGTCCAGCCCCGTACCCATCAACTACACAGGCAAGCTAGGGGAATAAAAAAACATGGAAGGTGACTGCTTTTCCAACCAACAGTTGGTGGGTGCCAACAGTGCCACTCTCTTGAACTGGCACTGTGTGTTATGTAGCCACCAGCAGAACGCAGGTCCCTAAACTAAACAACACAGGCTTGCTGATGCCAACCGGGGCTAGACTCAATATGAAGTGGGACTATTCTTCCCTTTACAGGCCACATACCCTGCAGGAGCCTCTTCATCGTCCAACTCACTTCTACCAGGTCAGTGAACTAAATTACCTTTAAAATAGGTAATAAATAATGGCACTTAGCAGACGAAAAAATTTTCATTTTTAGGTCGAGCCTAATGCAGCGCGCATGCGTTGCTCTAGGAGATGACCTTTTGGAATCGGTCTGCACTTTCATAACACTCGTGCGTGTGGCAGCATCCACCTTGCAGGGGCGCGCAGGGGCCATCTGTTTCTAATTAGCGTGGCCGCGCTTGTTTACATTTGCCTGTACGTGGTCGCTTTCACCATAATGGGGTCTGCTCGCTGCCTGCCAGGACTGTTTGTTCCCATTTGAGGTATCTGTGAGGATGTAATGTTTATGAAAAAGCATCTCTCGGGCACTTTTTTCGTACTGACACGAGCAGCGGCAGCCCTCCTTTATGTCATGCGCATTTTCCTCAGTCGTTTTGCTTCCGTTTTATACCTCTAGTTTTCATTTTGTTCTCTTCCCTTAATTAATTATCTTGTTTCCTTTCACGGACCATGAAAAATGCAGCTTTTGATGTCAGTGTCCGATGCAAGTTTGAGCCGCTGAGTGCTAAAGCAAGAGAAAACTTTCCGATTTTCGTAACTGTTTCGGTCATACATGACAGCGTTTTTCATGCGTTCACATTTATAGCACGCCCCATGCACTTATTCTGAGTGTGCGGATCTTAATTGTGCTTGGATTGTTTAGCCGGGTTAATTGACTAGGTGTGCAGGAATTGTTTTGCGCCGCATCCCTAGTAAATACTTTATTTTTGCCTTACGCACAACGCTTAGAGGACCATAACGCTACCCTTACAAAACTACTGTAGTAATATGTCGATCCCTACTTCAGCGACCACTACCTCATAGGTCTTGCTTGGCCATAAAATTAATCTCTCCTTCTACGTCCCTGAGTATGAATCAAGCCGAGCAGGATCACCACGCGCAGTTCTGCTACATCTTATCATAGGTAAGCCTTGTTCCTGCAGCTGGTGTTGGAACTCCAGACACAATTTAGCCAGGCGGTAATTCAGCCAGGTAAAATCGCATGAGTTTTTTTTTTAAGCTGCAGCAGCTCCCACGGCTGGTCACCTGATTTGTTTGTCTTTAATGCTCCCCTCCCGTCAGACATCATCTGCCCCTTCACACCCCACTCCCACACCCCCTTCCTCCACCCCTAGTTCACAAAGAGGCCCCCGCAGCTCACTATCTGTTACACACCCCATTACCAGAGGCTGGGGAGGGATAGAGAAAACTGAAGAAGGCAATGACCATCCTATCACCTTTTTATGACACACAAGTGGCAACAGAAATAAACCTAAGTATGCACACTTTACACCACTAATATCTGAAAACCATATAGAGGACAGGAACAAACACAATGATAAGTAATCATGCAGTTACACACAACCAGATACAGAGCCAATTAACCAACAGTAATGGCAAATTAATGCTAGATCAACAGCAAAGAGTTTACACAGAGCACAAAACGAGGCATCTTTACACTGAACCTCACGAGTATTTTCACACACATGCCTAGTAGCGTGTCCAAAAAACATATGATTTTAATCCCTCTGTGTACATTGTCATACATGTGCCTTCACTGCTAATGCGTGTTTACCACTGTTACAGGAGGCTTTAAGTGGGCCGGCTCCTGTCGGTGCTCAGCACCATCAGTTTTAAAAAGCAGGTGCTAAGGTCATATTGAGATCTCTGTTTATGCAACAATACCAATAGGAAAGGTTGTATTCCCTTCTTTCAATGTTATCAATCAATTATTGAATTTCTCAAAGAAAGTCCAGTCCACAGGCCATTTTTTCAGTTCCAAAGAATTTTTGTTCCAAATTTATTAAAGAAAGAACATCATATAATGTCATTCTTTCAATGTCATCAAATCTTTTCAGACAATTTTGTCAATCTTTTCAGCCTACGCATTTCGTCCTTAACCGGACTTCATCAGGGCTGAATAAAAGAAAATATATACACCAATCAATTCCATACAATGTGATTCATTATTATGTTATACATTATACTGATGAAAAGCACTACTCACAAAAATCAATTCAAACCCACAATACTATATAAACTTTTAGATGCCTGCCTATCTCCATTCTAGCAAACATACACCCAGGACGGGATTTCAATTAGTCCAATTGTCATTAATAATACACTTCATTAGTAAATCTTTCAAATTAACAAAAGACTCTCTTCATATTCATTGACATTTTTAACCTCATTTTTACATTCTTGCGCATTCGACATGATGATGACATTCAAATACCCAGGTTATTTACCTAAGAAAAACCTCCATTGCCTCATTGTTTCTCTCCTAAATACCAGGGACATTCCTATTCTCTTACTTTGCATTATTATAAGCCCTTATTAACTATTGTTCACTGCTCATTAAGGAAGAGTCAGAAATTCTCCAAACATGTTCTAAATTTACCCAGAGGCCTACTGTGTAATTTTTTTTATTTAACGCCTATTTATGCACCTTCCTATTACCCTTAAATTGTTCAATTCTTGTTGGACCTTTATTTATATCACAAGTCAAACGTGCATCTTTATTAAGCGCTCCCATGAATAACCTCTGTGAAAGTTCAAACAACATCTGCAATTACCACTTTAATTGTAAAATGTATCCCTTCAACTATTGCTATTTTTTAGAAAAACAACATACCTTTATTTCATGTAACCAATTTCTTATACATTCTTCACGATCAATCCGTAATCGACGTCTTGATTTTCACACTATCTCATTCACGAATACTGTGTTCTGTATAAAAATATATTTACACCCATATTATACTCTAGTGCGGATTAACTGAAAAACGCATAGATAATGCTTATTTCTCAATCAGGGTGCTATCCCTACAATTAACGCTGACTATATTTAAACTCCCCCTCCAACTGTTATCTAATTTAGTTTATATTTATAGATACACGTACCTTGTTTCACATCAACAGTTTTTGCACAGTCCTCATGATCTTCCTTATTCCACATTCTGTAGTCATCTCTTTCACAATCACAAGTGCTGCATTCTGCGTAAAAAATATATTTATACCAATGTCATTCTGTCATGACAATCTGCTGACAATAGGTATTATTAATGCATTATTGTCCTAATCAGGGAGCTACCTCTGCCCCACCCTCCATACGTATACCCAACATAGTGGTCTAAAGTCAGAATTCTTAAGTATAAACACAATTAATATCCACCATCAACTCATATCCCCACTATAGATTAAGCAATAATCAGTTAAACCTCACTCCAGATCTATATTACTCCTTTTCCTTCCTCCGTTATCCAAACTCAGGCCCACAGCACGTATTTTTCTCACCTTCTCTACTTCTGTAAGTCATTCCCGTGAGCAGCCTGTCCGATAAATCCCGCCGTCTCAGAAGCTCCCGCTATCACTTTCTTTTAAAGGAAGTCTCCACCAATCAAATTCCAGCCATGTTCGTCCTCACAACCAATCAAATTCATTTCTTTTCAAGCCTCCATATTAACTATTCATATGGTTTCCTCTGTGGTCCGCTACCGTTCTTTTTTTTTCTTTTTTCCAAACATTTTTGTTATTGGCATTTATGTTTTACAATAACAGAGCTTGTTTGGATACAGTTGGTTGAATTGCAATATTCTCTATTTACAATGTGGTACAGCGCTATTCTTACTTTGATTGGTCAAGTATTCTGGTAACAGGGAGGCGCCGTGTCAAGTGATTGCCATATAGAACTGGGATACAAAACTGGGGGGGGTGTTCATGGAGTTCTGGGTGCTGTTGTCATATGAATGATCGGGGCGTTATATACCCGTTAGTTGGTACATCTGTGCACTACTGGGAGTAATGGGAGACATATGGTCGGGTGTATTCTGACATCTGGCTCTCAGGCGTGTCGCAATGTATGTTGCTAAGTACTAGTGGTTCACTGTGGACGCCGTGGGGGGAGATCCGGGGCCCGTATTTGCAGACTGAACTGATAGTTGTGAGGTCATCGATACGAGCGTGGCACAATCTAGGTTATCACGGGGCGGTGACTGTTTGAATTGGTGCAGTAGGAGGGCCCATTCAATGGAGATTGGAAGCTTGCATATCCCTTTCACCTCCTCCTCTCGTAGTGTTTCTTCCTCTGCTGCTGCCCATTTGTGTACTGCTCCCACCCATGCCGCTATCGGAGGTCCAGTGGGGGAACGCCAGAGCATGGCTATGCCCGTTTAGCTAGCAAAATGGCCAGTGAGATAAACCGAATGGGCACTTTGTGTTGCTTCTGTTTCCGGAAGATACCCAGTGCGCAGGCCTCCCAGGTGGTCATGTGTGTGAGCCCAGTGAGCTCACTGAGTGATTTGTGAATATTTTGCCAGTATGCTTGTATAGTGGGGCAGCTCCAGAACATATGATAAAAATCTGCTTCCTGTGAATGACATCTAGGGCAGAGGAACTGGGTGTCAGGGTAAAATCTTTGGAGGCGGGTTGGTGTCAGATATGCCCTATGTAGAATATAGAATTGTATATTTTTAAAGCGTGCGTTTCTAGACACCTTCTTGGGGTATTCGAGAGCCCTCTCCCATTCTTTCTCATGTAAGGAGCGCCCTAATTCTTCCTCCCAGGTGGTCCGTAGGGTCTCTAGGGGCCTATTCGTAAGTTCCCTTATGGCTTTATACAGTCATGTGGTCAGGTGTCGCCCCACTTCCATATATAAGATTGTGTGGATGACCAGGTGTGTGGCGGGTTCCCCTGTCGAGAGATCATGATATTGTCGGTAACTGTCGAGTAGTTGGCAATGAAGTAAAAACTGGCCAGGGGAGAGATCGTAGTCGTCTATGAGTCGTTGGAACGGACGTAGCTGTCCGTATTCGAAAAGCGACTCTGCTTCGGTAATACCACATTCCGTCCATGTGCGGAGTAAGTTGGGCGTGTAATAGTGCTCGTGTTTGGGCCTTCCGGCCAGCGGCAACAGCGGAGAGTATGGGGGCTTCCCTAGTGACATACGGTGTATTCTTTGCATGCACTTGCGTGCCACCTCTACTTGTAAGGGGTATGTCCGTCTCGGTGTAGTTCCTGGTACTAATAGGCAGCGTAGTTCTGGGATGGGCACCCGGTCGGTTGTGGTGTATGTTTCACCTATGTGTCTGCCAGCTGTCCAGTAGGATAACCACTGCAGTTGTGCCGTGAGGAAGTAGGATTCGAAGGACGGGGCGCCCAGTCCCCCTTGCGTAGTGGGTAGTTTTAGTTTCGCTAATGCTATTCTATGTCTGCTGTTTCCCCATATTAGCGAGCTGAGGAGTGAGTCTAGGTCTCTAAAAAAGGATCTAGGTGGGATTACTGGCAGATTCATGAAATAGTACAGCAGCCGCGGGACTATTATCATTTTGGCTAGAGCCACCCGGCCGATCGGGGCTAATGGGAGCTTCCGCCAAAATCCCACTGCTGACCTGATACCGGCCAGTGCCCTACGGTGATTGCCGTCAAATATGTCGGCTGGGGAATGATAGAGACGAATCCCGAGGTACCGGGGGGCCTCAGCATTCCAGGCCACTCTTTGGTCACCTATCAAAACGTCCTGGGGGGGAAGGCTCGGATGTAATGGGTATACTGTGGATTTATCCCAATTCACTCTCAGCCCGGGGACGTCGGGAAACTCTGTGAGCGTTGCCCAAATGGGTGTGAGGTCTGCGGTGATGTCTCGTATATATAGAAGAAGGTCATCGGCGTACATAGAGACACTGTGTATGGTGTCTGCTATAGGAATGCCCCAGTGTTCCCCCTCCCGGCGCAGCCGTATAGCCAGGGGTTCTACTGCGAGGGGGAAGAGTAGAGGCGACAGCAGGCAGCCCTGCCTCGTGCCCCTTTGCACCGTGAATTCCAGTGAGATGTACCGTCCGATTCGAATACGCGAGGTGAGTTTAGTGTATAAGAGCCGTGTGTACGCCGTGAGGGTGGGACCAAGTCCTGCTCGTTGTAGGACTGAGAACAGGAACTGCCATGTTAGAGTGTCGAAGGCCTTCTCAAGGTCCAGGATGAGGCAGGTTGCCCGAGGATACGCGTCGCCAACTTGATCTTAAACATGGAATAGTCGGCGTATATTCTGGGATGTGTTCCTGCCCGGGACGAAGCCGCATTGGTCTGGGTGAACCAGCGGCCGTATGATTTGCGAGTATCTGTCCGCTAATATCTTTCCCAGAATCTTACAGTCTGTGGACAGAAGTGTGATGGGACGGTAGGAGGCCATTAACTGGGTATCGTGGTTTGGTTTCAGGAAGGTCACGATAACGGACTCCCGGAGGGATCTCGGCAATTCTCCTTTCTCCATGGCGATCTCGAACATCACCACCAGATGGGGGACCAATAAGGGGGAGAAAGTGGTGTAATACTCTAGGGGGAATCCGTCTAACCTCGGAGCTTTGTTACGAGCTAGGGCGTGAAGCGCTTGGATAATGTCGGTAGATTGTATCTCCGTATCCAATGTTGTCCTATCTGCCCTCATGATTTTGGGGATTGTCAGGGGGTCGAGGAATTGGTCAAGTAGGCCCTGCTCGGTCGATGCTGGATTACAATAAACCGCCGAGTAGTATTGATAGAATGCCGAGAGGATCTCATCCTGGGACCGTACAAGGTTTCCGAGGGGGTCTATTATTTCTGTTATGGGTCTCACGTCAGTGTCCTGTTTGGCTAACCATGCCAATAGTGTACCAGGTTTGTCCTGCTCTTTATGCATCCGGGTTGCATATGCTCTAAAAGGTCGACAAAGGCGGTTTGGTATGCTGTCTTGGCGTTAGCCACTAGAGCCGCTGTTTCATCGGAGGCGTCATCTCGTTTAGTAGCCTAAACGGCGGCGGCAAGTTGCTTTTCAGCTTTGGTGAGAGCCTGTTCTAGTGTCCGTTTTACCCCGGCTATTTGTTTAATGCATTCTCCCCGAGCCACTACTTTGAATGTGTCCCACTCCACTAATGTCGAGGACGTTGTCCCTGTGTTATTGGCGAAGTAGTCCTGGATACTTTGTCCCTGTTCGTGCTTGAAGGCTTGATCTGTTAGGCAGTCCTGTGGTAGTCGCCATGTGGGGACTGGGGGTTGTGGGGGTCTCCAATGAAGTCGCAGGATGTGGGCGTCATGGTCAGAGACAACCCTACCCAGGTAGTCCGTGTATTGGACTCTGGGCAGTATCGCCGCCGAACATAGGAATCTGTCTAGACGGACCCGCAGGTTATGTGGGACGGAGTGGAATATAGTCGAGTTTGTGGGTGTTGTATTCTCCATGCGTCTGTGAGTGCCCACTGTCTGACCCAGGCCTTAAAGCTTTCCGTTTGCCTATATGCGGATGAGTGGGGGGTGGGATCGGTCCAGGGTGGGGTCCAATATACAGTTGTAATCCCCCCCCAAGATCCACGGTATGGAGGCAAATTGGGCTAGAACCCTCGTGAGGCGGTCCCAAAATTTGTCCTGCTCAGTATTCGGGCGTATATGCTACCCAGTAGTACTGACTGCCCATCTAGGAGTCCCTCTAATAGGGCATATCTACCTTCTTGGTCTACCACCTGTCTGATTTCCTGGAATGGGGTCCCTGGACGAACCCAAATCAGTGCCCCCCGTGCATATGCCGAGTATGACGTGGCACATATGGTTCCGCGCCATTTGGTCTGTAGTTTGCCTAGGTCCGGCGTGGTGAGATGTGCTTCCTGCAGGAACGCGTTCCGGGCATTCTGGCGCTTTGTATATGAATATAGAGCATAACGTTTGCTCGGCATGTGTAGGCCTCTGGCGTTGAGCGTGAGGATGCTGATGCCAGTGTGCTGTGTTGCTATAGCCATGTATAATTGTTATTGCGCACTAAAGTGGCTAGTATCAGCCGGGGTGTATTGACCAATGACTCCCAGTGGCGTGAAGCACCTATGTGATACATAATGTCGCCAATAAGTAAATTTCGGGTACCCTGTTGTCTGAAGTTCCATGAGGGGACGGGATGTTGCTGAACGGGGGTAGTAAACAGTACAACTTGGGTCGGGAAAAAGTCCTAATAACGGGGACCCATCGTTGGCAGTGATGCGTCCAAACCTACTCCCTCGAAACGGAGAGTACAACAATATGTGGTGGGGGTGGCAGTACGTATGTGCGAGGCAAGTCGCTGATCGGGCCATTTTTAGGATCATTGGGCGTCGCCTGAGGCGTGTCAGATCGTGTCTATGTGGCGTGCGCTCAATGGGTGAGCCGTAGCGGTGAAAGTTCTTACCGCGTTCTCCGTGGAATCAATCATGACGAGAGGGTGGTTGATTGTTCATCCAGGATGACATCCGCTGTCTGAGGGGTGACCGGGGGGGTGTAACTGAGTCCGCTCCAGACAACGTAACATCGCTGTCATCCTCTTCCTCCGATGAAAAGATGTGTGGGGGTCGATCTATGTCCTCCGCTGGGGGGAGGTCTGTAGGTCAATCACCGCTTGCAAAACCTCCTGTTTTTCTTTCATAATTTGTTCTAGGTCCGGAGAGTCTTGGGTGCGGGTCCCGGTATCTTTGTTCGCCGCGTCACGTTGCTGTTTTGGGTTGCGTCTTCTGGTGCGGGGTGTTTTGAAAGGTGAGCCTCGTGTTGTCCCGGTTCTGGGTTGCTGCGTACAGTGTTGATCCGCCCAGTCATGTGCCTCTTCAGCGGTCGTGAAAAGAGAGCGGAGCCCTTGAATAAAACCTTGAGGCGGGCTGGGAAGAGCAAGGAGTATTGGACATTGTTCGCTCGCTCGAGGGGCTGCTTGTCCGGCTGCTCGAAGTACCGCATCACGGTCTCGAAAGTGCTGGAATTTCGCCAGCATCGATCTAGGGGCTGCTCCCGGTGGAGGCCTTCGGGCCGGGACCCTGTGGGCGCGTTCGATGGAGAAGAATGCTGTGCGGTCAGACGTGGGGGTGAAGGTCTTCACCCATGCTTCTAGGTATTCCAGCGGGTTCGTGCCTTCAATCCCCTCCGGGAGACCCAGCACTCGGATGTTACAGCGCCTCGAGCGAACTTCTAAATCGCTTGCGCGTTCCTCCATGGTGGTGAGACGGCTCAAGACGTCCTGTAGCGTCTTCTCGTGCGTCTTGATGGTGGGCTGCAGGTCAGCCACTGTCCTCTCTCCTTCCCTCACTTTGTCTGCCAATTTGTGGTGGTCATCTCTGATAAGGCTGACATCCGTCGCAAGGGTGCCAAGTCGTTCTTCCATGGACATTCTGGAGAGTTCGATGGCAGCTAAGACCTTATCCAGTTTGTCCGAAATTGACAGGTCGGATTGAGGTGCCATGTCCGGGTGTTTGCCATGTTCTCTGGGGCAGTCTCGGGGATCATGGTATGCTGTGTTGCTCTCGGTTTCCCCATTACGGTGGGTGAGGAGGCTTCGCACGATGCGGGCGCCGTCACAGGTGGTGAAGCGTATTTCTCACCGTGAAGATGATCTGATGCTGGGTTGTGTGGTCCTGTTGAAGAAATGACGCCCACCGGGCAAGAAATGGAGTCAACAGCCGCTCAGTAAGTGTCTGTTTGCTGCAGCGTTCAGCTCGCTTCTTTGCGGTTGTGGGTGCTGCAATGAGAGGCGTGGTGCAAGTTGCGCGTTGGTACGGGAGAGAGGTTCTTGCAGGGGCCACCAGTGGCCTAGTAGTCAGGTCGCGTGCCTCATCAGTGTCTCACCGGCTAGGTCCAGGGGGAGTCCGGGTTATATAGCCGCCATGTTAAGGTCAGGCGGCAGCTGCAGTGAGCACGTTAGGTCCCTGCTGCAACTGGAGAAGTTCACTTTAATTTTGACCCTGGACGCATTGGGTCCGCTGCTCACCTCTATCTCGGCGGTGCCTTATGCCCCCAGGATCAGGATTCAAGTCCGCCATCCGCTTCAATCACCAGGCGCCATTTTAGGGTCATGCGGCCGCTGTTGACTGGGGGTAACTCATGCTCCGTTGCTGTGTTGGGGGCGGTAATCGGCCTCCCGGCTTCTGGAGTATTGCTGGACGTTGGTCGGTGCTCCGATCTTGCTCGGCGGGATTGCGGGTCAGTGGTGTAGGGAAGGAATGATCGCCGAAGCCAAAATGGCGGGCCGCCGCCGCTGTCTGCCTCATTGCGCGTACTCCAGAGATCGCCTCAGGCCACAGCAGTGTCAGAGTGCCCACTTGTCGCCACTGTGGTTGTGTCCACCTGCGCAAGTGTTGCTGCTGAAGTACGTCTCGGGGCTCCGGTCTGATCTCCCGGAGCTCACAATCAGAGACTGGCGGGCGCCATCTTGTCCCCGGGACCCTGCATCCTAATCGCCACCATTATGTCGTCGGGAGTGCACCCAGTCACAAATTCACGACCCCAATGTGTGCCGCATGTGTTCCGCCACCTGGCTGGTGTCTGGATAGATCGGGGCGACGCTAGGAAACGGGCATTATGCAGACCCGATCCCGGAGCCTCAGCAGGACACGACTGTCATCGTAGCTGGCTTGGCCATGCCCCCTGGTCTGCTACCGTTCTTAACCTATCTTAACCAATCAAATTCCAGCCATGTTCATCCTCATAACCAATCTTAACTCTGCAGCAGTTCATGCTTTAAATGTAACTTGTTTTTTAAAATTCTATACTGCGCAAACTTTACCCGAATATATTGGAGCGTTTTACATTGGCACCAGTTAAATTACACAAAGACAACAATCATGTTATTTTTAGTAGGCACAGGGATTGTCCAGAAACACAGAATTGTTAGCCAGTACCGAGACTTGAGCATGCTTTTCACGCCAGCTCCAAGGTCGGCAACTCTAGCCTTACGCCATAACTTTGCCCACAAGAACTAAACAATTTTCAATGGTATATACAACTGAGCCATAGTTGTTGCTTATTTATCTCATGCAATCAACAGCCATTCACAAAGGCAATAGTCCTGTTTGTTGTAGGTGTAATGTTACTTGTTGCCTTATATATATATGCATGCAATGACAGAAGCAGCAAAATACCAGTCGGATGGCACACTGCTTAGCACAGATTTTTAGCTTTAAGTGTTTAAGCCACGCCCTTAATTATGTGTCACGCCCATTTGAGAGACCCCTCCCCCCCCCCCCCCCCCCAGTTTATTCAGCCCACTTAAAGCCCTGCTGCTAAAGTCCTGGTGTCGATGTTGGCTAACATCATGAGGAGCGCCAGTCGCAGGTTTTGTGTCAGGGAAACCACATAGTGTGAACATGTGTTTGTTGTTTTATTAATACATATAATATTTTACACACTACCAGGGTATGTCCTACTATGAATCTGTGTGAGTTTATAAACTACACATTCCATTTCAGTAACAACAAAAGTTTGTGGTAGAAAGGTTCCTGCTTGTTTCACAAAAAGCCATATTTAAAGATTGCCTATAAACAGCTTAGTCAGCAAAGCCTGAGACAATGGGCCCGATTTACAAAGGTGTTGCTATAATTTACGTGCTCCAGTTTATTCCTGGACAAAATTAAGTCACACTTCCTAACAGCAAAATCTTTCTAGATCGGGCCCTGCGCCTCTACCCGGTACTGTGGGGTAAATGGACAGCCTGTATGTGGCTGTCAAACTATATACACCGTAAAAATGTAACACGCCAGCCATCATTTGCTTTAAGTACAGTTTCTGAAAAGCACTTTAATTTTCCTAAGGCTTCATTGACCTTTACACCCACAAATATATAACCTGGTCTGGGTGCCTGCGACCTGTACCCTTCTTTGCTTCAGGGAGCTGTTTGTTTCACTTCAGGGCAGCTTTCTGCTGTAAGTGAGCTGCATGGCTAAACACTTCTAAGGTCCAAAGGCGAGAGCTATTGGCTATGCCAGTGCTTGTCTATTATAGATGTTCACGCGATACTAAGATCTACATGAAAAGTTTGTCTTTTCTATTCTAAATGGACATGCATGGGGAGGGGTTCAGTACTGGACTTGGGACAGGAGTTATGCAGCTTTCCCGGAGTCCTGGAAGATTCATGCTCTGTGGATTCCCAGTGCAGGCAGAATCCCAGAGTCCTCTTCTGGGAATCCTTGGGCATGCTACCAGCTGCCGTGTCTCAAAATGAAATGTTTAGAGAAAGAGGTCGAGCCCTTTTGTGCCTCGTACGACATATGTTTAATGGGTGTCTAAAGAAACCATTGGTCTTCTAGCAAGCTTTCCAGAAACTCGACTTCTTCATCTAGTGATGTTACTGCTCTGTCCTATCTGGTGAAATCGTTCAATATTCGCCTTGCACCTTCTTCCTTTGGTGAAATTGCCCAGTCACTCCAGTGTATTCACTCCAGCTTGTATTGCAGTCTGCCTTCTTTTGTGAAAGTTAGGGCAGCTCTGCAATGTCTTGTGAGAGGTTTGTATCTTGGCTATGACGAGGCTGTCCATCCCAGCACTCAGTTATAATGGACTGCTTTCCGGTGTCATTCCGCTGATTAATTGCACTCTCGGTACACGTCCTTCTCTAGGTGTGGGCGGAACGCACTATTTGCACTGCTGAAGAAGCAGGAAGCGGGGCGTGCCTAGAATTAGTGGGCAGGTCAAGGTGCCACTAAAGCTGGTGGATAAATCACCTCTAGTTACTGTACTGAGGGAGGACAGGGATGGGCCAGTGGAGGGAGAGTGGAGGGAGATATTGATAGAGGTAGGTCTGCAGGAGGCAGAGTCAGCACTGGTCTCAGACCGACGCCGAATAGAGCGTGAGGCGACCCCCCTAGAGTACCCGCTGTAACCCGCAACAAGGGAGACCAGGTTCAAGTTGAACGTGTGAACAAGAGAGTAATAACTATCTCCCTGCACTTCCACGAGAGTACCTTTGAACATTAGGTCACTCAACATTGCACTAGGTCCTGAAGAAAGCCCACCTGACCCTTCGGGGCTTATGAGGGCTGAAACATGTCGACCTTTATTTGGACACCAATTTTAAAAGTGCACTAGGCCATAACAAGTCCTACATGTGCACACTTTTTTTAAAAAAATTATCCCGAACCCATTACCAATAAAGATATCTACTGGCTTTACGAGATTTTTAACAAGACACTTTTTTCCACCACAAGTCCCTTCACTTTTTTATTCACGATCACTACTGAGACTACCAGTGGTATGAACCTCCGGGTGGAGGAAGCATTGGATTAACCCAATGATTATGCGATCACGTTGATAACAACTAAGCGGAGAACAAAGATATACCGCTTCACTCGATCCTTTGCAAAACGTGAATGAGGGTTTCTTAAACAGTACGCAGTACTGACTTTGCAATACCCTGGTTCTGTCAGGACCAGTGATCCACTCTCCTCTTGATTTTTGCTATAATTGAGACAAGGAAGCTGAGTGGACCTAATCCTCTTCTTTCTCCCTCTTTTTGATTTTTGACCTCTTTTTACTATACCAATCCCCAAAACAAACCTTTATAAACTCTCCCCTCAAAAACCCCTTTTTACTCATCCAAAAGCCTCCTCCTACTGCTATGACCTCAAAAAAAAAAATCTCACTCTTCTGTCCCTCCACTATCCTTTTCAATCAAAATAACAGACTAACATGTTCACTTCTCAATTTCCATATTCCACTATACTAATTCACCACTAATCCTTTATGGGTTCCAGAGTAGTGTGCTACTCGCCAATTAAGCATTTCAACACCCCATCAGGGTTACCAGCGCTATATAAATGCAAACCATTTTCTCTTTTCTACCCCTCCCCAACCCTTCTCAATCAATATAACTGACTAACATATCCATAACTCAAATTACTTTCATGTTTCGCCATACTAATTCAACACTAATTCTTATGGGTTCCAGAGTAGCGTGCTACTCGCCAATAAAGCGATTCAAAACCCCATCAAGAGGTAGCAAGCGCTATATAAATACAAACCTCTTTCCCTCTTCTATCACCCAACCTCCCCTTCTCTATCCAAATAACTGAATAACATTTTAACCACTCAAATTACTTCATACTTCACTATACCAATTTTCAACACTAATTCTTTATGGGTTCCGAAGTAGCGTCCTACTCGCCAGAAAAGCGCTTCAACACCCATCAGGGGTAACAGGTGCTACATGAATGCAAACCTTTCTTCCCTTTTATCCCTCTGCTACCCTTCTCACTCCAAATAACTGACTAATATCCACCACTCAAATTACTTTCATATTTCACCATACTAATTCAGCACTAATTCTTTATGGGTTTCCGGAGTAGCGTGCTTCAACACTCCATCAGGGGTAACAAGCGCTATATAAATACAAACCTTTTTTTTCCTCTTCTATCCTTCTGCTATCCTTCCGAATCCAAATAACTGACTAACCTATCCACCACTTAAAATTTACTTGCATGTTTCACTATACTAATTCAACACTAATCCTCTATGGGTACCGGAGTAGCATGCTACTCGCCGAAAAAGCGCTTTGACGCCTCATCAGGGGTAGTAAGCGCTATATAAATGCAATTACAATACAATACAGCAAATTGCAAATTAACTTTTTGGCTAAAACCCTCTCCACAGCTGCTGATGGGCTTGGGTGCAAATTTTCAGCTTGTACATTACGATACTTTCTTTAATTACCTGTGGAAAAAATGTACACTCACCACTTTAAAATGTGCAAAGTTCCTTAGTCTCTTCATCGCTGCACCCTTTATCTTATCCTGCAAAGTCAGGGCACATGCAGGGCACTGTTCCTGAGATTAGTTAATGTGGCTCCATGAAATATTTGCACATATATAAGTGTTTGTTTAAACATGAAGCACGAGTAGTTGTCAGTTCTAACAAGCAAGCTATTATTTCCTAAGAGAATGTGTCATCTGACTAACAAATACTCTTAAAGTTAATGCACGTATAACACCAAAATGTAAGCATAATGGGAATAGGTCTAAAGGACAAAAGGGTGGGTGATGTATTCTACGAAGAGCACCGAAAAAAGGGGGGTGCTGCATATAAAAGCATGTCTTGTGGGTGAGTGGGGTGGGATGAAGCTCCCAAAAGACGGTTTCTGATAGTAGTTGGGGGTGTGAGCATTAGTGGGCTGATGCAGCTGGGAATTGGCCCGGCAAATACCTTTAAGTTCAAATGACCTCTTTGTCCACCTTGACCCATACCTGCGTCTTGCCTGTCACCGCACACTGTATTCCTCTTCTTTACCCACCCACCCAAACCTTAGTCTGTAAGGAAGTAGCAAGTAGTGTTCTGGTGGTTTTATTAAGTGTGTCTTTGAAGGTGGGGGCGATTTGGTTAGTGTTGTATTATGGGTTGGCTTCATAGGTGGAGTAGGCTCATGATATGCTTGGATACAGGCAGACACCTTGACCTCTCACATCAATTTCCATATAAAATGGGGGTCTTTACACGAGGTGGTTTCAGGAGCTTTACTGCTATCGGTTGGCCATGGAGACGCCTAAACAGCAGTTTCTAGCAGGCTTGCTGGGTAATCCATATTATTGGTTGCCCAGGCCCACTTCTCAGAAGGGTATCATGGAGTACTCACTGGGATACCATTGACTTGGTTATCAGGTCTGCATCTTTCTTAATTTTGCTTTCAATAATGTTCTGGACTGTTAGGTGCGGAGAAGACCGACACGCGCACACACACACTGTGTTTTGTGTTGGAAAAAATTCTCAAACCACAAAAATGATCGTTTCAGATACTTTCATCATGTGGGCCTTGCCCTGAGGTTCTCAACAGTTCTACTATGATCTATTAATGACACTACTTCGGTGGACTGAGATATTTGTATTTCGGTGAACATATTTATATAAATACACTACCGGCTGTTTTTTTCTTCATTTTTGTATGTAGATTGATCGTAGGGTCGACAGGACAATCTTCTGTGTCCATGTCCCTGTCTTCAGTGATCCTGTTTTCTGAATTCAGGCTCAAATATGGATTATGCTGGCAACAAGATATTTCAAATGGTAAATTAGCGTGCAGACCTGTTTGCCAGTTACAGAAATACACAAGTAACCTCCAGGTCACAGGTTTGATGGATACATGCACAAATGTAGGCGTGTGAATGCATGGATGCGAAGTGTGGAGTGGCTGTAGGTGAATTAGTGTGCGGCTAAAAGTGTGTCTGTGCATGCATATAAGCTTACGTGTGTCCGTGCATGTAAGTGTGGACTGAGTGAGTGTGCACATGGTCGAATGTAAGCATATGAGTTATTAGTAGCCACCCTGGTTGCAGAGTTCTGAAGAACAAGATGCTTTTAGATGTTGTTTTGCAAAATTAATAAGAACAATGTTGGAGAAATGAATCATTCAACTCATGACTGTCCTGGTGTAGGAAGGCATTAATCCTGTAGTCCGAATCCAACAGGGGTATATTTCTGCAACTCTCTGAACCCACTGCCATCCATACATTGAAAAATGTGTTAGTAAGAGGTAGGACTGGGTAAAAGAGAATGGGACACAAGATAAAACATAGACATTGGATATCGCCACTATGGTTGGCCACACAACTGGGTACTACCTTCAATGGGAGGAGTGTATTGATCTAAAGATAAGAAGAAGTCTTGTTTTTATCTTTCTTCCTATAGTGCATGATTTCTAATATTCTATTTGATATAGCTTTAAAACATCTCTATGTCTTCAGCTTTCTAAGATTTGATGGAACTCTGTGTCTCCATAGAACTGAAACACAGCTACCATGTATGACATAAAAGTCGAGTATTCAGAACTATCATTCTTTTTGCACTACAGAAGTCTTCTATGTTATACGAATATGTCCTGTGACTTTCTGTTTAAAGCGGCAGATTCATAAACTGCAACATAATAAACGCGCATTGGCATTTAAAAGCTCACCTTACAACAAGTAATCACTTCCCCAACCTTTGTAAATGCTTAATACCCTGCCAGCGTCAAAGAAAGGATATCAAACTCCATAAAGAGCTCAGAATCCTTCTTTTTCACTTTCTAAATAACAAGATGCACACAGTAAATAACAATTGACTCATGAAATAAAGTCTAAATCCTTAATCACAAGTAGTCTCCTGATATACTTCTCTGTATCCCGTTCAATCGTCTGTCAAAACTGTTATACCTTGATTTCCTTTCCCTGCTGCTCAGCCAGTATGAATGTGATGTGTATGTGGAATGTTAGAATGCTGATGAGAGAGTAGAATGTTGGAGTGCCTGGTTGTGTGGACCGAGAGACAGTTGGAGACTGTTTGCTGAGCAGCAAGGATGCTGCTCCTGGTGGGCCTTAACTACCTAACTGATGAACTACCATCTTGCAACTACCATCCTCCTTCTAAGCTTAAATAAACCTCTTACTTATGTTATACCTCATGACTCCGTCTGGACTTCCATGGATTCATCTTTGTGACAATGGCGACGATCTGGAGAAAAAACCCTGCATGTACTGGCTCCTAGTTTACCTGAGGTGAAGATATTTGAAATTGAAAACAAGACTACTTGTATTGGAAAGTACTGGAAGTAAAGCAACTTGAAAAGTAAGGAATAGAACGCCTCCTCTAGCCCCACCAGTATCCTCCACCATCTGGACAACCTACCCTGGGCGTTTCACATTCCTTACATTTATGGATCTTCTAATCCAAAAAAAGGAAAAGCGCTATGCAGTGTGCTTCAACGTTTGACAGCTTCCAGAAATGTGATTGCAAGGCCTGAAGTCAATCTACAATCGTTTCACCCTGAAGCCTGCTGCCATCCATCAGACATTGGGAGATATCTTTTACCTTTATTCAAGCAGAGACCTGCTGTGACTGTCATGGCATTTACAGCCTAATCCAAGATTTACGCACAAGGAGTTGTTGGGCTTTGATGTTTGCCGCTTCAACTCACCGCCACCCCAGTGTCATCAAGAGTCAACACACCCGTGATTTGGTACATTTAATTTATTTGAGGAGGCTGGATGCCGGTGTTTTAAACATTTGCTGTGAGTACTTTTTCAATTTTGTGTATTTGCGCACTCACCATGTAACTCCAAAGCACAAAATGAGTACAGCCACATGGCTCCTGTGTGGCGTCTTTGAAGACCTCTCACTGAAACAGTCTAAGCAACCTCTAAGCAAAGTAAAGAGAGTCCATAAATCGCATCTGTGCTACCACTCATTTCTTTTAGAATGGAAGCATCAAAGTGGTATACATGATAGGATGTGGAGCTGGTGGGTCTTAGGTCAGACATCCACTAGCATAAAAGTCCATAAATGTTGTAATGTCTATGGAGCCTGTTCAGGCTGGGGCTGTCCGTTGACAAGGACACTGGTGGGGCTGGCTTGCCTGTTGCTCCAAACTTACTTCTTGTAGTTACTCTTGTTTCTTGTAGTTTCTCTAGGTTTCTGTATCCTTGTGCATATGTAGACAGCTTTTAAATCTTGAAAAAAGCTTGAGTCCATGTCCAGTCATCGCCAAAATATGTTGTACCCTATGACAGGTAGCTAGGTTGAGTTTTGTAGTTTTCTTTATTAGTCCCATGTTGCAGGTACATCAGTCTTTATTCCAGTTGACAGCCTTCACTCCAGCTCCACCAGGAGCAGCCTCCCTGCTGCTCAGCCCATCTCCAACTGTCACCACTTATCCACACAGGCACCCAGGCATTCCATTCATCACAGTCACACCAACATTCCGATACCATCTCTCACTCTGGCTGAGCAGCTAGGAGAAAGCTAGGCTGGATAACATGCATAAACATTATGAGGATATAACAAGAGCCAAGAATAACAACGATCTGCAAAGTTTCTCTAGGGCAGTCATGATCATCAGGTACAATCTTTGACTAGAAAATGGCAACAACTGCTTACAAAACCTCATAAGAGTCCCATGTCTTTATTACCCATATAGTTTCATTGACTGAAAGTCACATATCCAGCATATACTTGAAGCCTCTTGCCATGCGGTGCCCACCTGCTGTGCACATCATCAGCCTTGCCTACTACTGAATGCGCACAACCTCAAGCAGATCAGAATATTGTGTTTCCATTCTGGTTGAATGCAAGGAAGTTAATGGAGCCCACAGTTCATGACACCTGGTGGTGATTGCCCAATGACTTTTTGAAGGAAAGGATGAATCCAATGAGGCAACTTGATGTAATTATTAGATCTTAATTCAGAAGCATTACATTGTTTCTCTCTGGATATGATGAGGTCACATTAGACTCACAGAATCATAAAATGTAGACTCTGTGAGTCCACTGTGACCTCATCATATCCTGAGAGAAACAAGTTAAATCTAAAGATAAATCATACCCTGCAAAGAACGACTAATTAGTATCATCGTTTGACATCGTTTGACATTGAATTGAGAAAAGTAGAAACTCTGTACTTTATCAACTTAGGAACCTTGAACTCTCTCACAACACTTGCTAAGATAGGAGGAGATAAAATATGTGAAGCAAAACTTATATTATTAAAATATTTTGTTAAATATAGAAATAAAGTGGATTGAAAGAATAATAGGGTTGTTGTACTGGAATAGATACGCTATTGAAATCTCTTTTGGTATTGGCTTACAGCAGTGAAAGGCACCTCCTCAAAAGAAAATCCTCTACCCCATAACTAAATAAAGAAACCTACACTGCTTACTTACATAAGTTAAGTTTTCCAGCCATTTATAGTTGGGGTATATATGACTCTGATCCTAAGCTAGGATATATTAAGGAAACTGACCAATCAATCAATCGATCAATCAGACATTTGTAAAGCGCGCTACTCACCCGTGAGGGTCTCAAGGCGCTGGGGGGGGGGGGCAGCTACTGGTCAAACAGCCAGGTCTTGAGGAACCTCCTGAAGGTTAGCAGGTCCTGGGTCTGTCGCAGATGGATGGGGAGGTTGTTCCATGTCTTGGCGGTGAGGTGGGAGAAGGATCTGCCGCCGTAGGTTGTCCAGTGGATGCATTGTACGGTGGCGAGGGCGAGATCCGCGGAGCAGAGCTGGCGGTTGGGGCTGTAGAAGGTGAGTCGTTTGTTGAGGTACGCTGGTCCGGCGTCATGGAGTGCTTTGTGAGTGTGGGTGAGGAGCTTGAAGGTGATCCTCTTGTTGCCGGGAAGCCAGTGCAGGTCCCTCAGGTGGGCGGTGATGTGGCTGTGGCGGGGGATGTCAAGGATGAGGCGTGCAGATGCGTTTTGTATGCGTTGGAGTCTCTTCTGGAGTGTGGCCGTGGTTCCCGTGTAGAGGGCGTTGCCATAGTCCAGCCTGCTGGTGACGAGGGCTTGAGAGACCATCATTCTGGTTGCGGTGGGGATCCATCTGTAGATCTTGCGAAGCATACGGAGGGTGTTGAAGCAGGAGGAGGAGACAACATCGACTTGTTGGGTCACTGACAGAGAAGAGTCCAGGATGAACCCCAGGTTGCGCGAGTGGTCGGTGGGTGTCGGCGCAGTTCCCAGCGGGGTCGGGACACCAGGAGTCCTCCCAGGCAGAAGGGGTGGAGCCGAGGATGAGGAACTCAGTTTTGTCTCAGTTCAGTTTCAGGCGACTGTTCTTCATCCATTCAGCGATGGCTTTCATCCCTGCGTGGAAGTTGGATTTGGCGGTGATGGAGTCTTTGGTGAGGGAGAGGATCAGCTGGGTGTCGTCGGCGTATGAGACTATGTTGAGGTCGTGTGATCGGACGATGTTGGCGAGCGGTGTCATGGAGACGTTGAAGAGGGTAGGGCTGAGGGATGATCCTTGGTGTACGCCACAGGTGATATTGGTGGCTTCGGATCGGAATGGAGGGAGGCGGACTCCCTGAGTTCTGTTGGTGAGGAAAGAGGTGATCCAATCCAGGGATTTGTCGCGAATCCCCGAATTGTAGAGTTGTGAGCGCAGGGTGTGGTGGCAGACGGTGTCGAAGGTGGCCAAGAGATCCAGGAGGGTGAGGGCCGCGGTTTCGCCGTTGTCCAGCAGTGTCCTGATGACGTCTGTGGCGGCGATGAGGGCGGTTTCAGTGCTGTGGTTGCTGTGGAATCTGGATTGGGACGAGTCCAGGGTGTTGTTCTCCTCGAGGAATTGGGTCACTTGTCTGTTGACGATCTTCTCGATTACTTTCGCCGGGAATGGGAGCAGAGAGATGGGCCGGAAGTTCTCGAGGTCCTTTGGGTCTGCCTTGGGTTTCTTGAGTAGGGTGCGATGGTGGAGCTTGCTTTGTTGAAGATGTGGTGGGGGCAGGGGTCTGATGGTGAGCCGCAGTGGATGGTGTTCATGGTCTTGATGGTGTCTTCGTCGCTGACATGGTTCCAGGAGGTCAGGTGGCCGGTATGCCTGGGGGGTGGTGAGTCTGGGGTGTTGTCGGCGGCTGTTGAAGCTGTCGTGAATGTCTGCAATCTTGAGGTGGAAGAAGGCAGCCAGAGAGTCGCGGAAGTCCTGTGACGGAGGGACGTTGTTGGAGCTGGAGCTGGGGTTGGCGAGTTCCTTCACGATGTTGAAGAGTTCCTTGCTATTGTGTGCGCTGTTGTTGATGCGTTCCTTGAAGGAGGACCTTTTGGCTGTTCGGATGAGTTGGTGGTGTCTGCGGCTTGCGTACTTGAGGGCTGCATGGTTGTCAGGGGTTTGCTCGTGGCGCCATTTCTTCTCTAGTTTCTGGCAGGTCTGCTTGGAGGTCGGCGGTGAACCAGGCCACTCTTCTGTTGGTGCGTCTGTTTGTGGGTTTCTCAATCAGGGCGAGAGTGTTGGCGCAGTCCTCGATCCATTGCGTGAGGTTGCGGGCGGCTCGGTCGGTGTGGTTGGTCGATGGTGGTGATTAGCTGGTCTTCGGTGACCTTGCTCCAGCTGCGGTGGGGGATTCTTTGCTGGTGGTTGTGTGCGGTGTTTTTCTTGAAGTGGAAGTGGATGCAGCGGTGGTTGGTCCAGTGGAGTTCGGTGGTGTGGCTGATGGAGACGCGGCTGCTGGCGGAGAAAATGGGGTTGAGCGTGTGTCCTGCGGCGTGGGTGGGGGTTGTGACGAGCTGTGGGTGAGGTTGTCCAGTAGAGTGGTGGAGTTGCTGTCGTTGGTGTTCTCAAGGTGGAAGTTCAGGTCTCCGAGGAGGATGTAATCTGTGGAGGCCAGGGCTTGGGCGCTGACGGCATCTGTGATGGAGTCGATGAACTGGTGGCCGGGGTCTGGGAGGTCTGTACTTGAGGGTTCCTCTGAAGGTGGTGTTGGGATCAGTGTGGATCTGAAAGTGCAGGTGTTCGGCGGTGCTGAGGGTGTCTCCGGTGTTGGTCGAGATGCGGAGGGATTTACGGTGGACGATGGCGATTCCTCCTCCTGGTCTGTCGGTGCGGTCCCTGCGGGTGATCTTGTAGCCCTCCGGGATAGCTATGGCAACGTCGGGTGCCGATGAGGGGTTCATCCAGGTCTCAGTCAGGAAGGCGATGTCCGGGGACGATGAGTCGAGTAGGTCCCAGAGTTCGACGGTGCGCCTGTGGACAGAGCGGGTGTTGAGCAGTAAGCAACTGAGGTGGTTGTGTTCCGCTTTTGTGGGGGGTGGGATGTGCCGGTGTGTGCCGGCAGGTGTAGCTGCAGTTTCGGCAGGTGAAGGGTCCATGAGTGAGCTTCGGGGTGGCCTGGAAGCAGGTGGGGAATCGGTTGCCGTTGAGTGCGCGGAGGGTGTTGGCATCATAGCGGCGTCTGGTGGTGCTTGCAGGGGCCAGGGGGTCTGGCGCTGGGCGCGGTCCAGGCGCGGATGGGCGCAGACGGGCTTGTCTTAGGTGCACCTTCAGCGCACCAGCGGCGCAACCGCGCAGCGGTCGGCATATGTAGGGGAGGGGCGCGGGAGCAGCGGAAGGGAGGCGGGAGCAGGATCGATCGGGGGCAGGGCCGCAGGGGCAGCAGCGGCGGGAAGGAGCGAGAAGGTGGCGGTAAACTGGGGGCACAGGAATTAAAAACAACAGTGGCACAAGTGAAAGGGAAATAACACGGGGCACAGGAATGGAATACAAACAGTGGCACAGAGGGAAAACGAATTAACTCGGGGCACAGAAATTGAATGCAAACAGTGGCACAAGTAGCAAAAGAGATAATGCGGGAGAAAGAGAAACGGTTAAGAGCAGAAGTATCAACAATGAGGGAAGTACCACAGACGCCGGAGGACCTGCGGCGAGGTCACGGCAGCCGGCTCCAACCCAGCCGGGAGGGAGCACGAAGCCACGGGCGGCAGATCGGGTTGAGCTGCTGGGGAGAGTGCTTGCCCTGGCCTGGAATGTCAAGGAGTCACCAGCTCAATTAGACTATCAAGATCGGCACAGGAGATGGAGCACCAAATGATTTCATGAATATAGCATGGATGCAGGAGCCTGAGATAGTTTGCCTGTTCTGAAACCCATCAAACTAAAGGACAATAACATTCGCTATGTGGTACAACAAGTGGGTAAGTCCTTGACACTGGAATATTGAATTGTAAAACTACCGAGTGGTAACCTATGATACAAAATTATATTGAGCTCCTTGAAGTAAATCAGTTGAAGGGGGTGGTGGGGTAGAGGGGTAAGAATAATCACTTTAATGTATAACTCAAAAGATTTAAATTCAGATTTGGTCTTTACACAGTAATGGCTTTCATTAAGGATGTATGTGTTAAGACTGTCCCATTTGTTACTGATGCTGCCCCTGTTTGTGGGTGGATGGAATGTCATGATATTGCAATACTAGAGTGAAATACCTCTGAAGGAAACCACCCTCAATATGCACCTTTTTGAGTATGATTGTGTTTCGAATAGATCCAATTGGTAGAATCAGTTTGAGGATCACTTTGTTTTGATATGTGTCCGGCTATACTCAATGTTGAATGCTTTGTATTAGGAGGGAAGTCAACAAAATTGTTAAGAAGCATTAATGAAGATGAGGATTCAGTCAATTTTGCAACCCCTAATGTTGGATTGGGAAGGGTTACTTTGTCAGTTCCAAGGTTGTGATGAATGAAGCTGTAGTAAATGAACTCAAAATTGCCTGCTTCAAAGTAGATATTGGTTAGTGAATATAAAAGACAGGTCGACATTTCACATCTAGGCTAAGGTTGTAGATGTTACATACATATCAGAGCTTCCATAATCAATTGCTTAGAACAAAATGTATGATGTATATATTTGTCATATTTGTTATAGAATAGTGCCAGGTGTGGTGGCTCAGTGGACTAATGTGTCCACTGCAGGGGCTTTTAATTGACTTCATGGTCACAGGTTCAAATCTCTCCAGGTCAACTCAGCCTTTCATTTGTCTGAGGTCAATAAAGTGAGTACCATTGAGTTGGGTAACAATAAACTTCTGTTATTCAGTGCCAAGATGCCTACGGGTGAATGTGCACTTTACAACTACACATGTTACGTCAAGGTTTCTTTTGTAGCAAAAGAAGGTGATTAGATATAAATGTTTCTACAAAAATAAAATATTAATAAAGAAAAGTGACTAGAAACAGATGTGTGAGTATGCTTTTTATCCGTCAAGCACTTTTAACGCCAATGTGTTTTTAAGAATATGTAAGTGAAATGCTGTTACAACTTCTAAAGAACCCCTTGTTTTATCATGAAAGAAAAAACAAACACAATATTTGGAGCAATTATTACATTTTGGGAAATTAAAACAAATCAGGGGACTATTTGCTAATAAACTGCCTCATAGCTTTTAGCCCTCAAGTCTATACTATACTGATAACATCTGACATCCTGGTAAACCCTGGTTGACAAATCCCAGGCAAATCATAGTTCATCCAAGCTCTGCTGATATTTTGGTTTAGATAACCAACCACTTGGAAAACTGCCACCACTGAAGACACCACTACACCCACTGTGGAGCCTCCACGGACCCCTGCCCACCGCACATCTACCACAGAGTCGCCGCCGCCAAAGCACCAGAACTATGCCGGACCATCAACATCTCCCTCAAATCCGGCATCTTCCCCGACGACTGGAGGCGGGCAGAGATCAAGCCCCTCCTCAAGAAACCCTTGGCAGACCGGACAGACATGAAAAACTACTGGCCAATCTCTCTCCTTCCCTTCGCAGCCAAAGTCACCGAGAGATTAATCAACGCCCAGCTGACCACCTTCATCGAAGAGAACACCATCCTCGACTCCTCCCAGTCCGAAAAGCTGTCTCTCTCCATGTGGACGAAACTCCGCATTAGCGGCCTCGTATGCCTTAATACATCTAACCATGCACAAATTGGGTACATCTGGGAATGCTGGATAGGAGAGCACTCCGGTATTGCATTTAATTTGCCTGGTCACATCTGGAGTTAAAGACCGTCCTGAAATATCCAGGGCCAGTACATCGGACACTTCTGCAGGAGATCAGACACAAATGAATTGCCAGTTTGGCCGACAACTGTTTCCTGGAAAGATATCTATTGCCTGGCCAGTCTGATAAGAGCTTCAAAACCTTATTTATATCCCCAAAGTGTCGAGTATCTCGGTTCCGGGGGAAGGGATAAATGTATGCCACGGAGAAGTTTCTTAACAAGGAGATGTTCTCCCACCGGAAGACCTGCAATCACAGCATGACCGGCCGAGATTGCGGATCAAAAGGTATTGACGGATCTGTAGGCCAGACCCTCCCCTGTTAAAGACGCTAGAAAATTTAGGATGTGGACAATGTCTGTCCCCATGGGATCCAGACTCCGTTACTGACACCAACCCATCCAGAGAGACCAGGTTGAACGATATCGCTTGACTGTGTCGTCTTCCCAGGCTTTGGATAGGAGCACAGCGCAGCGCGATAAGCCCGGGACCTGTCATCGTGACCTGTAATCCACCACGTCATAAGCTAGAGTCTGCCGGCTGTCACCATAGGGTGAGGGTTCCCGGAGGGATCGGTCAGGAGTTGAGGATACTGGTGTCGATGGATTGGAGAAGCCCACGAAAGTTCCATCAGAACTGGAAACCAAACTTGCGACTTCCATGTCGGGGTGATCACCACCAGACCTGCTTGCTGCCTACACACAGTAGTTGTGAGGCACATAATCATCGAGAACGGGGGAAACGCATGCTGTGCTCCGAAGACCAGACCTGGAGAAAGGCATTGGTTGCTACCGCTCCTGGGTCCGGCCTCCAACTGAAGTACAGGGAAAGAGTCGAGACGGGATGCAAAAAGGTCTATCGAGAACGGGCCCCGGAGGGAGGATAGGACCTGGAACATATCTGGAGCAAGCCTCCACAAACTGGAATCCCGTAGGTGATGGGATTGCCAATATCGCTACCTGGTTGGCTGACCCCGGGAGGTGTTTTGCCGTCACAGAGACGTGATTTTCCAGGCAGTATTCCCAAAAGTTCTTTGCTAGGTCGTAAAGAGCTTTGGATCGTTTGCCCCCCAGGTGGTTGATATAGCGAACTGCCGCCACATTGTCTATCTTCAAAAGAACAAAGGAATTCACCCGGTCCTTGGTCCAACATCTGACCGCAAAAGAACCTGCCATCAGCTCTAGGCAGTTGATGTGGAGGGCCTGCTCTGAAGCAGATCATACACCGCCGGTGGTAAAATCCCCACAACAAGCCCCCTAGCCCGAACTGCTGGCATCGGACTCGATAACCAGATTTAGCTGGAATCCGAAAATGCTGCGTCCGCTCCAGGCTTCCATGTGGGAAAGCCACCACCAAATTTCCTATCGGGCCTTGGCTGACAGGGTAACACACTGGGAGTATGTAAGACCCTGCCGAAGATGAGCCACTTTTAGCCGTTGCAGGGCCCGGAAATGCAGGGGACCTGGAAAAATGGCCTGGATCGAGGAAGACAGCAGACCCACTGCTCTGGCAATCTGACGGAGGGAAGTTCTTGGCCTCGCCAGCATCCTTCGTACTTCTAGGCAAATCTTTGCCAAGTTCCTGAAGGGGAAACTCAGGGTTGAGTCCCTCGAGTCGATCACAAACCCCAGAAAAGTGATTGTCTGGGAGGGAACCAGAGACAACTTCCCTTGGTTGATAACAAACCCCAAGGATTGTAGAAGATCCACCGCTCTCCTGAGATGTTGCGACAAACCCCCGGACACTCAGCCATCATCAGCATGTCATCCAAGTACACGATCATGCAAACGCCAGACGCCCTCAAGGCCTCCACCACTGGTCGGAGGACCTTGGTAAAGCACCAAGGGGCTGATGACAGACCGAAAGGTAGCGAGGTGTACTCGAAAGTTTGGCCTTGCCACTGGAACTGGAGGATACCCCGTGTGGAGGGAAAATGGGGACCACCAGGTACGTTTCTTTGAGATCCAGATGGACCATCCAGTCCCTGGGTCGAAGGAGGTCTCGAAGCAGTTGTAGGCCCTCCATCTTGAACTGGCGTTAGACCAGCCACTCGTTGAACTCCCAGAGATTGATCACCGGGCGCTGCCTCCATCCTGTTTCTGGATGAGAAACAGATTGCTGAGGAAACCCAATGGGTGAGGGGTAGACGGATAGATGGCCCCTTTGTCTAAGAGCTCTTGGACCTCCCTTCAAATGAGCATGGCCTCTTGGCCTGAGAAAGAGATGGGACGAGGAGGTACAGCCTGGAAGGGGGATCCATGGAACTCCATATGGAACCCCTGCACTGTTTGAAGAACCCAGGCATCTGAGGTAAGACTTCACCAATTGTGGATAAACTGCGCGCAGCAACACCCCAAGCGCTTGTCCTCGGGTCGGGTACAAGCCAGCGAAGCGCGAAGAATCCTGACACTGGCTGCGCTGAGACTGCTGGCCCATGCCGGAGGCGGCATCGCAGGAACAGCCAGCCGAGCGCCCCCGTCCACGACCAGCCCCACTGAAAACACGCGTATTAAAGATGCGCTTAGACGTTGACTGGGCCTTGTCCAGTGAATTGAATGTGGAAAAAAATGTCCTAGCTCTTTGACAAATGGGTAGCCAAAGAGACCCCCTTGTGCCCTTCCTCCGACGAGGCCAACTCCCCCAGTTTGGGATCTATCTTGATCAACAGGGATCTGCATCTCTCCATGGAGATGGCGCAATTTGCATTGCCCAAAAAAATCACGGCCCCCTAGGCCCAGCTAGATAGGACCTCGAGAGAGATCAAAGCCCCGGACGCCTTGGCGTCCTTCTGTTAAATGGTAGCGGCAGTTTCAGTCGATAACCTTTCAAGTATTTGCCCGGCAGTAATCGCCTCTCATACCACTCGATAATTTACCAATAAAAGAGGCAGGCGCCGGAGACTGGAAGGCAGGAAACAAAGTTTTATTCCGTCGGAGCAGAACACATCAGATCTGACAGCAAGGTATCGTCACGAGGTGCTCTAACTGCATCTCTGAGACCTGGTCTCTTATACACTGGTTTATTGCTTTATTATACATAGTATATTCTTGAGATTCCCTTGATGCCTGAAAGAACATCCCCTGAAGCCCCCGGCTCAGATCTGATCCCACACATGGTTACAGTGGAGGTTCCCACCCTACCCGCAGTGGGAGATGGCTATCGCGCAGCAGGGAATTCCGCTAATTCCCGGGGGTGTGTGCAACCGGCCGGGTCTCAGGGGGTAGGGGCTTTGATCTACTGTAATCCCTTTGATGGGGGGTGTTTCCCTTACAGTAGGGGCAATAAACTGCATCCGCAGGGCTAGGTGATGGCCTGGGACCAGTTCAGACAATGGGGCGCAGAGGAAGGGGGTTATCAAAGGAGAGGCATGACCATGTATGGGTTGTCGGTCGGAAGTGGTTCCGTAGCAGGGTCGCGCAGAAGGAGAGGGTTTATGGCCTGTATGAGAGAGCGGGGGTGGCCGGCGCGCGGGGGGATGCTCGCAGCGCCAGGGGAAAGCGCTGGCGGTCGAGAGTGAGCGGGGAGAGAGTGGGGTGCCTAAAATGGCGGCCGTGCATTCGCTGTGCGTGGCGCTGGGGAGAGGCAAGATGGCGCAGATAATGTTCAGTTTGCAGGCTAAATTTCCACAGTCCTCCCTTTTAACATATCTCGCCAGCTTGTCTAGTTCGGATTTATCCCCATAATACTGCGGACTTCCACCTCATAGAGGGCTTTCATCCGCTCTGTTTCAAAGTTCGAAGTCTTAGGGCAGATGCAGTTCATAAAAAGCGAACATAAAGGTGGCAGACACTGAATCCCCAAACAACATCCACATAGTATCACAATCGGTATTAGGATAAATGAAAACAGCCTCCATCCCCAACCTTTAATAGTGTCCCAAAACCAACTCCCCAGCGACCATTCTTCTTGCTCTTGATGGACCTCTGTGGACAGTCTGTGGAGGTGTTCAATTGCTTTGTAGACTGAGGGTGAGTTGTCTGGTACGTAGGTACAACAGCTGGACCCAATGATGCGGCATGCTCCTCCACGATCAGCCAGGACCACATCTAGAACGAGGCGGTTCTGAAGGGCCACTAAGCGGACGGCCTGGAGCTCGGCGGTGTTGTTGGCGAGGGCGCCAGCCGTAATGTTCATTGCCGTTTCGACTGCCTGGGTTAAGTGGCGGATGGCACGGCTGTTTGCCATCGGACCCCAGAGCGGAACAAGACCCTTTACTGCATCCATGAACTGTGCTCCAGTGGAGTCGGCTTGCACAATGTCTTTGGCCCGTTTCTGTCGGTGATGGTTTGCTGGAGCCACATACGTCGGAGGAAGGACAAAGGCGATGTAGCAGGTGCCTCCCCAACCTTTCGGGAGCCAGGTGTAGGCCTTAGTACCACAGACGAAGTACATATTCGGGGAGGCAACAAAGGAGGGTGGGTCAACTGAATCCAATGTTCGGGTGATGAGGCAGGAGCTGTGGCCCACCAGCTGTGCCCCCAGGCCTTCGAGGCATACAGATCCAGTGATGTTGATGACGGACAGGGCCACTGTTAGGGTGGCGGCGGTCCGTTTTCGGAGGTAAGAGAAGGTGGGTCTGGCTGGATTGTTGAACACTTGCATTTCAACTCGTTCTTTGGCAGGGATGTCCATGTGAAAGGAAGCGTTCGATCTCAGAGGGCAGAAGAGGGCGGAAGTTCTACCAGTTTTGTTCATCCAGAACCCATGGTAGAAGTGTGACATGGTTCTGCCGGAAGTGGCATTGTCCTTGTAGCTCTCCTGCAGAAGGATCAGCCAGGCGAGGCAGGAACCATGGACAGAAAAAGGCGAAGGGATGAAAGGGATTGAGTGCCCAGTGGCATGTGGTAGCAATCCACAGATCCAGCAGTTAGTGGCGTTGGTGGCAAGATTGTGTTGGTGGAGCAACTGCACAAAAGAGTTATTCCAGAACTCCTTACGCCTTTCTCGGAGTTGGGGTGAAAGTGAGATCAGATGGTGCTCCTTCGTGGTGGTAGGTTGAACGGTGGTCAGCAATGTCTTATGAGCGGGTGTGTTCTCCTCCATGATCCAGAAGGTGACCATGAGGAGAAGGCAAAAGAGAAGGGTAATAAAAAGTGTTATAGTCTTAAAGCTGTGCATTCGGTCAGTCTTTGGGTTTTTGTAGGGGATCTTCGGACGTCCGGTTGCTTCCATCACCTTCATGTCGGGCGCTTCCATCACCTTCGAGAGACTCGGTAGCGGGCAGAACCACAGACTTTGCTTAGTTTCTCTCCTGGTGGCCTTTGAGGTGACTAGGCTACCGCTCTGAGATTTCCACTTAGCCTGTGGTCTGCTTAGCCGAAGTCCTCTCCTTTCGTCGCAAGTTATACCCTTCTTTGGATGGCACAGTGGGATCGGGATATTCAATCAATTCAAGTGTCTCTGTATCCGGGCAGCGGCTCAGGGATGGTCGGTCTTTGTCCAGAAGTTCCTCTTGGGCGGTGACGTTGTCCGTGGTTGTCAGGGTCGGTGATACCTTCTTGCAGTGGTGTGCGTGCAGCCAATTGCGTTTCCCCTCCACTCGAAGAGCTGTTCGGGTGGTGATCAGGACTTGCAGGGGGCCCGTCCACCGGGGCTCCAGACTCTTGGTGCGCTGGAAGTTACGCACTAAGACGAAGTCACCAGGTTGGATGTCGTGTCCGGGGCCCCTGGAAACATCGGGGATGGCGTGCAGCACCTGCTGATGGATGATAGACAACGTTTTAGTTAGATTGTACAGATAATCAGACATGAGGACGTCCGGGACGTCGTGGATGGATGTCGGTTTTGGTGCAGTCCAAAGGTTCATGGGCCGCCCGAAGACGACCTCGTAGGGGGTTAAGTGGTGTTTGGTGGAGGTGGAACGCATTGATAGCAATGCTAGTGGGAGAGCGTCTGGCCATCTTAGCCCTGTGGTGGCGACTATTTTTGCTATCTTAAGCTTCAATGTGGCATTGTGTCGCTCAACCAGGCCTGCAGATTGGGGATGGAAGACCGCATGGAACTTCTGTTTTACACCCAACCCTTTTAAGATGAGTTGGATAACTTCGGCTACGAAGTGGGGGCCATTGTCGCTCCACAAAATTCGACAAAGGCCGTATCGGGGGAAGAACTCCTTCAGTAGTACTTTTGCGGTAGTCATACCGGTGTTGTCATGGGTTGGGTAGGCTTCCACCCACTTGCTGAAGGCACACACAATGACAAGTACATACTTCAAACCTTGGCACCTTTCTAGCTGGACATAGTCCATTTGTAGGACTTCAAAGGGGTGATTGGGGACCCCAAACCCTCCCCGGGGTACAGCAGTTCCTTTCCCAGGGTTGTGTTGGAGGCATACTAGGCATTGTTGGACTAGACGTTTGGCTGAGTCTGGTATTTTGTCGTTGTGCCAGACTTTAGAGATGAGTTCGATCATGGGGGCAGACCCTATGTGTGCGGGGGAGTGTGCCATGGTCAGCATGGGGATCAAGTATGAATCTGGTAACAACCATTTGTTCAAGTCTTTGGTTCGCCAGCAACCGTCATCGTCCTTCAATCCCACCCGGGCCCATTCAGTTAACTCGTGTGGTGTGCTGGCTAGTTGGATATCCCTAATTGTTTCCCTAGCATCCTTCCATTTCTCAGTTTGTGACCTGGTCACGTACATACGGGTCGTGGACCTATTCTCGGCTGTGGTTCGGGCAGTAATGTCAGCCAGTGCATTTCCCTGTCCTATAATGTCTGTCACCTTCTTGTGTGCCTGGCATTTGATCACAGCTAACCGTGTGGGGAGGAGGACTGCTTCGGTCAGGGCAGAGACTAGATCTCCATGCAGGATGGGTGTGCCATGAGAAGTCAAGAATCCCCTCTCTTTCCATAAGAGCCCAAAGTGGTGAACTACCCCGAAGGCGTACTGACTGTCTGTGTAAATGTTTGCGGTTGTCCCTGCTGCCAGGATGCAGGCTCGTGTAAGAGCAATTAGTTCCGCCGCCTGTGCGGATCGCTGTGTGATGCGGGCTGTCTCAACAACTGTTCGGGCTGTGGTGACTGCATAGGCAGCTGAGGTGGTGCCATCGGGGAGCTTGATGCATGAGCCATCCACCCACAGTTCTCCGTCAGGGTCCGGGAAGGCAGTATCCCGGAGGTCAACCCTACTCTTGGTTTGTTCGTCGGTGAGGGTCACGCAATCATGTATAGGGGATGCATTGGGGTCAGCGTCAGGGAGAGGCAGTAGTGTAGCTGGATTCAGAGTGGTGCATCGTTTCAATGTGATGTGGGGTGCAAGCAGAGTCAGTTCATAACCAGTCAGTCGTGCGCTAGTCAGGTGTTGAGTCTTGGTTTGGTTCAGGAGGGTGTCAACAGCATGGGGTACCAATACCGTGAGGGGGTTCGAGAGCACGATCCCCTCACTTTGTCGGATAGAGACAGCAGCGGCGGCTACTGCTCGAAGGCAGGCGGGCAAAGCTCTGGCTACGGGGTCAAGAGTGGCAGAGAAGTAGGCACAAGGGCGTTGCTTAGGGCCTATGGACTGGGTTAGGACAGACAACGCACATCCCTCCCTTTCGTGGGTGTAGAGGGAGAAAGGTTTAGTGTAGTCTGGGGTTCCTAGGACTGGGGCCGAGCAGAGGGCGTTTCGTAATTCTTTGAAGGAGGATTGACATTCAGGTGTCCAGGGGAGGGGGAAGGGGACATCCTTAGCCAGCAGGGAAAGCAGAGGCTTTATGGTAAGACTGAAGTTTGGCAACCACTGTCGACAAAATGAATGAGGAGTTTCTTGTATCGCGCGTACTTAGCCCAGTGGGCGTCAAGGCGCCTAGATTAAATACAGCAACTTAAGACCCTACTTAGTCCTATTTAATCATGAGTAGGCCTTCTTAAAGAAATACGTTTTTAGAGCCTTTTTGAAAGAGTCGATGGAAGGGAGAGTTTTTATCTCAATGGGGAGGGAGTTCCACAATTGCGGAGCGACGACGGAAAAGGCTCTGGCTCCCCATCTGACAAATTTGATGCGGGGGACAGCTAGTTGACAGAGTCCCGCAGAGCGCAGGTTTCTTGAGGGGACATAGCGTGAGAGAAGAGAGCCAATGGCACTGGCAGGACCATCCATCAATGCTCTGTGGGTGAGACAGAGGATTTTGAAGGCGATTCTGTGCTGTACCGGAAGCCAATGAAGCTCTTTCCTGGCTAAGGTGGCAGAGGAGGCTTTGGGGAGATTCAAAACAAAGCGTGCTGCAGAGTTCTGAAGAGTCTGCAAACGGTGGATCAGCCCTTTGTTGACTTCCATATAGAGGGAGTTGCAGTAATCCAGTCTCGAACCCACCAGGGCGACTGCAACCTGTTTACGCGCCTGGGGGGAAAGGTACCCACGGATTTTGTTGAGTACCCGGATCACACCACAGCAAGTAGCAACGGTCCTGTTGACTTGCAGGGACATAGAGAGTGAGGTGTCAAATATCACTCCCAGATTTCTGGCAGATAGGGAGGGGGTGGGGCAGATGCCAAGAGAAGAGGGCCACCACTCGCTCGACCACAGATTCTGGTTCTTCCCAAATATCAACACCTCGGTTTTTTCACCATTCAGCTTCAGGGAATTTATAGTCATCCAGTCTGCCACATACTGCATGCAAACCCTGAAGCTGGCGGCAGATGTGCTAACCGAGGTGTGAGCAAGAGAGACCATAATCTGCGTGTCGTCTGCATAGGATACCACCTCCATCCCCTGAGATTTAATAAGTCTTGCAAGGGGGGCCACATAGATGTTAAAAAGGGTCGGACTTAAGGCCGACCCTTGTGGCACCCCACATTGCAGAGACTTGGCAGGGGAGAGGTGGTTCCCAAGCATCACTCTCTGTTCCCTTTCGGTCAGGAAGGAATTTAGGAGACTCAAGGCCGATCCAATGACACCCGTCTCCCTTAGCCGAGATGACAAGATGGCGGGGGAGAGGGTGTCGAAAGCGGCCGTGAGGTCCAACAGAACTAGGACCGTGGTTTGGCCAGAGTCCACCTTGCGTCGGATGTTATCGACCACATAGGTAAGGGCGGACTCTGTGCTGTGGTGTTTTCTGAAACCGTGCTGAGTGTTATCCAGGTATTCAGAAGATTCGAGAAAGGCAGATAGATGGAAATTCAAATGCGACTCAAGCAACTTCGCGGGTGCAGGAAGAAGCGAAATGGGCCGAAAATTTTTCAGCATGGCCGGGTCCAAAGTCGGCTTCTTAAGTAGCGGTTTGACTATTGCCTTCTTCCAAATAGAAGGGAAAGAGCCTTGAGCGATGGCCTTATTTAAGACGTTAAGCAGAAGAGGAGAGAGGTGGATTCTACACTCTTTCAGTTTCTTAAGGGGTATCGGATCAAGGGGGGAGGCCGATTTAATTTTGTCAAGAAGTGAATTCAGAGATTCAAGGGATAGGGAGGGAAAGGTGGTGAGGCCCACTAGGGATCGTACTTGCTTCTGAGTTTTGGGAACAGGGGTTTCTAGGATGGTTTGAATTCGGTCAGGGGTAAGTTTCCTCCCGTCTTTGGATAGTAGGTGGCCTAGATACGTTACCTGGGGCTGGCAGAATTGCAATTTCTTTCTGGAGACCTTGTGACCGTTCTCCGCAAGGAAGCGGAGGAGGTGAATGGTGGCTGTGACGGCAAGAGGAGTGGTGTCGGCCGCCAAAAGAATGTCATCGACGTACTGTATCAACACCACTCCATCGGGTAGTTGGACTGCATCCAGTTGCCTCTTGAGGGCTTGGCTGTAAATACTGGGACTCTCAGTGTAGCCTTGGGGTGCCCTGCAGAATCTGTACGAACGGGCTTTTAAAGTGAAGCCGAACAGGTAGCGGCTGTCTGGGTGGATGGGGATGGAAAAGAATGCGTTCTTGAGGTCAATAACAGTAAAGATGGTGGCAGTGGATGGAATCAGGGTGAGGATGGTGGTGATGTCTGAGACTACGGGGTACTGGGGTATGACTACTTTGTTAACCTCTCGCAAGTCAACAATGAAACGGTAGGCTTTCTCATCCCCCTCGCCTTGCTTCTTTACAATGGGTAGGATAGGGCTGTTGCAAACATTACTGACTACTTCTTCTACCACTCCTGCCTCGACCAGGGACTCGATGATTTCCACCAATGCCTTCTCGCCTTCGGGTGATATCCGATACTGTGGAAGCTTTGGGAGCACTGCGTCCGGTCGGACGGTTATGTGTACCGGGTCGATCACCATGCGCCCTACATCTGAGTCGGTTTTAGCCCATAGATGTGAAGGTAATGTGTCGAGTAGGGACATATCAGCATCGGTTATAGAGAGCATACGCCGTGTGTGACAGGGTCTGGACAGATCTGGGTTATCGTGTAGGATGACTCGAACTCCGTCTGGGGAGCATCTGATGGTGGCTCGAAAATGTTTTAGCAAATCAAGTCCCATAATAGCATCGGGGGTGTTGGAGGAGAGCAGAAAGGTCGTGTCAGTGGTGTTATCTTCTAAGTCAAAGGAGATTGGTGCTGATAAGGGGTTAGTGGAGGGCGTTCCGTCAAAGCCTATTGAGGTTACGTGTGAGCCAGACAAGGGTGCCCTAGGAATCAGTCGTTTAGATAACGCACTACGTGTCGCCCCAGTATCTACCAGGAATGGAGATTTTGTGCCCAAGACCTTAGCGGTGACGTAAGGACCTTGCTGGTCAACACGGAGTTCGACTGGATCCCTCCCTTGCCCCTGGCGGTCCTATGCGAAGTCATGAGTGCTCTCATAGTCGGACTGCTGACACTGGTTTTGGCGGGGGCGATCAAAGGTGTTTGGTCTGCCTGGCCTGTCGTTGATGGTGTTGTTCGTGTGCCCTCGTCCCTGAACTCTATTTCTGGGATCATATGCTGTGTCTCTGGGGTCCCTATTCTTGTTCATTTCCAGAAGGACCGGGCACTGGGATTTCCAGTTTCCGAACCCTCTACAGAACGCACATTGATTTCCATCTAAGTCTCTCCGTCCGTTGTAGGGTGTAGGTGTATGGTCTCTAGGGGGTAGCTTTCTAGGGGCGGTTGGTTGGTAATTCTCTTTTGGGGGTTCCCTTCCTATGGTCACCCCTTGCAACTGTGCTATCATCACCCTCTCCTTTAATTCCTTTTTCTTCTTCTCTGACGCCCTATCGTTCTCGTTCTTCTGGTTTTCGTAGTATTGGGCCATCTGGAGAATCGCTGCGGGTTTGGAGGCTGCCCAACTGCTCTCGCTGGTCTGTAGCTTCTGGGAAACTTCTTGAGACAGACCCTTTACATAATTCTGGACAAAGAGGTGGTGTCCGGTTGCGGTGGTCATGTCTTGGCCACTGTAATCGGAAAACACAGTCTCGAATCGGGAGAAGTATTCAGACACATCCTCCTGGGGTTTCTGGCAGCAAGCCGTCACTATCGACCAGTCTACCTTTCTTTCTGGGATTAGAGTCTTCAGCTTTTGTACAATCTTGTCTGGGAGCTCTAAGATGGCTTTCGGGGGTTTCTGTCCTGGTTCTCGCTGTTTATCTATGGTATCGAGTTGTATCCAGGTATATCCGAACGGCTCAGCGTGGTCAACTTTCCGGATTTGTTTCCACACATCAGCCGGCAGGCATAGCCCAAAGAACAAGTCGATATCTGCTAACGTCATTATCGTTGAGCCTAAGGCTGTACCCAATTCAGTGTAGAAGGCAGTCGGGTTCTTTCTCAAGTCGGGTAGAGTCTTTCTAAAGGTCAAAATATCTTGCCGGTCCCACGGCTGGTAGACCCAGTTATATACAACCCTTCCCTTCGCATCTTGGTGGTTGATGTCGTCGTGTGTTCCCTGACCCCGTGGGGGGACCCAGTAGGGGGCAGCTTCTTTAATGGGCATCATGGCATCGGCCCTTCCTCCCTGGGGCTTAGTTGCTATGGGGGTTTCTGTTTTGGTGGTCTGTCCATGTTCTTTAAGGTGTCGGTAGACCTCGAGTGTACGAGTGAAGAGGTTCGTTACATCGCCCTCTCCTTCTTCCCCAATGTCTACCTTCCTATATAGGGCCGCTAAGCCTTCGGGACCTTTATCGTGGTATCTGTCCTCATATGCATTCAGGGCGTGATAACAGAGCCGTACGACGAAGTGTCGTCTGCGGCTGTCGGCATACGAGCTATACACGTCTGTTATATACTCCTCACTTTCTTTTCGCTCCACCAGCGTCCCTACTATCCTATCGATTCCTGCTCGTTCATCCTTAGTTAATCGATTCATTCTGGTGGACTCTTTCTTTCCCATCTCATGGTCATCTAGCGTTGTAGTCGACATTGGGTTCAGTACAAGAGGCTCAGCCGGCGCGGAGGCCGTGAGGGCCGAGGCCCCTGTACTGCTTTCGCTCGTGTTCGGGGGTTGTGGGTGTTGCACTACTGATTGGGAGGGTGCATACGGAGGGGGCATGTAAATGATCGGGGGACCTAACAGTAATTCGTCATTCGTTCGCTGCTTGGAGGACAACTCAGGGTAGAGCAAAGAAGGGGTCCTAACAGCGTACTGGCCTGAGGTTTCGGGCTCCTGTCTTAGTTTAGTTTCCCTTCTCTCCTTTATGTCTTCTTCTAACTTTCTAGCGGCAAGGTGAGCTGCCTTTCGTAATTCCTTTTCTGCTTTTACTTCTTCCCTCTTTTTCCGTTGCGTCGCTTCTTTGCGCCACATGCCAATACTGTCAAGCATAGTAGGCGTCGTCTTATTGCTACGCAGAGCTACTTCTAGCGCTTCTATCTTGCGGTCGTCGAAGGATCCCATCAGTGGCCACTGACTTTCGGGGTCCTTCTTGGTATATTTATGCCACAGCTTGCTATAAGCTACGGCGACTAGTCCATATTTAGTGAACATGTCCTTATTAGGGGTGCCTTCCAGTGGAGCCGGGTGGTTCACCTCTAATAAGCGGTCCGGGCAGAACCAACTACCAATCAGTGGGGAGAAGATAGGCATGACGGGTTTCAACGGGGACAAAAGTCAGCACTACCTATCTTTTCACTGCTTGCAAAGACTAGACAGAATATCTCTATTCTTCGTTATTTGTAAGCAGAGAATACCTCCAAAGAACCAATATCGAACAACTAGTGTTCGGACAATCAAACAATCAATCAATGGGGAGATAAAGATAGGCACGACGGGTTTCAACGGGGACAAAAGTCTGCGTTACCTACCCTTCACTATTTGCAAAGACTAGACAGAATATTCCTATTCTACGTTATTTGCAAACAGAGAATATCTCAAAAAGCACTATTCTTCAAAACAATCAATGTTCGGACAATCAATCAATGGGGAGATAAAGATAGGCACGACGGGTTTCAACGGGGACAAAAGTCTGCGTTACCTACCCTTCACTATCTGCAAAGGGAGAGAGAGAGAGTATTTCTACTCCTCCCCGTTTGTAGACAGTGAATATCTCAAAGAGAACAATCAATGAGCAATACTAGTATTCAAACAATCAATCAATTATTTCGCACTTTTGTCGTATTTCACGACCTTACCCGGACCGCGTGGACAGTTTCTCGTCTTCCGCCTCCAGCGCCCGATCGTCCTCTACTCTCCGTATTTGCCGCGGCACTCCTGATGGTTCCCAGTCAGGACCGTAGATCACTCGAGAGAGGTCTGCTCGGAACCAGTGAAGTTCGGATGATCGGCTGCCAGACGAGGGTCTATTGGGCAGGAGCTCTCCCGATCGTTGCAGTCGTTCACTCTGTCGTCGGGACCTCTCCCACTGGATCCACGTGTCGCTGATGGGCCCCACGTTTGGGACGCCAATTGTTAAATGGTAGCGGCAGTTTCAGTCGATAACCTTTCAAGTATTTGCCCGGCAGTAATCGCCTCTCATACCACTCGATAATTTACCAATAAAAGAGGCAGGCGCCGGAGACTGGAAGGCAGGAAACAAAGTTTTATTCCGTCGGAGCAGAACACATCAGATCTGACAGCAAGGTATCGTCACGAGGTGCTCTAACTGCATCTCTGAGACCTGGTCTCTTATACACTGGTTTATTGCTTTATTATACATAGTATATTCTTGAGATTCCCTTGATGCCTGAAAGAACATCCCCTGAAGCCCCCGGCTCAGATCTGATCCCACACATGGTTACAGTGGAGGTTCCCACCCTACCCGCAGTGGGAGATGGCTATCGCGCAGCAGGGAATTCCGCTAATTCCCGGGGGTGTGTGCAACCGGCCGGGTCTCAGGGGGTAGGGGCTTTGATCTACTGTAATCCCTTTGATGTGGGGTGTTTCCCTTACAGTAGGGGCAATAAACTGCATCCGCAGGGCTAGGTGATGGCCTGGGACCAGTTCAGACAATGGGGCGCAGAGGAAGGGGGTTATCAAAGGAGAGGCATGACCATGTATGGGTTGTCGGTCGGAAGTGGTTCCGTAGCAGGGTCGCGCAGAAGGAGAGGGTTTATGGCCTGTATGAGAGAGCGGGGGTGGCCGGCGCGCGGGGGGATGCTCGCAGCGCCAGGGGAAAGCGCTGGCGGTCGAGAGTGAGCGGGGAGAGAGTGGGGTGCCTAAAATGGCGGCCGTGCATTCGCTGTGCGTGGCGCTGGGGAGAGGCAAGATGGCGCAGATAATGTTCAGTTTGCAGGCTAAATTTCCACACTTCGCTATGTCAAAATTTTTACCAAGGGGCCCTTGATATCCAGGAGTTTGTCCTGGCATGCATGCCAGGAATGGTCCATCCCATTCTTGGGATCCTTGGTGTATTTGGCCAGGAAAGTGGACATCTTGGAGTCTATCTGTGGAGTAACAGCCACTTTCCCCTCCAAAGACAGGCCGGGCACTCTGCCCGGAGGCGGTTCCTGACCTCTTGGTCAAGGGGCTTGCGGAACCTGCTGGCAACATATTTGTCCAACTTAGAGCAGGGAACCCACTCTGAAGAGCGGGCTGTGCATGAGGTCCTTGGGGTCTAAGAGGTCCAACTGGGATTCAGAGGGCTCTCCAGTGGAGGCGGGGGGCTCCGCTTATAGGAGAAACGAGGGCCGGCAGGATCTGCCATGATCCAAATCCCCCTTGGAGCCCGTGGGAGAACCATTTGACTGGGGGAATTAGAGGGGGACCCGTCCACCTGCGGGGGCGCTGATGGGGAAAGCATGCTCCTGAGGCACGAGGATATTAGCTCCCAGAAAAGCCTTCTTGAGCCTATCAAAGGAATTCATATCCACACTGGGATCATGTGGACGCTTGTGCGGGTTCTCAGAGGGGGGGGAGCGGTGGCCTGCCCCAGAGGTTGTGGGGCCAAGGGCCCAGGTAGGTCTTCCCTCGTTGTGAGGGGTTGAAGGCACTTTTGTGCCAGCTCCACAAATTTCTTCTTTAGGGGGGTCACTGCGTTTGAGACCGTTCTAACAATGGACACATTGACCGCGTCACAGAAGTCATTTGTGACCGCAAAATACTGAATGTCCCCCTCCTCATAGTATTCGCCATACTCCTCCATTGCAGGAGGTAAGTGTGTATGGGGAACGGCGTTCACTGGGTGGCCACCTACCAGGTCAGAGGGTAAAACCCTGAAATCTCGCCTGCAAGATTGGAAGCCCAGAGGACTATGAGGCTGTGCACTGGCTTGGAAACCCAGGGACAGGCGACCCGGCCTTCAAGGCCCCCAATAAAGATATGCCCCCAAAACAGTGAGGCCTAAAACACAGAAGGCCCTCAAAGAGGGCAGGCAGACAAACACGCCCTTATTCACTCTACCTGCCGATATCACACTGTACTCGTCAGCCTGGCCGGAGTCTGCCACCCAGGAGATGGAGCTCCCACTAATCCTACCCCGAGGGGTGTCAGAGCTCCAGGCTGGCATGGTCGTAGTGGAGCTCGGTACGGCCGTGGATGGAGGCGCTCAGTTTGACAGGAAACTGACGCGCTCCGTCCCCGCAGCCCACCAGGAGCTAGAGCGTCTCAACGGAGATCCTTTGGGGGCATGTGCCCTCTGATGGCTCGCAGGCCGCCGCGGGCCTCAGCCCCAGAGCCCTCACACGAGGGAAAAACAACTGCGTATCAGCTGCGAATGGAGTGAGTGAGTGCTCCTAAGGCCTTTAATAAAAAACCAACAAGGGAAATCAAATAGTTCGAAACAATCAGCATGAATTCCACACAACATATAAACGACAAGAGCAAAATGGGACCGGAGTCCCAACACTCATCTTCTCTCGGCTGCAGCATCGAAGAAAGAGGAAGAGCGAGGATGGACAACTCCCTGTGAAGAGGGCAGTCGGCCCTGATTGGACTAGGACTTTTGTTGTTGGTTTAACTTCCTTCCCAGGGCTGATGGGAAATTAATTTTTCTTATTGTTGTCCTGGCTGCTGTTAAATAAAATGAAGAAAAGAGGTATAATCCTCGCCTCCGGGTCCTGCCATAGAATTTGCTTCTACTGTCCAGCTAGGAAGCTCCGGTCCTCTAATATGGCCCTAGCTAAGGTCCCAAGAATTCACCGTACTAGGGCAAGTAGGCACTCCTTCACCTTTCTTGGTCCCTCCGAGTGGAATATACATCCGCTGGACCTCTGTCTGGCAAGTTCGGAGCAGATCTTCAAAAAGAAGTTGAAAACATAGCTTTTTACTCTGCTATAATTGCATTACTGGAAGACTAGCACCGGGACATTGCTTGGAGCATCATCATAGCTAGAGGTTTTCTGGAAATTACAAACACTCGACCGAAACAGAAGAAGACTTTATCTAGTAAGAATTATGAAAACACACTTTGCAGGGAGAATACTGTCTGCTACTTACATCCACCACTTTAATATCAGACACCTGTCAACGTTAAATTAAACATTGACAATTTGTAAATGTTTCCCAGTAACATTTTTTATCGTGCCTCCAACAGAATACAATAAATACCAAATTAACATCCTGCAATTATAAATTCTTTTAATATTTTACTTTTTTCAAGAGCTGCAAATTACGGACTGTAACTTTCTGGCAGTCCCTGTGAGACCTGTCACAAGAGAGGATCTGTGTAGGTTGAATGTTCTGTAAGTTTTACTTTCCTGAAAGTGCTTAGATACAAAATTAGTACTCTTAGTCCAAGCATTCTAAGCTGTTCTATACCCGTTGGTAGCTGTACCAGGTCGGGGTTACAACTCGCACTTCACATATGGCTTTGCTTCAACTGTGTCTTAAGGTCTTGACATCTTTTCACGCAGACCAACACACAGATTAAACCTTGCTTCAAATTTCCAAACACGAGTAATCTGATAAAATGTGTGCTGCAATTAAAATTAGAATATTTGAATGACTTCCTACAACAAAACCCAAGGTTATCCAGCATAAAATAAATCTATCCCACAATTTCACCTGGAGGTATTACTTCAACATAGACCACCAACTGCAAGATCGGAATGACTAGGGCCAGCCAGAAAATATTTGTACGGTTGGATGTTAATAACCACATAGAGAATCAGGGATAAGATTAAACTAATACCTTAGATTATATTATTAGCTACTGGCCCACTCCACTGAAAAGGTCACAAATTGTGCACATTGTTAGCTTCTGTTGCCAATGTGCATGTCAGAGAAGTAACACAGTTTGTATGGACAGACTCTTTGGCCATTTTTTCCCTGGATATGAAGACTTTACCTGGGTGGTGGGTTATAAACCAAGAACTAGAGTGTGTGCACCTATAAGGAATTGCAAAAAACATCAGCTAATTCTGGCAATGTACATCTGACCACCGTCTCTGAGTTTATCAACGCCAAAACTGGAGCCCTTCTAAATTATATATCTAGCTAAGAAGAGTCTGCTCTTGATGTGATAGCGCCTCTCACTTACCCCTACACAGAGAAAGTTAATTTAATAATAAATGGTACACCAGAGAGTTCAGAGAAATGAAACACCAGTAGAGCATTCTAAAAAGAATGTAGCGAGGATATAAATTAATTAAAATTGGGTTATCCCGTCTAGGGCTTACAAAAGACATTAGGAAGGCTAAATTAGACTAATTTGCTATAGAAACAGGTGATTTTTGTCTAAAGAGGTTTGTGGGATCATTAAGGAACTCGTGCAAAGTCTTGCCTACATGTCAGATTCCACCCGCATCTGTACAATCCTGCAGTTTTTATCAAAGCCAGGTGTAGTAAGTGCTTTATAAATTAAATTACAATACAATACAACTAGTCCAGAATGATGCCGCCTGCTGGATCCTGCTGGAACTGGTCACATCTCTATCGCCTTGGGATTCTATGCATTGATGCTGGTTGCGTTCAGTACATAGGTCTAGCTATGGCTGTAGAGTGAGGCCCCTGTCAACACTCTTTAAGATCTATCAATAGACCTGTCAATCACTCCCTGTGGGTCTGGCGTATTTAATTGTAACAGCATGGAAGAAGTCACAGGTTGGTAGATATGTCTTCTCAGAAGCAGCAGCAACACTGTTGTGCCTTCCAGCCCCAATTAATTTAGAGTCAAACCTTCTGAAATTCCGATCAGCCGTCCAATGGCGGCGTTATCCACATTAACTGCCAAAGAGTTCACATATCTACAGTCTCTGCAGCAGCTCTTATGGCCATCATGCCTGAGGGCGAACACTGCACTCAGTAAGTCCATGGAAACACAAAAATCCAAAATCACACATTCCAAACGAGGTGACCCTTCACCCTCACACTCCCTCGCAAAACCATGCATGCATGCTTCATTCAGCAACAATATGGACAAGATGGAATAAAACACTGAGAGTCCACCCTAGAGGCAGAAGCTCTAAAAAGACGTAGAAAAAGCCTCCAAGATGGTAGCTTTTTTAACAGAAGAGGATCTAATAATATTCCTCAACTATTTAAATATAATAAACGTTTTGGGAATGTCATATAGTGTGCACTGCTTCCTTTTTACCATGGTCCTCAGAAGACAATGGGCCCGATTCACAGAACTAATCTGAGACAAAATCCTAAACTTACTACTTTTGGTATTCACAGAATGCACTTACTACTTTTGGTTAAACTTACTACTTTTGGTATTCACAGAAGGCATTTAGTAGTAGTAAAGTTAGTTTACTACTACTAAATGCCTTCTGTAAATACCAAAAGTAGTAAGTTTAACCAAAAGTAGTAAGTTTAACCAAAAGAAGCAAGTTTAACCAAAAGAAGCAAGTTTAACCAAAAGTACTGAGTGCATTCTGTGAATACCAAAAGCAGTAAGTTTAGAATTTTGTGTCAGATTAGTTCTGTGAATCGGGCCAATAATGTCCAAAACATAATGTGCATCAGCGATTATGGCAAGGCCATCAGAGTGGGTGCATATGATGAACACAGTAGCTCAAAGGAGCCAGTTAGCAGAAAGTATGTGCGGACTGTCCTCCACTTGCAAAGAATGAAAGAAGATGGAAAAACAAATGTGCTGAAAGAAGCAGAAACGCTCTGCTCACCCATCACTCCAGGGGCTCCCTGGGGAACCAGCATACATTGTCCAGATGCGACCATATGGACTTACAAGATTAAACATGTCAAAATAGTTCCCTTAATCAATGTTGCCAAAATGGAACAAGATAAGGAAGCACCAGTAACCACAAATGCAATTAGTGGCACACATCACAGTAAATTAAAAACGTACAAGAGGTAAACTGAAAAGTACCAACGTTTTCTAAAGCAGCAACAAAGGAAAGATCTTTATTGGGTCGAACTGGAACGCAGTGGATGGTGTTTCTGTGATTTATTCAACTTTCTGTTGGTGTTCTTTTCCATTGACTCTATGTAAACCCTGAGAAATTGTCCAGTTTGGCAGAAACAAAAAACGGTAGGGTACAACACTTGGATCTCCTTTGTGATACACCTCCATATTTAACAGCTGACCATCAGCCTTCAGCACGAATCCCATTAAAAAACCTTAATGTTGGCCAGCCCAATATGGTATCACCCTTCTTAGTCACCCTTCAATGTTCACTGTCTTCTTTCCAAAGTTTCCCATCTCCAGCACTGATTTATGACCGACAGTGACAACTACACTACACTCTGTCCTACTACATAAAAAAAATGCTCAGTCGCACCAGCTCAACTAGCGCACACATTGATTTGCTCTGTATGCACATTCACCCACTGGAGCATAAGAGTTGCTCGATATGGCTTGCCAACTACGGTTGCTTTCCAGTATGCCTGGATGATTATTCACTTTCCTGACCTCTCTGCCACCCTGGACACCAACAAGATTTGCCCACCGTATTTACCCTACGTTCTCCACCTCACGCAAAAGACAGAATTTACAATAGGCATATTGGAGATTCGTGCACTTAGGGACGGATGTCTACTGAGCTCAACATTTCAGATACTACTTGTACAGCACTCTATACATCTTGTTCACTGATTACACTTTGTCGCCTCTATCTAGATCACCTAATCGCATGCAAAGTCACCCCTTCCTCGTTTTCAATTATTTAGGTTTTGCTTGTGACAACCATACTGTGTTATGAAGAGAAAAAAAAAGAGAGAATAAGATATCAATATATTGATTTTGATTGATTCAATTCAGGTGTGTTTCCCTTTCTTTCTCTACATATATTGTTATAATTGTAAAGCGATTACTTACCCGACAGAACCAATTGCAGCACATATTCTAGATGCCCACGTTCTGAGGGTCACTGGGTCTACCCATTTACTTGATGTGCCGTATTTAGAACACCCATTTCGTTCATCAAACTCCTCCGCAGTCACAGCCTTCATGAATATAGTAGTTCATTCAGTTTCCCTTTCTGTAGGTAAAGTAAGCTAAGATTCTTTGCTTCCCACAATTTTGGGGGAATTTTAACATTACTTGCTTTCACTATTAAATAGTTTGTGATGAACTCCTGATCCATCCTGTAGATGTAAATGTTGCTAGCAACAATCTGAATGTAGCCCGATAGTTGTTTCGTATCCTGCTGGTCCATTAATCTTCGGGACCAAGTGAATCTCCAGCTTCCTTGTTGACCTATAATGCTTCCCTTCTTCATGAATCTGGAAGATGATGAAACACCATCCATAACTCTTCCTCCAAAGGGCTTAACTTTGTAGCCTGCTTGTTCCTGGCTTAAAATAAGTCTCCTCCTGCAGTTACTGTGCATCTCCAGTTTCACACTTCGTAGTTGCTCATCACACTTCTTTTTCTCTAGATATAGTGAAGAGGCAGAACCCAAACTGTCCAACGTGAGACACTCACATGTCCATTTTCTCCATGCTCACACACCGCTGACTGTCAAGCACCAAGGTCCGATCTCTAGATAACCATTTATTGAAAGTGTTTATGGGCACTGCCCACGGGCAGCCTGCTATATCATGCTGCATGACGTAACTGTAAATTGTCAGTCCACCTGTGCAACGTGCATGACATTCACACACCCAAGTCGTTCAAATGCATCTATGCGTGTAAGCTATTTGCTCAATGTGAGGAACGTCTGAGATAGAGGGTTGCTTGGCAAACTCGGGAGAGCTCAAAATCTTCTTCCAGTTCCTTCATCGCCGCTTCCGTAATGCTCCTATACATGCTGCAAGGCTGTATAGCATGGGCCGCCTGTTGTGATATCTTTTGAGGTATCACCAGAGCTTGATTTGAGCAACTGGTTGCATGTGGGGGGCCCTCCGGGACTCATTTTTGGGGTTCTACCCTTATTTTTCCTTTAACAAACTTTTGATCCAGAACAAGAAAGAGAAATATACAAAAGGGGAATAGAAAGATGGGAAACCAGTTAAAAAGGTAGAAAGCAGTGGTGAAAAAAACGTGCATGAGTGAGATAAAGAGACAGGGCGCGTCTGGTGGAGGATTGAAGGTGCGTAAGATGGAATCAAGACTACACAATTTTAATATTCGGCTCCCCGACCTTCAGTAGTGCCAGCCATGGGCTTCTGATTAACGTTGGGCACTGGCGCTTGTTCTTATTAAAATTAAGCACTGGGTATCCCAGCACCATAGTAGGGCTCCTATCTGCTCGCACCAACTCTCCCACAAAAAACAGCTACAACTACTACTGCATGCAGCACAAGGTACAGCGTCTGCCGTCGTTATCGTCCACGCTCCATCAAACCAGTCTGCCGGGCACTTTGCACATTGTGGCTGCATGCCTACAACGAACGGATACTTTTGCTGTCCCGGCATCCCACGCGCACCTCCACTGAAGAGGCATACAGACAACACACCAGCATCCACTACAGCCTGTCGCTCCATGTGACAGTCCCAAGCGCCTCTCTGGCAGGTACGTTTCTGCTCAGCCTCTCCTGAAAATGATAGTGGATACAGAATCCATCTTTCTAAATCTGCCCTGCCATACCAGTCACAGATTTTTGTACATCTGGGTTTGCTACTTGCTGGAAGGGAAATTTGTCGTTTAACAAAAAGTGTCTTTGATTTTGGCGATCTGATCTGCATTCCCAAGACGAAAATAAACCACTCTTATCATAAACATGGTTGAGAAATGCACAAATATTCTTTACAGCCGCTTGTAACCTGCGAGCGCGCACAGTGCCCGACCCGAAAGCAAGTGCATTCGGATCCACCGCAGCGTCGGAAAGATTGATGGCGCCTTTTGCTACAAGGGCCTGCCCTTCAGGGTGTTTTTATTTGCTGTGAAAACATCTGTGCTACAAGCACCCCCTGGCACTGCATGAAAGGCCTCTGTGTCCAGGGAGAGTTCTCTCGGGCTCGGCAGTGGCCGAGCAGAAGGGATGACCTCCAGAGTTCAAGGGACACAAAAGATGGGCGCAAGCAGAAAGGCCTAATGAGTGAGTGACGCGGAGGAAGCCTCTTAACCTGCTGCCGGGCCTGGGGGTGTCGCTTCACTGGCGCTCAGGAGCAGAGCTTCACTGGAGAAGGTCCAGTCTGAAAGGCGAGTCACTCGTTACAGTGCCCTGTTATTTTATGGAATCATTCGCACCATGTAATATGAAGATTTCAAGAGAAACCATTCAATGTTACCCTATGGAAGAAAAGTGAGTTATCGGCTTTTGGGTAAGTACTCAACTGGCAGAGTTAAGGTTCTGGGCATAGACTCAGAGGTCTCCCAGGGTCAGGTAAGTATAGTTGTTACACCCTCAGCGGCACAGGGGCAGCCGGATGCAGAGTGAGTTAGGCCCAATGTTATCCTAAGGAAGGCAGGGGGCCCTTGGTTGGTGGCGCTAGCAGGCCATGCGGCTGTGGGAGCTGGGCTCCTGGTCACTTGCTCAGGGCAAATGGGGAAGTAGATAGGAGTAGAAGTTGCACTGCCAGGGCCACTCGGGAGGCTGGGTGCAGGGTGCTTTTGAGCCTTCGGGCGCTCAATGGATTGCTATAGAAAAGCTCAAGGACGAACAAAGGCTGCAAGCTCGGGGACAAAGATTATTCAGGTGCCACCACCGCTTCGAGAGGTAAGTTGGGTAGTTGGAGGATAGGTAGGTACCCAGGAGTCGGGCACAGGGGGCCGCAGGGCGCCGGGTGCAGGGGTGCCTTTTGGTGTCGGGAAATCTTACCCTCTGTTGATCGCGGTTGGGGGGGGGTCCCTGGTTCTGAGGCTGCAGGCATCGTCAGGAGCTTCGTGGTGGGTCCTTGGGTGCCAGATTTGGGGTCACAGTCGCTGGGGGACGTCCTCTGGGTCTTTGTCCACTCCGGCACATGCCAGGCTTGGCGGGTGCAGAGTGTGCAGGGTTTGCGGTTCCGGGCTGATGCCAGGGTTTAGATACTTGCTTTGAGCAGAGCCACTGCTCGTGGGAGTCCCAGGTGCTCAGAGTTACAAGGTAGCCAGGTCCTCTGGGGTTTGTGAGGTTTCTGGCCACAGGAGGTGCCGGGATTTAGCAGGAGTAGGTTCAAGGCTCGACAGGCCGGTAGGGCTGGGGCCTAAGCAGTTGGTGTCTTCCTCTTCTCAGCAGCTGCACGGCAGGTCTTCTTTCTTCTTGATCTTCTTTGCTGTTTTAGAATCTGGAATCTACTAAGGAAGGTTCAGGGTGCCCCTAAATACTAAATTTAGGGACGTTACAGGTAGGTAAAGGGCAGGGACCACTGGGTCCCTGTTCTGGGGTGGGTACACCCCCTATCCTGCCACTCTCCTGTGGGAGAGGTCAGTGGCCTAGTCCTGATTGGGTAGGGCTCGGAGATGTGCTTCACCTCGCCTCCCCCACCTGAGGGGTGGGGTTGGCAGGGCTGGCACATCCCCTGTCCTTACTTGGAGTTTCCGGCCAGTCTTCCCGCCAGAGTGGGGGTCAGAACTGGTGGGGGCCAGTTGCTGAGTACAGCAAGTGGCCTGGAGAAGCTCACAAAGGCGGCATGCCTTTGAAGCTTCCTCCTCCCATCCTGGGGGAGGAGACCTAGCACCTCGCCCAGGATGTGCATTGTTGCAGGCCCAGGACAGCGGGGGCTCTCCACCCATGGGTCCAGCAACATGTCTGCTGTGTGGCAGCCTAGGCAGCCTCTCAGACAAGATGTGGATTGTAGGTTAGGTTTCAGGGGGCATCTCTAAGATGCCCTCTGTAGTGCTTTGTACATTAAATCCCACACTGGCATCAGTGCAGGTTTAATGTGCTGAGAAGTTTGATACCAAACTTCTCAGCCTTCAGTGTTGCCATTATGGTGCTGTGGAGTTCGTGTTTGACGAGCTCCCAGCACCATATACTCTTAAATGGCAGCACTGCACTTACAGTGCCCAGCAATGGACCTGGGTACTGTAGGGGCACAGGGCTCATGCTCCTGTGCCCACACCACTGGCATAGGGCACCCAGTTAGAGGGGTGGCTGATGTATGCCAGGGCAGTGTAGGTTGTGGGCATGGCACACAGGGATGTGTGCCATGTCGACTCTTTGTTTTGTCTTGTACCCAGACACTCAGCCTGCAAGAGCAGTGTGTTTGTGTTAGGGTACAGGGCCTCTAAGGGTGGCACAATAAGTGCTGCAGCCCTTAGAGGCCTTCCCTGGTCACAAGGCCCTGGGTACCTAGGGTACCATTTACCAGGGGCTGACATGTGGCCAGGGTTTGCCAATTTGTGTTTTAGGTTTTGGGGAAGGAACATAGGCCCTGGGCACCTGATTGGCAGGAGTCCAGGGCACACTCAGTCAAAGTACATTCAGCAATTCAGCAAAAAGTGGGGGCATACCATGTAAGAAAGATGGCATTTTCTCACAGTCGTGTGGATGGGAGTCTCCCTGAGTGCTACTAATTTTTTTCTCTTCAGCAAATCTGGACAAGAAAGGCCTTTTCCGCCCTTGTAAAACCTGTGGGAAGAATAGGGTCCATGTGGATGATCCACACAAGGAATGTATTTTTTGCCGTTACCCTAGGCATGAGGTGAGAGATTGTAAGATCTGTCGCACCTTCCCTAACAAGACCCTCAAGGACAGAGAGGGAAGATTTTTATTGTGGCTCCAAGCCACAAAACAACATTCTCATTCTTCTGATGAAGTTGAGGACAGAGCTTCAACATCCCACAAGAGGGCTAGATCCAAGGACAGTTCCTCAGGTGAGGGAAGAAAACATTTTAAGCCTTCCCAGGAAAGGGCTTCAAGTAATGAGAAGGCTGCCAAACAGGCCTCTGAACTGGCGTTATCTGTGCCCTCTACACCTGTCAGGAAGGAAAGAGATCACCCTAGAGCCTCCTCCTCTGATCCTGTAAGTAGGAAAACCTTGAAAAGGCCATCGGTGACGACAATCTCTCTCTCGTCGACGACAATCTGTGAAACATTGTCGACACCATTGTCAACGGCAACGGTGATGACGACGGCGATCCAGTCTCCAATTCTCCCTACCAGAGTCTCCATGTCGATGAGACGAGCTCCATCGAAGACCGTCAACTCCCCTCCGTCGGCTACAATGCCATCGACAAAGATCCCTATGACGACGGACTCACCCACTGGTGGTCCGTCGACGAAGACACCGCCGACGGCAGAGACAGTATCGAAAAAGATATCATCAACGAAGACACCGTTGACGAAGGTATCGTCAACAAAGACACCGTCAACAAAGATATTGTTGATAACAATGCTGTCAACAATAGCACCGTCGACGACAGAAGTGCCCTTGCCCATAACTTCTGCACCGTCGACGCCTCCGTCGATGAGGATTACTCAGGTCACTAGAGTAACAAAGACATTCTGTCACCCGTCTATGCAGGACTATAGCAAGGTTTCGCCATTGCTTCCATCACATCTGTTTGGAAGGGTATGTAGAAGAAGAGGATGATGATGATGATGATGATGATCTCTATGGCGTGACTCACAGCCCATCTGAGCTCCATGTGAAGTGCCAGGAGGATGACGAGGATGATAGAGATTATCAGGAGGAGGCACAATAATACTAACAAGGGTATATGGCTCCACTTCATAGTTATCAATTTAACTTCCGACCGGAACCACGCCCTCACGACATAGCCCATTTACCGCCCTCGTTAATCGAGGATCTTCAATCCATTTTGGCAGATTATAGACAAATGTCAGTCCTCAGCAACATCAATCAGAAAATCAGGTATCTCAAGTGGAAGAACCTGCAGGTTCACCAGGTCCCCAACCGCCTAGCACACCTTTGAATATACCGGGCTCGGGGGCAGTCGACCCCGGAGAACAGAACACTTCCTCCTCAGAAGAAGATGTAGAGGAATTGCCAGATCCAGCATCTGCTCCTGACCCTTGGGAGGACTACGTGATTCCAACACCATCCCCTCCTCAGCACCTTCCGTCAGACTGTCCTCCAGAAGATATCGGGGGTTTCACAACTAAATGCAGAGGGCAGCCAGCAGGTTTCATTTGCCTATTACAGTAAAGCAAACCGAATGTTTCCTATACGACTTCAAGGAAGACACAAGGAAAGTGGTACGCTCCATACCTATCATTAACCATATATGGCTGGACGGCATCAGGATTATGAAAAGATCAGTTTCCATACCACCGGTGCTGCCTCGTGTGGAGAAGAAGTATAGGGCCCTGGATGACTCTCCATCTTGCCTTGCTGGGCATCCTAAACCAGATTCGGTCATCTCCCAGGTTGTCCAAAGGCGATCTAAGAACCCGGCTACACCGATTACTACCCCCCCCCCCGATAAGGAAGGGCGTAGAATGGACATTCTTGGAAAAAAGATTTTCTTCAATGGCAGCTGTGACAATCAGAGCAGAGAATGCTCTAGCCATTATCAGCCGCTATGACCGCCAGATGTGGTCCGACATGGCAGGACTAATAGACCTCATCCCTGAGGAAAACAGACAAGATGCATGCAAGATACTGCTGGAGGGTGAGCCTGCAGCTTCAGAGACAATTGACTGTGCCCTCGACGTGGCATATACTAGTTTTAGACAGTTAGCAGTAGCGGCTGCACTTCGACGTCAAGGATGGCTAAAAGCAAGCACCTTTAGACCTGAGGTACAAGCAAAGGTTCTAGATATGACTTTTGATGGCGAGTCACTCTTTGGAAAACACATTGATGAAGCTCTATTGGCAATCAAAAATTATACGGACACCGCAAAGTATTTGGGCGCTCTGCAGTACAGAAGGGTACCATTCGGAGGTGCTAGAGGGCGAGGATTCACCAATTACAAAGGAGGATACCAGAGGGCTCAACAACATCAGCCATATCAAGCTCAATATCGGCAATCTTATAACCCTTCATTTTATCGTCAACCATCTACAGCTGTTTTCTCTTGCCAGGGACGCCGTAAGCGAGCACCCCAACAAGGCCGTGACTCAGGGAGAAAGCAATGAGCACGTCAGGGTACCAGTCCATCTTCCCTCCCTGCCTGTGGGTGCGAACATTTCCAGTTATGTACAGTGGTGGCACGAAAACACATCAGATCGCTGGGTGTTGGACCTAGTCACCAATAGTCACACTCTAGAGTTCCTTCAGCAGCCACCAACCACTGCACCAAGGAGTTCCCCCGCCCCCTCGTCTTCACTTATTACAATAGGAAGTCTTGGCCATGCTTCTGAAAGAAGCAATAGAAAAAGCACCATTCGCTCAGAAGGGAAAAGGTTTTTATCCTTGTTTTTTCCTAATAAAAAAGAAATCAGGAGAATGGAGACCGATTCTGGACCTAAGGAATCTCAACAAGTTTCTCAAAAAACAGATGTTCAGGATGGTAACACTCTCCAATATCTTGGGTTGCTTAAACAAAGGAGATTTCATGACTTCACTCGAGATGGAAGATGCATATTTCCATTTTACAATCCATACGAAACACCGTAAATTCATACGGTTCACGGTGGCTGGAACCCACTATCAATTCAAAGTGCTCCAGTTTGGCTTCAAATCAGCACCACTGATCTTCACCAAGTGCCTGGCACCAATAGCGGCGACCCTGCGGTCTCAGGGGTTTCAAGTATTTCCTTACCTCAACGATGGGCTGCTCAAATCAGCAACAGTGCTGGAGAACGATCAAGCAACAAAAGCTTGCCTTCATTTGTTCAATATGTTGGGACTTACCCGGGAAAATCGGTACAGCATCCAACTCAAGTAATATCTTTCCTGGGAGCGTCCATAGACACCATTCAATACAAAGCGTTCTTGTCTCAGGAAAGACGGATATGTTTGCAAATGCTTGCAAAGACCATTTTAAAAAATGGGGCAGTTTCTGTGTGAATGTACAAATCGTTCCTGGGGATGTGCTCTTCAGCAATAAATCTGGTACCTCGAGCCAGACTGAAGATGAGGCCACTTCAGGAGGAACTGCAGAAACTGTGGTAACAAGCTTTGGGATCCTTTGAAGATGAAATTCAAATCACAGCACGGATTGTGAAAACACTGCATGGTGGTTTCAGGCAACAAATCTCGTTCAGGGCCTGACTATCCTACAGAGCACCCCAGATTTCATTCTAACAATGGACGCCTCTATGGAGGGCTGAGGAGGTCATGTACAGGACTTGCAAATTCAGGGCAAATGGTATTTGGCGCAGAGAAAGCAGCACATTAACAGCTTAGAGCTCAAAGCCATATTCCTATCTCTCCAAGCTTTCCTGCCAAGATTAGCAGGCTCCTCCGTGTTGGTTTGTATGGACAATACGACCAGCATGTACTATGCCAACAACAAGGAGGAACAAGATCCATTACGCTATCTAAAGAAGTGCAAGAATTATGGGAATGGACAACACACCATGTCAAATGTCTGCACAATACCCTAGCAGGCACACTAAGCAGGTCTCAGTCCAGTTGTCATGAATGGGAGCTAGAACAATCCCTGCTGGACAAGGTATTTGGAAAATGGGGGAAACCAGCGTTGGACCTCTTCGCTACGGAGGAGAATGCCGAATGCCAGTACTATGCCAGCAGATTCCCTCTACCAGGGTCAAGGGAGAATGCCCTTTTAATGCGATGGTCAGGGATATATGCCTACACTTTTCCCCCTTTCTGTTAATTGCCAGGGTGCTAACCAAGATGAAATCGAAAGGCTGTCGTCTGATCCTGATAGCGCCACGTTGGCCAGGCAATACTGGTTCCCAGAACTGCTCCTGCTGTCGCAATCAAAGCCCATTCGCTTACGGCCATCCTCAACATTGTTATGAAGGGACAAGGGCTAAGTGAATCATCCGGACCCACACTCTCTTCATTTGCAAGCATGGCTCCTGAATTCCTAGAATTTAGGGACCTAAATATACCGCAAGAGTGTAGAGAAATCATTGCTAAATCCCGCGCTGAAGCACTATCAAAACATATTGTTTGAAATGGAGACGATTCTGTTTCTGGTGCGAAATAAATAACGTTCACCCACTACAAGCTCCCTTTGAACAGATTTTGCTGTATCTCCTCTCTCTTGGTAAGTCAGGTCTCACTTTCTCTTCAGTGGAGGTTCACCTGGCTGCAATTTCCCGTTATAGGAAAGCTCCTCAAACTCCTTCTCTCTGTGCATCTAGTCTTATAAAGCAGTTCATGAAAGGTCTTTTCTGCGCATTTCCCCCAGTGCATGCTCCTCCTCCGGAACGGAAGCTCAATGTGGTCCTGGCGCAGTTGATGAGACAACCGTTTGAACCAATTCACAAGGCGGAGCTTAAATTTCTCACATGGGAGGTATCCCTCTTACTAGCTCTTACTTCTGCAAGGAGGGTGAGCGAAATACAAGCCTTACAGTCAAGGAACCTTTTTTACATTTCACTGAAAACTGTAACGCTACGGACGAACCCGACGTTTATTCCAAAGGTACCAACACAGTTTCACCTCAACAAGCCGGTGATATTATATTCTTTCTTTCTAAACCCATATAACCAGCAGAACTGGCATTGCATGCGTTAGATATCAAGAGAAGCTTGAAATTCTACCTACACAAGACTAAGGTGATAAGGAAAACAGATCAGCTCCTGGTCGCTTATAGACAAGGAAAACAAGGAACGGCTGTAACGAAGTCTACGGTTGCCAGATAGGTCTCATACGTGATCCAGTTCTGTCAGGAAAAGGCTAACAAGCCTCTGACAGCAAGAACTAAAGCACAGTCCACAAGAACAGTTTCTGGATCTGCAGCTTTGTTTTATGGAGTGACATTAGACAAGATATGCCGTGCAGCGACATGGAAGAATGTTCACACTTTTATAAAGCATTACTATCTGCAATCTACACAACAAGAGGATGCAGCAGTTTGCCAAGCGGTACTGCGTCATCTATTCAATTAAGGTCAGCCTCTTTGTTTGAGATAAGAGGAGCTCTTTCTTTATTCTAATAAAGGTATTGCGTATGTCAGGAAATGTATAGACAAATTAATATCTAACTGTATTTGAATATTTTTATTATATGTGAATGCTCGTGTATCTTGGAAGATTTACCTCCACAGTGCTGGTTTTAGTATTTTATTCTGCTGGAACGTTTAGTGCACGCATTGTATACAGGATATTGAATGATTATTTGAAATGTTACTAGTATATGTCTATAGCATTGGGAGTTTAAAGTTGCATGTACAGTTTTATGGTACTACTTGCTATTCTGATTCAGGCATGTGAATCTATGAAAGATACCCCAATACTGGATAAACAAATAAGTTACTTACCTGTAACTACGGTTATCCAGTATTGGTATCTTTCATAGATTCACATGCAACCCACCCTCCTCCCTGTGGAGTCAGTTCTCATTGAATTTGGGATCCTTACTGCCCACTTGAGCTTAGAAAATCTGAGGAGAACTGGTCTCTGCTGGGAGTGTTCTAAAGGTTGCTAACAGCTGAATGCCAACATTTGGTCCTTTTTTTAAAAGGACATAGATAGGCTACTGTTTACATGGCCTTGGGCCATTATAGCCTATGTAGGATTTAAGGCACTGCTTGAATATTTTACCGTGGGAATGATTCAGGCATGTGAATCTATGAAAGATACCAATACTGGATAAGCGTAGTTACAGGTAAGTAACTTATTTTTTTACATGGCTTTGGCCACCAATATTTATCTATTGGCCTGTTCAACTGTCAGTCACACTTTGCCTCCACCCTCCACACAGAAAATAATGTTAGGGTTGTCAGACAGATCATTTTTATACTACCATTTAATTAATTATGTAGACAAGAGCCCCTGCACTACATTGAATTTTTATTTCTGTACACAAAAACCCCTGCACTAATAAAAATAGAGAGCTCACAAATAAAATGATACAGCCATGGCATCTCATATCTACAAAGTCATTGGCTTTACTGCTTTCTTTTTCTAAGAAACCTGAAAAACATGTTCCCGAAAGCAAGCTTTGCAGATGTCTTTCACCTTGTTACCATGACCCAGCACAATTTTTCTGATTATGAAACTGCCATTTCACAATCGAGCACCAACTTAAGCATTATGGTCAAAACAACTGCTTCACGTATTCACTTCGGCATTAGCACGAAGCAAAAACATGGCATTGCTTAACATCAAAGCAATTTAGTCTTGCCAGGGAAGAGCCAGATCTCTTGGGGCCCACACTATTGGCCGACCGAACTAGGACCTCCCCCACTCCTTCCCCTTCCGTAAAAAGCCTTGGGGTCACCATAAATGCCGATCTCTCGCTCAGAGGACAAGTAGGGGCAGTGGTCTCTACCTGTTTCTTACAACTGCGCAAAATCAGGAATATTGCCCACCTGCTGACCCACTCCGCCCTCATCCAGGTTTTGATAGCCCTGGTACTCTCTCGTCTCGACTTCTCTAACTCCATCTACCTCGGCCTGCCACTGTTTTTACTCAAACGTCTCCAGATGGTACAGAACCAGGCTGCGAGACTAATTCACAAACAACCAAGATGGCAATCTGCCAGAATCTTACTATCTAAACTTCACTGGCTCCCCATCACCCAACACGCAGCCTTCAAGACAGGGTGCCTAATCTTCAAGGCCCTGCATTGCAGGAGCCCCAAATTTATTAATGGCATGATTGCAAGGCATGACCCGCTCCGCAACCTGCGGTCGGCCCATCTTCAATTATTGACTATCCCTGCCTTTAAGCTCAAATGCCAGGGAGGGTATATGTTCTCCTATCTTGCCCCTAAATTCTGGAACTTCCTACCACTAGCGATCTGGTCCTGTGACAACCTGTTGGGGTTCAGAAAAGTGCTTAAGACTTGGCTGTTCGAGCAAGCCCTTGCGTAATCTGTCCCCGTCTTGACACTGCTCAAAGTCAGCGCCATGAAACCTCTCGGTGATCGTGCGCTTTAGACATTTCTGTTAACATAAAAAAGAAGCAATTTTAATGTTGCATACCGAGGCAAAGAATACAATTTGGCAACATAACATTTGATAAACTCTTTTTGTTATTTAGCTGATGCTGCATGCACATGTTGGCCACTATTTCATTCGATTAGATCACACAACAAATGTAGTCCGTCGTCTGTTTCATTACAGGGTACTGTGGCTGAGAAGCAGGCTGTGTATATATCACTGTAGGCAGAGTGGGCACGTTTTATTCAAGGACAAGGTGGTACCTGACAGCTCTTGTTCTAAAATAGACGTTTAACTTGTATTCAAAAACTGGCATGGGATAGGCCACGCAGAAGCTTGTGTTTAAAAAGAATGCATATTTTTTATACTCCTGGAGAAACCTGCAGTGTGGAATGAAGTGTGCACTACACCTCCATTTTGAAGTGCTCGTTTGGTGGTGCAATTCAGTCTGAGTAGCTCAAGGATGTACTACCAGGAGACAGACCCCGGTAAGTAAGGTGGGCCTGAGTGGTCTTACTCTTTCAGCAGTAGAATTTTGAAACAAGGAATAAAACACAATGTGCACATAAAAAAAAAATGACCGGAGCTTGCATAACCTCTCCGCAACTGCCTCTGCGGTTCTTGGCAGTCCTCATATTTGTTGCAAGAACTTTTAAGCTGCAATGTGGCAAAGTTTGTTTTACGCTCTGGTCGTTGTAGGTTTGCCTTCTCAAAGATGGATGCAGTACAGCAAGGACCAGATCATCGCAGTGCAAATAAGGCGGGTAAACGGCACACTCCTGACAAGACAAATAGAGAGGTTTGGTACAAGATGTGCTCTGCTGTTTATGAATGAGCGCTGGGGTGGATTGCAATATACATTATATTTAATATGTGAAATGATTCTCCTATAGTCAACAGCATGTAGTGAGATAGTAATTTCCTCTATGAGAAGTCAAACTCCACTTGATATAATATTGGTAACAACAGGTTATTGCTGAAAGCTGTTTTGTCAAGCCAGACCTAAGAAAGGATATCTAGTTCACCTTCGTGGCCAGGAGCTGTGGTGGGCGGGACGTAAAACAGCCCAATGAGCAGCATGTGCGCGACCTTTTCAAAAATAGCTTGAAGAGTATTTCGCTCCTGATGCAAGTGCCTGCCACTAAATGGTGTTTCGCCTACTACTAAGCGTGCAGGATGTGCTGTACACTGTAAAGCAGTGCTTTTAGTATCATATCCATGTAGTTGACCAGGCCAGGCCAGCACTGCATCTCTTCTGTGGATACTGTTTGCATATGCACATTTCATTTCCATAAGGTCAGCCTGCATAAGGTATGATAGAGCTATGCAATGAGGAAAAAAATATAATGATACTCTGTTTCCATGAAGTGTAAGCAAAATAGTTAACTTTGCCAAGGTCCTCTACACAGAAGAAAATTCTGATCTGATGCTCCTATGCAAAGCCTAAATCTGTTAAAAAGACAGCAAGCTTATGATGCCTCCATGGTTTCTATGTGAAGGATCGAGTAATTACACATTCAAATGCATGGCTTGTTGATTATGCTTCAAACAACATTTCTCAAAGTGCCTGAATCATTGATCTATGAGTTTGTAGGCGCAGTTATATCAGCGGTCTCTTGAGATGCGTCTACCTCCTATCTCACATGCATTGATGCTGCCTAGTGCCAGACTACCCTTCTCTTATTTATGCCCCTAGAATAAATGGCATGTGCTTTGCAGAGACATGTTTTTCATTACTGAGGTAGCCACAAGTTGCCTTTTTTATTGCTTTTTCTGCTGCAGCGGGCACCTCGTGCTAGGAAATGGAATCCTGGGCGGCCTCATGAGCTGTATCTTCTATGTTTGAAACAGTTAGATACTTAAAAGCTCTGAAAACATTACAGCTTTATTATATTGACCACCCCATAGCAGGGTGACACGTGGTCTGTGATTCTTAGGGTTACCAGATGACACTGTGTTGCAAGGGACTCCATATTGTACTCCTCAGCATTCATTTAACAATGTTTACAGTATTAGTTCATCACAATCGATTCAATTGGGCCGCGGGTCTGGATTACAAATGTGTGAAAGGACATGCAAGACTGCAACATGGGTTCCGATTTGACATACACCCATGGGGTAACCTTTGGGATTGTTTAACAGTTTTGAGAACTGTTTACAGATTGCTTTTGTTAGAAAGCTCCAGTTTCAATATGTTATTTCCTTTGATGCTGAAAAGCGCAATAATGTGGGAACAAACACCAGGATCTCACACTCAGTTATCTAAAGTGGTGGAAAACTAGACCCATGTGAGAATAACCATGGCATACTCCCACTAGAGCGGGTAAATTATTGTGGTGGTCAATAAATGAACTTGATTGATAATTTTAATTACGGCATTATGGAACCTTTTTATACATTGTGGAGTATAACTATGGAATAATAGCAGATTTGCTGTTAATATGTTGAAATTAACAACTAAGGTGCCGATTCCGATCCTGTAAAACCCGGGTACAAATGGTCGTACGGAGCGTTTTCTCCGTATGACTCGTACCAGGGAATTCTACCGTACAAACCAGCAAGTACGATTCGTACAGAAATACCATTTCCGTACGAATCGTAAAAAACACCGTACGGCAAAAAAATACATACAATTCCGATCATGGACAGCGCGTACGCGACGTCCGCACGGAGTCAGGCAGCGTTTTACGGACCAGCAAGTACGATTCGTACCTACAGCACTCCGCACGACTATATTTTTACGGGAGCCAAAAAATGCCGGAAAAGCTAAGTACGCTGCGATGCACGAGGAAAAGGGGGCCCGCTACGTGACGTACACGCCATCACCCACATCGTACGTGTCATCATGTACGGTGCGTACCCCAACATTGCATAATTACGGACTGTACCCCCCACCCCCTGTACGTACAGACGGTACCCCCCACCCCCGTATGTACGGACCGTACCCCCACCCCATATGTACGGACCATACCCCCCACCCCCGTATGTCCGCACCGTACCCCAGGCGTACCTCCACCCACGTATGTCCGCACCATACCCCATGCTGCCTAGTGCCAGACTATCCTTCTCTTATTTATGCCCCTAGAATTAATGGCATGTGCTTTGCAGAGACATGTTTTTCATTACTGAGGTAGTCACAAGTTGCCTTTTTTATTGCTTTTTCTGCTGCAGCGGGCACCTCGTGCTAGGAAATGGAATCCTGGGCGGCCTCATGAGCTGTATCTTCTATGTTTGAAACAGTTAGATACTTAAAAACTCTGAAAACATTACAGCTTTATTATATTGACCACCCCATAGCAGGGTGAAACGTGGTCTGTGATTCTTAGGGTTACCAGATGACACTGTGTTGCAAGGGACTCCATATTGTACTCCTCAGCATTCATTTAACAATGTTTACAGTATTAGTTCATCACAATCGATTCAATTGGGCTGCGGGTCTGGATTACAAATGTGTGAAAGGACATGCAAGACTGCAACTTGGGTTCCGATTTGACATACACCCATGGGGTAACCGTTGGGATTGTTTAACAGTTTTGAGAACTGTTTACAGATTGCTTTTGTTAGAAAGCTCCAGTTTCAATATGTTATTTCCCTTGATGCTGAAAAGCGCAATAATGTGGGAACAAACACCAGGACCTCACACTCAGTTATCTAAAGTGGTGGAAAACTAGACCCATGTGAGAATAACCATGGCATACTCCCACTAGAGCGGGTAAATTATTGTGGTGGTCAATAAATGAACTTGATTGATAATTTTAATTACGGCATTATGGAACCTTTTTATACATTGTGGAGTATAACTATGGAATAATAGCAGATTTGCTGTTAATATGTTGAAATTAACAACTAAGGTGCCGATTCCGATCCTGTAAAACCCGGGTACAAATGGTCGTACGGAGCGTTTTCTCCGTACGACTCGTACCCGGGAATTCCACCGTACAAACCAGCAAGTACGATTCGTACAGAAATACCATTTCCGTACGAATCGTAAAAAACACCGTACAGCAAAAAAATACATACAATTCTGATCCTGGACAGCTCGTACGCGACGTCCGCACGGAGTCAGGCAGCGTTTTACGGACCAGCAAGTACGATTCGTACCTACAGCACTCCGCACGGCTATATTTTTACGGGAGCCAAAAAATGCCGGAAAAGCTAAGTATGCTGCGATGCACGAGGAAAAGGGGGCCCGCTACGTGACGTACACGCCATCACCCACATCGTACGTGTCATCATGTACGGTACGTACCCCAACATTGCATATGTATGGACCGTACCCCCCACCCCCGTATGTACGGACCGTACCCCCCACCTCCGTATGTACGGACCGTACCCCCCACCCCCATATGTACGGACCATACCCCCCACCCCCCGTATGTCCGCACCGTACCCCAGGCGTACCCCCCACCCACGTATGTCCGCACCGTACCCCATGCTGCTTAGTGCCAGACTACCCTTCTCTTATTTATGCCCCTAGAATAAATGGTATGTGCTTTGCAGAGACATGTTTTTCATTACTGAGGTAGTCACAAGTTGCCTTTTTTATTGCTTTTTCTGCTGCAGCGGGCACCTCGTGCTAGGAAATGGAATCCTGGGCGGCCTCATGAGCTGCATCTTCTATGTTTGAAACAGTTAGATACTTAAAAACTCTGAAAACATTACAGCTTTATTATATTGACCACCCCATAGCAGGGTAAAACGTGGTCTGTGATTCTTAGGGTTACCAGATGACACTGTGTTGCAAGGAACTCCATATTGTACTCCTCAGCATTCATTTAACAATGTTTACAGTATTAGTTCATCACAATCGATTCAATTGGGCTGCGGGTCTGGATTACAAATGTGTGAAAGGACATGCAAGACTGCAACATGGGTTCCGATTTGACATACACCCATGGGGTAACCTTTGGGATTGTTTAACAGTTTTGAGAACTGTTTACAGATTGCTTTTGTTAGAAAGCTCCAGTTTCAATATGTTATTTCCTTTGATGCTGAAAAGCGCAATAATGTGGGAACAAACACCAGGATCTCACACTCAGTTATCTAAAGTGGTGGAAAACTAGACCCATGTGAGAATAACCATGGCATACTCCCACTAGAGCGGGTAAATTATTGTGGTGGTCAATAAATGAACTTGATTGATAATTTTAATTACGGCATTATGGAACCTTTTTATACATTGTGGAGTATAACTATGGAATAATAGTAGATTTGCTGTTAATATGTTGAAATTAACAACTAAGGTGCCGATTCCGATCCTGTAAAACCCGGGTACAAATGGTCGTACGGAGCGTTTTCTCCGTATGACTCGTACCAGGGAATTCTACCGTACAAAACAGCAAGTACGATTCGTACAGAAATACCATTTCCGTACGAATCGTAAAAAACACCGTACGGCAAAAAAATACATACAATTCCGATCATGGACAGCGCGTACGCGACGTCCGCACGGAGTCAGGCAGCGTTTTACGGACCAGCAAGTACGATTCGTACCTACAGCACTCCGCACGACTATATTTTTACGGGAGCCAAAAAATGCCGGAAAAGCTAAGTACGCTGTGATGCACGAGGAAAAGGGGGCCCGCTACGTGACGTACACGCCATCACCCACATCGTACGTGTCATCATGTACGGTGCGTACCCCAACATTGCATATGTACGGACTGTACCCCCCACCCCCTGTACGTACAGACGGTACCCCCCACCCCCGTATGTACGGACCATACCCCCCACCCCATATGTACGGACCATACCCCCCACCCCCGTATGTCCGCACCGTACCCCAGGCGTACCTCCACCCACGTATGTCCGCACCATATCCCCATGCTGCCTAGTGCCAGACTACCCTTCTCTTATTTATGCCCCTAGAATTAATGGCATGTGCTTTGCAGAGACATGTTTTTCATTACTGAGGCAGTCACAAGTTGCCTTTTTATTGCTTTTTCTGCTGCAGCGGGCACCTCGTGCTAGGAAATGGAATCCTGGGCGGCCTCATGAGCTGTATCTTCTATGTTTGAAACAGTTAGATACTTAAAAACTCTGAAAACATTACAGCTTTATTATATTGACCACCCCATAGCAGGGTGAAACGTGGTCTGTGATTCTTAGGGTTACCAGATGACACTGTGTTGCAAGGGACTCCATATTGTACTCCTCAGCATTCATTTAACAATGTTTACAGTATTAGTTCATCACAATCGATTCAATTGGGCTGCGGGTCTGGATTACAAATGTGTGAAAGGACATGCAAGACTGCAACTTGGGTTCCGATTTGACATACACCCATGGGGTAACCGTTGGGATTGTTTAACAGTTTTGAGAACTGTTTACAGATTGCTTTTGTTAGAAAGCTCCAGTTTCAATATGTTATTTCCCTTGATGCTGAAAAGCGCAATAATGTGGGAACAAACACCAGGACCTCACACTCAGTTATCTAAAGTGGTGGAAAACTAGACCCATGTGAGAATAACCATGGCATACTCCCACTAGAGCGGGTAAATTATTGTGGTGGTCAATAAATGAACTTGATTGATAATTTTAATTACGGCATTATGGAACCTTTTTATACATTGTGGAGTATAACTATGGAATAATAGCAGATTTGCTGTTAATATGTTGAAATTAACAACTAAGGTGCCGATTCCGATCCTGTAAAACCCGGGTACAAATGGTCGTATGGAGCGTTTTCTCCGTACGACTCGTACCCGGGAATTCCACCGTACAAACCAGCAAGTACGATTCGTACAGAAATACCATTTCCGTACGAATCGTAAAAAACACCGTACGGCAAAAAAATACATACAATTCCGATCCTGGACAGCGCGTACGCGACGTCCGCACGGAGTCAGGCAGCGTTTTACGGACCAGCAAGTACGATTCATACCTACAGCACTCCGCACGGCTATATTTTTACGGGAGCCAAAAAATGCCGGAAAAGCTAAGTACGCTGCGATGCACGAGGAAAAGGGGGCCCGCTACGTGACGTACACGCCATCACCCATATCGTACGTGTCATCATGTACGGTGCGTACCCCAACATTGCATATGTACGGACCGTAACCCCCACCCCCCGTATGTACGGACCGTACCCCCCACCCCCGTATGTATGGACCGTACCCCCCACCCCCATATGTACGGACCATACCCCCCACCCCCGTATGTCCGCACCGTACCCCAGGCGTACTCCCCACCCACGTATGTCCGCACCGTACCCCAGGCGTACCCCCACCCACGTATGTCCACACCGTACCCCAGGCGTACCCCCCACCTGAGTATGTCCACACCGTACCCCAGGCGTACCCCCACCCGCGTATGTCTGCACCGTACCCCAGGCATACCCCCCACCCACGTATGTCCGCACCGTACCCCAGGCGTACCCAATCCTCGCGTATGTACGGACTGTCCCTGGCCACGCCCTCGTGGCTCCTCATCGAGGGATTGGGCGTGACTAAGGCAAGAGGTACTTCCGGGGCAGCGACGTGACATCACTTCCGGCCAAGGCAGGGGATGAGGGGTGGAGGAGAGGGCGGGGGCCTATTTAGGGCAGCTTGCCCAGGTTCTCGTCCTATCTTCCGGACGGTGCCAGCCCCATGGTCAGGGGACTCCTGTGAATCTAACACGGCGCAGGAGCCACGAGGCGGTAGAGGCGCGAATTTGGACGGAACAGGACAGCGGTGAATCCCGATTGGTGGCAGATTTTCTCCTTTCTCTTCTTTTCCCCTGCAGGGCATCCACGCGGCGGTAGAGGCGACAAGTCAGATGGAAGAGGACAGCGGGCAAAGTTTTCTCTATCACTTCTTTTTCCCGATATTACCTTGCAGGGCATCGGGATCCTGGGCGCACCGCTGCGGGGATCAGTTGGGGGTGTCGTGCCGCCTCAGGACTGGGAGCTACAGAGGCTTGAGTGTTCCTCGCCCAGCTCGAGTGAATGGTGCAATGAAGGCTTCATGTGGGGGCAGGTTGGCCCGGCTTGTCGTCTTTACCCATCGGTAAATATGTAATCAACGTGATGATTGAGTAGGGCGTATGTGGAGGTATATATGTATTTAAATGAAGGATTTCGGTAGCACCCCCTTTTTTATCTCATAGCGCTCAATGTGGGGCAGGATTGCAGTTTGGCCTAATAAGCGTGGGGGGACCGCAAGTTATTGTTCATTGTTAGAGGGCGGCGAAATAGTTACATTTCTCATCGGGTAATTATAGGGCTGCCTAGTTTAATATCTGGCTACATGGTTAGGCTTTGAGAGGTGGAACAGTGCTCTGTTTGGCCCAATGACAATGTGCAGCTGTTGGTTTGATCGTGAACCCCTTGGAGTATTTCTGCATTCAGTGTATAGTACGGGAGGAAACAGTCTGTGCAGCAGATAGAACTATAACTTCAGAGATCTGCCTGAGCCGTGAGATTTCAGGGATGTTGGTTAGGAGAAGGTGACCCAGCTTGTTGGAGGGCGGCGACCCCCCCCCCCCCCTTTTTGTTCAGGAGGTTGAGAGAGCGATAGATCGCGTCGGGAGTCTTAGTTTTGGTATTAGAGGTATGCCAGGTTCACGACAGGCGCTGCTGGCGAGTAGATCAAATTCCGAATCTACACGCTTCTCCAGAGGCGATGTGATATCTGAGTGCAACAAAATGGCATTTATAGGAAAGTTTGCAGCAGGTTGATATGATTGATTACTTTGCTTACCAGAGGAATATGTTTTCTAATGTGCAATTGATTGAATTGGCCAATAAAATAAGGGTGCAGCACGGGGCGCGCGAGGGGCTAGCATGGGCGGGAGGTGCCCGCGGGTCTCAGTGGCGACCTTTTACTGTAGAATTTTACACTGAAGAATATGTTTTCTAATGCTCAATTGATGAATTTGCCAAGGAAAGGAGAGGGCATTTGCCAATGAAATGAGAATATGTTTTCTAACGAGCAATAGATTGAATTTGCCAATGAAATGTGAGTGCGTCACGGGGCGCTAGCATGGGCGGGAGGTGCCTGCGGGGCTCAGTGGCTGTAATGTCTGGCGCGCGCGAGGCGTTCTAGCCTTCCGCGCTGCCGGGGTGCGCTAGCGCTGACGCGTGACGTCAGACGCTGGCAGGTATTAATAAAGAGGCGTGGCCTCGGCGCGGGAGTCGCGTGTAAACCATAAAGTACCGGCTCCTGTGTTTATTCAGCGCGATCGCGCAAGCATGCAAACTAGAGCGTTTAAAACACTACACTGGCGACGAGGGGTGTATTGAGCCCTGCATCTGCTGTAGGTACACCCACTGTGTGGTGCAGCTGCCACCCATGTCTCCTGGGCCTGTGAGTGGTGTCCCATCCCCGTGCTAACCTGGCTGAGCATGCTGGTAGTTCCTGTGGGAGACACTGGGAGAGCCTGGGAACCCCATCAGTGCAGCCTGTGAGGAGTATGTCCCGCCTGGATGGTGGTAGGCCTGGTGCCACGTGGAGCCCGTCGACGGCCGCCCCATACCCCACAGCAGGCCCAGGCCCGGAGGGAGTGCCTAGGACCCTGAGTGCCCTGAAGACCCCGATGCTGGCTCCTGGAGGTACGTGTGCCCACTTGATGGTGTAGAGGCACAGAGGGGGACCACGCTCGACGCCCAAAAGGGGGTGCCCACCTGTCGTTTTCAACGAAGGGGAGAGGCAGCCGGCCTCCACCGCACGCTGCGCACGTGCCAAGATGGCATCGATTCCCGCCATTGAGCCGTTTGTCGTTGACGGTGCCCCGTCGTCCCTTGCCCCGCGCTGGAGGGATTGGACAGACCGCCTACAAATATACTTTGAGGGGGCAGGCATCTCGAGGGAAAGGCGCAGAGCATTGCTACTTCACCTAGGAGGCAAAGACATCCACCGCATCTACAAAACCCTCGTGGAGGCAACGCCAAAGACTTACCACACGCTGCTGAACGCTCTCAACGCCCATTTCGAACCCATGGCGAATAGAGACTATGAAAGATTTATCTTTCGTCAAGCTAAACAGGAGGCAGAAGAGTCCCTAGATGCGTTCCACGGCAGACTGAAGGAGTTAGCCAGCACGTGTGGATTCCGAGATGAGCAAGAGGAGATCCGAGGGCAGATCATCCAAGGGTGCTACTCGTCCAAGCTCCGGGTCACGGTCCTCCAGGAAGAGGGAAAGCCCCTAGCGGACATCCTCACCCTCGGACGGTCGAAGTAGCTCTCGCAGGCGAGAGCCTCGCACATGGAAGCAGCCCTGCATCGCCCCGTGAAGACTGAACAAGTGCAAGCGGCGGAAGCGGTGAACGTGGTACGACCCAAAGTGAGACCGGCCGGAGGGAAAAGACAACCGGAGACGAAGAAGAAAGAATGCGGATACTGTGGTGGCCAACCCCACCGCATGCAAGACTGTCCAGCCAGAGGGAAAAAGTGCAGCGCATGCGGGTGGATGAACCACTTCGCGGTGGTGTGCAGGTCCACCAGAGTCAAGAAAGAGGCGGCCCATGCGGTGCAGGAGGGGGCGGATAGCGAAGACATGGACGATGACACCGAAGAGTACCCAGTCCACTATGTGTTCGCGATCAACCAGCCACAAAAGAAGAAGCGCAGACTTCCAAAATGTCATATCTTGGTCCAACAACAGGAGGTAAAAGCGACCATTGATACAGGAGCGTCCATTGCGCTGATGGCCGCCAACGTCTATCACCAACTACGCACCAAACCTCCGCTGCGAGAGGCTAAGATCCGAGTATTTGCGTACGGCCAGAAGACGCCCATCCCTCTCATCGGGTGTTTCAAGACGGAACTGCAACATGGAGAGAGGAAAATTAGCACCACCATCTATGTCACAGAAGAGGGCAGTGGGATGCTGCTGAGCGGGCAATCGGCCGAAGAACTGAGACTGATATCGTTTGCCATGACGGTCCTAGAGGAAGAGCTGGATACCATCATGGAAGAGTTCGGAGAAGTGTTCAAAGGAATCGGGTGCCTGAAAGGGAAGGAAGTGTCCTTACATATAGATCCATCTGTCCAAACAGTGGCGCTGAGGCACAGGCGCATCGCGTTCCATCTGAGGCAAAAAGTCGAGGAGGAGCTGGAGGCCCTGGAGGACAAGGCATCATAGAGAAGGTCAGCGGGCCAACCCCATGGGTATCCCCGATCGTCATCGCCAGGAAGCCGAAACAGCCAGGACAAGTTCGCATCTGTGTGGACATGCGCCTCCCCAACGCCGCCGTAAAAAGGGAACGGCACCTGACGCCCACCATTGATGACATCTTGGGAGAGCTGAACGGAGCCAGGTGGTTTTCGAAACTGGACCTACGATCAGGCTACCACCAGCTGCCACTCCATCCGGACTTGAGGTATATAACCACTTTCTCCACACACGTGGGCCTCAGACGGTATCGGCGTCTCAACTTCGGCATCTCGAGTGCCGCAGAGGTATTCCAAAATACCATTAGAGAAGTCCTCAGCGGGCTCCCCGGAGAGCTCAATGTGAGCGACGACCTGCTGATATATGCATCAACCATAGAGGAACACCACCAGCGGTTGAGAGGGGTCCTCAAAAGGATCCAGGAGTCAGGCCTGACCCTGCACCGGGAGAAGTGCCAATTCTTGCAGAACAAGATTAGTTTCTTTGGGTACACCTTCTCGGATCAAGGAGTGGCCCCAGACCCGGACAAGGTGAAGGACGTCCAAGAAGCCCCAGCCCCAACAAACATCTCGGAATGGTCAATTTCTGTGGCCGCTTCATCCCTGACCTCTCCAACCTCACCAAACCTCTCAGGGAGTTGACCAAGTTGTCGGCCACATAGCAGTGGGGCCCGGAACAAGAGCAAGCATTCCAAGCAACGAAGGCCGCTCTCTCGGCGGACACCACCTTATCGTACTTCGACCCTGCGAAGCCCACCAACGTGGCGGTGGACGCAAGCCCTTTTGGTCTGGGAGCAGTGCTAGCTCAACTCCAGAGCAATGGAGAGTGGGCCCTCATCGCCTACGCGAGCAGTTCCCTGACCAAGACAGAGCAGCATTACTCGCAAATCGAGCGCGAAGCCATTGCCATTCACTGGGCCTGCAGATACTTTCATGTATATGTGTATGGCCACCACTTCACGGTGGCAACTGATCATAAGCCCCTCATACCTCTCTTCCAAGGGTCCGCCTCAAAACCACCACCCCGGATTGAAAAATGGATACTCCAATTACAAGGGTATGACTACCGGGTGGAGTACAAACCGGGGGCCACGAACCCGGCGGACTATCTGTCAAGGCACCCGCGGAAAGCCACCACGGAAGAAAAGGAAGAGGCAGAGGACACAGAGGAATATATCCGGTATGTGACAGAGCGGTCACGACCCCTTCCGATGAGCCTAGCTGCAATCATAGAAGCGTCGAGAGGCGATGAGTGCTTGAGAGCAGCGGCGGAGGCCGTCAGGTCGGGGGATTGGAGAGTAATCCAAGAATCGCTAAGTCGGAGGACACCCCAAGCCAAACTGATACTGGAATCCATCTTGAGAATAAAGGGTGAACTGTCCGTCGACGGCCAAGGATGTCTTCTACGAGGCCCTAGACTGGTCATGTCAGCCAGCCTTGCCCAGCAGGCAGTAGACCTAGCCCACAGGGGGCATCAAGGAATGGTGAAAACTAAGGGCAGCCTCCGAGCCAAGGTGTGGTTCCCGGGCATGGATGCTATGGTAGAGCAGACGGTGAGAACCTGCACCTGGTGCCAAGCGGAGGACAGCCGGATCGCCCTCACCCAGTGGCAACCGAAGAAAACCCCCAGAGGCCGTGGGAGTGCGTGAGTGCCGACTTCGGACACCTCCCAGATGGACGGTACGCACTAGTCATCATTGATGACTTCACCAAATATCCAGAGGTTGAAATCGTGGGGAGCCAGACAGCCACCGAGGTGATAGCGAAATTCGAGAAAACCATCGCCACTCATGGCATATTTGAAGTGGTCAAGACCGACAACGGACCCCCCTTCCAGGGGCAGGAGTTCGCAGAGTACCTCAAGAGTTGGGGGATCCATCATCGCAAGGTGACACCGCGCTGGCCCCAAGCCAATGGAGAGGTGGAGAGATTTATGAGGACACTCAACAAAACCATACGTATAGCCATAGCGGACGGGTCTCCACTGGAAAGGGCAATTTACAGTTTCCTGAGGGAATACCGGATGACCCCCCATGTCACAACAGAAGCAGCGCCGGGAACAGCCACCATGGGAAGAATAGTGAGCGACACGATTCCCCACCACCCGACTTGGGTTCCGGTACAAGCCAGTAATGAAAAGACTCTGGCCAATCGGACGCGCTCGAATGATCAAGCCAGCCGACGGAGGGGAGCCAAGGAGTCCACGATCCAATGGCAGGATCAAGTGTATGTGAAGGACCGCTACCCAGGAAGCAATTTCAGACTTCCTTTCGAACCACGACCGTGGATCGTCACCCGCCGGACAGGTACGATGGTGACCGCCCAAAGAGGAGCTGAGACTGTTACCCGAGATGTGTCCTTCTTCAAGAAAGTCCATCCTGGGACACCTTCACGCCCCGGGACCGAACCAGAGGGACCCGGCCCCGACCAACTGAGCGGAGACCAGGAGGGGGGAGAAGGTCCAGGTGAAGATTGTGACTCCCAGTCTCTACCAGCCACCCCCGGGGGTAGCCTGCCCGGCTGCTCCCCGTCCCGGGAGGAGCATAACACCCCAAGGCACAGAACCCCCGAGGTGACCCTACCTAGAGGCGGCCAATCCCGCTACAGTCTGCGGAGGAACCCCGCACCATCATCCCAGTTGGCGGACTATATGGTGTAACCTGCAAAGAATGGCAGACTGGTAACAGACTGATCGTTCATTTGCATTTTGTGTTTATTGGTTGATGTTTTATAAAGGTTGGAAGGAGTGTAATGTCCGGCACGCGCGAGGCGTTCTAGCCTTCCGCGCTACTGGGGTGCGCTAGCGCTGACGCGTGACGTCAGACACTGGCAGGTATTAATAAAGAGGCGTGGCCTCGGCGCGGGAGTCGGGAGCCGCGTGTAAACCATAAAGTACCGGCTCCTGTGTTTATTCAGCGCGATCGCGCAAGCATGCAAATTAGAGCGTTTAAAACGCTACAGTGGCGACATGTTACTGCAGAATTGTACACTGAATTGCCACGCGCTAGCTTGAAGTTTTTCACCGATACACTCATAGCCTGACTGGCCTCCTCTCATGAGGTCATCATGTGTTAGAGTATTAAAGAGCATCCAAGGTAATTCTCTGGGGTTTTTTATTGTCAGTGAAACCAACGTTCGTTATAAGCTTATCGCCTTCATCCCAATATGGCACCAGGTTGCTCTGTAAGGGCTAGGATTATACGTTTCTCTGTTTAGGTTTCTGCCTTTCTCTGTCCCCGGAGCTTGGCCTGAGCAGGCGCAGATAGTGATACTTGGGTGGACCAAGCGGGGGAGGGGGGGGGGCAGGGGCGATTCTGGTGGCACAGCACCAGAGCCCGACCCCGAACCACCTCATCCTGGACAATATTTCCTCCGGTCTGAAGGAGGGTCTCAGGACAGCCAGATCAATATGGTTCTGAGACGCACAGGAACGGTGCGATTACTCAGAAATCTCATGGGGGAGTGGGGGTGCAGTCTGTGGTGGTAAGGGGGGTGACTGGGCCACATTGCCCTCACCCAGAGGCTGAGTAAATCTTCCCTGCTACACCAGGGTGCGCCCTTCCTTAAGTACGCGCTTTTCACCACATGTGCGTTTACAAGGGGTGTCGGGACACATGTAGTCAAACCTAACCTGTGGCAAGTAGGGTCCAAACTCAAACAGTGGGTTGTACTGCTGGGGTTGGATTACATAATTGGCACAAAATATCCTACCGCAGCAATAACTCTGCTTCAGAATGGTTTTATGCACCATCTTGCTTGTTGTACTATGGATTTCTGTGCTCAATAGCCAAAAAAAGAAAAGAAAAAAAACATTCTGCCTACCGGATTTGTTCCAATAGTTGCGATTTCGTGCAGAAGAACCACAGTATGCATTGTAATAGAAACAGGTGTTTTATTTCCCATCAAAGCATGTCATGTGAAACTGTTTTACAAACTGGAATACTTTAATAGCCAAACTTAGGCTTGAAACCACAATTACGCAAAGTCTCGGTGATTCAAATGATACTGGCGGTGAGCATAGGCAAGTTTTGTGTGTACTGGGGCTGGACTTGCAATTATTGCATTCAGAATTTTGTACATAGCGTGCGGTTCGTGCCACAGGAATGATGGCAATTTGTGTCTTGATTAGACGTTTGGACAGTGCATAGTATGGAATTATGCTGGTAGTGTCACCTCCAGCCCTAATATACTCTTTGGAGGGGAAGAGGAAAGAGGATGTAGGTCTCAGCACTCCTACAGGTGGGAGGTGGTAACTTGTTATTTTGGTCGATATGTCGTGTCTGTGGAGCATACAGCTTTATACACATTAACTTTACTGTTTAGAGGCAATGGGAACTGGTGCTTATTTAGGTTAGTGAAGAGAAGCATCTCAAATACAAATTAAACCTGTCACGGAGAAGAAACAGTTTAGTGTCTGGGCTGAAAGACACAGAGGGGAGTGGGCCCTATGTGGTAAATTGTCTCAATTATGGGTGAACACAGTAGACTGAAAAAAGGAAGGGTTCTCCTAAGTACGGAAAGAGTCACATTGCTCAAAAGTTGTATCATTCTTTTAGATCCAATGTATGTAATACAAATGAGAAGTGTTCGTTGTGATCCCAAAGGAATGTGTTGAGGAATTTTCATTTTAGGATGGCACCTGGGAGTAAGATAGCAGAATCCCCTAGTCAAGCAGGGCCCACTTCTCTCCGAAGACTCCCAGGAACAATCAGTTTCTTGTAATACTTCAGGGTACGTCAGTGAGGCATTAGAAAGCTAGGGTCTAAATCTCTGGTCTTGTTCCTTTTACCTTCTTTGTTAGGTATCGAAGGAAATATTTGAAATACTTGCAAGAATATTGAGTGGAAAAAATGAACTTCGCTAATGTTCCCGCCTTGTTGTTAGTTAATGGGGCAGTTCACTGTGCAGCTACGAGTCGACTGGCCCTCCGTCAAGTCAAAGTGCACCCTTTAGATGTCAGGTAGATGTCGGAATCCCGGTGGGACAATAGCACACAAAACGAGTCTGCCGAGTTGCAGTTCAGCTCTCAGACTGCACAGAGTGGCCTGTGATCAAGTCAAAGTGTTCCTCCCACTAGTTTAACACTACAAGTAAGACAATGGGGTGTAGCCCGTCCATTGGATGGTTTTGGTTTCCTTGTAGCCAATTACATAAATTGGCTGCTACTAGCCAGTAGTAAGGAGCAAGTCAATGGGACACGCTGGTAGTTGGCGTTTACCCATGGTTTTGACGATGGGGCGTTGTTCACCCAACCATGAGGCGGAATCCCTCAGAAATGTGCAGAACTTACTTGTCCTGGGGTAATTTTCGGACAGTAGGGCATTTTCAGTGACACTGCACAATTTTCTGTGATGTTGGGCGACAATGTCATGCCAGCTGCGCTTATAGCAAAAGCTGGAATCAAGGGGCTAGCAGGCCCTCCTTTCAAGCTGAGTATTAGATAGCTAGGTTCTCTACACTTATTTGGTGGTTTGGGGCCTGGCCCTATCACAGTTGGTAGGGGCCCCACTCTGCGAGCACACTCAGAAGACATGCAAAAGTGCTTTGGCTTATAGGGCCTGTGCGTGTCCTCAGAGGGATTGCATTGGTAAGGGCATTGCGACTGGGCACACTGGGGAGGTTTTGCAGTTCCCGGACACTGGGGTATGTGCAGGCAGGCCCACTCCCGAGGTGAAGTTATGCCTGACCCTGTTGGAAAGGGAACAGTAGGGGAGCCCTAAGCGGGAAAAGGGATAGCGAGGCCTGTTAAGGCGCATGGGGGGCTTACATGCACACCTGTCCTCAGGTTCCAACTCATGCATGGTCAGACATAGCATAGTTGGGCCTACCTATCGCAGCTGGGGGATTGAGGTAGTCAGTCGCTCGCAACGGGATTGGTGCTGCGACAGGCGCAGCAGGCCAGATATTTCACCGGACGGAATTAAGGTAGTATATCTTCCTAAGTGGTGTGAGTGCTGGGTCACTTGATCGTGAGATGGGCCATTTTTCGTCTACAACAGCTGCGAGAGTTGAAGCTGGTGGGCTTTGAGAGTGTCTCCCCTGTTTGTGTGATTAATTTCTGGCCCCCTTTTTCAGATCGCACACATTCGCAGACGAGTGGAAGACTCCGTGTACCGTGGGCGACTGCAGTTCCCAGAGTTGGTTATCCTACATCAAGGAGGTAATGTCATGTTTGGGCTTGAATGTTTCGGTCAAGCACCTTGAATGCTGGAATAGCCTGGCTGTGCCTGGGGCAGGGGCCAGCTTAGGAATACACATTGGAAATTACACATACTGAGCATATGGGCCACTGCATTGGTGTGTGCATGTTTACCGGGGACCCAGACTAGGGATCCGTGGCATTTGAGTCGGTCATGGCTATGGGCCTGGGGATCGATAGGACCTGGTTGTTTGGAAGTTAGCTTCTGGTGGGGAGGAAGAAGGACCGGTTGGCCCTGGTCGCCCTTGTGTCGGTAAGGAGGCCACATAAAGTGACTTACATTGTTAAGGGGAGTCCTCCTGCATACTCCCTAGGCCTGCACTGAGGGGGAGAGATGGTAAGCTCACCCCAGGGAGAATGGAGACACCGGCTGGGGGCAAGGGCGCCAGCTTACAATCTAGGGCATGGGGCAGCAGCCCCTGGTTATTCCCTACGAGCCTCCTTTGGCAGCCTGGTGGTGGAGGGGTGGGCCCCTAGGGTGGCAGACAAGGTCCAGATGTCAGGGGCTCACCTCTCAGGGATGCAGGTGGGTTGCGCCTTGCCTGGTTCTCAGTTAAGGGGCGCGAGCCAGAAGGCCCCTTAGTGCTGGAGCAATAGACAACATTCTTTGTGTATATAAATTGAGTTCTGTCAGACTTGCTGATGGATTATGAATTTTTGATCAACGTAAAGGTAGATATCGTTTATAGATTGAATTTGATAAATGCATATTGTATAGAATTGTAGTAATTATTTATTGTCATGTTTGTGTGTTGGTTTGTAATAAACATGGCCACTTTTACCCACAGCTCTGGTCGTCAAGTATTGATTTGTGGGTTCGGATGAGGGCGGGGCTGGGAGCAACCTGGGGGGTCCGGGTCCTCTAAAGTTCCCAGAAATGTGCCATGTAAATAAATTATGCATTAACCCTTTTATAGCCAGGAAATCTGCTGTGCCCATATGTGAATTTATAAATCACAAGCTTAATGATACAGCGCTGTACAGAAGATGCATGCAGTGGAGTTGACTAGATGGAAAGCTAGACTGGAGGAGATGCGGGTACGGAAGTCTGTGCTCGAAGGGGTACAGGTGACAAGTGGTAGTGAGGAGGAGTGTGGCAAAGGCGGTCACCGGGTGTGATTGTTTTTCAAATAGGCCAATAGCCATGGTTGTACAGTATGATGAGGGGTGAAGGATGAATTGAAGGATTATAGATGCTGCTTGGCATATTTACATCATGGAGACGCTGCATGAGAGGTCTTGTTGTCTACCTTTTTGCTTCCCAGTAAGTCTTTATTTTCAGTGTGATATTCGTTATGAAACTCAGGCTTCTGTCAACATGAAAGCCAAAGACAGCCTACCCAGGAACGGTTGGTGCTTGCTGGCAGGGTATGTGAGCGTCCTGCTCCAGATGTTTTTCACCCTAACTTTGTACTGTAATGCAACAAGCTAGACAAAGAAGTGATCCAGAGAAAAAGAGCCACGCTTGCGATTCAGGACCTGCTGTCCATGGAGTAGTTGCACTCATATGTTCTCACTGGTTCTTTATGCATAACAAAACAGTGGGCGTGCACCTACTGCTCTGGTATTCATTTACTTCCCTGAGCAGTGTGGGCACAGTGATGTGGGCCTGCTGTCAGCAAGCTCCCGCTCCCACCAATGCACGCACATCACCCATGGAAGTGCATTGGAAGTGCATTGACATGTATGGGCCCTAAAAAGATTCAAGAGTCAAGTGTATTGCACTGTGGCCCATATTCATTCTAAGAGGATACGAAGATTCCTCAGCATCGCGGCGGAAACTTTCTCTCTCTTCTCTCTCTTCCGAGTACACGTGGCCCATACTCATTCTAAGAGGATACGAAGATTACTCAGCGTCACGGCTGAACCTTTCTCTCTCTTCCGAGTACACGGAAGAGAGAGAAATGAATATGGGCCACAGTGGAATACACTTGACCTCTTGAATCTTTGGAAATTGTTTAGGACAAACAGTGGACATTGAGGCGCAGTAAATCATACTCGCCCGTTGACTTCTCTTTGTGGGGCTTTCTAATTCTGCCAAACGGATTCGCCTACTAGAATTTCATTGGAGCATTTTGGTCTGTCATAACAGATTACATCTGACTCTCTCTGTGGTTGTGTTTTTATCATATTCGGATCCGTTCTGCTGGCAATCATTGGAATTTTCATAAACTGTTACAATCAGGCTACATAAGAATAGATTGACGTTTGTGAGAAGCCATCTGATCTCAAACTATTAATAAAAAGTTGTTGGCACTTTGGCAATTTGTACTTTACAAATGACACTTTTCTCTGCCCTGACTTCCTGTTTTTAGCTCAACAGCATCCGCCTCTAGGTCTGCGAGCATCCAAAGTTATTAGAAACGTCTCATTGTACCATAATCACACACTGTAATTGACAATTTGAGTCTAGACATCGCCTAGGAATGCAATGTAAAGAGCAATGCATGCATTTACACATTTTAAAATATTTTTTTCAATTATATAGCTTTGCTTGTGAGAGCCAGAAGCTTCAAAAGGAATTACCCAATCCTGCACACACGTGAGCTGACGAGCCTCCATCCAAGCTTACAGACTTTATATACAATGCAATACTTTTAACAGTCTTCATTTTTATTGCTATATCCCCCTTCATAGCCAACCCAAAAGAAACCAACAAGGCCTCAGACTTCCGAAAAGGCTGAGTGCCATCCAGATACTGCAAAAGAGCGCACCTCACATCCAACAAGGACCAGTACAAATCCGCAGATTAGCCAGGAGCCTACACCAGGGCCAATAGAACCAGCTCCTGAGACTTATGGAATTGGGATGCCACTTTAGGCACAAAAGAGGCATCCAAATGCAAAACCACACCATCCTCGGAAAAAGACAAGTAAGTCTCCCTAGCCATGAGAGCACCAAACTCCCCAATCCGCTGAGCCGAAGTGATAGCCACCAAAAAAGTAACTTTAAAAGTGACAAACTTAATGTCAACCAACTCCAATGGCATGAAGGGGACAGACACCAGAGCTCTCAACACCAAATGCAGATCCCACAATGGAAAAAGTGGCTTCACCACAGGGCGGGTCAGAGAAAAACTACGAAGCAACTTAACCACCAGATCGTCCACATCCACCAGAATACCCCAGAGATCCTGAAAGCCTTAATGGCAGCCACTTGGCCCTCAATGTCGAGACGGCCAGGCGCTTGACAATGCCCTCCCACACAAATTGTAGGACATCCGTGAGGGAACACTCCAAGTGAGACAGAGCCAGGGAAGCACACCAATGGCCAAAATTACCCCAGTGATGCTTATAAGACTTAAGAGTGGAAGGACGACAGGACTACTGAATAGAAGAGACAGGGGAACCAAGAATGACAAGGCCAAAAGGGCACCAACACAATCATTAACCTGGACTTGTCCCGAAGATAATCCAGAACTGGGGATCCAAAGCAATTGGAGGGAAAGCATACAACAGGTGGTTGGGCCAAGGCACGGTCAGACCACCCACCCCCCCCCTCCGACCTCACCTGAGGATCCCGACAATAAAACCGAGGAATCTGAGCATTGTGCCGGGTACCAAAAAGATCCAGAAAAGGTGCACCAAACCTCACGCACTGCCAAAACACCTCTTTGGTCAGACCCAGCTCGGGGGAGGAAGGGAACAACCAGCTGAGGGCATCCACCACCCCATTGTCCACCCCCGAACATACACAGCTCACAGGGACAGAAGGTGCTGCGCCACCCAGAGGATCAAAGGCGAGCCACCGCATCGAGGAACTGGGACTGAATGCCACAGTGACCGGGTTGTTGGAATGCACCACCAGGTGGCAACCCACCAGCAAGGCCTGACATCCCCCTGGGACACAGTCATCACCTCCCTCCAATTGGAAGGCCTCTGCCCCTCCGCCCCTCCCTCAGTGACCAGCAGGCCTGCAAGGACCTGTCCACCAGAGTTGCACCCCATCAACACCAACAGGAGGGCAGGCTGCAACTGCACACCCCGCCCCAGATGGACTATCCAAGTCCACCACTTCAAATGCGGGTAAACTGCCGCGAATAGAGGAAATACCAGATCAAAATTGCCAGAGCGGGGATCCCTCAGAGACAGCAAATACAGCCACAGAGTGTGGAGGTGAAACCGGGCCCAAGCACCAGAAACACTGACACCAACATGTACCTCAACAACTGCAACCACAGGCGAACAGATAGACAAGACTTGCCCATCACTGCCAGGGCCAAGAAACAAAGCACATGGTTCCTAGCAACCGGCAGACACACCCTGTTGAGGTTGGTCCGGAACCGGGCTCCAATGAACGTCCTGTCCTGAGAGGGTACCAGCTGACACTTATCCCAGTTTATGGGAAACCCATGGGCCTTGAGTGCGGCACACACTATCCTCAAACTATGTGCTGCTTTCGAAGCTGCTATTATATTGACATTACAATATAAACAATAGACTGTTACAAAACATTGAAAATTGAACCATATGTTGTTAACGGATTGACATTACAAATACAAAAAGGACATTATTATATAATTTCTCAATATCGAACTTTATCTTGTGAATATGTATAATGAAACTGTTTTACCGTGATAAACATTTAGGATATATAATATGTGTTTTCTAAGAGCAACTATATACATTAGATAATCAAGGTGCATGTATTGAACACTGATAAGTAACCATTTTTGTCATTTATATATTTTTTATATGTCATTCAGTTTTTGTGCAATAGACGGTTCCTGATGAAGGCAGAAGTGCCGAAACGCGCGTAGTTCCCATTCTACCGTTTGCCATCATCAAGTTGTCATCTTTTTCATGTTTCAACCAAAATAATTATCCTGAGGTTCTAATTGGAAATATAAAGCTGAAATGTCCTATGAATCTAATCATGTTGGTGTATATATGAACAGGTGGTACTTGTTGAATATGTTTTAAACAAAAAATACTCAAATGAATGAGCTAATTAAGTTATTTATATAAAAAGATAAACTAAAAACTAATTTCTCTAAATAAATTTTTTAAAAAATTAGCATCTTTCTATTCTTGTATATTATTTATTATGGTTACTGATTTACTTGCACCCAGATTATGCTCTAATTAAATAGAAGCTTGCTACTGGTTTTTTCACACAAAGGCAGTGGCTCCAGTACAAGGGAGACCTGTTTGGTTCCATTATATTCTCCCCCAGAGCTGCGGTGGAAGTGGTGGGGGAACAAGGCAAACATGACTTGCTGGATGGCCTTCACTTCAACCTCCGACCATGACAACAGTAATGACGATGCTTTCACCCTAGGTTGGGGATCTCATCTGGAGGATTTGGAGATTGGAGGTCTCTGGTCTCCAGAAGTGGGTTCTTCACATCAACCTGCTGGAACAGCATGCAATTTGGCTGGCGCCTAAGGTCTTCCTCCCATCCATCATAGGTCAGTCCTTCCAGATCTTGATGGACAACCCAAATGCAATGTGGTATCTGAACAAGCAAGGGGAGGGAGGGTCTCACCCAGCCGCGGCCCGTGGAGGGAGTTCCGTGGGGCGGTAAGGCGGGGCGGGGGAGGGGCAGGGGCAGGGTGGGGGGTTCTAAAAACCGAAATATGGATAATTGCTGGTAAGTAAACAATTAAATAAATACAACGAATTTCGTAGCGCGCGCTGCATCGCATTTTGCGATGCAGCGCGCGCTACGAAATTCGTTTTATTTATTTAACTGTTTACTTACCTGCAATTATCCATATTCCGGTTTTTAGTACTCCCCACCCTGTCCCTCCCCCACCACGCCTTACCACCCCACGGAACTCCCTCCACGCGCCGCGGCTGGTCTCACCTCTGTTGCCTAGAAGCATTGAGACTGTGGTCTTGGGCATGCAGCCAGGGGATCTGGCTCACCGCCAATCACATAGCTGGGTTTCTGAATGTCTGAGTTGACAGCCTGAGCTGACGCCACCTTGACAATCACAAGTGGTGTCTTCTTCTGAAGGTAGTCCAAGACATCTTCACCCAGTGGGGCACTCCTCAGATGGAATTATTTGCCTTCTTGGAAAGTGCTCAATGTTGCAGTTCTGCACTGTACAGTATCCATACAGTATTCGTTGGTTGGGTGCCTTTTCAGTTGAGGTGGAACTTTCAACTGCATTACATATTTCCCCCATACCCTTGATTCAGTCGGAGGGCACGGTTCTGCACCCCAGTCTCTGAAACCTTCATCTTCATACTTGGAGAATAAGCAGGAAGAGAGACAACTGAGATCCTATCAGTTGCCACCGGAGGTTATCTTGTCAGCAGGTCACCCCTCCACTAAGTCTGCTTACACCAGCAGATGGGGGAACTTCATTGGATAGTGTGCAGACAATGATGTGGACTCTTTTCAGCCCAGGTTGTTGCAGGTGCTAAAATATTCACTTTCCCTTGCTCAGAGGGGTTGTGCTATTGTCACTTTGAAGGGGTATCTGGCTGCCTTGTGTGCATTCCTCTGTCTGCCAGACCAGTTGTCATGTTTTAAGTCCCCTATTGTTATGCGCTTCCTCAAGGGTTTGACAAATTCTTCCAACCCCCTTTGTAGGTCCCCAGTGAGATTTGAAACAGAGTCCCCCTTTTTGATGGGGACTCCGTTTGAGCCACTTTACAATTGTACCCTGTGAATGTTAAGCCTCAAAACTGTGTTTATGGTTGCTATCACATCTGTTAGAAGGGTTAGTGAGCTTCAATCCCTTAGCTGTCACCCTCCCTTCACATCTTTCTTTCCGGATAAGTTGGTGTTGCAAACCAGGGCTACTCACCCTTCCATCTTGGTCAATCCATCACCCTTCCAACCTTCTATCCTCCCCCATCCTACAAAAGAGGAGAAACAGCTGCATTGATTGAATCCAGGGAGGAGGTGGGGGGGTAATTACTACCTGGACCGCCCCAAGGATTTCCGATCAGACATCCAGCTCTTCCAGTACTGTGGTGCAAAAAGAAAGTAAAGGGGTGCAAAAGAGGACTGTCTGCTTTGGATCATCCTTTACATTAAGATCTGTTAAGGCTTAGCCAAAAAATGCCTCCTGAGGGGATCAGAGCCCATTCCTCAAAGGCTATGTCAACACCATCAGCGGTTGCCAGACAGGTCCCTATTGCAGAAATCTGCAAGTGGGCAACGTGGGCTTTATGGCACACCTTTGCTAAGCACCACTGCTTGGATTCTGAGGTGTGCAGGGATGGACACTTTGCAAGGCCCATTTTGCAAGATTTCCTCATCTAACCATCCATCAACCCTCCTCCTTCCTGGGCAGTGTATTGCTGTGAAATTTGTTCTACAGGTGAAGATTCTGTAGGTAAAGTTATCCATCAGAATGTCCTATTACTTACCGGTAATCTTCATTACTCCTGGTCCCATAGGTCCTCGTCCCATTCCTTACAAAGTGGAGATTACTATCTCCGCGACAGAAAAAAAGAACAGGAGCATGCTGGGATACCTAACCCACTCCCTCCCGCTGGGAGTACATAAGCGGTACCAGCCCAGCATGCAGCCTGTAAATACCAAGCCAACAACCGGAAGGCCCGCCGCCAGAGAGGGAGGGAGGGAAGTAAGGAATGGGACGAAGATTACCGGTAAGTAATAGGACATTACCCCCAGGTCCCTTCGGTCCTCATCCCATTCCTTACAAAGTGGAGAATACCAAAGCAGAGAACCCGGCCTTCCGGAACCCCACCAAAGCCAGGGGCACCCGACCGAGAAAAAACGGCACCCAACCGAAACAGAAGGGAGCCCACAAGAAAACGCAGGCAGGAGCACACAACCAGCCACGTCCCCAACCAAGCTGACAGAGCCGAGACCCCAAAACAAGCAGGGGACGACCAAGAAGGACCGCAAACGAGCATAAGACCACCCAGGCAAGCCCGAAGGCATCCCCGCACCCAGAGGCAAGCCTCAAGGGAACCCCCAGAGGGGCAGAAAGAAAAACCACCCCCCGAACCACCAGGTAAAGGGAGCCCCGGAGAAGCCGAAGCGCCCCAACGGAGCAACCCAGCCAGGAAGGGCAAAGAACCAGTGAGAAAAACCACCAAGGGAGAAGCCCACAGCACCAAGCACCACCAATCAGCCGCTCCAACAGGGACAAAACAGGACAACCAGGCCCAACGCCAAAGGGCGCACGAGAGCAGGCAGAACAGGCAGACAGGCCAAAGGTCCAGGAAGGAACACAGCAGGGCCAGACAGAAGCGAACCCCCCAGAGCAGGGAAGAAGGCGACCCATAGCCGGACCAACCCACAATAGACCACACCAAGAGGCGAGGGGAAGGAAGAGGAGAACGGAGAGGCACCCCTAACCCAGAGAAACAACGAACGCGACCAACCACAGGACCAACCCCAACACACCAGGGGAAGCCAGCAGCAGAGCCGCAAAAACTGAAGAGGGAGGAACCAGACAAGAAAACAGGCACCGACCCAGAACAACAACAGGAAGAAAGGGGCCAAGGAACCCAGACAAGGCCCCCCCCCGCCCCAACCGACCAACAGCCGACAACCGCGGTAAAAAGGAACCGGAGGCACAGAAAACCCACAGAAGGCCCAGGCCAAAAGGCAGGAAAGACAGGCCGCCAACCCCAGCAGAGACACCAGACGGCAGCAGCCAAGGCCGCCACACCCGGAGAAGAAAACCCCGGGCACAGGAACCAGCCAGAGGCCAGGACCGAGGCAACCAAAAGCAGGAGACACAGGGACACGAACCCAGGAACCCACCCAAGCAAGGCCAGGGAGAGCAACAAGCGCAACCCAAGCAGACTCCAAACACGGTCAGTGCACAGCCCAGAGAGAACAACCAAGGGCCTAACACAGAACCGGGGACACAAACCCCAGAACCGGGAAGGAGGAACCCCCACCATCCTAGAGCCGACCCACAGGACAGGAGGACACCAAGGAACCACCCAAGGCGAACCCCAAGAAGGGCAAAACAGGAAGGACGAACAAGGAGGCCAACAGCCCAACAATGCAGGCTGTCCAGAAAGACCCCAGAAGCCAAGCGGACAACCAACAAGCCAGCCAGCCCGGAAGACCCCAATACGGAGCACCAGAACCCGAAAGGATAGGCAAAGGGCCAACCGACCCAACCCCAAAAACCCCAACCAAGAAGGGGCCCAGGGAACGGCACCAAAGCAAGCCAAGCCACCAAGAGAGCCACAACTGTCAACCAACACAAAGGCCACAGCGCACCAGCCAGGCGCAAAAGAGCAGCACATGAAAGGACACAGGACCAACCCGGAATCCAGACCAGCAGGGCCAGAACCACCGGCCATCAAGAGGCCAAAAAAGAGGCCCAAAAGCACCAGAGAACGAGCGGCCAGGGAAGAACCCAGGCAGGGACCCAGGCAGCGAGCCCGCAAAGGGAGTCCAAAACAAGGACCGTAAGAGAGCAAACGCCACAGAGGCAGAGCCGAGGCCCCAGCCGCACCCCGGAACACCCCAGGCACCCCCAAACCAAAGGAGAGGAGCCCGGAGAAACCAAAGGCGCACAACCCCCGGAGGGAGAGGGAACAGACCCAAAAGGCAGAAGAAACCACGCAGAGCCAGTAAGAGCAACGGCCAGAGACACCACAGGCCGAAAGCAGACCCACAATAGTGGGAAACGCAGAAGCCCAAGGACAGGCCCACAAGGGGAAAACCACAGCCCCAGGGCCCAGGCAAAGCCAACCACCAGCACAAGGCCGAAAAGGGAGCGGGGACGCAGCAACGCGTCCCACACAACAGGGGAGGCCGACACCAGACCACAACCGGTAGCCCCACCAACAAAGCCACCGGCCAAGCCTAAGAGAAGGCACGTCGAGGAGGACACCGGGAACGGCACCCCCAAGCAGGAAAGAAGGGCACATGGCAGCCCGAACCCACAGACAGGGAGGGACACAGAAGCAGCGCACCCAAGAAACCAAGGAGCCTCCCAGGCAGAAGCCAAGGAAGACCCACAACACCCAGCCACCACAGGAGGCAAAATGAGCGGCATCGAGAGGCAAAGGACCCCAAGCCACAAAGAAGAGACACAAGAGGGGAAAGGAAACCACAACAGGAAACCAAACCCCACCAGCCAACCCAGCGCAACACAACACAGCACCAGGCAAGAGGCAATCCGCAACACCAGCCAGAAAGCCCATCAGGGGCCCCACCAGGACAGCCCCGGAGCCAACCGTCAACCAAGGACAAGGCCAAACAGGACAAAGGGGGACACAACATCCCCCTGCCCCCCGCCCCCCGGGAACCCAAAAAACAGGGAGTCCGGAAGAACCAAGGACCCCGACCCAGGACGCAAGTAGCGACCCAGCCAAACCCAAGCAGGGTCCAAGCGCAGGAGCAGAGGAGTCGCAGACGGGGGAACATCGGGGGGCGGCAGAGCCACCACCCCGACCCACAACCAGCACGAACCCCACCCACAGGGAACCCGCCGGGGAAGGAGCCCACCAGGCCGGGCAGGAGGGCACGCCAGAGGGCAGGACAGGAGCGAACGCAAGGGCACCGGCGCGCCCAGCCGCAACACCCAGAACGACCAGGCTCCAGCAGAGAGAAAAGGCCACAGGCCAGGAAACCCCACACAGGGAAGCCCAGAGCACCGGCCAGGCACAGGGGGGCAGAAGAAACAAGGCACCCCAAGCACGGGCCACGCCAAAACCCACGGAAGAACGCAAGAAGCACCCAGCACCAGGAGTCGCAGGCAGGCACCCAGACAAGCACGCACCAGGCCCGAATCCACAAGAACAGGCATGAACCAACAGGGCGGACAGGAGGAAGAAGCCGGGCAACAGGCAACCAAGGTGGACATCCAACCAGGCACCAACCAGGGGGAACAAAGCACGCAGGGCAGGAAGGCCGGAAGCCCACAGGCCAGAGGAACGAACCTAGGCCGAACCTCACCCAAACACGAAGAAGCCCCCGGGAGCAGACGCACGCACAGGGGAACGGGCGGACGGCCACAGCACCCGCCAGCCCCGGCACACCCCCAGCAGTGGAAAACAGGAGCCAAGGCCGCAAGCCAGCACAGCAGAAGAGCACAGCACGGGGAAAAAAGAAACCCGCTACACGGCACCCACCAGGGGGAAAGGCCAACACCATCAAACAGAGACTGACCCCCAACTCCAACGACAAGACGCCATCCAGCAACAAGCACCGAGCAAGTGGAAAACAAGGAGGCCAGGGAACCCCCAACCGGAGGAGGAACCCCCCCCCCCACCCCCCACCCCGCAGCAGCAGGAAGCAAGGCAGAGACAGAGTGCAGAAAGTCACGCAATGCCCCCAACCCAGCAAGCAGGAACAGGGAGCGCCACAAGCCAGCATGGAAAGACCCCAACCGGAACCAACCAGCAGACTGAGAGACCAGAGGATTCCAGGTCCCAGAGCACCAGAAGCGCCAGCAAGCAAGGCGAGAATATCACCGAAGCAGCCGCGCAGGTCCCCCAGCCAAGACTGCCGAAGCAGCCCACTGCGCACAGCCAGAACCAGCCAGGCAAGCACAGACCACATAGCCAGAGGAACAAGGAAAAAATGCGGTACTCACCCCAGGGGCAGGAAAAGCACCCCAACAAGCGCCCTGCCCCCAAGAACCAGCCCAGGCGCCCTCCAAGACACCAGCGCTGGGCGATGAAGAGGACTGCAGCAACCGGCCAGAGACCGAACCCCCATCAAGGTCCGCCCATGCACCAACATCAGCAGGGGCTACCGGGAGGAAGGAAGGCGAGCAGCACCTCATCAAACCAGGCAGGGGGACCAGGAGCACCGCCCGGCGTAGCCCCTGGACCCCCAGAATAGCCACATCAGCGCGTCTTCCAGCCAGGCCAAGCCGTAGGAAGACGCGCGCTGTAACCCGGAAGAATCCGGAGGTCCGGCGCCCCAGCTGCAAAGGGCCGGGCGCCAATCAACGCGACTCCCAGCAAGCCCGGCAGGCCAGGAGACGCGGAAACAGGACGTCGAGGACAGCCCAGCAGCCCACGAGACATCCAAGGAAGAAACACATAGGTAAGTAACAGCACGTCCCATTCTGTCGGAAGACAGAAAAAAAGAACAGGCTGCATGCTGGGCTAGTACTGCTTATGTACTCCCAGCGGGAGGGAGTGGGTTAGGTATCCCAGCATGCTCCTGTTCTTTTTTTCTGTCGCGGAGATAGTAATCTCCACTTTGTAAGGAATGGGACGAGGACCGGAGGGACCTGGGGATAATACACAATTACTTACTGTGGTAACGATGTTTCTGGTGCATACTCTATCTACCTGCAGATTTTGACCAGCCCACCACCCCGTTTGATGGATAAGTTATAGGAAAAGCCAATGAGATCCCTATAATTAGAATCTGGGGCATTTTTCTAGTCCTGAGCACCAGGATTTCAGCGGTATCTTTAGGGTTGAGGATACTCCTTAATGTGACAGTATGGGAATAGGGAAGTGTATCTCGTATTCACAGAAAACTTCTCTTGCCCCTTCCTGTAGGAGTATTTATGGCCTATCCTCGGGGTTATTGGACTACAGTCTCATAGAATAACCATGAAAGATGTTTAGAAGAAAAAAAATTGGGAAAAAATAGGTTCTTAGGGTGCGATTCACAAAGATTTTCCCTAACCACAGAAAAAAGATTTGAGAGTCAGCCCCATTATCATTTGAAACTAGACTGCTTTAGAAATCTCCTCATCGTCATTCATAATCCAAGTCTTCAGGTTCATTACCAAAGAGAAAGATTTTAGCAAAAGTCATATAGTGTGCTTTTGTATTCATGTCTTCATCCTATGGTCCTTATAAGGGCATTATTTGGAACCTTCGAATATTACTATTAATCACAGCCATTGGAGCAAGTCAGAATTCCCTGGACACACAAGTTTTTTTTTCAAAAGGTGAATAAGTGATATAACTTTGTCCAAAGCAGGTCAACTATCTTATAACTTAAGTTAGAAGCAGATGAGTGAGGGGGATATGCACAAAATTGCTAAGGGGTTGTTCCTTTCTCAGTTCATTGTTTGTTTTCTGTTTTTGAACATTGGCTGTATTTGAAACGCAAAATGTCAAAGAAATCAGCACATAGGCCTCAAAATTGTACTTTACATTGGTTTCAAGCCAATGGTCTGCATGTATTCTGTTAAGATATAGAACGTGCTGGCTCCTCACATATCTTTGAAATTAGCTGCCACTAAAACTATAAATAGGTAAGTCTGATATTTGTCAATATTGTTTTGAAATCATCGCTGCTACATAGAAGATCCTCGTGCATTTTCTCCAACTGTATGTTTTATAGTCCACACATCTGTAACATTTTATGACAGTATCAAACAATGTGTTGTATTCTCAGAACCTATAACATCAAAATAATAAGATCATATGAAAAAATCTATATTTAACTGATTTTGTTAGGAAAACATTAAAATTTCTTCAACATTTTTCAGCTATTAAATAAGTACATCTGTAAAGCCATCTATAGCTTTTCTCCGCTACTTTTGTTTTATTTTGCAAAAACAAACTGTACTCTCGGTCTTTAGGGCTAATTCCTTTAACTGCTAGGCTTCTCTTCACTGATTTCACGCTGTTTACCAAAGTGGCAAAACATTAATCAATTACTAAATACAATATCAGCGTCTGCTGTCTGTTTAGATAGTGGCACCATACCCGCGCCTGATATCTTGGAAGGGCACACACTATTCAACTCCGACTGGCCCTCATGTTAACTTAAAGCAAATGGCCAGTATTGAACGGACTGCCACCCCCTGCACGTCCCTGTTCTCTGACCCTTTTGCTGAAACAACACAAGTTAGGACACTAGGCAGAAGACGTGACTGTAAACAGAACTGACATTCTTTGATGTAACAGAAACCAGGTTTTTAAAGAGATCATTGAATCGTCCTGTTTTTTTAAACAAAGCCGTTGCATGCTGTACTTTTTTGTCAGTGTTAGTAACAAGTAAAAGGGAAAAAAAAATGTTCTCACTGGCGGGTTTGCGTGTTTTAGCTGCACACCAAATGTTTTCAAAAGGTTCACTGAACCTGAAGTCTGTCATCTTCCAGACGGTTGTTATAGTGATTGTCACTTATCGCGTGCATTGTGCAGTCTCCTTATTGTGGCACCACAGCAGCTTTCAGTAGTGTGGGGCATGACTTTCCAAAGTTTTCCATCACACACCTGGGTCTCATTCAGTTTTGTGGATGTGTGAAGTCAGGAGCGTGTGTATCTCTATTAATAGGTGTTTTGGGTGGTTGAGACCCGGGGATTGTACCAAGTTGCTGAGGTATTTCCTCTTGGTATAGAAGCTCATTGTCCAGCAAATGTATGTTTACTAAGCAGATGATCATGGCAGTTTGATGCCCTTATAGGCAGTTCATTACATGTTGTCGCTATGGTTGGTGTTTGGCCTTAATGTGTAATGTTGTAGGGTGCTGTGTAGTAGGTCTTAGTGAGCACAGTGGTGCCGCACCACATAGCATGTTTGTGCTGTTTGTACAACGTTAGCTCCATCTAATGTGTTCTGAAGGGTGGTGTGGTATTTTGTACTGTTGATGCACTATGACACCCATTTAAGGCATATATGGCATGTCTTGGGTGTGTCCGTCTGTTCTGGTATAAGTGTACTGAAGAAAACATATATACACCATTGAGAATATGGGGAGGGCAGATATCTTAATTCCACAGCGGCGGTGGGCCAATCATAACATTCACTTTCACACAGACGTGTCCCAGGAAATTAATAATGGGTGAGGCTGCAGAAACCATATATATTTGAGGAAAATCTTTCTCTGAATAGTCCAACAACGGTGCTTATATTTGGAGCTTCATTCTCAGTTGACATTAATATGTCATTCTAACACTACTACTAGTGGTTGAATGCATCATGCCATCTTCTTTTTCATTCGTGTATTTGTCCACTTTCTAAGGCCTGTGGGGAAATATGTGGATTACATACAGCACAGTAAATTCCATACAGACCATGCAATGTCCCGCGCAGGATCTTACAGACTCTCTTAGCTTTTAAGCCTGGTCATAGTAACACGCAGGGATTACTAAGCAGTAAGCAGCATTGCTCGCTCTCTGTTTCCTTTGCAATTTGCTGAAAAAATTACGAATTTACAATTATTTGCATTGATCTGTTCATCCTCAAACCCCTTACAAAGTCGGCGAGGAAGAGGAGGTGCTTCACAGTGTACATGATATGATATGGGGGTGCAATACCACGTCCTGTGTGTTAGAAAATACTGTTGTGAAATATACAAAGGTTTACCCAGTGCTGACTAGAAGAACAGAAACACCAGTGAGAGGGCACTTCGCTATCTTTTTCTTTCAATTGCTCAGTTACCGAAGCAAATAATATTTGGGTGTAGAACACAGAAACCTATAATAAAGCAAATTACTCACAGTTAATCTTCTTTACTCCAAGTCCTGGTCTTTCATGTCACAGTTCTTACAATATGAGGGTTAATCTCTCCCTGGTCGGCACTAGATAGTTGTAGTTAGTCTAATGTTTCCATATGAAAAGTAGTTTTTGGTTTGCTAATATTTTTGGCGCCAATTAATGAATCTTCACTCAATTTAAAAAAAAAAAAACAGTTTTCCACCTCAGCTCCTAACTGGAACGTTTTGGGGAGGATCCGTCAAGCATGGCTTGAAAAAAGGGGGGTCTCAAAACGCTTTTTTCCCATTCATTATTCCAAAAGCTTTAGACAAAGCTACAGCCTAAACCGCTTTATAGATCGAAACCAAATTTGGCAGAAAGCTAGACCTTAGTCCAGAAAGGGTGTTTTTGTGATTTGGTGTATACAGTTCAGTAGGTTTTAAGCAATTAATGCTCATATATATATATATATATATATATATATATATATATATATATATATATTCACTTAAAAAACCATAGGTTTCACACATGTTATAGTTAGGTGGATATTTCACTCGTAAAAAACCAATGAAATTCCCCCGTTATAGTTAGTTCAGATAACTATAACTCGCGCGCCCGCAATCCACTGCTCATGACGTCACATATTACATCACTCATGACATGGTCAGTGGCATCACTCATGACATCACTGATGACATCATCCTTGTGATAGAGTGGCGGTCGCGCGAGTTATAGTTATCTGAACTAACTATAACGGGGGAATTTCATTGGTTTTTTACGAGTGAAATATCCACCTAACTATAACATGTGTGAAACCTATGGTTTTTTAAGTGAATTTGCAAGGTTTTTTAAATGCTAATTCCTAACTATAACGTGTGTGAAACCTATGGTTTTTTCAGTGAATTTGTACGGTTTTTTAAATGCTAATTTATTTATGTATTATTATTTTTTTATATATTTATTTTACAATAAACTACGTATTAAAAATGTATTTTTATTTTTTTTGGTTTTTTGGTTTTTCACCGTGCGCGCACGGTGCGCGCACCCCCGCGATTTTTTTTAAAAAAAAATGTTCTGCCTTCGGGGTCTTTCAGGGACCCGCTGACAAAGGCTAGGGGGTCAGGAACTCTCTACCCTGCCCCCTTTTCATGTTCGCCACCTTCCTTTTTCACTCTCGCACTGAAAACAAACAAAATGGCGGCCGACACTTCCTGATTTCGACCGATTCGAACGTTGACTAAAATGTAACCACCAATCAGAATTATGCTCGCGCACGTTAGGGTGCTCGCACGGTGCGCGCACGGTGCGCGCTTATAGATATTTATATGCTTTTAAATGCTATTTTCTCAGGAACTACTGAACAGATTGACACCAGACCTGCAAAAGGCACTTCCCTGACCTGAGGACTACCTCTCTACCAAATTTCAAGTAATTCTGTTCAGCCGTTCGACTAAAGGTCCTATGGAAAAATGCATGGGGAAAATGCATTTTGGGACCCTCCTTTTTTCTCGGCCCCCGCTTGACAAATCCCCCCGAGACTTTCTGGGTAGGAGCTGAATGGAGCGCCCCATTAGTTTTGAAAATTTCGCGAGGATTCGTCAACCGGCGCCAAAGTTATTCAAAATAGAATTTTCAGATTTCCTATGGAAACTCGGTCCTAACTATAACTATCTACTGGCGACCGCCAGTAGATAATATATATGCTTATATATATGGTCCCATGGAGGATCTGCAACGCCAACACATCTCACATCTGCCACCAATTTGTTGTTGATGTTGTGACAGCAGTGAGCCCCCTCCCCTATAAGTTGAGTGAGTCCCTGGGGGATTTGGTCCCCAAAGTCTATTTAGGCTCTTGAAAGGGGTCTGGGCGGCCCGTCCCTTTTCTAAGGAGCTTAGCCCAGAAATGGGGTCCTAAATAGACCTCAGTCTGCCCCTGGGAATGTGCAGGAGGGAGAAAAGACCACCACAGTGACATAACTGAACCGTCAGAATGGGAGTCACCCACAGTTAGGGTGACCACCTCCTTCCAGGTCATTCCGGATACCGTTTCCAGTCCTGAAGTTTCATGTGATCAGCGAATACATTCTTGGTGTTGTAGTCTTGTTTTGCTTCCACTGAACTAAGTAGACCCACACACCCAAAACAATGATTTGTTGGTGAAAAGCTCAGAACCGGAGACAATGTCCGTAATGATGTGGAGTAAGATTGTCATCCTAGCCACATTACACACAAAGCCAAGAGTGAACCCCTGAGATGGAGGGGAGGGACAGAAGAAAGCAACACAAAAGTTGTCAGTCAAAAATCAGGAGAGCCCTATTTAAATAGGAGCATCTGCAAATAGGTGTAGTTCAGCCAAATGGACAGTGTTGCAGTACTAGCCCTCAATGAGCACCAAGCAGGCTACGGGATGGTGCACCGCTCCGAAGACAAGCCTCAGCACAAGGAGACACCCACCTCTAAGCGAGTAAAGTCAGCTATGGCAGGCAAACTCACAAAGGCTACAAGGCAGCACACTGCAGATTGATACCTACCTGGACCAGGGCCAGTCTATCAGCCACGGGCCCCCAGTGAGACCATCAGAAGGAGCTGGCCAGGTACAATCGCCATCGACCCCACACATGAACGGAGAAGCATCAACAGATGAAGCAGACAGGTTAAACCAAGGACAGCTAGCATCAGGAAGGTCCAAACACAGCAGAGCCCCAGCGCCTCCACACCCACTAACAAACACGGTGGCAGGCAAGCCAAACGGAAGTGAAGTGGTGGGAGGGGGACATAGCATATAGACCAGGGGGAAGGGCCAGACACGTGTACAGAAAGAGCCTGAATATGTCAGAATGAGAGACAGAGAAGAAAATAACTAGGCTACCAGGCACTCCGTGCTGAAAAACCGCCCTGAAGCATACCAGTGGAAACCTTCACTTTGTGAACGGAGCCATAGCAGAGGGACACAGCTGGCCTGCCCCAATCCAAAACAAGCATTGGCACAGCCAATAGGTCTTGCCTTTGGGACCTTATAAGTGTTTAGCCATGCAACAGTTGCATAACTAAATACTTATAAGGTCCCAAAAGCGAGACCTATTGGCTATGCCAAGCGGCCCTGCGGCCGCAAAAGTAAAAGTGATCGCGATCAAACATCAGTGCGGCCGCGAAAGTGAAAGTAATTGCGGTAAAGCACGGCGCGCGCGCCCGCGCACATGCACTGTAGCTCTAGGCTGGCCTGGTAGCACTTTTTGGAGCCCTCTCAATAAGTCTCGCCAGACCAGCTCATGCGCTGGGTCAGGCAAGACCTAAACAGCAGCCGGCGCCCCCACCAAGGCAAAGATGCACATGTACCAGGGAGAGACAGATGAAAGGACAGAGAGGCCCACCAAGGAAAGACAGATGAAAGGACAGAGAGGCCCAGCCCAGAATCAAACACTTGTTTTGGAGAGTACTGCAGATGGGAAAAGAAGCTTGAATTCATCCATCTTACCACAACCCAAGCAGCAACTCCCCCATACCCCCACGAACCCACAGATTCAGGCCCCTCAAAAGGGATCACAGGCAACAGCCCCGAGAGCTTAACGAGAGGCAGGAATCTGAGGTAAGATGATAGCTACGCAGCTATTAGAGAAGAGGATGAGTCCCAGCAAAGAGTCTGCTCCAGGAAATGGAATAATTCAGCAAGCCTGGTGAGCACACCCTCGCGAGCTGAGGTGAAAGTGTCCACATCTGCCCTAGATACAACCAGTCGAAGTCTTCCGCACATGCATGTAGACAATCGCCAGAAACAGAATGGGAACTAACCAGCTGCAGCGCACCAGCGTCCCAGGGGCACACATGGCGCCACAACCGTTCAAGATGAAACAATGCGCCGCTGACTTCTGCTTCAATTTGTATTTTCTTTTAATTCTGATAATAAGGCAGCACAAATATTTGTCTTTCTTCACTCCCGACCCATGGCCCAGTATTAAAGCTTGCGACACGTCCTCCCGGGAAGAAGATAAGCCGGTCAAGTCATCATAACAACTCGTCCACGACCAACAGCCTTGGTGTTAAAGATTGTAATTTTGCTGGCCTTAAACCAATGTTATTTTAAGAATAATCTGCTAATTAAGGCGGGTGCTGAGAAAACGAAATGGGGGCAGCATGTGAATACATTATTCTGGGTCAAAACAGTCGTTTTATTCTTCAAACTATCTACAAAAAGTAAAGAGATAATTGAAGGAGAATTCCAAAAAGAAAGGTTGAGACAAAAGCTAAATAAAAGAGAGTAATTTCTGGAGAGTTGCACTAACTGTAGGGTAGCCAATAAAATGTGTATTTAAAAAAGGTTCAGTGAAATCTTCCAAGTTAGTTTTGGGAGTGCCTCCTTTACGGATGAACCGCTTAGAGGATACGAACTGCTGTAATACATGGGGAACTCAGTTCAGTTATGTATACAATAATGTAAATTCATCACTTAAATCACTTAACGAGATACGCAGTAGTATCATATCAGACACCAATGACACAGAAAGAAGAGGCAACCCGCATCATGGAGCACGCCCTATACTGCAGAATACATGCTATCGCAAGACAGAATGACCTTTATAGTACAGTATTTTATAGTACAGTATAGCACAGTATATATAGTGCAGTATAGTACAGTAGGGCCTTTAATTTCCATCCCGCAGAATCTTTACCAAATACTGTCGCTCCCAGCTTTGCCACGCAGAGCGCCTAGGTGTTAACACGCTGCCATCTTTTGTCCATCACTGATGATGATGTTGATTTTTCAGATTTACAGTGCCCACTTTAGTCCCCAATTTAAAGTGTTAACTGAACACTGAAAACTGGCTGCTGTGGACATGCTTAGAAATGTGGTGGATCCTGCCCTGATATTGTTAATTCTGTCAACACTATTTGACACCGTCGACCATCATTTCCTGCTTGACCAGCTCATGCCAGTCAAGTTGACTGTAGAATCAACTCTGAAATTCCCTCTCACAACTGTCCCTTTCCTTAAGATCTCCCACTGAGTTTTCAAAACTCAGCTTTTTGCGAGATCTGCCTAATCAGCTATGGTAGGATTCTGGTAACTCTGGATGCATAAGGTGCTGTATTGTACCTGAATATCTATTCCAAAACATAATTGGACAATAATATTGTATTCAAAATATTCTGATTGCCAAAATATCATGGGACACAATATCAGACGTAAGTATATATTTTTTATGTTTGACAATATCATCATTAAAAATTTCGTTTACTAAAATATAGTAGTTTATAACAGAGCTTCTGAAAGAGACTTCTAGCTAGAGATTCCTAATCTCTTAATATACCCCAGGCGTCAGACTGGATCCGGAAAGTTTTTAGTAGTGGCTCGGAACTGACATTGTTCGGATCCAGAAATGATGTACAGGGCTTTTATAGGCACCACTCCTGCGCACTGATATCAGTTCCTTCCTTTCCACGCCATCAGATGCAGATCCAAATCTCTTTTTCTCATCTCTCAGAGACATCTCAGAAATGTATTCTAAATTTCACAGTGTGCAAGGGAATGTCACCCCTAAAAACAACAGGTTTTTAGCCCTTGTATGGGATGTCGCTCACAAATATCAGTGAGAGATACACAGCATGTGGTTCAATTCTGGACCATTTGCATTACAGGGGCATTTTTACAAAAAATGCAAATGTTGATTCACGGGCTAATGTTCAGATATTTTTAGACTGGTTACGTATAGGAGCTTGATTACTTGAACACAGGGGTACAGGACTGACAGCAATTATCTTTTGCAAGCTGGATAAAAGACGGCATTGTTACTTTTGACATTGAATTTGAAACTACAATAATACTGAAATAGGCTGCGGATAAAACCAGTAGAAGGATTACGGATGTAGTAACATGATTCCAAGCATTTGAGATGGAAGACCTTGACAATGCTTTGCAGGGGAAGAACACCAACCTAAAAACAACCCTAAATCATAAATTAAACTGACTGGAGAAAGTACATAAAAGGAAACTCAATAAATGGTGAGAAGCAACCACGCTTCAGAAATATCTGGCTGTTGGCAGAATCCCAAGGGGACACCGCACACATGTGTACCCACCATGATCCATCCTAGTCCCAGAATGTTGGATAAATGGTCTATGAATTCCAATGAATGCGCCAAATGGATGTTAAGGATTTTTATAAAGGATTTAATAAAATATGTTTGGGAATAACACAAATGATTACCAAGGAGACAAAATCAACAGGATTTGAATTGGCTAAAGTGGAAGAGGGAGAGGAAATAATGGAGGCGAAACAAGGATATAAAATGTAATCAATAGTTTCAGGCAATAGATAATATAAGAGTAATACATTTCTCCAACAGAGAACTGACCAGTCAGGATGAAGAAGAAGTATGCTTAGTATTATCCTGTTGACCCAGTAACAATTTCATTTATGTTGACTCAAGAATAGAGCTCTTCCAATTCGTATGCAGATTGAAATTTTAAAATATATAGCAGTAAACCGGCGCAAGAAATTATCAACCAGGAATAGAAATGATGTTTGGATAGTAGGTTTAAGGGTTATGAGATGCCTGTGATTTTAAAGAAATGAGTGGTACACTAGATACTAAGGGGGTGATTACGATGTTGGGCACCGACCGCCCTCAGGTTGGAGGTCCCGACCGCCTAATCACAATGTGACCGAATACTGTTAGGTCGCATACTGCCATTCCTCAATGGGAGCTTCTGTTACGGCTGTAAACCGGCCGTAACACAAGCTCCCATTCTTTGGGAGTCTGTGCTCATCCCTGCACCATGTAGCAGGTTCTTCAGGGAGTCTGCCACACGGTGAAGGGATGAACAGAGAGCCCTAGGTGCTACCTCAGCCCCCAACCCCAGGCCACAGAGGCAAGGGGGGCCTGCCAGGGGTCCCCATAATTGCTCTCCGACAGGAAAGCCTGCCGGAGACCGAGTATTGTTATCCCAAGGGCGGAAAAGCTGCCCTTTGGGATTATGGACCTGACTACCACTGGTTGACGGGCTCCTTGGGCCTGTCCGAAGCCAGCTGTAAGGACCGGCTGGTTACATTTCCGACCGCCAGCATTGTAATACGGTGGTCAGAAATTAAATCTAGACCAATGGTCGGAGCCTTTCTGGACTGCATCATAATAAGGCCCTTATTATCTACCAGAGGAATATGAGACAAGATCTGTGGTGAGTGATCTAAAAGAAATGGGATTTAAGAATAGTGCTAGTAGTCAAAATGGGTTGAGACTGAGATCCCACACAGCCCCAAACGTACCATCAGAAAGTATTGACATATTCCATAAATTGATGACTAATTTATTTGAAACATCTTAGGGGGAGGAACTTTGATAAAATGAAAAGGAACATGACTTGGTCCCAATATGAGGTCTTGAGGAGTCTGAGTAGAGGTCGAGAACTGATTGTAAAACTATTTGTCAAAGGTGGCAGTGTTACAGTAAAATTGACTAGGAGTAACCTGGAATATTGATGAATAAGTATACAGACATGTTGAATACATGTAGAGAGTAGGGCATTTTACAGTATGCAAAATATGTGTAACTGAACAAATATAACCACTGTGTACCTACTCCCAAAACACAAAAAATTCCTGAAAGACTATCAAGCAGACCATTTGTTTATTGTAGAAAACATCTCTCTCTCTCTCTCTATATATATATATATATATATATATATATATATATATATATGTGCGGCTTAATCATTGGACATACCCCGTTGAGCTGAATGTATACGCGGCTGTCCTGCCGCGAAGCCTGCACCACCCCATATGAAGGGGGCCACGGAGCCATAAGGAGTTGGAGCTTATCGTGGGGCAAGAGTCCTGGATTAGGACAGTGAGCAGGTCAGGGCTCATGGAGAGCTTTTAAAATTGGACATTATTTGAGCGAGAGAACCAGCGGACTTCTTCGCCCATGATGCACTGCACAGTCTAATTCATAGCGTCCAATCATGGAGTGCGATATGGCAGAACAACGGAGATAAAGACCGCCATGCTCTTTCTGACTGCTGAAAGCCTTTTGAAGAAGGGGAAATCCCCAAAACGCATCGGGCTGCTGTCGGGTGTCTACATTGTCTGAAATGCTTCACTGTCTGTACCTTTAAAAGTGCTTTGGGGAGAGCAGACCTTGATTCGTGTGCGGCTTAATCATTGGACATACCCCGTTGAGCTGAATATATATATATATATATATATATATATATATATATATATATATATATATATCTCCAATAGTTCAAATCACCCCAGTGAAAAGATGACGACGCCATGTCTTGCTCGATAACACAATTTTAATCGTCAGCTGCTGGACGCTTTTCGCCTGTCCTGCAGGCTTGTTCACCAACAGTCAACAATAAAGTTCATCACCATTTTGAACACAGAAGGGACATGTCACATGACTAAAACTACCACAATAGTGTATTCGAAGACAGACTCGTAGTCTCAACAAAATTAAACTCCTAAATGCATTATATAGCCGTCTGAAATACTGCAACTTCAATAACATTGCAAATTCAACATGTTATAAATCATACTTAACTCGTTTATATTATTTGGCTATTCTTGTTTTCAAGTGAACACAACAAGAGAAAACGAGGAGTGAGTAATTGATGCCTCCAACCATGCGTAAATACTCAAAGTTATAAACTTTGTTCCGCAAATCTCAAAAAGATTATAGATAACATTTGATGTGAAGCCCAAGTGGGCTTAGCAATCAGGGTAGATAATTAACAAACAGATAATTTGTATGTCCCTTCTAATGTGTTCCACCCTATGTGAAAAAACATTTTATTTTACATGATATTCATGTCATGCAAAAGCATGCAAAAATAAAAGCAAAATGGTTAAAACAATAAAGGGAAGAAGCTAGCATCCTCTAAGAAATCTACAAATGTGTATGGAGATCCTCCTCCATATTCAGACCTGCTGGTCTCCATACACATTTGTAGATTTCTTAGAGGATGAACTTTATTGTTGACTGTTGGTGAACAAGCCTGCAGGACAGGCGAAACTCGCCCAGCAGCTGACGATTAAAATTGTGTTATCGAGCAAGACATGGCGTCGTCATCTTTTCACTGGGGTGATTTGAACTATTGGAGATATTAACGGATTTTGCCTGGTTCATCCGAATGGACGACGCGCCCTTCGTTCAGGAGCAGCGGCAGTTGGAGCTAGGCATCCAAAAATGTGCTCATATATATATATATATATATATGAAAGCCAAAATCCTGGAACAATCCATAATAAGATCCAACAAACAGGTAGGTATATATATATATATATATATATATATAGATGTTTTCTACAATTATGATGGGTTTGTGAGATTCTCTTGAGAATTGAAATTTTTATGCACTTTTTATTGAAATAGCTGTATATTTCTCTTCAAGAAAGAACACGATTAATGTGCATTTCTATCCCCTATACAATGTAACTGTTTACGTTTTTCATCATTATCACTGATTATTATTTTTGCACGTTCCAAGATGTCCGCCATGAGTTTGGGCCGTCAATACTGTTTTTTATTTCCATTCCTATTTATCTCAGAATCACATGCACCAATGGGTTTGTACTTAAGTCATTTCCTGGATTGAGGACACCGACATTGAGAAAGGTGTTGTACACCGAAACGCCTCTGTCGTGCGGGGGGGTCCGCACAATAAAGAAAACATGAGGAATTGAATTGCAAGTGCGTCCTTTTGTGGCTTTTATTGCGCCGCTTGTGGAAAAATATATTGCGGCTCACCACCGCGACGACAGCACCCAGGGCAAGTGGTATGGCGGTAGTGACCTCTGTGTTAAAAAAAAACTTTTAAAAAAAAAATATATATATATATATATATATATATATATATATATATATATATATATATATATATATATATATATATATATATATATATATATATATATATTATCTACTGGCGGTCGCCAGTAGATAATTATAGTTAGGATCGTGTTTCCATAGGAAATCCGCAACATTCTATTTGGAATAACTTTGGCGCCGATTGACGAGTCCTCGCGAAATTTTCAAAATAGGTGGGGCGCTCTGCTCCACTCCTTCCCTGAAAGTCTCGGGGGTATTCGTCAAGCAGGGGCTGAGAAAAAGGGGGGGTCCCAAAACGCATTTTCCCCATGCATTTTTCCATAGGACCTTTAGTCCAAGCTACAGCCCGAACGGCTGAACAGAATTACTAGAAATTTGGCAGAGAGGTAGTCCTCAGGTCAGGGATGTGCCTTTTGCAGGTCTGGTGTAAATCTGTTCAGTAGGTCCTGAGAAAATAGCATTTAAATCAATATATATATCTGTAAGCGCGCTCCGTGCGCTTACCGTAAGCTTACCGTACGCGTACGGTGCCGTGCGCGAGCTCAAATCTGATTGGTTGTCACATGACTGTAAACATTCGAATCGGACGAAATCAGGAAGTGTCGGCCGCCATTTCGTGTGTTTCACACAGAAAAAAAAGGGAGATAACGTGAAAAGGGGGCAAGGAAGAGAGTTACAGACCCCCTAACATTTGAAAGGGGGTCAAAGAAGGACACAAAAGTACGAAAAATACATTTATTAATTTTAAAAAAAAATCGCGGAGTACGCGTACGGTAAGCTTACCGTACGCGTACGGCAGAAAAAAAAAAGAAAAAAAGAAATAAAATTCAGATTTAAGTGTTTAGATATTAGGGGGCTCTAAAAAGAGCCGTTGTGTTTATGAAGTGATTTTTTAGTGGTACCTACAACTAAGTACCGATGCAGAGTCTAAGGTTCAAGAGGAAGACTCTGTTCCCTTCATCAGTGAAGTGTACACCATCTCCTCTATAAATGTCTTGCATGTTGTAACGCAAGTTGTTGTGGTAAATGGAACCCATACCATAGTCTCGGAGGAAAGCAGAAACAGATTTGTTGACGTGCTTTCTTGCTTTGTCAATCTGTGGACAAAATTGATTGGACCAGTTCCATTTTTGCCTTTGGCATATGTTAGAATACGTAAAGGCAGTTTTAGGGAAAAGTGAAAACAGTTGTGCAAAGGTCTCCTTCATAAGCATTTCCAGATCTACCCCAGTCAAAGTGCCTAGGTCATTGCCACCACAGTGCACAATTATGAGGTCAGGGTGTTGGATTTGCATGAAGGATTTCACCAATGGCATCAATTGGTGCCACTTTAACCCTCTCTGACCAATCCATTTAATGTCTACATTTGGCAAAGCAAGGTCTGTCACCATACCTGTTTTCTCTGCATACTTTTCACTCCAGAAGACATAGCTGTGCCCTACAATCCACACTGTGAACATCTTCCAAGGAGATCTGGATGCACTCAGGAGGTGTATTTCAGTAGAATGGGAAAAAAGAAATGAAAGACAGTTTGGAAATGGAGGCATACATATTTTTTTTAAATAAAAAGAACTCATTGGCTGTTTCATACCATTCTACACTAAAAACTAGGCTGTATGTGTAAATTTATAGAAGCATGTTTTGTATTGGTACAGAAAAATGTGTTACCAAAGAACATTACTATGGATTTGCTGTTAGGTTAGAAAAGTCAAGCACTCTTGCTCTTTGGAAATGAAACATTGGGTGGTGAACTTCTGACCTGACTCCACACAGCAGTGTTCCATGAGCTGTTGCTATGGTAGCAGGCAGAAGTCAAGTTGGGGGAAGGGTACTTTTGGAAAAGGGTTGGTTTTCAACTAATAGAAATGTGTGATTACATTTGAAAAAAAGGGGGAAGCACTGAGATTTGAAATTAACATGTATATGTGTGGAAAAATAGAGGGAAACATTGCCATTATCTGGTTCTGCTGAGAGGAGAGAGGTGTACAGAACAGAGATCCTGGCTCTGATAATCTGCTGTTTGAGTGCCACATTTCTTTCAGAACTAACTAGAACATTACTATGGATTTGCTGTTAGGTTAGAAAAGTCAAGCACTCTTGCTCTTTGGAAATGAAACATTGTGTGGTGAACTTCTGACCTGACTCCACACAGCAGTGTTCCATGAGCTGTTGCTATGGTAGCAGGCAGAAGTCTAGTTGGGGGAAGGGTACTTTTGGAAAAGGGTTGGTTTTCAACCAATAGAAATGTGTGATTACATTTGAAAAAAAGGGGGAAGCACTGAGATTTGAAATTAACATGTATATGTGTGGAAAAAGAGAGGGAAACATTGCCATTATCTGGTTCTGCTGAGAGGAGAGAGGTGTACAGAACAGAGATCCTGGCTCTGATAATCTGCTGTTTGAGTGCCACATTTCTTTCACAACTAACTAATTTTAAAGGTGAGTTATGAGTTTGAGAGGGGATGTATGTGGTAAATTTAGAAATGAATAATAGAATTGGAATTCCTTTTGTTGAAGTTGTGTTTTTCATTTTGTGTTTTGGGAGAAATTTAAATGTAAGGAACATGTAAAATATGATGGACTATGTTTTCACCATAAATTAAGGTGTACTGGTATAAATGAGGAATACTGTTCTCTGCATAGAATCAGAAGATGACTCTGTGTGCAAAGAGGAATTGTTGTCAGAGATTTATTGCGTATTACTCTGGTAATTTTAGATTTGCATTAGTAGGAAAGGGGCAGCTATTTTTCTGCAGAAGCAGACTCTTAGCACACACCCAGCTGCTTATCCTGTAGAATCATGCATAGTATTCACAACCGAGTGGTGTTTGAGGTTGCAGTGAGTAATGCAAATACATTCAACATCACTAAGGCTGGTTGCCTTTGCTGGAGTGTAGTCATTATTAATCCCTCAAGGACCTTGTAATGTGGTAATTGTTTTTTAGTGTTTTTAAAAAAAACGCGTACGGTAAAAAAAAAAAAAAAAAGTTTTTAAGAAAATTTTTTAAAAAGTTGAAAGGTAAGGTTGGCTCTTAAAAGAGCCGTTGTGTTCATGCAGGGACAGAGGAAAGAAAGAATGGGAATATTAGCTGGTAGGACAAATGTGCTGGTCTATTCTGTTGTTAATTAGGGGAACACTGGTCTCCCCACGAACAATTAGACCATGGCAATTTGAGCACCGCATTGTAACCCTCGCAAATCGATGGTTAGTTTCCAGAGGACCAGAAAAAGGTGAATCTCCCCCCACAGATGAAGGGCTCAGCTGAGCTGCCGAAGATGGACTCGGCTGAGCTGCTGTGGATGTGCTCGGTCGACTTACTGAAGGGTTTCCTCCAGTATGTCGAGCATTTGTCCTAGGGTGTACATCCTCAAGGTGTCTTAACATAGTGTGATTCCCGAAGGAATACTTCTTGTTAGGATTACCTCTAGAAAGTACACGCTGGCAAAGCTTGCAAGTCACTAAAGCAGCATTTACTTTTTTCTGGCCCTCAGGAAACGTAAAATACTCCCATATAAAAGAGCTCTTTTGTTTCCTCCTTCTCTGCCTGATGGTGGTGCTGCTAGCCTCACTCTCAGAAGAGGAGTGCTGGTCTGCCATCGTATCCCAAAGACAACTCAGCTCCTTCTCCTAAGGGATCACAAGCAGAAATTAGGGGAATGGGTGTGGTGTAGGAGAGTTCTAAAACTGAAAGTACTTTAAACCAATCAAAAGTGTTGTTTCTTGATCACATGACCCACCGTGCGCGTATGTTACGCTTACGGAGCGCTTACGGAGCGCTTACGGTAAAAGTACGCATGCGCGTATAAAAGACACGCGCACGCGCGCACGCGCGCATGCGCATAACAGGCACGCCCCAACACTTCCGCGTAACGTGCGCGTGTAATGTATGCGCTTACGCGCAGCGTACGCAGCACGCACGTCTACGTAAATTGCGTAACCATACGCAAAAAGAGTAGAAATATTACGTACATTACGCAAAACGTACGCTTACCGTAAGCTTACCGTACGCGCACGGAAAAAAAAAAAATTGGAAAAAAAGAATCACTATGTTATACTAATATATCTTACCTGTTTGGTAAAAAAAAAAGGTGAAAAAATTATATATTGCAGAATTATTAAAATTTAAACATAGAGTATAAAGAGAATATAAAGTAAAAATAAAAAGAAGTAAAAAACCTTGCAAAAAAAAAAAAAAAAAAATCACACACGTTAAGAATTAAGAATTAGCATTTAAAAACCATACAAATTCACTGAAAAAACCATGGGTTTCACACATGTTATAGTTAGGAATTAGCATTTAAAAAACCATACAAATTCACTGAAAAAACCATGGGTTTCACACACGTTATAGTTAGGAATTAGCATTTAAAAAACCTTGCAAATTCAGTGAAAAAACCATGGGTTTCACACACGTTATAGTTAGGAATTAGCATTTAAAAAACCTTGCAAATTCAGTGAAAAAACCATAGGTTTCACACACGTTATAGTTAGCTGGACATTTCACTCGTAAAAAACCAATGAAATTTCCCCGTTATAGTTAGTTAAGCTAACTATAACTCGCGCACCCGCAATCCACTGCTGATGACGTCACATATAACATCACTCATGACATGGTCACTGACATCACTCATGACATCACTGATGACATCTCAAATGACATCACTGATGACATCACTGATGACATCATCCTTGTGAAAAAGTGGCAGACCTCCTCTCACCCTAATATAACCTTTGATACACACATTCAAAAATAGAGACTACAAAATAAAAAATTAATGGAAATTCCAATACCAGTTTCAACAAACTCTTCTGTAATTCTAAGAACCACATACACATCTACTCATTTACCAACAGTCCTAGACAGTCACTCATATATGTACTCACTCATATGTACTCATACACCTGTACATCCTGTTACACAATGCCACTCATCCATAGAGTTACTCACACACATAGTGACTCATGGTAATAAAGAATCAAACATCGATTTACCTTCATATACAGTTATACACACACCACCACACTTACTTCTACGGAAACTTACACATACTTGGTCTTTTAAACAATCACTTATAGAAACACATACTTACTGATACAGGAAGTCTTCCAATCTCTCACTCTCACATATGCTCACTTATATAACCCAATAGTCACATATACTAGTTGAAAACATATGTAGTTACTCATAAAGACACTATTGAGACAGTCATTCACTCACTAACACACCCATACACACACTCATCCACCCATACAGTCCTGCACACATGCTGTCTTCAACACATACAAACAGTGAGTCACTCATTCATGCACCTATGCACTACGTAATACCCCCACCGAACCATGCAGACACTCAGACTGATACTCAAAAAAACAACTAATAACCTATATAGACACCCATGTAGCCATTCACCAACCCATGCAGCCACTTATACACAAAGTGAGAGACTGATACAGATATTTACATATTTAAACATTACTCACTAAGCCATGTATTCACTATGATACACTTAATCAGTCAGTTAAACAATCAATTTTTCAAAAACAAATCATCCATTTAGACACTTATATACCCATTTATTCTTCCGTCGACCTTGAGATATACATATATAAAACATATTTCATTTTCAGAAAAACACACATTCACTGGATGATGTCATCGGTGATGTCATCAGTGATGTCATTTGAGATGTCATCAGTGATGTCATGAGTGATGTCAGTGACCATGTCATGAGTGATGTTATATGTGACGTCATCAGCAGTGGATTGCGGGTGCGCGAGTTATAGTTAGCTTAACTAACTATAACGGGGGAATTTCATTGGTTTTTTACGAGTGAAATGTCCAGCTAACTATAACGTGTGTGAAACCTATGGTTTTTTCACTGAATTTGCAAGGTTTTTTAAATGCTAATTCCTAACTATAACGTGTGTGAAACCCATGGTTTTTTCACTGAATATATATATATATATATATGGCCTGGCAGTCATGGCAGACAGTATTTAGAATTACTCAAAAAGCAACCCAATTTCCGTTTTTATTCACATTTAAAAATAAATACTGACAAGAAAATACTTGTTTTCTGTCTGTATTTATCTGTAAAAATCAGTAAAAACGGAAAACAGGGAGCCTTAATTATTACCCGCCCTTGCAATAAAAGATACTGGGTAGTACCATCTTCCCCAAAAAGAAAATAATTTTAGAACACTTAAGGGTAATAACCAGGAAACATCCCAAATACACAGATGTGAATTATTTTGAACAATTCCGTCATTCAGACTGTTTGGTTTTTTTTTGTCACAATTTTCTCCGCGGTCTTTGATTGACCGTACAAGGACATAGGAATGGACACTTCAAAAAGAACCTATGTGACTTTAGGTTCGCCCACTTGGGTCTAACTAATCAAAACTGAACTGTCATCCATATTAGCCCACTTAGGTGATGATTACAATTAAATTACAATCCCGGAAAAATGATGTAAAATGAAAAACATAATATATTGTTGATGAATTTTTATGGATATTATCAACCAGATGCCAACAGTGATTAAGTAGCATATAAAGGACATGAACAGGTTTGCCCCCAACCACTGAGTATCTTTAAATGAAACTGTTGATTATTACAGATTTTAAGAAATCTGTAATGCTATGTTTCCATATGAATATGTATATAAATAGTAATCGATTTGTAGTGAAATTCTGCCATACTGGCGACGCCATCTAGATTTGGAGCTGGACTTTACCAAACTCAAATGGGAAACTAATATTAAACTGACAAAATACTATCACAAAGTGAAAAGGAGACTTAAGTAGACCTATTGTGGCTGTTTAATGATCACCATTTGTTTATATATGTAGCATGTTTTCACTTTCTATGAACTTAAACTAATTAATATTTTTTATTAAAATTATTAATTCAAAATGTGATCATTAATTATGTTAATTGTGTAAATCATTGTTGATCAATTTTATGAGTGTGTTTTGTGGTGGTATATTGTGGGAAGTACATTAATTATAATTAATTAATTAATTAATAATCTATGTAAAGCACTTGACCGCTGTGCTCACTGTATAACTTTACTACCAACACCTTCACTATGTCCTATGTGCGAACCTGCATATTGTGCTGTAGCTGCTAATCTTCTCTTTGTTTTCTAAAAGCAAAAATATTGATTATCAAAATATAGATATTTTTTATTAATGATAATTGGTTTGTCACTAAATATTTATATTTTATTTATATTAATAGTGTAAATAGTGTGAAAAGGTTGAGAGTTATGTGACGTTTTAAGGTGGTAAGTAAATCAAATAAATGTATGCAATAATCATACTTTTCTTATAAAATATTTTGAATGTATAAAAATTTATTTTGAATTTTATTTTTTATAATATTTGTAGGTATTTGTGTTATGTATTTAACATTGTAATATGTTTTTTTTAGTAATTTTTCAAATTAAATCAATTTGTATCTTTTTCAATATATTTATATATTTTGTATTTTAATTTGTTTTTGAAGTAACTTAGTTTTGTTTAAGATGTTTTGCTACTTTTTTTGTTGTACTAATTGGAGCGGAAATAGTAGATTTTACTCCTTCGCAATCCAACACTTTCGCTAATGTTGTACTGACTGGAGTGGGAATAGTGCATTTAACCCCTCCACTCTCCAAACACTTTCCCTACCGTAGTTCTGACTAGAGTGGGAATAGTAAATGTTACCCCTCCGCTACCTAACACTTTCCCTACTGTTGTACTTTTTGGAGTGGGAATAGTACATTTTATTCCTCTGCAATCCAACACTTTCCCTACAGTTGTACTTGCTGGAGTGGGGACAGTATATTTAACCACTCCACTCGCCAACACTTTCCCTACTGCTGTACTGACTGTAGTGGGAATAGTAAATGTTACCCTTCCATTATCCAACACTTTCCCTACTGTTGTACTTATTGGAGTTGGAATAGTAAATTTGATTCCTCAGCAATCAAACACTTTCCCTACTGTTGTACTTGCTGGAGTGGGAATAGTAAATTTTACCCTCTGCTATCCAACAATTTGCCTATTGTTGCACTTATTGGTGTGGGAATGGTACATTTTACTGCTCCGCAATCCAACAGTTTCCCTACGGTTGTACTTGCTGGAGTGGGGATAATAAATGTTACCTCTAGGTTATCCAACACTTTCCCTGCTGTTATACTGACTGGAGTGGGAATAGTAAATGTAACCCCTCCGCAATACAACACTTTCCCTTCTGTTGCACTTGCTGGAGTGGGAATGGTAAATTTTACTCCTCGTAATTTTTTCTGCTCTGCAATCAAACACTTTCCTTACTGTTGCACATACTGGAGTGGGAATAGTAAATGTAACCCCTCTGCAAACCAACACTTTCCCTACTGTTTTACTTGCTGGAGTGGGAATAGTAAATGTAACCACTCTGCAATCCAACACTTTCCCTACTGTTGTAGTGGCTGGAGTGGGAATAGTAAATGTTACACCTTCGCTATCCAACACTTTCCCTACTGTTGTACTTAGTGGAGTGGGAATATTATATTTTACTCCTCCAAAATCCAACACTTTCCCAAATGTTGTTGTAGTGGCTCAAAAGGTTATAGTAAATAAAACCTACCTCTAATTAAATATTTTTACTACTATTGTATTTATTGGAGAGAGATTTGTAAATTATAGCAGGTTTTTTCATTTTTGCGTTGCGTGAATTGGGAATTGTGAGTTTTTTTTATATATTTATTATTATAGTCTGCGTAGTTTTAAATAAATTGCAGAGGGAATACTATATGTATTAAAATGTATAATATATATTTTTTTGTTATAATATATATTTTTGTCTTTTTGTTTATTTAAAATAGTAATATTTTTAATTATTGATGTTTTTAATGTGCGGAATATTTTTTTAAGTAGTTTCGTTTTTTTATTTAATTAGAATGGTTTGTTTTTAAAAATGTAATTATATTAGTACATGTAAATATATATTTTTAATAATATTACATTATTTAACAATTTTGAAATTAGAATATAAATTAAAATTAATAGTTTACAAATTGTTTTATGTAGATATATGTAAATATATTTATTAATTATATATGTGTGTTTAACTTTTTTAATATTGAGTTAATTTGTTACATTTTCTAAAATATATGTTAAATGTATTTTATATTTTAAAATTACTGTTATTATTTAAGATGTATTAATTTATTTTAGATATGTTTTAAAAAGATATTTACTACAATGGTATTAATTACATGGATTTTTTTCAGTATTTTTGTACTTACCATTATAAAGATATAATGACGATATTTTTGTCATTTATATTTTGTTTGCGATGGTTTTGTATTGCAATATTTTGGGGGTTGATATTCTGTCAGTGAACCAACATTAACCTCAAAATAAATTATAGTTATGGTGATGTACAAACTAAAATAACGCAAAATGTTAGCGACTGGTTGTCAAATACCTAAAAACCATCTATTTTTTTTTTTAGCAGAGGTTTACAAATTTCCTAAACCAGGCTCAAAGCGTGACATTTTTGAAGGCATAGGCTAGCCATGGAACAAGAATATGGTGAATATGGTGAAAGGAGCTGGAAGCTGCAGTGGGACCGCTCGCGTTATATCTTACAACCTGAAGATAATCAGGTAGTAGCAGAGTCCAAGGACATTACATATAGTAGAAAGACCAGAGTTTAAAAAGCCTTCTCTTGGGAAGATTTAGAGTAATTTTGAAGCTTACTTCATCAGCACCAGCCCACTTTGAGAAGAGTCTGGGCTTGCACTGGGCAAAAAGGATCTAGAAACCTCAAATCCAGACATCAAGGCAAAAATTCCAAAGTTATGCTTCTACTCTGACTAGAAAGTACTTTTAAATGTTTTTCATACTAGTCATTAACAGAATAGGTGGTGGTTTTAAGCTATACCATGAATAGTCTGAACTACTACGAATCTGTGACAGCCTGACACCCATGAATCACACCATATCAGCCCACCTTGCTAAAGATGTGCATTTTCGCCTGGTACCTTACTGTCAGCGTCGGATTGGTAACGGGGGCACTCGGGCAATGCCCGACGGGTCGGTATCCGAATTGCAGCTACGGGCTGCTTTTTTTAACAGCCTGGGTGGCCGATTTGGGCGGTTTCTGCGTTGTTCAATGCTTCCAGCGGCCCAGTGGGTGCCTGAGTGGCCTTTCTGGTGGTAGATGGTCGTCCATTACCTCCATCTTATCAATGGCAGAGGTGTCACTTCCTTTCTATCGCTGGGCCAGGGGCAGGATGTCCAAGGCACACGTAGAGTGAGTTGGAGCACCTATATCTATAGGTTTTTTTTCACTTCAGTTAATTTTTTTAGATCTATATCTACTTTTGTTCGATTTGGTGTGTAGTAAAGTGGTGGGTTCGCTAGAATAGCGGTTAGCAGCATTGGAGTGATGTGTAGTCCCCAGATACAGACTGTTTGTTTCTTTCATTTCAATCATTTCTTAGAGTTGTATATCTAGTTGTTTGCCATTTAAGTACTGATGTGAAGCGGAGCATGAGCAGCAGTTTATTTAGCCTGCTCCTTTGTGTCGCATAAACTAGCTTAAAGTTGCTTTTGTTCAAGTATATTTAGCAATGCTTTGATTTATGTGAAATTAAATGCAATTTAAATGAACTAATAGTCAGTATTTGTAATGAGGGACTGGACCAGCTTACAGTAAAACAACAGGCAAAGGCACACATCAGTTACAGGATGTCTGCACTACACTTTTGGTCAGCTTTATAACTGTAATTTTATATTTGGTCAGTTTCCGGTGCAGTTTTATTATTCCTTGAGCTCCATGGACACTGATATTTCCAATCCTGCTTTCAGGCTGGAAACTAGTGCCCCCCCCCCACCCCGCCCCTTAAATAGTATATTGCACATTTCCAAATTCTCCGCACAAACTCTCGAGTTTTTTTTCTTTGCTGTGAGCATGCAGATATTCGTCTTGTGTATAAAATCAATATTTAGTAATGTTTTCATTTATTCGGAATGGATTTAGACTCAAATGGATTGATTTGTTATAGGATGACATGTAAAACCACAGGTTCCAATATAGTAAAAGGCTGGTCACTGTAGGTCAGCGTGATATTAGTTCTTTTTGTTGGTTAGTTTTGCGAATACTTTGTAATATTCATAGACCCACATTGATAGTAGCATTTCTAATGCTGTTATAAGGCTGACACCAACAAAGTGAGCTTGAGACATTAACTGGCATTTTTCCAAACTCTCTGACCAAACTCTGAACAGGCCTATTTGCACTATGAACATATGGATACTTACATTCTTTGATACCATTTTAGAACTCCAAACAGAGATAGATTTTGAGAAGACACCCACATATTAAACACCTGTTGACATACATTGGGACAACAGCCTTTTTATCACAGTGAGAGGAGAAAATGTGGAAATAATTAACTCCCCAAAACTAGCCAACCGCAAATTCCCTGCCCTAATGTTTGGGGACGACACCCTGCTCCTCTCGAAATCACCTATGGGGATGCAGCGTGTATTAGAGGAATTTAGTCGGTTCTGTAAAAGGAGGAATTTGGTAGTTAATATTAAGAAAACAAAATACATGGTCTTCCACGCTGACTCCATAAACTGTCCGCACCCAAGACTGGATGATGGACCTTTAGAAAGGGTTCCTATCTTCGATTATTTGGGCCTCACACTAAATGACAAAATGGGGTGGGGACCCCAAATGAATAAAGCTAATTTAAAGCTAATTCAGGCAGTCGGGGGGGATTTTAAAGGTTTATAAGAGTTGCGCCCTAAAGGTTATAAGCCCGCCTGTAGAAATCTATAAGGTTCAAGCTAGGGGGGCAACTATGTATGGGGCCGAACTTTGGGGACATAGATTAGTTAATGTCCTCATTTTAACAGAAAATAATTTTATGAGACAAATCTTGTGTTTGCCCAAAAGTACTCCTTTAACGCCACTAAGGATGGATTTGGGCATTCTACCCATTGCAGACCTAATTGCTTCACGCCCACTGCTTTATTGGCGACGGCTGTGGAGTATGCCAGTGCTAGGACATTATAGAGAGGAATTAAAGACTGTAATGTGCACTCTGGGGGCGGGTAGTATCCCGTGGTTCTCCTTTATCAGAGACTCATTCCGTGCGATAGGAAGGGAGGACCTATGGTCCGCACCGGAGGAGTCATGCTCAGCCATTTCAGAAAAATCATTGGTTTTTGTACTGAAGGAGTATAAATTGTCGCACATTTTACAGACCGCTAACTCTTCTAGTTTAACCTATGGGTTCCTGGACATAAAACAGCAATACAAATGGGAGCAGGTGTTGGATTTTATTCAACCGCCAACAGCAAAAAAACAGTTTTTGCAATTTAGATATGGGACGCTGCCGCTCCATGCACTTACCAACAAATGGACAGGTGCTACCACCCACCTTTGCCCGAGGTGCCTAGTAGAGGAGGAAACTGTAATTCATGTGTTGTTTTTCTGCTTGGCATATAAGTGGGCAAGGTTAAAGTGGGTTATTAAACTGTGTAGGAACCTAGGTATTAGAAATTATAAGGACTACTACAGGGTTTTAAAATCTGATACTAACCCGGTTTTTGTTGTTGCAATTTCTAAGTTTCTTTTTGCAATGTGGTGTAAGCGAAGGTATCTATTGAAAAATCGATGTGATAATTAGTAATACCCGCTCCCACTTGACAACTATTGTGACCCTAGTTTGGGTAAAAACCTAGCCTGTAAGCGTAGATACTTTACCAAACAACTGATATGAGATCTATTAAGACCTGATTTTAATTGGCTGCTATTGTGACTTAGGTTTTATATAAAAACATAGGCTGTGAATTTCCTTTTAACTTTTTCAGTTTATTTTATATTTTTAATGATTGGGTTGCACTGATTATATTTCCCATAGTGATGATTATCATTGTATTCCCCTGTTTCCCAATGAGTGATTATTACTGCTATCTATGCTTGTACTATTTTATAATAAGTTGTTCTTACGATATTGTATTCTTTCTCGATATTAATTTTAAGTGGTTGTGTATATGTATGTACTTTTATGGCCGTAATAGCCGAAATAAAGTTTAATGAATGAATGAAATAATAAATGCACATTTTTACAGAGATTCAGTCCTATATAACACCGGAGCACAGAAAAACATGCAGGTTGTAAATGTAATCTCTTAAAAAGCAATCTCTTTAGCAAACCACTGCTCCGCAATAACATGTGGATTGTAATTGCCACATCAGTGTGTCAACTGTATCATCCTAAAAAGCACCAAACAGGGTGAATGAGTCCGGGAATGTCGAATATACTTGAAACATTGGTTGAAACAATATTTTAAAAGTGACACGATTTTTAGATGATGATGTGTATTGCTTGTACTTGGGACTGTTGCTGCAATATAGTGTAGAAATGGGCATTCCAATCACTGTGGATGTTCTGAAAACATTATTGATCTTTGAAAAGTTAACATTTTAAACAACATGAACAATGAGCCTCTCGTTTTCCAAATTTGTTACAGATTCGTTTTTCCAAAAAACATTGTCAATATTCGAGAGCTATTGTGTGTGATATCAGAAGACAAGTTGGCTATTTTGAGCAAAATATCTAATACACAAGTGTTTGGTCTAGAAGCAAACAAATCCTGGACACCAAACAAACCAGTAATATAGCTTTGGTATCCAAAAATGGAGACATACATTAACATGTTCACAGAAATATTTAAATTAATTTCATTGGTTGGAAATAAAAAGTATTTTGAAGAGAAATAAATCTTGACAAGTTGCATAAGAATGTATATGTTTTCTTTGCTTCCACATTTTGTATGTATATGTTCTTCGAGAATTACATATAAATGATTAGCATTTAAGAGCATGTACGAATATACACACTAAACAAAATTTCAAACAATAATTTAGTATTGTTTCTACTTATGTATATTATAAAGCGAGAATCTAAACTGAATTTTCTCAAAAAGAATTTGGTTAAAAGGGAGGGGCACAATTCATGTTTCACATTCTTTTGAGGGACAGGAACATGTAACATGTTGAATGGATATGCAGCTACCGTGAGCATATTGTATTTAGTAAAAAAACATCCAGCGGTTAAGGAATCATGCACAAAATACGTTTTTAATACTAAACTGGCAGTTTGGTTCAAACCCGAAATTTGAAAATTGGTAGATTTTTCCTTAAGTTTATGTCGGCTATAGGTGTATTATAAAAGCCGTCTACTTACGAGGCATAAGTCCATACATTTATATGCTCATAAACCCTTGGAACGTGTGCATTCTATAAAATTATATTTCCTTACACAATTTTACACCTGACATCTGCAATAATTAATTATAGGAAAAGTATGGTTCGGAGAGAACCGATTTTTATGCTTTCGTTTAACAGTAGACCACAAAATCAAATGCAAATAACTTTTCGGAACGAAAGTCGTCGTATTTAATATTCAGAAATAAAAAATAAAACAAATGCAAAACCTAAAAGTTACTAAGGAACCAAATGTAGAAACAAAAAGTGAAGGTCCCCAAACACAGGGCTTCATTCCGACGAGCATGCAACGTATTTTGAAGCAAGGCACGCAGCCCACATCTGCGTGAACACTGAGCCCGTCAGTGTGTGTGTGGCGCATTTTACCACAAATTAGCGCCCGCCCCTTGCGTAGTAACCGCCTTTTGTCAACACCTAGAGTGCACTTGCGATTGGTTGTTTTGCGGGACGTAACTTCACACGCAGCTCCCGCCGGCAAAAGGAGGCGGGTCGTGGGCGGGACCAACAGGCTGGCGCCACGCCCCGAAGTAACGGAATTATACTTTCGCCACTAGCATACATGCCAAGATTTTAGAAGTGGGAAATACATTAAAAACAAAATCGGAAGAATGTACTTTCCCCAGGGACTTCTGTTGAGGGAGCGGTAATTTCAGGTAGAAATCAGCCAACATAAAGACAATTTTGCTTCTAAAATAGGGAGATTAATGCCTGAATCGGGTCTAGCAAGTATGAAAAGAGTTCCGTGGTGTCGCTGTCCAGAGGTTCAGTAAAGCTATAGTGTTTATTTACTAGTTCCGTAGGTGTCAAAGCAGGGACTGGAGCAGGGTGGTCTGTGACTGTGAAGTGGCCAAGTGGTTACCAGGCGTGTCATACCTCATCGTCTCGTGACTCGTCAGGAGTAATAAGCGCAATATAAATGCAATTACAATACACTGAAAGGGGCGTAATTCTTCGAGAGCGGTTATGAGAGTGGGCGGGGCGTATGGGAGAAGGCGTGTGTTGGTGTAGATGCTGAAGAAACAGTAGGTGGGAACCTGTGGAATTGGAACTACGTTCCTGTCAGTTGATTCATCTTTCGAGGGCGGGGCCTGTTCGGCTTTCCTGATCCCGGGGTGGGAGAGTATCTAAGGAGGGGCTTCCTGGAGTGTACCGGGCGTGGCTCGCGGGAGAATGCGTGCGGCTTGCTCCGAAGGGGGCGTGTGGAAGGTAATGATTCGCTGAGCTCCGAAAACTATGCGTAGATGGGCGGGGCTTGTGGGCAGAGGGAAGGTAGGCGGAGCATGTGGGTAGTGGGCGGAGTCCTCGGTGCCTTTCTGAGTCCCGGGTCGGATTCTGAGCGCAACACACTGGTAAGGGACGTGAGGAGCGAGGCAGCGCGCGGAGGTCGGGCAGAGAGCGCCTTCCATGAGCCGCCTGCAGCGAGAGCAGCAGCAGGATGCGCAGCACGCACAGGTACCTACCTAGCTGGACTATCCACGCGCATTAACCGGGATGGTTCACATGTACAGCTTGGACTTTGGGATCCTCCGCGTTCTGCCGGGACTCTTGCAGATCTCGTGGGGGCCGTTGTCTGCGTGCAGGAGCACCCCTGGCTGCAAGCTCGTGCATTGGAATGGATTGTTGATCCGTGCACCTCTCCGGATGTGGCACAATTTAGAGGAACTGGAGGTGCACGTGCCGCGGTTCGTGCACGGTAGTTACGCCGGTGTGATGTGATGGTATATGCGGAGAGACCCGTGCGAGCTGCCCCCACTGTCTCTGGAGCGGAACTCGAGTTACGGTGCAACCCCACAGCCCTCCCACCACCTGCGAGACTCGGGGGCACACGGCGCCTGCTCTGCACCGGGCGACAGGTCGGGTTCAGTGTGCACTGTGTGTTACATGGGTGCATAGCTTCTCACCCGGCCGTTCCTCCGCATCGAGAACAACCCATGGTTGCAGAAAATGACGCACTTACGGGGCTCTCCCGTTAAGTTTGCATTTTCAGTTGGCAGTTCATTTGGTTTCTGCTGGGTACTGGATGAAAGACCTCAGGAAAGTAGCGCAGTCCTGTGGTGTTGTGGAAAGTCTGATCTCTGCTTGCCCCATAGTATGAATATATTTTGTGTAACTCGATGGCCGGCGCGCCTTATGCAAGCACCGTGCAGGTGCTCTGTTCATGCGTTTTACTGGGTGCAACTATGCCGGTGCTACTGGGTGAGATGTGTAATGGGACGGTGTACACCCTCCAGCGAGTGAAATGCGTGAATCGGTGTATGTGGGGTACTGTTTTGGGGGAAAGGTCGATAGATGTAATATAATGGGTGAAATCCAAGCTACCGGTGGTTTGCATGGGCTGTGTTCAGTACGGTGCGGGAAAGGATGCAAGAGTCGGGTCATGCAGTGTAGTGGGCGAAGTGATGTGTGAAGGAGGGTTTGTGGGGCAGCCGAACCCCGTGAGGCCCCCCCCACTCCAAAGATTGGGAGGGTATCAGCCATTTTGTGCATTGGGCTACATTGGGAATAGGCCAATTGCAGTCCAATTAATTTTGTAGCCCAATAGGTATTAATTGGGGATCTGTCTCGCTCCCAGCCACCATTTTAGGTTTGGTGACCTGGTGGCTGGGAGCGTTTGAGGTACTTTCGCGATTTTTTGTCCTTCCCTCCCACCCTTTAATTTGGCTTTTTTGAGGTGTCAATTTGGGGGTTTCAGCTATTTTGTTTTTAGGCCATGTTTTGTGGGGACAGGTGCATAAGGGGTTTGAGAATTTTTGTATAATTGTCGCTTGGAACAGGTGCAGGTGGGGTTGTAGAAAGTTGGCCAAGATTGGCAGAAGTTTTTAGTTAAGTGTTGGAAGTTTGTGAGCAGGGAAAGTTGCCGAAAGACAGGTAGGGGTTTGGGTTTCATTGGAGGGCAAGATATGTAAATGCAATACTGCGTAATGTGGTTATTATGTAATGTTGTTATGTTATCGGTAGGGTGGGGGATTTGATGTGGCGATCGTAGGGGCATGGGGAAACGGGGGATAAGGTATTTTATGTATAGTGAGATTTTAGTTTGTAAGGCAGTTGCCTAGGTTGGACATTGTGATATGCACCTGTTTCAATAAAGCTGCCTTTTACACACACAAACATTGTCCCAGTTTGGCTTGTCCCCCTCCCTCCCAAATTCAAGTTACCAGTGGTCCTCACGGGCTGTATTCGTGAAAGGATTCTAGTGTTGTCTCATGCAATGTAGTGGACTAAGTTAGGCGTTCTGTATTCACTGTGTGCGAAGTGCACGTGCAATATCTGCCAGCGTAATCTTTTGCAGGGCGTCAGATAGTGCTCCGTGCATGTGAAGCCGCATGCCTCGGTAAATGTTGGGAGTTTTGTGGGTGTAGCATATTGAGTTACAGGCAAGGTAGGACTGCCAGTGTTGCATAGGTAACAATGTGGGTAAAGAAAGGCGATGCTGGTATTTCATGTGGCCTTTTAGATTAAAATGTGTGCTAATAACTGCCAGTGCACATAACGTTGTGGGTTTAAGGGAAGGTACATGGTGGCGGAGCAAGTACTCAATGAATGGTACATGGTTGCAATTCGTGCAACAGAGTATAAAAGCCCTGGTAAAAGCAGGCAGTGTATGCAGCATTGGATAAAAGGCACGACAAAAGCTGGCAGTTCATGCAACCAGGTGGGTGACGTGCATGGTAAAAGCTGGCAGTTCATGCACCGTAGCTGGTGACATGTTAAAAGCTGGCAGTTCATGTAACGTAGTCGATGGCATGCCTGTTTAAAGCAGGCAGTTCGTGCACCGTTGCGGGTGACATACCGTTTTAAAGTAGTCTGTTCATGCACCGTAGTGGGTGACATGCCTGTTTAAAGCAGGCAGTTCATGCACCGTAGCTGGTGAAAAAGCTGGCAGTTTAGGTAACGTGGAGGATGACATGCCTGTTTAAAGCAGGCAGTTCATGCACCGTAGCGGGTGACATACCTTTTTAAAGTAGTCGGTTCATGCACCGTAGTGGGTGACATGCCTGTTTAAAGCAGGCAGTTCATGCACCGTAGCTGGTGAAAAAGCTGGCAGTTTAGGTAACGTGGAGGATGACATGCCTGTTTAAAGCAGGCAGTTCATGCACCGTAGCGGGTGACATACCTTTTTAAAGTAGTCGGTTCATGCACCGTAGTGGGTGATGCCTGTTTAAAGCAGGCAGTTCATGCACCGTAGCGGGTGACATACCTTTTTAAAGTAGTCGGTTCATGCACCGTAGTGGGTGATGCCTGTTTAAAGCAGGCAGTTCATGCACCGTAGCTAGTGTCACATTTTATAAGCTGTCAGTGCATGTAATGTGCTGTCTGACACATGGTTACGGATAGCAGTTCGTGCACCGTAGCTGGTGACATGCCTGTTTAAAGCAGGTAGTTCATGCAACGTGGTGGTGCACCTAGGTTGTAATGGATTCTGTGTCTTTGGAAATCACTGCAAGGGCGCCGTGCATGTGACTTTGGCGGGGAAAGTATGCTTAAAGTTGCCGGTGTATTAACAAGCTGGCCCGTAGAAGCGCTGATGTGTTCTGCAAGTTCGGTATAGTGGTTTAAAAGCATGGCGATAACTGTCAGCGGTCAGTGCGGTTCGTGCAAGTGGGGCGAAAGGGGAGAAACCACCGTGTATGACATATTGATTGAAACGTAACGTACTGTGTGACAGACTAAGCATGGGTATTCTGTGTAGCGTTCACCTGGTGAAAGTCGTGAACAGTGCACTAGAGATGAGCGACTACAGACGGAGGCCCCGGGCTTGTCCTTGGGTAGAGTTTGCGTCCTCGGGCTTGGCTTGCCCGTGTGGATGGAGGTGTCGCCCTGTCGTGAATCCTGGAAGCCGCTGTTTAATGTGACACGGAGAGTTCACTCTACTTGTGTGGGGACCCCCCTCCCCGAGGGGAAAGGCCTGCAAAAGTGTCGCCGGCCGCACGCCTTATCCGCCCATCCATCGGCATGCCGCTCGGGTGGGCCATGTGGGCTTCGATGCTCAGCCCCTCAGTGTCTGACTCTCCCCTCTTTCCCTTGCAGTGGCTGAGCAGCAGTGCCCGTGGGTCGGAGCTGGCATCGGGAGCAGCATGCGGGGGGCACAGCATGTCTGAGGACGGAGCCCGGCCTCGCAGGCTCGGCGCGGGGATGCTCGCCTGGCTCTGCGGCTTGTGTCTGGTGACTCTGGCGGGCGGAGCTCCGGCGGCCAGGCTGCCCCTCACCGACGGCCGTACGTCTGCAGGTAAGAAGAGCTCGGCGGAGCGGCGCTGGGAGACCCTCTCTCCCGCCATCTACTGACTCCATCGTAGCAATGTATCCGTGACGTACTGTTAGTATAAAACACCCATGTGTTAGTTAGTTCATATGCCAAATTATGTGAATCTGTGTGCATGACTTAATAATTATTAGATGCTACGCGCTTGCACATTCGATGAGTAGGGTAATACGCACAGTAAAATGCTGCAATACAATGGCCAGGTGTCTGTGTTTATTAATTGGGGGCACGGATATGACCACTTTTTGCTATCTTTGATACTGTACTGTTCATGGGATTACAAAAGTATTCACTACTCGTACATGTACAGGTCCAGGCCTGGTGCAACAAAGGGGCTTCAGGCTAAGAAGGTGTGTGTTAAACACCGGTGCGAACAGTGGAGCTGACAATCGAATTTAAAACTGACGTACGTTAATGGGTGTTTATTGCCAAGACTTAAAGGTCCCCCGGGCACAGGCTCTTATGTGATGCAGCACTTGTGCGTGCTTTACCGTTCCTCACAGTGCAGTGCCTGTCCTGTTTTGTATGCCGTGGTCTCAGTATATTGGCATTCAGTGCATAGGTATTGTATTCCAAGTCTTGCCAGGTCTGGGTGCACCTTTGTCAGCGCCGTAATACCTGCTTGCCCCAGAAAGGGCACTGTCTTGTGGGCTACCGAAAGGAGTGCCCTCATTTATTTCAGTAGGATTTCCAGCATGCGAATCATATTGGCACAGAGTGATGTCGATTATTTTGAACCTTTCTGTACCGGTTTAGTGTGAGGGCGAGCATGTTTCACAAGTATACACTAATATGCTTCCAAGCGTTTCATGAGCACAGGATGGGATCATGGTATTTTTCTCACAAAAATCACATTTTTTGGGGGTTATTCCAGGAATTACCCATGTTGACATTTCCAGGTCACTTCACATGAGGGTATACCATGGGGAAAAAAAGAATGCAAGTGTTGTTTACCAGTATTTGCCATTATGAAATGCTGGATGACCTGAGGCCGGGCCTTCTCGAACATCACTCCTGAAAGCATTGAACACTCTCCCGCTACATATCAGAGCCTCAGCCTCTCTTATCTTTCACAAGAAGCTGTAGTCCTGGCTTTTCAAGTAACCAAGCTACCATAGGCAGTGCTAGACGCGCACACACATGCGCAGTGCCAGGATCCCATCGTGGGTGAGAGACTGAGAGTGCACTTTCCAAATGAACATAACATGGTGCACCTTTTGTCCTTGATTGTTGGATGTCGTACTGCACCAACGCTCTAAGTGGTAATGTGACGTCACAGGTCATTAGGGTCTGCTTCATATAGTAGAAGTCTGTGGTTGTGTGATGTGACATCACAGTTCAGCAGTGGTCCTTATAGTACAATGGCTGAATTTCAGTGCGCACGACCAAAATGCATTAGAAGCCGCTATCAATGAAGCAGTTGTGTTTGATTGTATCATGGCATAATGTAGTAGGAGCTCCTTGGTAAAGCTGCTGTGTGCCACTGTACTTCAAGGTCTCTTTAACGCAAGAACTGTCTGTGTTTGTGAGGTATATAATGTAATGGGCGCTCATTAGAGCGCATCAGATTTTCTTGATTATGTGATAACAATGTATTATAAGCTCCTGTGGCACAGTAGTTACTCATGATTGTGTGATGTCCCCTTGGTAGGGCAGCTGCCCGATTATGGAATGTCACAGTGCATTCATGGTTGCTTTTGTAAGGCAGATGTCCATGATTGTATGGTGTCGTAATACATTAATAGGGCTGCTGCCCATGCTTGTTTGATGACATCATGCATTACTGGTTCATTTGGTACAGTAGTTGCACATTACTGTGATGTCACCATTTTGTAAACCCATTTTATTGAGTTTTCTGCAGTCAAAATCACAGCACATCAGTACAGCCCCACATTAATTTATCTAATCTTTCCCAAGACACTAAATGACAAGCTCAGCAATATCAGGTCAATCAGCAGCGTAGTCTAATAACTCGATTTCAGTGACCTACTACAAGGGTAGCCACAGTCTGCCCCCTGTCACACCAATTACTTACTTCCTTATTGCAATTCTACAATTCTTGTGTATCTTATTTAAACTATCCCCAACTATTCCCCCAGCCCTCTCACCCAGGCGTTTCACAGTAGTCACTCCATTATATATCTGATGCAATGGTAGATCAGCTCAACTGTCAATGTTCTCTAGTATAAACTCAGGTAATATCTGTGCTATCTGCGGGGGCACTTCAATCATAGTCATGCTGCTTTTTTAGGTTTGATACAGAGGAATCATGACTGTGATGTCACCATGCATTAGATGTTCTTGTGGTAGACATCTGCCCATAATGCAGTAGAAGGTCCTTTGGTGCGCAACTGTCCTTGATTGTGTGATGACATCATACATTAGAGGTTCCTTTGATAGCACTGTTGCCCATGATTGTGTGACGGCATGGTGCAATACAGGCTAATTTGCTACAGTAGTTGCACATGGTTGTCGGATGTCGCATTGCATTAAAAGTTTCTATGGTACAGCGCTGCCCATAATGCAGTAGAGGTTCCTTTGGTGCGCACCCGTCCATGATTGTGCGAGGTCACAATGCGTCAGTGTTTCTTTTAGTAGAGAGACTGCTTTTGGTTCCGTGATGTCATGATGCATGAATAGTGTCTGGCGGCTTAGCAGCTATATTTGTGTTTGTTGCAGTGAAGTAGAGGCCTCTGTGATTAGGTTTCTTTTGGCATGGCAACTATCCTTGGTTGTGAGATGCCACAATACAATAGAAAGTGCATTTATGTGGACTAAAATATCACCAGTGTTACACCTTCGCCATACATTAAGTGCCGCCATACATTAAGTGCCTATCTCATAAACCTGCCTCGGTCACCTTACATAACTCGGGTTATTTGTCACCTCTTAATCGTCTTGTGGATTGATAATGTTTCATTGCTTGCAGTTTATAAGTGCTGTTGTGTTCAGTGTGTTTCAGTGACATTGCACAGAGTTGTCATGGCAGTGACAGCCTTGACAACTAGAGCGGGGACTTCATTGACCACTACTCTCATAAATGGAGTCAGTTACAAAGGGGCAACTTAATACTGTACTGACGCGCCGAGGAGCGAGTGGAGATCCAACTGTGTACTCGAAATGAGTCCTGAGATTTTATTGATCACCGTCCTCGATCGTGTTTGTTTGCTATCAGTTTTCTTAACACATGTCATTGCTTGATTTTGTGCTGTAATGTGTCAGTGTCGAAGCTGTCTTAAAGAGACAGAATGGCTGCCCTTTGGTTTATTCTTGGCTGGGTTTGTTATTCTTTCCAGTTAGTGACTCCCCTGACACCAGAGCCCATTTAATACAGTGCTAATGCTTTAGGCAGAACCAGTTGGTGATCGATGCACCATTCTTCGTAATGCAGATTTAAACGCAAGCTGGACTCCGTGTCCAAGAAATGAGTTGGATGTCTCTTCAGCACAAGCATGTAACCTTTGGAATACTTCCTTGTTTATTCTGGGGATCGCCCCTTAGGCCTCATGTGCTACTCCGTCTGTTTACTTTTCGATTCCCCATAATGGAAGGCTTTGTATTTTTAAGGCTACTAGAACCAGTCAAAACCTTCTAATGTCTAAGAGACTTGTCAAGGGGCCACAAAATTATGTTATTTGTGACAATGGCGGTGAGCCTGAGCACCAGCCCAATTTGGCTTTTTCCATGCATCAGACTCTACATCTGACATTAGCCCAAATCCTACCTGGAAGGTCGCCTGGCTGTGATGATGCTGAGGTTCGAGAAGAAAGTGCACTATTAGATCTCTGTTCTCACTGTTCATTGGCAGATCTATCCTAGTTTGCATATCTAATATTTAATACCATAATATCTAACTTCAAATGTCCATCGATTAATTAAAACTCCCAAAATAATAGGTGGAGCTGTTCGTTAACTTAGTGGTCATTTTGCATGACTTCTAAAGGATGAAATGTTGAGTCTGCATTGTGGGAATTCAACCCTGACGCCTTGAGTTTGCAATTAGACCTCTGCAGCTGGCATTTTAACCGGCTCAGCTTTATTGCTCGTGACATCGCATATTCTGTGCTCATGATGGGGGTTTGTGCTGAGGTTTCTTGCCCTGGTCCAGCCATGCTCTACAGATCATGCATTCTTCACGTCGTGGGGTATACGGTGGGTTTGTGCTGAGGTTTCGTGCCTTGGTCCTGCCATGGTCTGCAGCTCCTGCATTCTCTGCACATCATACTTCTTGAACCTGGCACAGTGCTAATTTAAAGGAAGTACTGTCTTGCATTTACAATTGTCATGTTTGCAGACACAATGTTCTTCTAAATGCAGTGTACACACTCCACACTTCCGTGATGTTCTGGGAGCGCTCCCATCCTTTGATTGTTTTTGTGAGGCTGAGGCAGAAGTATAGCAGCGTGTGCCTAAAAGCCCAAGACAGGGACAGTGCAAATGTAAAGGTGGTTGTTCGGTTTCTTTGACAGCTATTATTGATTGTTGTGTGCTTTACAAACATTTGCATTATTATAGTGTTCATTTCCATGGTCTATATTTTCAAAGAAATATTCGTACTTAACAAAAATAGGAGGTTGGGTTGAATGGGCGTGGTGCTGTTGGCACTAAATATATGCCAGAAAATTGAGTTTTAAAGGCTTGCGGTTCAGGTTGGTCATTACAGGTCGCGTGGGTCCTCCAGACACTATCTTTGTAAGTCTTTCCACGTAAGTTTGTTAGTGCAGCAAAACTAGGGAAGTAATATTTTAAAAGACCCGGGGATAGGTCTTCACTGCAGTACGATGGTGAAATGTTGGTGACATCAACTTCATAGTCCCTCACTCATGGCATGGTACTTGTAAGGGGATTTATGTGACAGACTGTAACATGGCATAGGAGAAGGTAGCGCCATGGTATGCCACCCTCGCTCACATCCCACCAGCCCTCATGAGACCTACCTGCTTAGCACATATGTGTTATCACATAAGCCCTCCGCCCGCATATTCCCAGCTACAGATGGGGGTGGCCCAGCCCTTGAGCATGTTGTTTATTGATAGCTTTGTCATTATGTTATTTAAATTCATATGGTAGGCATTCTACCTTTATGATGAACACACATCACTAGCTGCATTTGGTACTCTTGTGCCCTGCTTTTGAGGATTTCATCACAGACTGGAGTTTTTAGTTTGTGAGTTTTAATTTGTAGAAGGCATTATAATAATTTGAGTTTTTGTTAATTAGATGTAGCCAATGTGGTTTGTGCCAACTGGGTTAATTTGGCTTGATCATTGCCTGTATCTGTGGCGCTGCAGAGCCTCTATAACTATATTGCTTGTTTGAACTTTGTTGGCAAACGTACTGCAGTGCCACCCTGTCGTTGGGTAGCCACATGCAGGAGAGGAACCATAATCTGCTAAGGCCGAAGACCAAGTGATCCCACTCCGGGCTCGACGTTGGCTTGTACAAAGGCATGTTCTCATTACCGAGGGTGGTTGTTCGCCAGCTCGTGCGTACAGTGGAAGGCCTCATTTTCCAGAAAAGGCCTTGGAAGGCTTTTTCCCCTGTGATCTAATGCTCCACACGGGGCTCGTGAAGCCTGCAACAGCTCAGGCTTTGTGCCTGGGCCAGGCTGCATAAAACACACTTTGAGGGGAGCCTTTCTGGAGGTATGTGTGTGTTTGCTAATATGAATGTGACCCATTGGAGGGGCTGCAGGTTTCCATGTCTCCGCGGGGAGTTTGCGCTCCATGCTGCTGGCAGGAAGGAGGCAGATGGTGCGGCTGCTGCTTGAATGGGAGCCAAGGCTGAAGTACACTGTAGGCCTCCTCCACGATGTGGTCCCCTCCTCGGCTGTGCCTGAGGGGGGGGAACAATGTCAAGTTTTTTTATGAATGAAAGTGGGAAGGCGCAGGCCGGGCCTGTGAATGTGTGTGTGTCATTCACAGGCTATGGCAGAGATGATTAAGGGGGTCAGCGAACACTTTTTCTGCTCCAAGCATGCGGTCACTCCATTCAGCAGCAAGAGAATAGGCCTTCCGACCAGCATTAGTATTCTGATGAAGATATCCCAGCACACAATTTGGGAATGTCACTTCCCTCGGTGGCGGGGATGGGTGGAAGGCGCACCAGTGAATGTTTGCCTGTTGGGCACGAATATTGTAATTTATTCACTCTACTGATGGATGGCTAATCTCCAGCGGCCTTTCAATTCTCCACCAAGCTTGGCTCATGTTGTCCTCTTAGTATTCAGTGGCGTCGCTTGAATATTAAGGGAACTGTCAGAATTAGCAAATGAATGTTTATGGCAAAAGAGTTCTGTTCAGAGATGCCTCCATCTTTCAGGTGCTCTTAATGTTGACAGACTTCTCCTTTTTAAATGTAGGCCCTACATAATCTGGTAAAACTCTGCGTTAGAAGTATACAAGGATGATGCCAAAACATTGGCAGATATCTGAAATGCCATGATAGGCAATCTATGTAGTAAAATAGTTTAGCTTTTGTTTGGTGGTGGCATACTTTAGGGGGCTGCAAAAGTCGCTTTTTTCCCCTCCACAGCGCCGATTTTGCAGCAGTTGGGAGGAAAGTGAAAGTGTTCCTAACTGTCTCCTACATCCCTGAGTGGAAGCTTAAGTAAATATTGGCAAGGAAATTAAGTTGCTTTGTTCACAGTAGCTCTTTATAGAAGTTAAGATAGCTTGGTTGAGTTCTGCTGCAGATAACGTGTGCAGTGTACATGTCGTGTGTTCAATTTCTGGGGGGGTTATTGCATCATTGAGGGGGTATGCAAAATGAGTGCCCTTCAGTAAGTTGGTATCACCTATCAAAATGTAATTTTAAAGACATGTCGTTGTGTTGCATGTGCAGTATTAAGAACGACCAGTCTCAATATAGCGTCAGACTGGTTTCTGCCCGAAAAACAGGGTCGTTCCCAAATCCCCACGTCACGTATGTGTGTGTACTCAACACCTAGTGGGTGTGATGCTTCCTGTATGGGGGTCTGTTGGTAAAAGGCTTCTAGCTGTAATTGTTCGCTGGCTGGGAGGACTGCAGCAGGGAAACCACAAACTTCCATCCCCCTTCCCCTGGGCCCCCTGTGTGTCACAGTGCTGTGTTGTGGTGCATGGTGCTGATACACAGTGACTACAGCTGTCAGGCCATCATCCTATACCATAAACGTCCATGCCTCTCCTCCCTGGGCCCCACTGAGAACCACAGTGATGTTTTGTATCGTGCTGATACACAGTGACTGCAACTGTCGGACCATCATCCTATACCATAAACTTCCATGCCTCGCCGGGCCCCACTGTATCACATAGTGCTGTGTTGTGGTGCATGGTGCTGATACACAGTGACTGCAGCTGTCGGACCATCATCCTATACCATAAACTTCCATGCCTCGCCTCCCTGGGCCCCACTGTATCACATAGTGCTGTGTTGTGGTGTATGTTGCTGATACACAGTGACTGCAGCTGTCGGACCTTCATCCTATACCATAAACTTCCATGCCTCGCCTCCCTGGGCCCCACTGTATCACATAGTGCTGTGTTGTGGTGTATGTTGCTGATACACAGTGACTGCAGCTGTCGGACCATCATCCTATACCATAAACTTCCATGCCTCGCCTCCCTGGGCCCCACTGTATCACATAGTGCTGTGTTGTGGTGTATGTTGCTGATACACAGTGACTGCAGCTGTCGGACCTTCATCCTATACCATAAACTTCCATGCCTCGCCTCCCTGGGCCCCACTGTATCACATAGTGCTGTGTTGTGGTGTATGTTGCTGATACACAGTGACTGCAGCTGTCGGACCTTCATCCTATACCATAAACTTCCATGCCTCGCCTCCCTGGGCCCCACTGTATCACATAGTGCTGTGTTGTGGTGTATGTTGCTGATACACAGTGACTGCAGCTGTCGGACCATCATCCTATACCATAAACTTCCATGCCTCGCCTCCCTGGGCCCCACTGTATCACATAGTGCTGTGTTGTGGTGCATGGTGCTGATACACAGTGACTGCAGCTGTCGGACCATCATCCTATACCATAAACTTCCATGCCTCGCCTCCCTGGGCCCCACTGTATCACATAGTGCTGTGTTGTGGTGCATGGTGCTGATACACAGTGACTGCAGCTGTCGGACCTTCATCCTATACCATAAACTTCCATGCCTGGCCTCCCTGGGCCCCGCTGCGTGTCACACGGTGCTGTATCGTGCTGATGCACAGTGGCTGCAGTCGTCAGACCTTGACGGATTAAGCGGCATGCTTTGCACCCAGTGTGTGTGTCCACACATGGATGTGTTGCGCACCCTGCAGTGGCAGCGCGAGGGAGGGCGCCAAGTGCAGCGTGCAGGTCCGGGCCCGCTCGTTCCTCTGAATCATAAATCAGCAGGGCGTGGGGAGCAGCAGCCTGACTGAAGGGGAGGAATCAAGGCACTCGTTTGTTGCTCGGAGCTGCTACGACTCGAAGTAACGCGGACCTCTTGTAAAAGAGCGGGGACTCTCAGCGACAGCACGCGCGTGTTGATTGCATGTAGACGTGTACACCATTTCCTTGTGCAGAACCGTAGTGAAGAACAGCAGCCTCCCAGGAGAGCAGAAACGAGAGACCTGTCTTCATTCGCCGTAACGCGCCCCAATTGAGTTAAACTGCAGGTTCTTGAAATATGGTGTATTGAAAACAGCCCATTTCCTGTTTGTCAAACAAACACATGCTATCACTGTGAATATAAGACCGGCCTGTGTAATTTTGTAAAGCTTGGCTGCCGTGTAGTAGTATGCTGTCCTCCAGACAAAATGTTCAGAAAGTCTGCGGCTCCAGTATTTGCATCAAACCACTAACTAGGCCTGCTCTCCGCCTCCACCTTGTGGCGTTGTTAGTGAACTGCACTCCTCTGTAAAACAAAACAAAACATGAAGTATATGTGAACTCTGCCCTCGTCGGCCCTAAAAATAGAGCTCGCGGTTGTGAGACATTTCAGTTGAGACCCTCTGCAGAAGGAGGTGAATGTCATTCTAAAAAAGCCCCCAGTAAAACCAAAATAGCGGCTTTAAAACAGAGGTGACAGTCTGAAATATTCTCAAGTATGCATGGAAGCAACTGCGCGCCAGCCCTTTGACACCAAGAGCTGCCCGGATGGTCTAGCTCGCCTACTTCAAGCAATGCGCACAAAGATGTTTAAGCATGAAACTTGAGAGCCGCTATCTCTGCTACAATATCAGTACACGGCGAACGCACAGCTCGAAGATCTAGTCTTCAGGGCGCATATCACTGTTGCAGAACTGCACAGCCATAGTCTTATGCGTAAATGGATGTTTTCATAGACATAAAATGGAGGAACCCCATTACTTAATCTAATGCTTAGAACGTTTCTTCCGACATAGGTAAATCATGCCCGAGCTTTGAAGATTCTGTGCCTGTAGAATACATTTTTATCCCACTGGAAAAGGGAAACTACCTCCCACTAGTGTGGTTGAGCATAGGGAAATGCAAGTTAACTCTATTTTTTATGGAAGAAACGAAGAATGCAAATAGCATCTTGCCTTTCAAAATCTTCAGCCATACTTGTTGCACAACTGTCCAGCGCTTTTTAAATGGTTCTGTACTTAACTTACAACCTTGCAGGCGCCCAGGCAACCCTGTCACAAAGCTGTGCGTTTCAAGCTGGTTGAACACTGGTGCGGTGGGTATTGCTCTCTCAGTAGTTTGTTCATTAAAAGAAAGCAGGTCTTCGGAACTGGTACTGGAACCAGAGCTCCACACGTAAATAAGTCATAGATGCTGTATGCTCTGATCACTCTGTATCTGCAATTCCATGGCACATAGTGGCGCTTTACTGGCTGGCATGTGAGCCTTACCTGGCCCAAGAAAAATGGCCAAATATATTCCTCTCCTCTTCATCAACTTGCAGCCTGCATTTAAAAGACTGGATGTAAAACCTCGTGTTTGGGTCTCAATGAGGAGTCCTGGGAGAGGGCGGTGGTCTGGCTGTGAACTGGTTCGGTTGAGCAATTGTCTTTTAAAAAACAATCTTTACCTCGCTTGGCAATAGACCCTTCATAAACTCATTTCTGCTTTTGTGCTATGTGTGGCATTCTTGCCGTTCTGCTTAATTAAAATTAGGATTCCCATGCGATTTCAAATGGTTAGACTTATTAAAAGCATTCCTTCCATCACCGTTTGTCATTGGAGGAATGGTAAGTGTGACATTATAGCCGTTCTGCTTATGTTTAATTAGACATAGGGTGCTTGTGCATACACATATGTGATATTTAGAAAGATGGCTGTTTCCATTGCTTGAAGGGCTATTAGGAGGTGCTTCAAAGGGCCACGGCCCTAAACTGACATTTTTGTTGTTAATAGCTTGGTTTACCTACATTTCTTGCGTCTCGTTAACATCTTGTTGAATGTGCACTTGAGAGAAGTTTTCAGACTTTTGGATCAGCATTGTGTATGCTCAGCCTGTGTGGGGGGGGGTTGTTACAAGGCGTGGCCATCTGAATATATGTATTCACCTGCCTTCTGGAAATCTGGGTGCCGCATTCCGATCTCTGCATTGAATGTGTAGGCATACGTAAACTTCAGATTTGTATTAAGCCGTCTCTGTAAGCTAGTGATGTACCACACACACTGACTCTGCAATTTAACCGTCTACTGTCACTTTAATTGGAAAGCAGTAGGAAAGAGTACCATTTGACAGTACATTGTAGCAGAAGACCTTGTCTGTGGATGGTCTGAGCAAATTTTTTGTGTCTCAAAAGAAAAGGTTGGCTTGACAGGGCATTGTCGGAGATTCTTTCTCCATCACATTTTGTAAGTGCCTTGTAATATATTGTGCTCATAGCCGAATAGTCTTTATTCACAAGTTAAGTTGATCAGTGGTAGCTTATCACCCTCTATCTTTTGTCCTTGTCTGAGCCAGTTAGAAGTGGTCTGGTACACTTTTATGGTTGCTGTTTTGGGGTCCCAGGTCTCTTTCTGAAAGATGTACACTTGGGGTGTGGTCGGAGCTGATTGAGTACCCTCAGACTTAGCCCACTTCTGTGTTGTAGACGTCATGTGGTACGTGATGTCATAGGACAGTCGTACAACTAAAAGTGTGCTTTTAATGAATCTTAAGAGTGCCTTTGTCAGCTGGTCGAAGTGCTGAACAACTTAACATAGACTTTAGAGTGGATTCTAAATCTATTTGAGAGAGAGCTGCCTCCTGATTGGTTTACTACTGCTCTGCTTCAGGATTCACAGGTTGCTATTGAGAATGACATGGAAGTGATAGAAATCATACTCTTCTTAAAGCACTGAGTACCTTCTGTTTTCTCTCTCCCCTCCCCCCCCTCCCCCCCGAAGTGATTGAGGCTCCATGCTCCACCTTGCTGCTTTGTTGATGCACCCTAAATTGAATCACCTGTGGGGTACATTTCACTACTGCAGGTATCTGCAAAAAATGGGAGGCACAAGTGAATTGCTTAACAATGCAGATATCTGCAAAACGTGGGCACCACTCACTGCTGCAGGTAGGGCACATCACACTGTTTCAGGTGCTGTAAAACTTGTGGGCACCTCTCATTGATGCAGTACCTGCAGAACCTTTGGGCGTCTCTCACTGATGCAGGTAGGGCACATCACACTGTTGCAGGTGCTGTAAAACTTGTGGGCATCGCTCATTGATGCAGTACCGGCAGAACATATGGGGCACCACTCACTGATGATGGAAGCTCCAGAACTTTTGGGCATCTCTCACTGATGCAGGTAGGACACATCACACTGTTGCAGGTACTGTAAAACTTGTGGGCATCGCTCATTGATGCCGTACCGGCAGAACATATGGGGCACCACTCACTGATGATGGAAGCTCCAGAACTTTTGGGCATCTCTCACTGATGCAGGTAGGACACATCACACTGTTGCAGGTACTGTAAAACTTGTGGGCATCGCTCATTGATGCCGTACCGGCAGAACATATGGGGCACCACTCACTGATGATGGAAGCTCCAGAACTTTTGGGCATCTCTCACTGATGCAGGTAGGACACATCGCACTGTTGCAGGTACTGTAAAACTTGTGGGCATCGCTCATTGATGCCGTACCTGCAGAACATATGGGGCACCGCTCACTGATGATGGAAGCTCCAGAACTTTTGGGCATCTCTCACTGATGCAGGTAGGACACATCGCACTGTTGCAGGTACTGTAAAACTTGTGGGCACCTCTCATTGATGCAGTACCTGCAGAACATATGGGGCACCGCTCACTGCTGCTGGAAGCTGCAGAACATTTGGGCATCTCTCACTGAAGCAGTTAGGGCACATCGCACTGTTGCAGGTGCTGTAAAACTTGTGGGCACCGCTCATTGATGCAGTACCTGCAGAACATATGGGGCACCGCTCATTGATGCAGTACCTGCAAAACCTTTGGGCACCCCTCACTGATGCAGGTAGGGCACAGCTCACTGTTGCAGGTGCTGTAAAACTTGTGGGCACCGCTCATTGATGCAGTACCTGCAGAACATATGGGGCACAGCTCACTGATGATGGAAGCTCCAGAACTTTTGGGATCTCTCACTGATGCAGGTCGTTGCAAATCAGTTGGGCACAACTGCCGAACGTGAGTGCCTGCTGCACAGCTATAACGCGTACATTCTGTGTTTCATTCATAGCATACCCAAACTGCTGCTCATGAAAAATTAATATTTTGGTTTTTGGAATGGAAAATGTTAAATCTGCTATATTTACTTGCTTTGAAAAGGATCACGGACTGCTGGACTGGAGCAGTTCTGGCGTAGGTTCTAAAACATCAGAGCTCTGTTAAAAATGATGCGAGCGCACTACTAAAAGTATACGGTCCTGTGTCTATTTGCTGACGATCATGGTTTCATGGTGCCCTCTTAGTTGGAGCTTTCTGCCTCCTGTTCCTATTCTGTCTCAACACAAATATCATGAAGCCCCTGCTGCGACAGCAAAGAAGGGGACGGCTGGTCAGAGATGTGGACTAAATTATACATTTTTACATGGATGAAAACTTCCAGTGTATAATGTGGTGTATAATATTGGGGTTTAGTCTGTTCATCAGCTTTCCCTTCATACCGTTAATTTGAGATGAAGGCATTGAGACCTTCGAATTGGCCCAGATGGGGTTCTCTGGACACCAAGGGTTTTCTGCTTTATAGGAAACAAACCACAAGACCATATGTGTAGGTTAAGCGTAATACATTATATACTGGGCATTGCACCCAGTTGTCTTAAAGGGAGCACCAAGGACTCTGTAGACCTCGGTTTGGGGACGAAGAGGCGAGTTCACATGGAGCAGCACGGCCCATTAGCTCTCTCATAAATGGATAAGCCGCAATCACCAGCAAATGTCTTAAAAGCGTGTGTGCTGAGAAGCCACGTATGCAGTGAAGGATACATCCGCCAGGCAGGCACTATCTGTATGATTAATGGGGTCTTATCGGGGAAGCTGCGGGCCCTCCACTGCTTTCTGGGAAGGCTGCCCCTGCCAAATTGGGTCTCACCTCCATGGCGTCTTAAAATCTGTGCTGCTCAACAAGTCCCAGATCAGCCCTGCTGCATTTTATCGCTGGATGTGGACATTGGAGCGGGTCCTTCCTAAACACAGCAGGATCCTACTGCGTCTATGAGTACTTCAAAATACTTTCTGCAGAATGAGCCTGTTAATGTAGCAAAGCTGAAATAAGTGCGAGGATGAACCATTATTTCAGGGGAAATGTAGGCAAACTATCACTTGCGATTAGCAGATGAGGCCATGGCAGTGAAACATTGTATAGATGGTTTTGTTGTTCAGTGCATTATGCATGTGTTTTCCTTGTTGAGTCCATGCTGAATTGGTGTTGTCAAATGTGTTTATCCCTGTTTAGTGCAGTGTTGTGTTTTTGTCTCCGGTTTGAATAATGTGACCACTTTTAACACACGTAAAGTCTCAAAGGGCTACTTTGTTGAGTAGATGGATGAAACAGCCAGTGACATTCAGTGAAGCATACTAGCGTATCTGCCTGCTGTAACATTGCACGCCTCGAAGTGTGCATCAGCGCTGTCTTGGTGCTCACCCTAGACTGGCTCTCCTGTGTCATTCATACAAAGCCATTTTTAGGTCTGGTGTTAGCTAACACCTTTTCATTTTCCTAAACGTATATATTACAAAGTGTCAGTGTGGTTATAGTAAGGACTAGGATTCCATTGGAAATAGATCTTTTTGATTTTAATAGCTTTGGCGCCGTTTGACAAATAGTCACAAAACTAGATAATCTACCGTAGCTCGTTCCAGGAAAATTATGTGGTGATCTGTCAAGCCGGGTCAAAGAATAGTGGTCCAGGGCACCAGGGTTGGTGCATCATTCTAATTAGGATTGGCAAGCTGTAGTAGTGCTGTAGAAAAAATAATAAATAGTGCAGTGCCGCCTTTTTCAATTAAAATCCCCCTGGATGGGCCAGGCCTAAGGGGTCGGTGCATCATTCTTTTTAGGAGAGGGGCCATCCCCGTGGCCTGATATATAATTAGGGAGGGACGTGGTGCCCCCTCCCCATGCCATATAATAACCTCTGTGACCCCATTGTCTGGAGGCCGATATTTATGTTATTAGGGAGGAGGTGTGAGACCCCCACCCGAGCTGTATCTTTTCCCTGTGACCCAATAGATTATTAATTTGGGGAGGAGGGCATAGCGCCGCCTTCCCAAGCCATATAATACTCCTCCTCCCATATAATGCCCACCCCCCTCCTCAATTCCCCAGGGTCTGATGTCCGGCATTGTGCCAGGAAACCTAACTCTCTGCCTGGGCTCTCCCGATTAGGGAATATAGATTTGCTCTTAAATGGCGGGAGTAGAAACAACAGCTCATAGCCCTCTTCATCCATTGGGCTGTTGGGTAGTTCACATTTTTCTTCAGCCCGCTTCAGCATCCCATATGGGAAAGTGGGTCTACCAACTCCAGCCATTGGCTGATTTCACTATGAGTGAGCACATCCTGTCTCTTCACAAGGAACACATCTGCAGACAAAGAAGTTCCCTTCAGTGCCAGGGACTACTATAGTAATGTATACTTTTTTAGGCCAATTTATTTTTCTTTTACATCTTTTTGTAGTATTCACCAGTAACCTTTAGAAGAACCTCGTTGTAATTGCCTGATCCAACCAAATCTGCTGAGTTGTTGTGGTTAATTTCATGCAAGACAAGTGAGGTAGTCATTTTACAGCAACTCAGCCGGCTGCAGTTCACCACACCTTTAAGCCATTTGATTTCCGGACTGATCCTTGTCTCTGTCATTAGGGAGAGTGCTTTGATTTCATCAGTTGGACCTGCATCATATTGTGTCCTGTAAAGTTGATCTACTGTGACAGCCTAAGCACTTGCTTTTAAAAAGTGAAACTTGAACACAGGTTTCACTGAATACTCTTGTAGTACCTTAGTTCCAAGAAATGATTGGTGAACTAGCGCTTTACAAGTGACCACAACATAACAGAACACTTCTTTAAATGTATATATAGTGTTAAATGTGTTGAAGCCTATTTAGACTTTAACAAGCTGTTATGGCCCGGTACTGTGGGCTTCTTTCTCTATAGACTGTAAAACGTGACTGCAATAAAGCCTGTTCTATACAGAGCAGAATCCATGTACAAGAGTCCTCTATAGCTCTATAAAAGTTTCTGTGTTCTGATTTTACATTGAACTTTTTATGTCATCAGTGAATATTCTGAAAAGAGGCCTGTATCAGGTCCTCTGGGAGATACATTACTTATGCCAGCTCTACTGGATGGGTCAACAGGCCCCTGCCTTACTATGCTTTGTTCGAGGCAGGCCTTGTCCTAGCTGACTGCTATTTCTATAGACTATTAGGACCCTTGAACAGCTGGCGTGTTTCTTATTACTTCATGTTGTGAGCTTACTATGGCCCTGACTTGCGGAGTCAGAAGCCCAGGTGCAGCAGGCCTTTACTTTGTTATATTGGGTGATGTTGCTCCTACAATAGTCTATGGTTCAGGCTTAACTGGTGCCTGCTTTGCTTTACAGTATGAAATATCTTACCTTAGTGTGAAGCCGAGGTACAACAGGCCTCTGCCTTGCTTTACTGTGTGAGACCCATGTGCGGAAAGCCACTGCCTTAGGTATGGCAGGCTTCTGCCATGCTTTACTGTGTGAGATCCAGGTGCGGCAGGCTTCTGCCATGCTTTCCTGTGTGAGGCCTCCATGCTTTCCTGTGTGAGGCCAAGGTGCGGCAGACCTCTGCCTTGCTTTCCTGTGTAAGGCCACGGTGTGGCAGGCCTCTGCCTTGCTTTCCTGTATGAGGCCCAAGTTTGGTAAGCCTATGCCTTGCTTTCCTGTGTGAGGCCACCGTGTGGCAGGCCTCTGCCTTGCTTTCCGTTGTGAGGCCACGTTGTGACAGGCCTCTGCCTTGCTGTTCCTGTGTGAGGCTCATGTGCGGAAAGCCACTGCTTTAGGTATGGCAGGCCACTGCCTTGCTTTACTGCGTGAGGTCCAGGTGCGGCAGGCCTCTGCCATGCTTTCCGTTGTGAGGCATCCATGCTTTCCTGTGTGAGGCCAAGGTGCGGCAGGCCTCTGCCTTGCTTTCCTGTGTGAGGCCACGGTGTGGCAGGCCTCTACCTTGCTTTCCTATGTGAGCCCACGGTGTGACAGGCCTCTGCCTTGCTTTCCTGTGTGAGGCCACGGTGTGGAAGGCCGCTGCCTTGCTTTCCTGTGTGAGGCCCAAGTGCGGCAGGCCTCTGCCTTGCTTTCCGTTGTGAGGCATCCATGCTTTCCTGTGTGAGGCCAAGGTGCGGCAGGCCTCTGCCTTGCTTTCCTCTACCTTGCTTTCCTGTGTGAGGCCACGGTGTGACAGGCTTCTGCCTTGCTTTCCTGTGTGAGGCCACGGTGTGGAAGGCTGCTGCCTTTCTTTCCTGTGTGAGGCCCAAGTGCTGCAGGCCTCTGCCTTGCTTTCCTGTGTGAGACCCAGGTGTGGCAGGCCTCTGCTTTGCTCTCTTGTGTGGGGCCTAGATGCGGCAGTCCTCTGCCGCGCTTTCCTGTGTGAGGCCCAGGTGAGGCAGGTCTCTGCCTTGCTTTCCTGTGAGAGACCCAGATGTGGCAGACCTCTGCCTTGCTTTCATGCGCGAGGCCCAGGTATGGCAGGCCTCTGCCTTGCTTTCCTGTGTGAGGCTTAGGTGTGGCAGACCTCTGCCTTCCTTTTTTGTCTGATGGCAAGGTGCAGCAGGCCTTTGCCTTGCTCTCCTTGGTGAGTCCCAGAAGTCGACGGCAGCTTCCAGTTGTTCAGATCCATCGAGTGCTGGCCCTTATCAAGGAGGCCCACGCAGACACATTAATTTGTGCATGTCTGATGCTACATTTTTCATGGCTTCACGCTGTGGATAGAGCTCGCGCATAGCTCTCACAGAACACGAGGGGGAACTTAGGACCCTTTCCCCCAATCATCGTACATCATTCTATGCCCTGAAGAAGTTCATTGTATATGAACGAAATGCGTTGGCTGGTATCTTTTACTGTTGGATGCTTATGAAAAATAAAGGATTTACTGAGGCAATATAACAAGACTAAATGACTTGTTGAAGACAAATTTTGCTTCGAAGTAGTGCACCACTCCAATCTTTTGGTTTGTTCTCCCTCTGCCTAGCATCTGGCACCCAACGACGGCGGGTACTGGAGTTGCATGTGCACACTCATCTGGACATAGTGTTGATAAAATTATGAAGTTAACACAGCAGGGAGTGCGGTCACCGTGTCCGCCATTGTCCACAACTGTTCTCAGTGAGTCCCTCTGCCTTGCTTTCCTGCGTGAGGCCTAATCGTGTCAGGCCTCTGCCTTGCTTTCCTGTGTGAGGCCCGGTGTGGCAGGCCTCTTCCTTGCTTTCCTGTGTGAGGTTCAGGTGTGGCAAACCTCTGCTTTGCTTTCTTGTGTGGGGCCCAGGTGTTGCAGGTCTCTGCCTTGCTTTCCTGTGTGAGGCTCAGGTGTGGCAGACCTCTGCTTTGCTTTCTTGTGTGGGGCCCCGGTGTGGCAGATCTCTGCCTTGCTTTCCTGTGTGAGGCTCAGGTGTGGCAGGCCTCTGCTTTGCTTTCTTATGTGAGGCCTAGTTGTGGCAGATCTCTGCCTTGCTTTCCTGTGTGAGGCTCAGGTGGGCAGGCCTCTGCTTTGCTTTATTGTGTGAGGCCTAGTTGTGGCAGGCCTCTGCCTTTCTTTACTGCGTGAGGCTCAGGTGTGGCAGACCTCTTCTTTGCTTTCCTTTGTGGGGCCCGGGTGTGGCAGACCTCTGCCTTGCTTTCCTGTGTGAGGCCTAGTTGTGGCTGGCCTCTGCCTTGCTTTTCTGTGTGAGGCTCAGGTGTGGCAGGCCTCTGTCTTGCTTCAGTGTTAAGGCTCAAAAGGCAGCTTGTTGTCACAATGCTCTGCCAAGGCCCTGTTACAGGCCTCTCTGATTCACCACTCTGTTACTGGGGGGAGCTGGGCATAGTGTGACGGTTTGCAGGAGCCCTGCGCTGTGAAGTGCTTGCCATCTATGCCCTGCCAAGGTCTGCTACGCCCCGATAGCACGGACTTGTTGTCTCAGTGAAGGAGGTGGCTGGGTGGGGACTTGCCCATGAAGAGACCCAAGCCACTGGACGCGATTGTTACTTTCATTTATCTTTCGTGGTTTGAACCCACTCTGCCAGATAAGGTTGCACTAAGCTGAAGCTGTTGCTGCCAGTGATAACGCGGGACGGTTGAGGCCTGGGCTCCTTTCGCCTCTTAATAACAACCCATGGGCTCTCTTGCGCCAGGACGTGGCTTTATTTTATTTAAAGTGGACAGCTTCATGGAGGCAGGGATGGGGTGTTAATTGTTTACGGCATGCCGTGGGGCGCGTGCCAGGAAAGTAACTGCACTGTTTCATCATTTATTTGATTATTTTATGCAGTGATTAAATGCATTTTTCAAAACTGATTTTTGTCTGGAGAGTAAAACCAGACGGTATTCCTTTTAATGCCCTTTTTGGATTAAATAATACCCACGGACCATAAAATAATACTACTTACATTCTCACATGATCACAGCCTTGAGAAAACTTTAGGCAACACATTCTACTGTGAGGGAAACATGTCTCCAAATCAATAGTACACCAGAGTGTTACGAACACCCGATTGTTGCAAACAAAGATTAAAATGAGTTTCTGAAAAATCATAAATGCAACTCTTGAATCAGTTTCTGCATAATAATTAAGTTTTACCAAAGTTAGGGTATTGGATCTTTTGGTTCTTTTTACCTGTTTTCAAATCCATAGGTATCAAAATACAGTATCTAGCTTACAGGCCTTGAAAAATCATTAAAATGTTACTAGACCTGCATGCAGGACCAGTAACTTGAATAATCTACTCGACCTAACTGTATGCATTTGACCAGTAAACTGGTCTCAAATAGTGTGATCCTAGGTAAATCATTTATTTTACAGAGCTGCCTTTTTCTTCATTATAAGTAACATTTGGGAGCACCTTCAAATATGGGGGTTCAGAATTTCTGCTGTACGAAAAAGCCTCTTTTGTTTGAATAAATAGACTAAAAGTTTGCTCCATGTATAATAATAATCTAACCCAATTATATAGGATACACATGATCCCTGACTTGCCCCTTAGTCCACTAATAGCATTGCCATCAGGGCAGGAGTGGTTCATGTTTAAAAACTCCCTTTTAGTAAATATGGGGCCACATGAAGAGAATTTAGGGATTGTGATTTCCTAATTGCAATTCTTTGTGAATTGCAATTAGAAAATCGCAAGTCCTAATGTACAAAAATCTAGAAGTTGGAAACAGCGATTCCTAATGGGGTCGCAATAGACCTATCTCATAACTATTAATGAGGTGGGTCGCAGTTTGCGACCCATTAGGAATTGCAGTCTTCATAGGGATGGTGCCTTCTGGGGTCAGCAGACCACCATGTCTGTCATTGGTTTTTAATAAAGCTTTTTATTTAATTATTATTGCAGCCTGGTTTTGTGAAAGGAAAACAGGATGTGTGTAAATAGAAAAAATGAAACTTTTTAAGTTTCATTTTTTAGAGTGGACAGTGGTCATTGGGACCACTGCCTGCTCTTAAAATATAATTGTATTAACATTCATGGAAGCGTTACCATGGAGACCCCTTCCAGTTTGCGAATGGTTACCACCAGCCTTGGGGTGTCGGTAAAAAATTAATGTTTTGCGACAGTAATTTGATCGCAAAACATTTATACATGCCACGGCAAATCGGTATTAGGAATCGACACCCTAGACACGCCTCTTCCAAATACCGATTTGCATACCAAAATTTCAATTCGATAACAGGTCACCAAATCGAAATTTGTTTTTTGTACATATTAAAAACCTTTTTTGATGTCGCAAATGACCTGATTCTGTGAATTGGGCCGTTTGTAACCTCAAAACATTATTTGTACATATGGCCCTATATCACTAAAGCATGATGTGTCATTTACAGACAGGAAACTTCCCATTGAAATGGTCAAAATCGTTTCCACTAACGTGCAAGTTCACTGACAAAACTATTTCGTGTAAAAACAATAATCTATGAAAATTGGGTTTCGGCAAACGTGTTCCTTATTTGCACAAAAACCGCATCAACACCCCATGAGGGGTAACAAGCGCTGTATAAATACAAACCTTTTTTCCCTCTTCTATCCTTCTGCTATCCTGAATCCAAATAATTGACTAACCTATCCACCACTTAAATCACTTTCATATTTCACTATACTAATTGAACACTAATCCTTTATGGGTTCCTGAGTAGCGTGCTACTCGCTGAAAAAGCGCTTTGACGCCTCACAGGGGTAGTAAGCGCTATATAAATGCAATTACAATACATCACCAAGTAAAGTGGACCTATTTGTTTTCATCCTATTAAAATATTTTTTCATCACAAAGAATTTAAAAATGTAAGCTTTCATAACTACTGAAATATATTTTGAAAAACAGTTCACTTATTAGCTATTTAAATGTGTGTTAGAAGAAACTGACCCTCTAGAGCCTTTCATTTCACACTTTGTACAGCACATCAGCCATTGGAACTCTGCAGTCAGAGAAAGAGAAGTAATTGTAAGAAAATGTACACTGACTTCTGACCTCTGTCTGTTAACAGAGCACATGTGACAAGATAGAAACTAGCTGTAAAGGCATCTTTATTGCTCATTCACTTTCTGAGTGAACAGAACACCTGTTCTTTATCAGGTCAAATAGGCCCTAAATATGGGACGCCCTAATAAATTCTGCCTTGGTGCATGTAGGAGTTGTGCCTGCTGGAGCTTCGCTGGTTGTCCTGAGGTCCCTCCAGGGAGGGGGTTGGTTGTTCTGAGGTGACTGTAGGAGAAGTGCCTGCAGGAGCTGTGCTCGGTTGTCCCGAGGTGCCTGCAGGAGATGGGTTGGCTGTCCTGAGGTGCCTGGCCGGTTTTCCCAGGTGCCTGCAGGAGCTGGGGTCGGTTGTCCCGGGTGCCTAGAGGAGCTGAGGTCGGTTGTCCTGAGGTGCCTGCAGGAGCTGGGGTCGGTTGTCCCGGGTGCCTGCAGGAGCTGGGGTCGGTTGTCCCGGGTGCCTGCAGGAGCTGGCCGGTTGTCCCGGGTGCCTGCAGGAGCTGGGTTGGCTGTCCTGAGGTGCCTGCAGGAGCCGGGTCGGTTGTCCCGGGTGCCTGCAGGAGCCGGGTCGGTAGTCCCGGGTGCCTGCAGGAGCTGGGGTAAGTTGTCCCGGGTGCCTGCAGGAGCTGGGGTCGGTTGCCCCGGGTGCCCTTCAGCAGCTGGCCGGTGGTCCCGGGTGCCTGCAGGAGCCAGGTCGGTTGTCGCGGGTGCCTGCAGGAGCCGGGTCGGTTGTCCCGGGTGCCTGCAGGAGCTGGGTTGGTTGTCCTGAGATGAGTGCAGGAGTTGGGGTCGGTTGTCCCGGGTGCCTGCAGGAGCTGGGGTCGGTTGTCCCGGGTGCCTGCAGGAGCTGGGGTCGGTTGTCCCTGGTGCCTGCAGGAGCTGGGTTGGCTGTCCTGAGGTGCCTGCAGGAGTTGGAGTTAGGGTCGGTTGTCCCGGGTGCCTGCAGGAGCCGGGTCGGTTGTCCTGGGTGCCTGCAGGAGCTGGTGTGGCTGTCCTGAGGTGCCTGCAGGAGTTGGGGTCGGTTGTCCCTGGTGCCTGCAGTAGCTGGGGTCGGTTGTCCCGGGTGCCTGCAGGAGCTGGGGTCGGTTGTCCCTAGTGCCTGCAGGAGCTGGGTTGGCTGTCCTGGGGTGCCTGCAGGAGTTGGAGTTGGGGTCGGTTGTCCCGGGTGCCTGCAGGAGTCGGGACGGTTGTCCCGGGTGCCTGCAGGAGCCGGGTCGGTTGTCCTGGGTGCCTGCAGGAGCTGGGTTGGCTGTCCTGATGTGCCTGCAGGAGCTGAGGTCGGTTGTCCCGGGTGCCTGCTGGAGCCGGGTCGGTTGTCCCGGGTGCCTGCAGGAGCCGGGTCGGTTGTCCCTGGTGCCTGAAGGAGCCGGTTCGGTTGTCCCTGGTGCCTGCAGGAGCCGGGTCGGTTGTCCTGGGTGCCTGCAGGAGCTGGGTTGGCTGTCCTGAGGTGCCTGCAGGAGCTGGGTCGGTTGTCCCGGGTGCCTGCAGGAGCTGGGTCGGTTGTCCTGGGTGCCTGCAGGAGCTGGGTTGGCTGTCCTGAGGTGCCTGCAGGAGCTGGGGCCGGTTGTCCCGGGTGCCTGCAGGAGCTGGGTCGATTGTCCCTGGTGCCTGCAGGAGCCGGGTCGGTTGTCCTGGGTGCCTGCAGGAGCTGGGTTGGCTGTCCTGAGGTGCCTGCAGGAGCTGGGGCCGGTTGTCCCGGGTGCCTGCAGGAGCTGGGTCGGTTGTCCTGGGTGCCTGCAGGAGCTGGGTTGGCTGTCCTGATGTGCCTGCAGGAGCTGAGGTTGGTTGTCCCGGGTGCCTGCTGGAGCCGGGTCGGTTGTCCTGGGTGCCTGCAGGAGCCGGGTCGGTTGTCCCTGGTGCCTGCAGGAGCCGGGTCGGTTGTCCTGGGTGCCTGCAGGAGCTGGGTTGGCTGTCCTGAGGTGCCTGCAGTAGCTGGGGCCGGTTGTCCCGGGTGCCTGCAGGAGCTGGGTCGGTTGTCCTGGGTGCTTGCAGGAGCTGGGTTGGCTGTCCTGATGTGCCTGCAGGAACTGAGGTCGGTTGTCGCGGGTGCCTGCTGGAGCCGGGTCGGTTGTCCCGGGTGCCTGCTGGAGCCGGGTCGGTTGTCCCTGGTGCCTGCAGGAGCCGGGTCGGTTGTCCTGGGTGCCTGCAGGAGCTGGGTTGGCTGTCCTGAGGTGCCTGCAGGAGCTGGGGCCGGTTGTCCCGGGTGCCTGCAGTAGCTGGGGCCGGTTGTCCCGGGTGCCTGCAGTAGCTGGGTCGGTTGTCCCGGGTGCCTGCAGGAGCCGAGTCGGTTGTCCTGGGTGCCTGCAGGAGCTGGGTTGGCTGTCCTGAGGTGCCTGCAGGAGCTGGGGCCGGTTGTCCCGGGTGCCTGCAGGAGCCGGGTCGGTTGTCCTAGGTGCCTGCAGGAGCTGGGTTGGCTGTCCTGAGGTGCCTGCAGGAGCTGGGGCCGGTTGTCCCGGGTGCCTGCAGGAGCTGGGTCGGTTGTCCTGGGTGCCTGCAGGAGCTGGGTTGGCTGTCCTGAGGTGCCTGCAGGAGCTGGGGCCGGTTGTCCCGGGTGCCTGCAGGAGCCGGGTCGGTTGTCCCTGGTGCCTGCAGGAGCCGGGTCGGTTGTCCCTGGTGCCTGCAGGAGCCGGGTCGGTTGTCCTGGGTGCCTGCAGGAGCTGCGTTGGCTGTCCTGAGGTGCCTGCAGGAGTTGGAGTTGGGGTCGGTTGTCCCGGGTGCCTGCAGGAGCCGGGCCGGTTGTCCTTACTGGGCAGTGGAGTAGGCCGCTCGCCGGCGGAATGACAGTCTTGGCCCCCTGCATGTGGGCACCAGTTGGGCGCCGGGGTGAATAGGCCGAAGCCTGCCCGGTGCAAACACTGGCCAAGGAGTGCTGCTGCTTCCGCTTTTAATTAACGGTTTGGGGGAAATGTCGCTCATTGTGCCGTCTCTGCCGCACCCGCTCCCATTTCATTTCTCTGCCTGGTGCTAAGATTGTTCTTTTCTTCCTTGCTACATTTTGGTAGCCGAGGTCTTCCAGGATGCTTGGGATTAGGCACATTGTTCCGGGCTTCTTAGAGCCAGCTGCCGGCATTAAATGAAGATTATGCGAGGCACGCTGCGGGCGCACGGCGCTGAGATGGGCTGTGAACTGGAGGGTAAGGAAGCGAGGGCTTTTCAGGCCAGGGCGCCGAGTTCGCATCTCTGGTTTCGCGTGCCGGTTATCGCAGGGTATGAGGCGACTTCCGGGCCCCGAGATGGACCCCAAGAGCACTGCATTCAGAGCCCAGGCCGAGCTTCTGCTGGTGGTGGGAGGGAAAGGCTGGCACACGTGTGATGCTGCGGCGGTGGGTATCCTGGCGAGGCCTTTTGTCTTACTCGAAGCTCATTTTTACATCGTGAGAAGTAGGAATAAATGATGAACCTCGAAAACTAGGAACATGGACGTCGAGTAGATGGGCCTCATCAGACGTCATAGATGTACATGTACTTGTAGGTCCGTGTTTCACAGCGGGAAGCCATGTCAGTAGTTGCCGATGTCACTCCACCTGCTCTCATTGCGTGCCCTTTTTTGTTTTTTGCAGAATTACTTTCCTGTCTTACCCGTGTTCACCTCCTCTTTCTAAGCACGGGACTCGTCCTTGAGTCCACAGGATGGACTCACACCATGGCGCTTTCATCGATGTCTTTACCACATGACTCCTGTCCTCATCTTGAGGGAGCTGTTCATGCATGTGCTGCATAAGACTCCTGGGACGGGCATTTGAAGAACGGCTGCCACCTGTTTTCAATTGGATTGTTTATTTATATGCCGCTTTGGCCACCCCGGTCAGTGCATGATGCAGAGGGCCTGCCTGTAGTTGTGTTGACGGAGGGGGGTGGCGGTTTCGCCTAGTTTGTGTAAGTAGAGTACAGTGTGAGGCAGGTGAGTATTTTGTGCTGTATATCGAGTGGGGCTCTTTGAGTGCAGAATATTGTAGGTATTTGAGCTTCTAAGCAAATGTTTCATCTAATTGATGCACTGTATGCACACAGTGTGGTGATATACGTATGACGTATTCTGCAGTGCTTTCGTAGTTCCTGTCATAGGCCCAGGAGGTTCCCAATCTGAATCTCGCCCCCTCTAACTGAACCGAATCATTGACTTTAGCAGCGCCTACATTTTTGGATACTCGCGCTTCGTTTATTTGCATCACACCAAGAGAACAGTTGCCAAAATCACATCCATACAAACTTCAAAATTGGCAATCCTTTCAAAACGTTGACACTGGTGCCTCCCTAACAACTACAATCTTCCTAAAAGGAGCCACAATATATACACTCATCACCAATACTTTGCATGATGATAACGCATCGCTCAGGTCTAGCATTCCTTTTCGTTTTACCCGGGCCAACCAGCTGCAACCACCTGCGTCTCTGGGGGACAGTCCCTGACCTCTGGACAACCGGACACCTGCCATGGTCCTGCTCCTCCCAACCACAAGGTCATAGGGGACTACCCCATCCCAAGAGTACAGCCCCATGTCCTACAGTGCTGAATGAACTGTGGCTCTACTCCTCCCATGTCTTTGCACAATGAAAAGGACTGTTTGCAACCTCAATACTGCCCTCAGTGGTAATGGTGAAAAGGGCAACTCTCCTTAAAATAGTTGATGCTGCTGCCTCCTATGTTGCCACACACACGGTTGCATGGGGGTATAAGGCAAGCAAAGTCATGCAAGGCAGACCCCACGAACAGACCTCCTCCAAAGGTCTGCTCCGGGAATAGTGGGAGCTTAAGAGGGGGAGCACAAAGTGGGTTAGCCCTTAATACTTCTACGCTCCCGTGATGCCTGGGCCGGTAGTGATGCGGGGTGGGAAGGTCACCACCAATTTATGTTTTGGAGGTGAAAGCAAGAAGTACCTCCACCTTATCATCCCCTGCCTCGGGCCCAAAAAGTTTCTTGAGCAGAGGAAGCGTAGGATACACTGGACCCCTGGGCCTAACGTTGCACCCTCCTCATAGGGGGCTATTTTTTCATCTCCCTGGCCCCCTTACTCGGGAATGAAACGCTGCTTTGAGCTGGGGGAAGGCTTCGGTTTCTAAGAGATGCATACATTTTGTGGTTGATAACATGTGTTATGGGTGAGCATAAGGCTGGTTACTGGAGAGCACTGTTGAAAGGATGGCTGCAGGCAGTGTGAAAAGTTAATATCGCGCCTTGAATGCCATTTAATCTGTGAAACCTCTCATGCTGATGTAAATTAGAGTTTGCACAGCACAGAGTCAACAATTTTCTCCTGCAGACTGGACTGATTTATTAACCTCCATCAAAGTGGCATCTGGCTTTCCTTCCCAGAAGCCCATCCAAGTATGTAGTGCTGTACAAACAGCTCTGTGCTTAAAGAACTGCCCCCAAGTAAAGCAAAGGATGGATTTGTGTATGAGAATCGTACAATACCGAAAGCCATCTCGCTTCTCATAATTAGTTCTATTATGTGTTATCAAAAGAAGGGGGTGGCAGAATGTTTATTGTAACCGAAAAGAAGCCTTCTCTCCAAGGCTTTCTCCGAAGACTGCCTTTTTAATGCAGGAAGTGACCTGTGGGTTAGGGTATGGAACTAACACCTCATTTTAAGCGCTTGTGGAAGATCTAAATAAACCTTTTAGTTTGCGAAGTACAGAGATGTGAACTTAAAACTGTGAGTTCTTCCAGCTTTCACATCAGATGATCAAGTTTAGTTTCTAGTTCTGAAGTGCTTTGCTGATGCTTTTTAGACCCCACTGGGTAATTTCTTTGCCGTTAGCAGTGGGTTTTTTTCATGAAGCCCACTCCTTCGCGATTGCTGGTCCCTCGCTGTCTTGTGTCTTCATTTCAAAGAATAGCTTGCTCCGAGACTCCTTCCTACGCACCAGAATTTCCCCAGACGGTGCTTTGATGTGAAAAGGAAGAAACTGCCGTGGCTTTCTTCAGCAGCCAGCGCTGCTAGTTCTGTACACTGTGAAGGGGTCCATGTCTCATGTTTTTAATCCTACTCCGAACCGGATCTAAATCAATCTTTCTTTGAAAGCAGCGATGACAAAAGTTTAATTGAGCCCCGTTTGATGTAGGATTGGTTAGGATTCTTAGACCTACAGAAGTGCTTCTCTGTGGTCCCCAGTGTACACCAGGGCTGCAGTGTTATTCGGTCTTCTCGTACTTTTAATGCTGACAGATCGGTAAGATTGGTTAGTTCAAGGGCCACATTACCCAAGGCTGCCCTGTCTTGATTGATTTGTGTGCTAACCAGGGTTGCTACAACCGGCGTGGTGCATGGGAAATTTGCTTGTATTCCTGTGCTAGACTACGGGTTTCCAGTGTAGATCTAAGAGGCCGTATTCAGGCCACGGTTTTTAGTATAGTCACATAAATGTGCATACAGTGAGTCTAAATGGAACTTACAGAGACAGTGGTTAGCCTGAAGGTATAGCAGGGATCAAGCCCTCGTGCACCCACAGTGCAGTTGATATCCTTGGAGGGCGGGGGATGGTGTCACACAAGGGTTCACGGGTCTATAGCTAGGAAAGGCATAAAACTTGCCATTGAAAGAAATTTACCTTAGCAGAGCATCCAGCAACCTCCTGTTTTTGTAAAGTGTCAGGAAGCCTTTTAATAGAGGCGTAAATGGCTTGCAGTGTATGGACAGCTTGGGCCAATTGCAGTGGATGTGGCCACAGCCAGTGGTGGAAAGCAGTTTGTTCATGACGGCAGCTCCCTCTTCTAACCATTTGTAGTGGGTAAATAAACCAGGTTCAATCCTCGTTTCTTGTATTCTTCTTTATTTTAAATCCTTAATGAGCGGACCCGCAGGAGAGCGGCTGTTGCTGGATACGAAGACAGGCAGGAAAGAACGGAGGGAAAGAGTTCTAGAATCCAGAGAGAAAGAATAGGTAGAGGAGAGAGAAGAAAGACCAGAAAGAGAATGTTACACCATTGTTTGTGTAACAGCTGTTTCAGAGTGTGTGCAAGTGCTTTTGTGAACTTGTGTGTTTCCAGAGTCGAAGCAGTCGCTTAAACGAAGGTGAAACAAGGCTGCAGCACCGTCTGCCGCGAGAGCCGATAGTGTAGATACTCCTCGCAGGTAACTGTGCCCCGTCCCTGTGAGCTGCTTCTTGTTCCTCTTCGCCTGCAAAGAGCGTCCCGCAGTTCTCAGATGCAGAACTATAAAGGATGGGTGCTTGGTGTGTTTAAAGACTCAGAAATGTAGACCAATCTTAATATTAATCAAAAACACAATACCTCCAAAGTCTGTTATAGTCAATCAGTTACTCTGAGCCACAGTCACGTGTCTTCTATTATCAGTTCTAGCTTTAGAACATTCAATGAATTCAAGGACCTCGAAATGTAAGAGGCACCATACGACTCACTCCTTAGCACTGAATTATTGTAATCTAAATTCAGGTCAGATGGAGGGAATCTCTGTGTAACCTGCAAAGGTGCAGTGTGAACGTTAGCCACCTCCCTTTTGTGATATCTGTCATGGTACAGTTCATTAATAGTGGTATTAATAATGTTCATGAAATGGTACACAAATATAATTAAATCATTCAAGGTGGTCAGTCTATTTGCCAAAGCACAAGTTATTTGATGTTCCTTGTTTATAGAACAGTTGCTCCAGTGTTAGAACAGTTACTGGGCAATCATTGTACATTCATTTGCATGGCAGAGTGGGTGCTAATTTCTTGCGACCCCTTTGCAGTATGGTAACGATCTCATGCAAATTATTGTAACTGTTCTTTACAGGGAATTCTTATTTTTGTCAACTATTGTTCTGATAAGCCCCTTTAAAAAGATTATTGGGTGGAAACATGTTGACAGTTTCCCAAGTGGGAACAATGCATCAGAAAATATGGAGAACTATCTCCGAGGTGCACTAAATGAACAACAAAGTAATTCACAATGATTGATCTTACACATTCCAACACATGTAGAGGTTACCTTGTGTACCTAAGGCGCAAACGAGAGCGTAAGGACGGGAGAAGGAAATTACCCCATTGTCAAAGGCCACCAACCTGGTATCCATTTCGAAGGATTATTAACAAATACCAGGAACTTCAGGGGGGAACTGCACAATTAGCAACATTCTCCATGTGTATGATTGGGACAGTACCATTCTGAGGAGTTAGCTCTATATTTTATTATTAAACCAGGAGAACACTGCAGAGGTAATGCAGTCTTCAAGGGAGGTGACAAGGGTTTGGACACACCAGTGCATTGAGAGGGTATGCTTTAGCAGAGGGCATTGTCTCTAAACATTCCTTGAGTGGAGGAATACATGAGGAAAAAAGGCTGTTAATAAAGAGTTGGGGTGGGGGCTGTTTGTACTGCCTGCTCTAGGACTGCTTCGGCTAATAGTGACTGGGGGCCCCCAGCTTGCACCATGCTCCCCTCCAACTCGACCAAATCAATGACAAGACACTTCTGCATGGGCATGTGTAAAAGGTGTGCTCGCACAAAGGTGACAATCATAAAATTCAGGCAGCAAAATGTCAACAATTTGAGAATCCTAGTAATAGTTGATGAGCATACAAGGAAAATGTGCAAACAATACTTCTAGGAAAAATGATGGGAACAATAGTAATGACTGTACCAAGCATCTGTTTACAACTGAGCCATCCGCTGCGCTGTCACGGCACTGAGGGCATAATATCCCATACTTCTGAGGTTTATCTGCCAGGGTAACATAGGAGGCTCTCCAAGTGGGCCCCAGAGTTCTGTAAACAGACTGCTGCCACTGGGCTCTGTAGCCAAACGGTGGCGACTCGGGCGAGGTAGACCGATATCAGAGGGCCTCTGCACCATGTTAAAGGAAGGGAGACTTCGATAGCAATATAAACAATACATGCAGCATTCAGGCCTTGGGATGCCCTCATTTTAACAGAAATCCGCTGTGATCATCAAAAAGACTGGCACAGAGCTAAGAGCTCTCAGGTCTGCATTATTTGCTACTTTCTCTCGAACCACACCACCAACATTTTCAGTAAATGCGAAGTTTTCTGCTTTTTTTACACATAAGCTTATATGATATTCCCCGCTGCATTTCTAATTAGATGTGGAAAGAGTTGGTTTATGTGCCAATTAAAATGTCCTGGACATGTACCAGCAATTCCTGCGCCGTCGCTGCGCCTGCATGGGCAGGGTTGGAGAGTGGGTTGTCGAGCTCCAGTGCTGTCTGTGTGCCAGCATAAGCGTCACCCTCGGACCGGTTCGACGGCTTGTGTGTTCTTCGGAGTCAGACGAGGCTACTATATCAGACTTCACAGCGCCTCGCCTCATCTGCGCAGAGGCTCGAGTGAATGGCAGCCATTGCACAGGCCCCTTGCTGATTGTTAACCTTTGCGCCCACTAGGGAGCTAGCAAGAGGCGCGCGGTAGGTTCTGGTGGCCTTGGCATGTGGTGGCACCAGCTTCTGGCGCGGCAGGTACTGGTGGCCTTGGCATGTGGTGGTACCAACTTCTGGTGCGGCAGGTTCTGGTGGCCTTGGCATGTGGTGGCACTAGCTTCTGGTTCGGCGGGTTCTGGTGGCCTTGGCATGTGGTCGCTCCAGCTTCTGGCGCGGCAGGTTCTAGTGGACTTGGCATGTGGTGGCACCTACTTCTGGCGCGGCAGGTTTTGGTGGCCTTGGCATGTGGTGGCTCCAGCTTCTGGCGCGGCAAGTTCTGGTGGCCTTGGCATGTGGTGGTTCCAGCTTCTGGCGCGGCAGGTTCTAGTGGCCTTGGCATGTGGTGGCACCAACTTCTGACACTGCAAGTTCTGGTGGCCTTGGCATGTGGTGGCTCCAGCTTCTGGCGCTGCAAGTTCTGGTGGCCTTGGCATGTGGTGGCACCAGTTTCTGGCGCTGCAAGTTCTGGTGGCCTTGGCATGTGGTGGTTCCAGCTTCTGGCGCGGCAGGTTCTGGTGGCCTTGGCATGTGGTGGCACCAGCTTCTGGCCGCGCCATGCCTGTGTACACAATAGTAGACACCCTGGCAGTCTTAGTGACTTCTGTGAGATCGCCTAAGATGCTTGTTTTCAGACTGAAATGTACACTAGCGCAGCGACCACCTCTCTGAATAGGCTACGAACCACGGCTAAAAATACCCCATAAAGCTCGCATCTGAGGCGAATGTGTGACCACAGGCTATGTGGATCCTCTCAGTGGTGTTTGAGCGCGTGCTGGGGACGGGAGGGGGTGTTCGCTCGTGCGTGGTTTGTTCACTTACTAAATGCACACCGGGCCCCTTTACGAGAACAGGACACTCCACGGGATAGAGCGGCGCTTCCTCCGGAAGTTCCTGGTGCTTACCGTGTGCTCTGCACTTCGGTGTGGCCAGGGACTTGTGAGCTCCGTGCTCTCACCAAGCTTTACTTTAGATGTGTATTTATGACACAGTCAGAAACGCAATGCGCAAGTTGCGAACACAAGAGCTTATTGATGGCCGGGCACTGAAAGTGCAGCCGTCCCGACAGCCTCGAAATGTTGGAAGCAGTCTGTTGAGCAGAGGTCCCTAGCAGAGTCCGGCGGCTACGAAGTATGTTTTTAGATTGTTCCTGTGAATACCCCCCTCCGGGAATAGTTCGGTTGGACAGATTGACTGCACCCCCTTCCCCCCCCCCCCCCCAAGCTGAAAGTCGTGCATAGAGTTCATAAAAGGCTGCTGCTGCCAGCGTGAGTATGTGTGCAGAGATCCAGCGGGCAGCCGCGTGTATATGTGTACTAACGTGTGTGGATGGGCCGAGAAGCCCTTGCGAGGTCTGTGAACACTAGCGCCTTCTTCACGGCTCGCCCCGAGGCCCGGCGGGGCGCTGCTCTGCTGTCTGCCTCGAGGCTGCCCTTGGAACATGACAAATGGTTTTAATAACACTTGCGGCACTAGGTGAGAGTGCACTCGCTTTTAAGGTCCAATGCTCGTTGAAAATGTCGAAGAATTTGGAACTAAATTCGTGTGTCCGTTTGGGCTGCCTGCTGTGTGTCTTGTAACTTGTGAGCTTCTGCAGTTCACGGTTCAAGCACAGCAGGGCAAACTCGGACATTTGCCCCTCACAGGTCGATTAGGAATTACGACCCGTCAGTAGTAAGGGTGTCCGATGCACCCATGTTTAGTAATGTCCTGCAAGTTGTGCTGCATGTGCTGTGTGTCGCTGCTGCCCTGCTAACGCGCCCTCCCTTCTCCCCGCAGACTACCTCCCCGGCGACGGCGCCCTGGTGGAAGAGCTCCTGTTCGGCACGGGGGACACCATCGAGCTGGCCTGCACCAGCCCGGGCTCATCGCTGTCCGTGCTGTGGTTCAAAGACGGGATCTCAGTCGTGCCCACCAACCGGACCCACACCGGCCAGAAACTGCTCAAGATCATCAACGTGTCCTACGACGACTCGGGAGTGTACAGCTGCAAGGCCTGGCAGTCCAGCGAGGTGCTCCGGAACGTGACCGTCAGGGTGACCGGTGAGTGGGCCCCGGGAGGGGGCATTGAGAGGAGCTTGGCAGGAGGAGGGGCAGAAGACGAAGAGCCCCATTGACTCGGTAAAAGTGGTGTGTCTGAAGGCCTCGAGGCCTCTTTAGGGTATCGCCAGCTGTAACCCCGAACCCCCACTTTATTGCAGAGCCGCGCGCGCGGCCGGATCTCCCTGCAGAGGTTTCCTGTTGCATTCTGGGTGAATGGCTGCCCCTGGCGTTGCTCACACCAGAGCTAAAGCAAATGTGCAAACAGTCATTTTCACATACACATTCCATAGCATTGGGCGTGTTTGAGCGGTGTCGCCGCAAACCGCTGTTTGCACAATAGGGGCCGAATGGCTCTCTTGTTGACTGGTCATTACAACGCAATTAGCTCTAAGTGAACCTCATTATTAAACCCAGCTGGAGAGGGCTCTACAAAAACAGTTTGTTGTCCCTTGGCTGATACCTTTTTTAATTTGTCAAATTCATTATCAACTAAAACAAAGTGAGGTTCTTCAACAACAGTGATAACAAAATGACCGCCCTCCCCCGGGGCGCTTCGTCCATCAGGACGCTCAAGCAAAACACGTCTGGGTCCGAGTGGCCCCTCCTCTTTGCTACAGTATTAACACTTTTCTGCGTCGATGCAGTAAACGCAGACATTTCAAGGTCAGCCGAATCAAACCACCACTGAAGCACTTCATCCCTTTAAAGACATGTTCGTCCTTTCACCATCTTGCACTTTATGTTGTAAATTGTGGCTAATGGATAGCTTAAATAGTCCTGCCCGTTTCTAAACATATTTGGCTGTCTGTACCATTTATTTAAATGCTTTTGGGGTCAAGGGCCAATATTGAGTAGATGGGCAGCTGGGCGCATGGATGGAGCCGTTCTGCTGAGTGGCTGGGAGGCGGTGAAAACTAGGAACTGTTACCCATCAGCTCAGCATTTAACACCCTGTCCGTCTTCGTTTCAATATTTCCTAATAATAGTTCTTTAGAACAGCCCTAGAGACACCCGTCCAAACAGTTGTCCAGTGGAGACTTGTCTATTTTTTAGCTTGGCTGCAGGAGGGCAAGATAGCTCAGATTGTTCATGCACACCGTGTAAAGACTTTTGTGTAAGCCATAGGCTTGAGATTCAGGTATCGCCACAGCCTCCTCTTTCATCCCGCTGCTTGGTGACATGCTTTTGACATGGGCGTGTTGGAAATTAAAGTTAAACGTTTACAAGGTAGAACAGAATTTAGATCAAAATCTTACATGTGATGATTGATTCTCCAGTGATTTGCCCGTCTATGTGTAAGTGTCTCTCTTCCTCTTTCTTCGTCTCTTCCTCTATTTCTCCCTCTTTCATTTTCCCTCTTTTATCATCTGTTTTATCACCTTTTTTGTATTTGCCTCATTATTACATCCTCGTGCAGTATTGAACAGATCCAACCGTCCAGCTGAAGCACAAAGAATCTTTCACTTCGCACATGGGCATGTTATGAATTTTAGATAAACAGTAGTTTGCTCCACAATATCTAGACATAAGTATCAAGACTAAAAGTAAGAAGCGCCTGGCACAGAAAATGGAAATGCCACATCGAGAGTGGTGGCACTGGCCTGTTCTTGCTGCATCTGGCACCTTTCGAAGATCAGAATTTTTGAGTAATTCGGTCGACTCTGCTTTTTAATGGAGTTCATTGCTGGAACGGGAGTAGTAAATTAAGATCGACACTTTTGTTTGAATCTGGAATCGATTTGTGTCTAAGGGGGCTCATTTCAAATGAATCCATAGTAAACAGAGATTAGATGACGTTAAGAACAGAAGGCTTCCAAGGGCCCTAGCTGTGTTACAAGGATGCACGAGTCGCATCGTAGTGATGCAAGTAAGACTGGTGTGTCTGCTGCCGTATGAAACCTCTGCATAGCAACACCTGACCGTTTTAAGCAGAGAAACAAGCCTGGCTAGTCTGCTCATGTATTCAACAGTGTATAGCTGTCTCTGTCACGACAGGCCCCTTTCTTGTGACGCTTCTTGCTTCAATCTTGAAACAAGGAGGCTAGGCTGAAGCCTGTGAATATTCTTTAAAAGTATCAATGCTGAGCCGCACCGAGCTTAATTTAACATCCTTTGGCCAACCAGCTAACTGAACAGAAAGGGACCATGGTCTCTGAGGTATTGGGGAGCAGCAGTAGTTCCCCTTGAACCGAAGCTCCTTGTTTGCAGACGGGCACGAGACTGAGCTACATTCACAAATCGGAACTTTTTGCCCCATTACTCAGTATTTCTGGCACACATGCACTGAAAGTGGGAGCATTGTTCTCCTGTATGTGATGAGTTATACTCTGCAGCGCTGTAACTTAACTCAGTGTGGCTCTTAACCTGTGGTCGAAACCAGCATTGTGCTCAAGTAGTATGCAGGCTGCTAGACCCTGAGCACTTTTTTTAAAGTACACTTGGAAGGTTGGGTGCCTATCTCTCTATGCTCTGTTCCTACTTCTTGAAATGCTCTTTTCACTATTTCGCTAGCCCTTCTCAGATATCTCGTTGACTACTGTTACCACGTCCAAATATCTCCTTGATCCCATATTTTCTTCTGTTCATACTTCTCCTTACCAGTCTCTCTTTTACTTTCCTTCTCCAAGTGGAAAGAGACCATGGTTTTTGCAGTTTGTCTAGCAGCAGTGGCATTCCCCATAGAGTGGGAAGTGGGGTTTTTATATCACCAAATGCAGGTATCTGCAGCACCTGTTCATATCACTGATGTCCTCATGCCTCACCCGGATCTAGGATCCCTGTTTATCTGTGCACCATTTCTATGAGCATTTTTCATGCTTTTTTAAACAACAGCGCCTCTCACCCCTTATTTTTTTTTCTCTTGTTCTTTTCTCTATTTTCCCTGCATCTGCTCTCTTTTTCTCCGGTCTGGTACATTCTTTCCCACTCTGTGCTCTGATCCTTCCATTTATTCCCTTTTCCACATCTGGGTCATGCTTGATCAATCTCTGCTCTTCCTAACTCCCTGATTTACTTCTCTTTCCCCATTGAGTGGGAAGTATAGTTTCTTATATCCCCAAACGCAGGAACAATCTGCATGCCAAGTTTTTATTCTTGTTTAACAAAGGGTGGAGACCCGTAATAACAAACCTGGCAGTGACATTACACTGACGAGTCCCAAATAGACCACAGTGTGTCTCTGATTCTTGAGCATCTTTAACATATGTCTGAATTGCCTGATAGTCTCTTGGAGTGACACTTAATTTAGAGTGTGAGTTTGGTTCGAGTTTTCCCTTTAACTGGAGAATGAGGATGATCCTCTGATAATTTGCACTGCCTCATCTTGTACAGCATCCTTCAGTGTAAGCCCTTAGGACAAAGCTGTGGCTCATGTTTAAGGGTGATCCTTTTGAACGCAGACTTAAAATATGTTTGGATCATCCTAGCTCTTGAAATGGTTTGGGGCTCTTAAAGATTTGCAGGTGAAGCCGCAGAATGTAACCTTTCTTTATTTCACCTGTCATTTTCTTAAATGGAGAAGTATGCAGTGAAATGCATCAAGGTTTTCCGTTTAAAAACCTTGTGTTGTTTCCTCCTCCAGATTCTCCGTCATCCGGTGATGACGAAGATGATGATGAGGAATCTGAAAGTGGAAGTAAGTGCCCAGCCATGAACTGCTAATCTGTGTGATGTCTGTTTCTGAAGTCTAAGGGAGTAGAAATGCTTGTGTAGCGCCAATATGCTGTTTCTTATCTGTCCAACTCCAACATTTGTTGACATCACTGATGTCCTCATGCCTCGCCCGGCTTTAGGATCGCTGTTTGTTCTTCATGCACTTCTTCTTTAGAGTACCTGCCAACTTACAAATTGATGCCACTGTGTGAGGAGGGGGTGGTGCCTTATGCTAAAACCTACCTAGAGGCACTCTGCCCCGCACCAAGCACCCAATCCCTTCCGCAAAAAATTAAAACAAAGGGTCATTGAGGCTATCACCAATGACTTGGGGTGTTTTCACACCTCTTAAAGAGCATCGGCCGGTTACTGCCTCCGGAAACGAGCTAAAAATCCACAGTTTATATTGGTTTTCAGCTCATTTTCCAAGCCACCGTGTGATTTTGGCTCCTCACCGTGTGAAGAGAGCCAAAAAAGTGTGACACGCGGTGGCACCGTGTAAGTTGGCAGGTCTGCTTCAGGCTTATTACATGCTTTTTAAAATGACGGCACCTCTCAGTCCCTTTTCTCTTATTTTTGTCTATTTTCTCTGGATCTTCTCTCTCTTTTGTTATCCCCTTATTTACTATTTTCTCTTTCTCTATGGTCTGGTCCTTTGTTTCCCACTCTGTATGCTCTGATCCTTCCCTTGGTTCCGTTCTTTTTCACATCTGGGTCATGCTTGCTCACTCTCTGCTCTTCCTAACTCCCTGATCTACTTCTTTTTCTCTTTATGTTTGCTCTCTGGTCAAGCATATCCTTACATGTTTTCTGATGGCTTCTAACTTCTCGTTCTCTTTGCTCTCTAGTCAAGCCGATCCTTGCATGTTTTCTGAGGGCATCTGACATCTCTGCCCTCTTCTTAATCAGCTCCCTCTATTTATTTTGGTCTACCTTCCATTTCTTCTCTTCCCAGTCCAGCTCATTCTTGCCTGCTACGATCCTGCCCAATTTTATCCCATTTCTCTTTCTTTTCCTATCTGGTCCAGCCCATTCCAGACTGCTTTCATCTTTCATGATCTTGTTATATTTTCTCTTGTCTTCCTCTGTTGCTTGGCCCATACCTGTCCTGTCTAATTTCTGTTCTTTCCAAGGTCTTTCTGTAACCCCGCCCCACCCCCACCGCTTGGCCAGCGCCACTATTCATTTCTCCTCTTTCTGCTATTTGCCTTATTGCATACTATTCTATCTAATTTCTGTTCTTTCCAAGGTCTGTCTGTAACCCCTCCCACCCCAACCGCCCGGCCAGCGCCACATTTCATTTCTCCTCTTTCTGCTATCTGCCTTATTGCATACTATTCCTGTGCTATCCTCGTAATATCTGCTTCTGCTTTGCCTTCTTTTTCTGCTTCTTGTAGTGCCAAGTGAGCCAGAATACACTATATTTATGCCCTGTTTGGAAAATTACACTATGGGTGTATTTGATTGGATATCGGAACAGAATAGTTTGCCTGTCACAGACTTGTTGAGAGCTGAGTGTGAGCTTTTGTTGGATATATTGTGAAACAAGCTGTTTATGATTTACTGAAACAGAAGTCATTTTTTTTTGCTTTGCTAATTACAGTTTCATTTTTTTAATTGGTGGTTAACTTTGAAATTATTTTTATTGGACTAGCTGTGGGAATAACTGTATTTTACTGTTGGACCAGCACTGATTCCTTGTAGAAAGTGTGTGGAACGTAATGTATGGAGAGCTTGTATCTCGCAGGAGGTGAATGGTTGCCTTCCCGTAATGGGGCATCTTAAATTGATTTAGTATCCTGAAATAGAGAGGTGGGTGGTGAAGCGAGCACACTGCACGTTTGACAGAGGAATGCCAGAAATGGCTCAGAGGTGTGCTTTAAGTACTGGTGAAACGGGACTGCATCTGGTATTAATGAATCTTTTCTTACATCCATGTCTTGTCTTAAGAATGGTCAAAGAATGTTACCAAGAAAAGTATTTGCGACTAAGGTCTACATTTAGAGAAAACCCCACTTTTAACAACGCGGCAGTCAACTATTGTTGCTCTTATCTGCTAACCGATGGTGATGAGAGTATGTCAGCCCTATTGCTCTTTCATAATATTCAGGTGATAGAAACATGGTAAGGGAGGCGGCTGTTTCATCCCTTGCTTCTCCTAATCTCTGTGCGTGTGAAATTTGTATAATTTGCTTTAGCTACATTGTGTGTAATTTGGGCGAAATTACGTGAAATGCAGATCTGCCATTTCACTGAACAGAGTTCCACACCTTAGAGGGGCATGGTGTAGCAACCCAGGTCCCCAAGGACTGCGCAACCTCCTGCATACAAGTCTCTGTCGCTCCTACTGAGTCAGGTTGGGGGACTTCCTGTCACAAGTCGCATGGCTTGAGATAGGAAGTGTAAGTGACTTGCGCGGTTTGCTCGCCACGTCCACCCCCGCCGGGGCCTAGTTAGGCCAGGCGGACTCTAGCCCCCTCCTTTTCTGCAGTGGCCATCGCAGAGGCAGTTTCTTTTGCACTTGGACAGGTCGACTTACCCACCCATCACTCTTCTATTTAAAGATTGGGTGAAAGAGTTACCTCAAAGATTGCTTCTCAACAGCAGGGGGGCCTTCATCTCATACTTAGAGCAGCAATGAGGGTGGGGAAAGCAATAGAGATTCCGATAAAGGATGTTTGGCTTGTACTGTAATAAACATGGCCCATTTACCCACAGCGAACTGGTGACTTGTCATTGACCCCGTTTGGGTATGAGGGTGTGTGGTCCAGACTGGGGTCTCCATGTCCTATATCCTGAGCTCCCACAATGTGGTAGAGCCCATCCAAACACAAGAATGAATCTCGATTGTTGGAAAAGCCCAATGTTGAAGCATGCAGCAAGTTGTGGGTAAGGGTTATTTTGTTCCCCTCACAGAGGGATCTTTATTCAATTAGAATAGTACTATACCTACCAGTTCTCGGAGCTCACTATACCATTTGTGTATATAATATACTGGGCTAGTGAGGAAGGATTAGTGAGCTTTGTTACCTCTCTCCCCACTATTGTGATACACATTTGTTATTAAACAGATTTAAAGGGAAAACACATTCAAAATTCATAAAAAAGCTTTTGTAAAAAAAAAAAAGTACATAAATTGTTACATACACATGCAATTATTAATGTCCCATATAGAGTCAGCACAACATTTCTGTCCTTCCTCTATCCCCATTCAGTTTTGTGAGCCCATCGTCAGACTTCTCCCCAGATCCTCCCTGCACCTAAAAAATAAATAAAACCTGGGCCTGATTTGTGATTGTGAAGGTCCACCAGAATTCTCCTCTTCCCCCAAAAGCAGGAGCAAAGCCTGCTCAGATGCAAACCTACCAATTACCATGCCAGAGTCATCACCTGGATGACCCAATGGCAGTCAACAGAGAGAAGTCTGGTCAACTGTGCCATAACAAGGTCCCCTGGGTCTGACCACATCTCTCTTCACCCCAAGGGCCCCAAGAATGGAGCACCTATCCACAGAGAGGACTAGAAGCAGCTGTGGAAGTGCCCACCCCAGCCATTTGAAATCAATTACGGCTCCAAACCACTGCCTTAATGTCCAAATAGCCACTTGTATGAACATATTTTATGTGAGTTGTCAAGGTGACCAGAAGTCCCACTGCCAACAATGAGCCCACCCTGCCCAAATATACAACCAAGAAGACCAAGCAATGAGCCACCAAAAACATTATGCTAAGAACAAGCAAACAGTGAAACAGTAATTGAACACCTGCTCTGAACCTAAAGTCAATGGTCAGAGTGGGCGGGACAAATCCAAGTTCACCAGCAGCTTCCAGCCAGAAAAACACCAGGAGTGAAGGGCCTGCAGAGAGGAGACATTTGTTCTTAGTCAGCAGCAAAAGAGGCTGCCTGACTCTTGGCCCCAACCTTTTAAAGGTTGTCTGGGCTTGTCCACAAACCCTTCTGGCCAGCCCAGCACCCGTCCGATCAAGCGACTTTCCCCAGAAGCCACTTTTTTACTGTCTGGCATCCTTAAACAAAGGAGTGACTTTCACCCCTACGGCCCCCATTGCCATACAAACCCCCATGTTGAGACCATTTCTATTTTGTTGCACCCACCCCATCGTGGGACACCTCGGTGAATTTCATCTACCACTTTTGACAAAAATTGCTAAATCCTTGGCTGGTGAATCTATCAAATCTACTTTTGTTCTGCTACCTCCGAGAATCGTGCAGACTTACAACGAAATTCAAATTTAGCCCTTTTGTATTAAAAATTGCTACACATAATATTATTGGGAACATGTAGGTTTACATTTTTAAAGCTGTTAAGATTTAGAGATGCCATTTTTCCTTATGGCTGATGTCTTAAGTCTTAGAACATTACCGCCTCTACTTAACTGAAAGACTGCTAGATATCAACAGCTTGTTCGTATACAGTTGTACATAAAAATTGCTGGTGTTCAGATGATCCTTAAATTGCATCATTGATACTTCCGCCAGCATTTGCTTCTGTTATCTTTATGGTCTGTTTGCGTCTCTAAAATCCTGTCCGGGGCTTCCGTTACAATGGCCCTGATACTTTTGTGACTTACACGCTTCTTGTTCAGTCATTGGCAGTCAGTGGTCTTCTACTTTGAATCTTTGATGGATTCACTTGCATTTGAGTAATCTCTGCTTCTAGATATTGTGGCAGCACTTGACCCTCCCCCCACCCTACAGAGTGTAGCATGAGTGCTACTTTTAGGCTCGACAAGCAGGCGAGAGAGTGAATTCCCTCACGTCACTTCATGCTGGTCTTGGCAAGGTGAACAGAAAACATGGTGGCTCTTCTGGCTTTCTCTGCTCTCTATCTAATTAGGATTCCTCAGAGCATCTGTGATTGGAGCGCTGGAAGCCAAATGAGCGTCATCAGGATGTGGCAGGGTTGGCCAAAGGATGCGGCCAGTGGCTAGTAAACTTTGAGAGTTTGGGAGAGCTTCCTTTATGTCCCAAAAATGCGATTGGCCCATCTACCACCTGCCTGGACGCATTGCATTGTATTCTGATTGCATTTATACTGTACAAGGTAATCACATCGCAAATTAGCCCAAGTCAGATTTGGCAGGTTTCTGTATATTTAAAATAGTGGTGGATTTTGTTCCAGACTTTGCTGTTTTTATGGTCTGCCTGGACTGCGAAGCTGTCGCCAGACAATTATGTGTTACTAGAAGAGGGACTTTGGCTACCCCCACATGTTGGGTGCCAGGAGTACATACTTTGGTCGGGTAGGAGTTGTGTGCTTTCACAAAAAATGTGCTTGCCCTCCACACAGCAGTGATCTTTTTGTTTATTTGTCCAGCTGCCTGTGCTTTAACTTTCAGGAGCACACAGATGGTATTGTAATGGTATTAAAGTGTCTTAGATAGCTAGATAATTTATAGCAATTTGCTCTGGCAGCAACACAGATGGCAGGAGGGCAGTCATTAATGTGCGTGGATTTTTAAGTCTGGCTTGCCAGGTCATTCACAAGTCGGACATGTTGCCAATTCAGGTTGATAAAGGGTTCATTTGTATTTGAGATCACGTCTTGAGAAGGTGAATCTCAGTCACCTATTTTGTGCTGAGGTTTGGCAGAAAAAAGTGGCATAAAATTTACGCTGGATACCTCCAACGATGCTGGCATTTCTGCAGCCGAGGAATCCCCTGCAGGATGTCTTTTGATATCCAGCCTGGAGACTACATCTTTCTTCTGAAGTGGGCTAATGTTGCAGCAAGATCTGTCAGTGTGTCCTAGCACTGCCGCCTAGTGGCCTTCCACAAAGAAAACTGAGAAGAATTGGACCCTTTCACATTGAGATCAGAGGTGAGACTCCCAAGAGACTATACCTTCAGATCAAAAACACTGCCTTGATGGACGCGGCCAATTCAAATGGCTGCCAGCCCTCCCGGCATCTCAGCTATTTGCTGTTCTGTTATTACTGGCTCTAAAACAGAACCAGAATGATGCATTTTCTATGTTTCTTGTGTTACTGTGAAGCCCCTGCTGGCTAGTCCGGAGTGCCCTTCAAAGAGACTGCATTTAAATGGGCATCTGTGCTTTGTGTCTGCAGCAGTTCGGGCTGGACTGTTCCCATGAGGCACAGAGTCAGACTGATTTGCATATGGCCATGTCTGAACTGGGGTGGCAGAGTGCGCTTAAGAACGGTGATGGATCAAACCCAGATCTGTTGACTGGGTGTGAGTGTTTGATTGGTTCTGATGCTCTGTCCATCACCACCCCCTTTTGTACCGCTTAGTTTGCCATCTGTTGGCAGGGTATGCTCAGACGTGAGTCCCTTGCTCACTTTGCCACTGGATTCAAGCAAGCCTGGCTGAAGACGGCTGAAATGCCAGAAACCGGTCCTAGGAAGCTTGTTTCCGGTCCAGGGAAGGCATGGCTTGGCAGTTCGGGCTGGACTGTTCCCATGAGGCACAGGGTCAGACTGATTTGCATATGGCCATGTCTGAACTGGGGTGGCAGAGTGCGCTAAAGAACAGTGATGGATCAAACCCAGATCTGTTGACTGGGTGTGACTGTTTGATTGGTTCTGATGCTCTGTCCATCCCCACCCCCTTTTGTACCGCTTGTGTCTGCAGCACAGCAGCACCCATGGTCTAAATGACCTCAATTGTCCAAGCAAAACAAAGCCTGTGACTGGGCCGGCGGCCTGCTGATGGCCTCCGGCTGGCTGTAAGGGATGGCCCTGCCATTGTGTGTTTTAGAGTTGTGTATTGTATCGTAGAATTTATTTCACCAGAAAACATCAGACGGGTTTCTACCTTACTGATTGAACTCCAGCGTCCCATGCATTTAACCAAAGCTATATCCAAGACTTGATTAGCCAAAAGGAGACGCGCCGTGTTTTCTAAAGTTCCTCATTAAATATACCGCTGCACAATTCTTTCAAGGAGTGTTCACATTTACTGCAGATAACCATCAAATGAGTAGGGCTTGGCCAAAAGTGCATCCGTTCACTTTCTTCATGAAGGCAAAAAAGGGTGGAAAGTTAAACTGAAAAAAATAAACCAACAAATGCAATGACCCCTGCCCTTGTGTGTACACAGATTGAGATGCATGTAAAACGTGTACCTGCGTTGACCAGTTACAGAGCGAACGCTGAATGTAAAATATGTGCAGTTTTTGTTGTGGGCCCTAGGAAAAACGTCCCTTCTAGGTCCAGGCAGTTGTTCTTTTTCGTTATCCAAGGGAGGCGAGAGAAACACTGTGCAGTCTGACGTGTTTGATTTCTCCACTTAAACTCTTGGCATGAAGTAATGTTCTACTGCACACGAGATGATTTTGTCACATTTGTTTTTACATTTTTTCCCCCTTGGAAATGACATTAACGTTTAGTTGTCCCCCTCGAGCCTTGTAACTCTCAAAGCTGGTAAGTTCTTTCGCATTGAATCACAGGCTGAACAAAACGCATTGGGCTTTAAACAATTGCATACCACCTTTAGGCCCTCCTCTTCTATTGCCCATGTAGGAGCATGGATAAACCAGTCCAAGTAAAGGAACAGACACCACTCATGAAGGCGTAGCTGCGCTATCAGAGGGGCCACCACCGTTGTGAACACCCTGGGAGCAGAGCTGAGGGCAAACTGAAGTACCCAAATGTTTTCCCTCAGAACACACAATCTCCGCTACTTCTGATGAGACTTTATGGTCACTAGATCTGAGAGATGCATCACACATAAAGTCCCCCACTGGTATTAAACGCATTCCTCTGTGCAAGGTTTCCATTTTGAAGTGAACCCCCTCCACCCACTCATTCAGCTGTTTGTGATTTATCACCATCATGTACCCCCTTGAATTATTGGACTCTTGATGTCTCCTGGAATATCCTTCTCACCACTTCCTGGGATGGAGCAGGGATTATTTTCCTCATGACGTGAAGTTCTTGCATCGCTAGTTGAAAAATTGTACTCTTTTTTTTTTTTTTTCAACTTGTCTCTGCCATGAAGTTTACTTGAATTTCTAGTTGTTGACAAAAATAGATGTGTGCCCTTAAAGGCATATTTAAAGAAGATGATTTTTGGGTTGGATCTGTGTACAAATCTCTGAGGAATAGGTTAAGTCTAGCCCCTGCTGATACTTCATTAGCTGGAGCAGAAGCTCTGACATTATGAAATGATATATCAGAAAGAAACTCAATTTGCGTTTCCATATCCTCCAAGAGAGCGGAACATTCTGTACTCTTCCACGTAGGAGTTTTTTCAACCCCTTTAGTCATACAATGAAAGTAATCCTCCCCAGCCCAGTTTGGAGAGAAACGTTGCCATATTAGTAGCTAAAGGTCCAAGCTTTGCAAGGGCCCTTAAAAGTCCTCGTAACTCCATGACCAGCAAAGAGAGAGGAATTGGGCAAAGAAAAATACACAATCTAGCCCAAACCTAAACAGGATCTGCGTTTTAAATCCTAAAGTCCTAATCTCAGAATGAGATAAAAAAAAAACAGGAGGATGGTGAGAAGGTAAGCCTACTTGTTTCACTCCATGAGTGGACTTGCTTTGTTTTCAGAATGTCTTGTTTCCCGTCTCATGGAGGTGGGATCAACTCATTAGTAAAGACTGGGACGAGGGCTGTAGGTTAGCGTTTAGTTATTACTGTTTTTTCCAAGCTGGATTTGCGGATAAGGGACACATTTTCTCGTTTGTTATGTTTGGCCTTCGTTCCACAGTGCTGTTGTGGGTAAAGGTTCAGATCTCTTGAAAAAAGCCGCTATCAAACACTGCCCCCTAGAGGAGGCTGAAAGAACGGGTAGATTCCACACCATTAACATCTGCCGTGTAAGATTAACTCTGCGAAGATGAACATTCTGACACCACATTCCTCCCAGTGGGTTCCATTCATGTCATGACTTTCAGCTTAGAAGTGGGTTTAGGGCGCAGTAGAACACTGTCTTAAGCATGTTTTTATTAGTGGTCTCAATGATTTGAAAGGGGGACGCTGCTAGTGGTGTCTAAATCGACATGGTTATAAAACAGTGAATTGTCAGTAACGTGTTCCAGTGTTTAGGACACGATTTTTTTTTTCTGAGAACCAGACCGATATTAAGCAATACAGAGTTTTGTTTTGTCCTTCACACGTGTTTGTACAACAGCCATCAAAGAGGGTGTATGGAGGAGTCTTAGAGTGGAAAGGACTTGACTGGGTCCAGAGATTGAAGAATGAGAATTGGTTTTTTCAGTTTAATAACATGTCAGCTGTATTTCTTCACCTATCAACCCCCCGAACTCCCTCCCCCCACACACATTTCAATACAGAATAAAACAAAAAGCAACTCTAAACACAAACCAGTACTGTGGGCGCACACTGGTGTACGCACACGGTAGCACAAACATGCACACAGATAACTCGAGCATTGCCACAGAAGGCCCTAGGGCACACCCACAGTTTTCTCACACCCACTCCGACTCGCACCTCCCAGCACACTGCATCGCAGACGCTTGCTTAAGCACAATCCCAGACATGTAGTTCCTCTGGTCTGTCTGCAAAAATACAATTATGTAGCTAATATGTAAGTAGGTATGTCAGCTCTGCCTGCCGGATAGTCCTTTCTGATACCAGGCCTGTGTGCTAGGGTGACCGGAATTTAAAAAACAAAAAAACGGGACTTTGTACAAACCTAGAAATGGGAATATAATGTTCCATCGCCGTGACTTAAGTGACAGCGGTCACCAACATAGAAAACAGAAATTGAGGCAGTGAGGGGAATTAAATGGCAGTTTTGCACACAGTATCACATGTGCTAGCTAAATTGCGTTCTGCTAGGGGCAGTTATTTAATCCAGCACTGGAACACATGAAAATCTGCCTCTTAGTAGATATATCGACCCTCTCTAAACATGTTATTTGTAAAGCCGGTAATTCCCAACTGTTTGACCTATTGGCTTTGCTAATGGTTTTCAGCCACCCTGCACACCATCCTCGATACTATGCAGCATTGCTAAATACATTTTAAAAACACGTTTACGCTGCTCCCACGTCATAGGCATGTGCGACTACGCATGTGTGCACTTTCAAAATGCTGTGGCCGCTTTTTTAAATGTTTTACTTTTAGTTACCGTTTCCAATCAGGTCTGTAACTAAAACACACACACTTGTTTTTTTTTGTTTTTTAAGTGGGGTGAAGTATCGTGAAAACCGTGACTGTAATGCTTACTGTGTGTGGGAGCCCTGGCCACCCTGCCGTGTGCACGATTATTACTTCGGAAAATCTCCGTAAACTGAGTCCATACGATGTAGTGGTTGTTCGTGCGCCAAGCACTGCTAGATCTGTGCCATTTATCGCGTTAAAGTTCCACCCCAAATTAATTTCTTTAATTGAAGCCGGCTGGTAATTCATGGCTTCGTGGCTGTTCTTGGAGTGTTACCGAAGCGGGCGAGATGCGCACGGAGTTGAAATGCGTGCACAGTAAAGTTCTCAGCGTCGCCCTCCAGCCGCGGTGTTTGTTGTGCCCGGAGCCTGAGCTGGCAGCAGCCCCGTGGGGCGCTGAGAGCCTTTCTGTGGAGCCTTTGAAAGCGCGCAGCGCCCGGTGCCAGGAGCCTCTGTCTGCCTCGGCGGCCCGGCCGCCTCCGAGCTGTGCCCTCGTGCTGGGCGAGGATTGACGGGCCGCTTTCTCCGTCTCGGGCGCCTAATCTGTGGGCCCCAGGGCGCTAATCTCTCCCCGTCCTCCACGCAGGATGAATGTGAATATATACCCCAGATACCTCCTTGGGAGCGATCACGTGCTCTACAACTGCTGTGTTTATTTCCATCTCTGCTTCTTCTACTCCAGTCAGGACCCCCTAAGACTTCCACTTCCTCGACAAACAGGCACACCTTTTTAGGCCACATGCTTTTAAATGCGGTTTTCTTGAAATGTGGGCAGTATGAGCTGAATCTGCTATATCCCTTAGTACCCCCAGGGGCACCCCGCTGTCCCCCCTCCCCCAAATTAGGTTACCCAATGAAACACACGAAACAGTTGTAGGTGGGTAACAATTGCTGCAGGTTTATTACATAATTCCAAGATATGTAATGGGTGGGTTATCTTACGGGCGATCCAAGGGCAGGCAACCATCTGGGTCGCCTGCCCGCCTGATGAGCCGGGCAGCGCGGGAGCGATGCCCGCCGGTGCTGCCCTCCAGGTGATTCTTTCTACGATCACGTGCCGTTGGTAATTCTACTCACGCCCCCCCTCTCGGGGCGGAGCGTCGCATAGCAAGCCCCCGGTTGTTCAGGCCTTGGAAAGCGCACCTTTCTATGACAGTACAGTTAGACGTCAGTGATAGAGCAGATGCAAAAACATTGCATGCTGTGCACAGGAGCCAGTGTTCGTTTGTTAATGGCACTGAACCCATATATGAGAAAAGGGTCCCATTAGGGTTCTTGACTATCTCCTTGCAATTAAGCTTTGTTGAACTGCAGCAAGTCAATCCTGCAAGCACTCCAGGAAGCATCTGCGCAGCTCGCTGCTCGGCTTGCAATGTTTTGGAAGCCAGAGCAGGTATGAAGAGAGCAAAGGCCCACTGGCAGTAACCTTCCACTACTGGTGGCGCACCTATAACCTTTCCCATGGCCGCTTTCCTCCAGTTATTTTACAGGCTGATATAAAAATACATGTTTTTTTAAATTAAGTTCTGTTTTGAATGGTCCCTCCGGTAGGACACTTGTTTTCATTGCTTCCTTGCACTTTAAGCAGTGCAGATGATGAAGTGCCTGCTGCTAGGGTGGGTGCACGTGTGTCTTGTCTGCATTTGTGTGCACTAGCAGTTGCAGGTTTTTGTTCTCCTTCACCCTTCCTGTGAATATACTGTTTTATAATTATTATTAAGGGTGAATAATTATAAATCTGTGTGTGTTCGTCCATAGAAACCCCTGCTCTGACATCCTATTCTGTGGAGCTTCGTAGGCGCCTATGCATATATAGCTCCATGGCAAGGTATTGATGCAGTTGCCTGGGTGGACTGTCCAGTATCTTCATCAATAGATGCAGCCTGGCTTTAGTCAACTCAAACTCGTCGTTTCCTTTTCTGAATTATCCTGCTTCCTATCGTGTTCACTTTTGAGAGCCGCGGGCTTGTACCTGCATTGATGGGGTGGAGTGGCTGAGCTGCTAACTTTCAAAGGTGGAGACCTGGGATGGAGACCTGCCTCTGGCACTTGTGCCACTATTTTGACGCTGGGAAAATCGCTTAACCACATTGGAAATCTGTGACCTAATGTAAAATCTCATGCATATATGGAAAATGACAATCGACGTACACTTAAATGATGTCCTAGTGCTCCTCAGCTAATTTGCATTATATATGTTTACATCCACACACCGTACCAATACAAACATACAATGTTTCTAGTTAAAGCTAAAAAAAAAGCCAATCTTTATTACTCGGAACATGACTAAATGCCTGATCCATATCAATACTGAAAACATGGTTATCTTTAGGTGTTCCACTATTCACGCGCCTAGAATGGATGGAGAAGAAACTGCTTGCAGTGCCTGCAGCCAATACGGTACGCTTCCGATGCCCAGCTGTAGGAAAGCCAATGCCATCCATCTCTTGGCTGAAAAACGGCAAGGAGTTTAAAGGCGAGCATCGGATTGGGGGCATAAAGGTAAGATTCACTTACATGACAACTTTTCCACCATCTCAGCTGCCCTTTGTTGCTGATTAACCAGCAGCGTAGTTGCCTCTAACACGTTTGTGTATATTTTATATGTAGTTGTATAAGTGACTTAAGGCTGATGAGAGACCTTTTGAAGATGTTTTGCTCACTCAAATTGGTTTCTTCTTTTCGTGTGATCTAACAACTTGTTGTATCTGAAGTTGATTTCTCTTAATTATCCAAAATGAAGGACTCTCTTTGCCAGCAGTTGTAATTTCAGGTGTCGTTTCTAGATGTACTTGCAACTTTGTGTTGGCAAAACTTTGATTAGGTGAGTGTACGAGGGAAGGCCAGGGAAAGTGTAAAAGTGTATAGATTAATGGTGCAAATGAGAAATAGTAGAGATGAGTGTTTGACTTGGTAGATATGATCTGTGGGTGGTTAGAGTACACAAGTATTGGGAGGAGGAATAGGCTTTTTTTTAGATTAGTGAATAGATGGATTTATAAGGAGATGCATTTGGTGTCTAACTGGATGAGTAGTGGCTACATTCATGATGGGTAGAAGGATAGGTGGTTGAATAGGTTCAAGAACGTATGGATGGACGTATATATACTGATCTTAGTTAAAAAGATATTGTTTTCATTTGTTTGGTCTTTATGATATTTTAATTCCAGGCTTTAGTCTTGGCAAAGGTTGAAGTAGTAGGAAATGTTGCCAATGTGGTCTTGCGTACTGGGAGTACTACACGGTTCGAGTTAGTACTTGCTATGTAGCAGGATGGGCAAGGACAACGCTATTGCCCGGACAAACCAAGTTGGAGAAATACTGTGTGGAAGTCCGATCGTTCCTTTAAAAAGAAGTTAACAAGGACTCTGTGCGTTGGTGTCTGGTGTTTGGAGGAACTATCAGACGTGACTGTTACACACACATACAAACACACCACACACACACACACACACACACACACACACATATATAATTGCACTGAGGAATTCTAATGACATAAACCACTGAAGGAAACCCGATAAGTCAACATAGGATCATTATCTCACATATTAGTCATTATGTATATTTTGAACATAACATGTTTATTTTAAGGCAGTTACCTGGGCAAAAAACTTTTCAAAGAATAACTAACCACTAGCACTATTAAACTATTCTCCATAGTTCTCTGTGAAATTGGATTTTCAACCACTGCATATCGTGCAATAAAAGCACCCAAACATGAGCTTTGTCTGTTCGTGAAATTGTGGTCCTCCATGCCATATAATCCTAGTAGCCGTGACGAGTAAAGCTCTACTGAGTGTTTTGCGGTTTGTCATTATGATGATGAATTCCATGTTGGTCAGGGAACTGTGCAATATTTCTCATAGTTCACTGTTCCCAGTGAGATAATGTGTTTCTATACCACTGCATTTTGTGCAGTAAAGGAACCCAAACATGTAAGGCTTGTTTTTTTTTCTCAGCTCCCGCTTGACAAATTACCCCAAAACTTTCCAGACAGCTGCTAAAGTGATTGGCGCCGTTTGACAAATCTTCACAGAATTTTCAAAACTAGTACTCCAAAGTTATTAGCAAGACAAAAAACTCATTGTCTATGGAAACTAGATCCTAACCATAACTACCTACTGGTGACTGCCAGTAAGCAAAATATAAATAGGCTTCAGTAGTAGAATAAGTAGGTGTAAATATTGAGTGGTTGGGGTTGGACTAGGCCAGATGAAGCAAACCTTTCCGGTGTTGTGGTCCTTGGAATGCAGAGCATTCAAAGGACCTCAGGGACTGCTATACCAGAAATGTTTGTCTCGTCTTAAAAGGTCACTTATCAATTCCTCAAACCTAGATCTTGACTAGAGAATAAGAATTGAGACCAAATAAAACCAACCTCCAAACCAACATCATCTTGATCCACACCTTGAAAAAGACTGTGTGCCATTAGGGGCAAAACACAAAAAAGGGAAACTAAAAGAAACATCCTTCTTCCTCAAACATGGTTTCGGTGTTCTTATATGAATTTAGACAGCCAGCATAAATTGTATGTATTTATTGAATGCGAGCATTTTCAATAGCACTGTAAGCAATATCTACCTCTTTTGTGGTCAAGGGGGTACCTACCCACACTATGGAAATGGAGTAGAGTAACCTTTATAACCAGGGTAATACATAACAAGGTACCCAGGTGATTGATGCAGCAGGGATTGGTAAACCTAACATAAAGCATACTGTGCATTGTATAGTGGGCGGACATAAGGACTATATTTGCTGACAAAAAAGTGCAATTGGTCATTTAATTTTCTCTTAAACTTCCGAGCCATGAGATTTTTAGGGATAAAAGATGACATTCCTCTTTTTTTCCCAATAAACATAACCACAGCCACATTTTAAATGAAGTTTCTTGTGTCTCGTAGACAACTGAGTACTTGCATGTTAGGGTGATGTGTTTAGACCGCCAGTTTCTCATAGCCTAGATTGGAGCTCTCAGCTGTGTGGCCCCTGTAAAGAAACACAAACCTAACGCCTTTTCAGAGCTGCAGTGTCGAGAAGAGGCAGATTGTCTTGGGGGGCCCAGCAGAAGGTGCTCACCGCAGCACAACCAATTATCATTAAAAAGAAAGGGACTTGTGTCCTCACTCCATGTTCAATGGTGAAAGCCACCCTTCTGAAAAGGCAGCCAAGTCATTAACATTCTTTACTTGCTAATTACTGACCTCTGGTCAGATGATGCCTGCCACTTTCCTTGGTTGGTACCAAGGTGACAGACATTACGAAGGTTTTTTTTTTTTTTACCCTTCTTTGTGCTTAAGAGGGATCAGAGCTTTGCATTCCCGGGAGACACAGATGCGAATATAATTAAGGCCTGGTGTTGCGCCTTCGCCGTTTTCAGCGTTCACACAACCTATAATCTCTTCTGGATTATTGGAATACATGAGATGAGTCTCAAGGGTAGGCAGGGATTCAGTATGTTCCAGTCTCAAGAAATGCTTTGCACCCGGCCTAGGCAGAACGGGAAAGCTTTGAGAAAGGTTCAACACCGCAACAAGTGAGTTGATTTGAGGTGGCACATGTACTGAGAGGGCAGAAACGGGTGTGCATGAATAGCTGCCCTCAGTCCGCACAGCTTCTAGATGTCTAGGAACTCAAAACCAAAATCTTCTTGGTATTTTGCAAGCAAGCACACTTTTATCAATGAAACAGGCCTACTCATTGAATTTACACTTGGGTGTAAATTATAGTTTAGCAGTATCCAATGGTACCACCTGCAACATGATTTTGAGAAGGCACTTTTGTATGTGTGTTTTTATATTTCTTTCCCCTTTTTTATGGCAGGAGGCCGCCGACACCAGAGTTGTGCTGTATTTACCGCATAATTATTCCCACATATTTTTCCATGACACGTTTCGGCTGTTATAACAGCCTTGTTCACAACTAGGCTGTTTAAACAACCGAAATGCATCAGGGCAGCACATGTGTGAATAATAAAGCACAGAATTGAAATACACAGCAATGGGCTTTGTGAACAAAAGTTGGAATATACATACTAGTGAAATTCCACGGGTAATGAAAAATACCAACTTACCTACACACAGTGTTCAGCACAACTAGACTTACCGAATGAACTCCATGGTGCAACCCTAATGAACTGGAATTTGTGACTGGCTGTTCATTAGAGGACAGAAACCGCATATGAAACAACTGGATCCCTGAGAAACCACTGCAACTTGTCAACTTGAATATCCACTAGAATAGAAAGAAAGGCCAGTAATAAAATATTTACCTTGTTTTGTATACTCCGATGAAATGCTGGATCTGGCCAACGCTTCACATCAAAAGATCTTCAGAGCGGAGCTGAAAGATACAAACCTGTTTTTCACCTTGGTTGTTAGATTTCAACTGCCTCCACCCTGCTGTGATTGAGTGCACCTCCAGCCGGAAAGAGCCAGAACTCTGCTCCGCACCTTTTTACTTTTGGCCAGAGGTAGTCTGACCTATCAGCACAAACAGCTGGTAGCAAGCACATTACCCCTACATTGATATAGCATACAACCCGCTCACCATTCCCTGCCAGGAGTTCAGTATCTTTCTGGGGTCATCAAAACACATATGAATCTGGCTTCTGCAGTTTTATTGTTGCTGCTCGCTGAAATCACGTTTGACGGATGTGCTTTTCAGGATATTTGTCTAGAAATATCAAATGTTCGTTTTCCCCCAGTGAAATGGTCTACCCTTTCAAGCAAAGACTTCTGCTTCCGTTAAGGAATGAGTGCCTTGTAATCAAACGTGACTCATTCAAAGTGTTGGAAGCAAATATTTTAGGGAGCAGGCCCTCAAGGCTGTGCCTGTGCTAAGATGTCTTTTTCCCAATCTTTCCCGATATGCATATCGACCGTAGTCGTGCCCTTTGTGATTATGGACTCTCTCTGTGAAATAACTGCCCCCACCCAGTTCTGTATTTACGGAAACAGACCCCCCCGAAGCAGCTGCATAAGACTCCTTTGTCGGCCATGCTTGCACATACGTGCGGCTCCGGGATCTACAGATTTCCGTGCTCGTGCAGAAGGCATATACACTTATGGCAGAGTGCTGTGCGTGAATGTCACAACCCGCCCGTGTTGTGAGCCTCTTTCACAGGCAAAGCTCACTACTGTTGTGTTCATTTTGTTGAACATGAATGGCTCATGGTGCAGCAAACCTTGAGCGGGTTGTGGCATTTGTGGTGCCTTCTGGTACATCAGCATGCAATCTGCAATCCCTTTTTATTAGGTGTCGCCTAGCGTTGCAGCGCATGTGCTGCTCGCTTGCGAGATCTATTGTCGTCGCTTTTCTTTTGGAAGCGGGGTGGAAACTCCGCCTCTGCTTTTAATTGGCATGCGACACAAACGCTCGCTTTTCATTGAAAGGGAGGCATGTTTGTTCCCTCCCTGTCTCCTGTTTGCCACGCCTGCCCGGACTGGAGATTGTGCACGCGCACGGCATCTCTTTTGCTCGCGGGTTTGGTTAATTAGGTGTCATGTTTATCGCTTTCAGTTTCAAAACTCGAGGGGCTTGTGTTGCTTGTTGGTTTATTGAAACTCCCTCAGCCTTTCCTCGCTAGATGGCGCTCCACTCCATTATTCCCTGTCTGATCGCAAGTAATAGTTGTTAAGCGGTCACTAGGCAACGAGTCGGTGAGAGTGAGTGTCTGGCAGCGGCGACGGTGCCGGTTGGGGACCTGCCGAGCGGTAACCGTGGACGAGGGAGATCACTCGTGAGAGAAACATCCGGACCTGCCGCTGCTGCACTGGTAAATACCTAAAAGGATTCCTTGGCGGATAGGGTGCGGGTGCTAAGCGGTACTAAATCAAGAAGTGAGGCGTTCTCTGGTCTTATTTACAAGCTAAACACGCACCATGTTTTACTGAGTCCACCTCGTTTCCTTAACTTCCTAAACAACAGGCCGATGGGTCGTAGAGAGCTCAGCGTCATTACACACAGGTTCCAAGTGATCTCACCTGCAGCTTGTTAGCTGTGACGACACTTTACATGCAAAGACGTTAAGGCTCACAATTATCATAACAAATCTAAAATTACAAACCTCGGAGGACGAAGTATTATTGTGTTAGACGTCGTGTTCCAGTTTTCCAACTTAGAAGTGCTGAAATCATAATTTTAAATGATAAAATGTAACCCTATAGTCGTGAACTGTAGGGTATCTAAAATACCAATGAGACTATCATCAAATAGAGAGGGCAGGTCCTAGAATTTTTGGGGCCCCAGGTGTACAAGTGTCCAGATGTAAACAATTCTAGAATACTATGAGTAAGGGGCAAAGTGAAGATAAACAAAGGACAAACAAAGTCCAATCATACCGCGCGAAAGTGAAGTGTGAGGCACCTCTCATTTGCATGTGACATCATAAAGTGTATTTACAGAAAGTGACGTCCCAGTGCTCTTAATCCTCTTTGACATCACTTAAGTGACCTAGTGTGGATGTCTGTATCAGGAATGAAAAGATAAATGCCAAAAAGTAGTCAATCTACCTATTTTAAAGCTGTATTAAGTGGATTACAGTAGTCGCATTGAACGGAAAAACTAGGCACAAGTCTCACGAAGATTAATTTCCTTACACAATGTTAACTGATTGCTTCTAGATTAGGGCATAGTAAAAATTCTAGAGCTTTGCAAAAAATTAATTGGTTGGAATCATCATGGTAAAACGAGCATTTGCAGTGCAATAGGTCTCGCATTTGCTAGAGTTTAAGCTATTGGCATTATAAATGACAATGCCTTTTATTTATCTGTTTTGAAAACCAACACATAAATAAAAGGCATTCTCATTTACAATGCCAGTAGCTCAAACTCTCGCAAATGCGAGACCTATTGCATTGCAAATGCTTGTTTAATTTATTTTCATGTTTAAATATATTTTATTGAGATTTTCTAGTACAGTAACATTGAATTAAAGTTTTAAATGCTGCATATCACAGTGGTCGGTCAGCATGACCTAGTGCTGCAATTTTTTGATCATGCAGCTTCGTCACTTCACAAGCATTCACTACTTCGTGTGTAGTGCAGTCCTTGTTTCACGATACATTCTGTGTGAGGAGTGTTGCACATTCTGGTGACAGAGTGAAGCACTTCACACCCTAAGCCCTTCAACTGAAGGATAACTTCTGAGTGAAGGATAACCCGTTTCTGCTGTGGGTAGGCCTGTCTCTCACACGCACACACGTGCATGCTCTGCCGCCATTTTGCCGATCAGGAGACCCACACAGGGACCGGGGCATGCTCATATCTGCGGATCTTCTATTGGACTGTCAACACGAGTCTTCCTGGCACTTTCTGACCTATGACCCCCAGTTGTGCCTGAAAGGAATGGGAAAGCCCTCTTTGGAAGATATGGATTGGTGGCAGATTTATCAGCTGTGAACATAAGTTCCAATGGCTGATGTCCAAAGGGTTTTAGCTTATATAAACACTCTTATTCCAATACTGAACTGTCTTCACAAAAAAGGGCGAGCCTCGCCAAATCACACTAACTGCCAGTTGATACAGCCCAGTTATGTTATCAAAAATACAATCATTAAAATTATTGAAAGAAAATAACTCTGTGATCCTGTGCCTCCGTTCCTCTATCTGACTCATTTAAAATCAATTAGAAAAGGGTAACCCCACAGCTGTAAGCACAATATAAAAAGCTTATTATTTATATTCGCAGAGCTTGCTGAGGAGTGCTCTGAGTCCAGCTCTGCATCCAGTTTCTTATCTTGATCACAAACGGTTGATGGTGAACGTTCTTCATTTATTGATCAGCTTTTCGGGCTGGCTAATTGGGTCAGTATGGTTTAGGAGCTCACAGTATTTTCTAAAGTGATACCTTCTGCTTTCCAGTTTGTACCCTTTCATAGTACGTGGTAAATATGCCAAAGCAAATACAGGAGCAGGGCTGAAGAAGTTTAGTTTTCACATTGCTTCTTTGACTGCCTCTTTTTATGCGAAGGGTGTGAAAAAGAGTCTTCACAAGTTCGTCTATTAGTGCAGTGGGGAGAGGTGGAGAGTGGGATATTTTTTTTTTTCGAAGGCATAGAAAGCTTAAACTCTTCAAGTGCAGCTAATGGCTGCTTATCCTTTGCTCTCGATTCAGTGGAATTCATTATGACATATCACATGAAATTTCACAAAGCATGGTGGTGTCCAAATCCTTGCTGGAATCTATAATATTGTAAGCATGGGTACATTAAGTGACCCTGAAAAGAGAAGAAAAATGTGAGGATTATCTCTTCCCAGACCGCTGTCTTTACTCACATGCTTTCTGGACGCACACCCTCACTGGGTTTGTGAATGTGACTGTGTGTGCTAGTCTTTGCAGAAAGCCAAGAATGACAGAAAACGAACAAATCCAAGTCATGCATAGTTGTCAAACCTTTGTGCAGTGCTAATCGCGTGTTGTGGTGTTCTCACGCCCAGAACATTTTTATCTGAGCGTGGATCTGATATTTCCTACTCGGGTGCAAAGCCAAGGCAACGTAACTGCTGCAAGAAAGAGTTCAGTGTTCTTCTCAAACCATGGCCTTTGTAATGCTAAAGCCGCCTCCGGCTAGGCTTTCTAGTCCTCAGTCCATGTTATGACCACCTTGGGTCTCTGTTCTCTGTAAGTGCAGCAATAACTTGGTCTGTTCCTCAACCCCCTTGTTGTATGCTTTAGCATTTCTAAGCTCGCTGAAGTCTCGCTTCTCCATCCTTAAACCTCACCTGTGGGTTTGTCACAAGACCCTATTTCTCACCCTCTGCCCTACCCCTAACACCTTGTGCCATAGATCCCTGTTCTTGCAGCTTGCGCCCTGCTTGTAAGGTTTCGTTTTGTGGACTGTCATGGCCTTCCTCCACCCCTATGCAAATGTTTCTGCCCCACATCAATTGTTTCTTTGTGATTGAGAATTCAGAGGTAGACTTTATGGCTAAAAGCTGATGATGGCGATTGAGCAGTAAATCACGGAACCCCAACGGAGCATTCGTGCTAAATGTGGCTAGTACGTGCATTGCCTATGCCTTTCAGATCAGAATGTGGTAGACATGATTTTAATTATTTGTGTTGCTCCTGTGTTCGTTGTATTATTAACGGGTCTGTACTTCTGGTCCCCTTAGCTAAGACACCAGCAGTGGAGTTTGGTGATGGAGAGTGTAGTCCCATCAGATCGGGGAAATTACACGTGTGTGGTGGCAAATAAGTACGGCACCATCCGACACACATACACGCTTGATGTCCTTGGTAAGTTTTTATTAATTTGTTTGTTTATTGTTTGCTTTTTCAAAATAATTAACTTGTAGAACTCCTGAGAGCACAGCTATACTTGTAATTTGTATTGTGCCGAAGCCCCAGGGCATGGAAACCTGTTCACTGGTTAACCACAAGAGTGACAGATTTGATGGGGCATGTGTGCGTCAAGTGTCCAGAAGTTGTGCGCTCCTAAGTTTAGACAAAAAAAGCATCAGTACCATGTGTTTGTGCTTTGTATGCTGTAGTGACCTTGGGTCACAGAATTTGAAATAGCTGTCTGATGACTGTCAAAGCAACTCGAAGACCGTGCCCAATTATTGTGTTTTAGAACGGTCTCCACACCGGCCCATCCTCCAAGCGGGATTGCCTTCCAACAAGACTGTGGTGGTAGGGAGCGATGTGGAGTTCCATTGCAAGGTATACAGCGATGCCCAGCCGCATATCCAGTGGCTGAAACACGTGGAAGTTAATGGCAGCAAGTTTGGACCTGATGGGAACCCATATGTCACTGTGCTTAAGGTCAGTCCATCTACTCTGATGTCTTTGGTTAGTTTGGGAGTTTCGGGATGGGGGGTGGAATGTAAACCATAGAGAAGATAATTGGCCCTGGCAAAAAAACTCTTTAAGTCAAGACGCTGAAAGCGACACTGCTGCACTCCCCTTCATCCACCATGATGTGTTTAAATGTAACTGAAGAAGAATGCAATATGCATTAAAAAAGAGTTGGAAAAAAATACTAGCCCCTGTGTGAGCATCCCTCTCACACAAAACAGTCCACCCCCAGCCTCCCACACACTCCTTCCAAGCAGACTGCAGTGAGACTGTTACTTGCATATACAGTATGACCTATTACTGCACTGAACACCCTCTCACCCTCCCTTTTAGTGTTGGCTTGTTTGTTTTAGCAATTGTCAGTCACTGAAAAGTTGTGCTAATATACGAAGGTGTGAAGTTACTAGAGTAATCGCTGTACGCCCAGAGAGAGTGGCTCTCCCCATAGAATTACAACTGTAGCACAGAAGTGTGCCTCGCGCAAGTGTGGTTCTGAGAGAGTCTATTTGGGGGACTCCAGAAGTATACCAGAGAGAATAACAGAGGAGTATGGTTTTGTAGCACATTTAAGTAAAGCTTGAGGCCTACGTGTGTAAGAACGCGCTAGAACGAATTGTTTTACACCAGGCGAGGTTTGCACTCTAAATTGAATTGTTAGTGGCGTAATACCCCCAGGGCTTCTATGGAGGCTCAGGATGACCGCCCAGCACACCCCTTGCCTGGCCTGCTTGTCCAGGAGCAGAACGCTGAATCCCATCCTCCTGTAGGAAACGAAAGTCCACCGCAATCTCTGGTGTTCCCTGCTTCTGCCTTGTCTCCAGTCACAGTTGACAGATAAGATATTCCCCGAGTTGGCGTTAAAAACTGCACAGCCTTTCCATCTCTCCGGCCCTGTAGTTAATGGCAGAACTTGATGACGCAGGTGCTGCTGGTGGGACATAGACCAATGTGTGGGATCAACCCGAGTTGGGTCGAATCTGTGTGTTGAATGCAAGGAGTGGGGAGCGGTGCAAGTGTTATTTGGCTGTACTGAAGTTCAGGTTTCTGTCCCGCAGACCTCAATCAGTAAAAACGCTGAAGCCGATGTTAAGCTAACACTGTTAAATGTGACCGAGAAAGACGAAGGCGAATATCTGTGTAGAGCCAAAAATTTCGTAGGCACAGCTGAGAACCCCTATTGGCTCAACATTTACAAACCAACAGCAGGTAAAGCGCACTTGCAAGGGCTGTCCACCTGTCGAGCCCCCCACCTCTCGGAGGACCTGTCCTGCTGTCCCTGGGTGCTTCTCCTCTCTGTGCTTTGCAATGGAAGACATCCCCCAATGGTATGACTGTGACAAGGTCTCCTCTGCTTCTCTCTTCTCTTTCTATCCTGCTACGCTGTGACGTCATCGGGCCTGCAAACACACTCCAAGTTCCTTTAATATGCTAGGCTTTCAATTAAACTTCAGATGGATTTTTAAATAAGCTTTTTATTTGACATAAATGGTGCAACATTCAGCGCCCAGAACACTAATTTGCATCCTGTTTTACACATATTTGATCACATTTTTCAGCAGTGCTACTTTCTTCACAAACAGTTATAAAATTGCATTGTTGCCATGGAAGTAATGCACAAATCTACATTAGAAGCAGCTGGCAGTAAGACCCGCCCTTTAAAAAATGAACAAGTCGGTGGCACAGCTGATGACATCTCAGTTTATCTGGGGATGGAGAAAACATTGTAATCTCAAGGCGACTGCACTTTCTTGGATTACGGACTAAATCGATTATTGGCGGTGGTTGTATTTCTAATCTTAAAAAAAGTAAACTTCAATTTATTAAATTAAATCAGGAGTTAGGGACCACCATTTTCAGAAGACACTGCTAAAAAAATCGATTTGCTGTGCCATCCCTGTAGTTGGTAACTAGCACAGCTTGTGCAAATACCAATTTTATTTTTGGTTCATATAACCCCTTTTAGCTTTCTGCTCTTTCTCATTTTAATTGCACTTTAGCCTTCATTTCCAGAATTTTCTCTCCACATGGCCTCTACCTGCCGTTCCGTCATAGCATTGTGGGAGTGTCTTCCATTGCGCCTCTTCCATGTGCATGCTTCCCTAGTGGGACAGAGTAAAAGGTCTGGTGAAGGGTACTTTAGCTTGTTTTCCTTTGCAGGTTGCAGAAATATCTACATAAAAAATTCACTGTGGCTGGGGCCACAGTCGCTCTTGATTTGCTAATGTGCCTTTGGTGTCTTTGCTGGGAATCTTGCTTGTTCTCGTTCCGCCTTTCTGTATGTGTGTTTGTTTTTCTTTTCTAGACGGCAGGTGTTAATACCTCGGATAAGGAGCTAGAAATTCTGTTCTTGCGAAATGTAACTTTTGAGGATGCGGGGGAGTATACTTGTCTCGCTGGGAACTCTATTGGCTATTCCCATCATTCTGCTTGGCTCACGGTGCTGCCACCAGGTATTTCTTTGATACGGGCACCTTTGCTTTTATCGCCCTTCAGGGGTGCTTCGAAATGGAATTCAGAAATGCCACGCTGACGGTTTTGTGTGCCCTGCTTGCCTCGGGCCAATCTACCCTGGAAGTCATTTTCAGGCGTGTATGCTGCCGATTAGTTGCAACACAAGCTGTGTGAGAAGCCGCTAGTTTCCAACAAAGTTACTCTAGCATGGGAATAATTGGAGCCCTGCCCAGCTCCATGTCCTCTTTTTATTAAGATCTTAAGTAGAGGCTGACTCGGCTGCATGCAGTTGGAACTTCTGGCACAGTAGGACATACATTTACGCAACAGAAGCTCATCCGACTGAACTGTTGTGCCACCATAATGATGCCTGCAAGCTGTCATCTCAACAGCAGAGGGGTGATGGGAACGTAATTGGAGAATCACAATTTCAGGCAACTTCCACGTGTGCCTGCTTATACTTGTTGATTGCCCTTTTATAAGGGCCATCCTACCAGTCTGGCTTAGTGGTAATTGACCTGGGTACCACCAACCTGACACCACAACTAGCTTGTGGCTTACTGTGACCCAGCCTTTTCAAGCTGGGTCGTCGCTCTGTACCTCTTTTTCCCCAATGTCCAGTCCATCTCTGCCCAACAGTTGCACAGCTCTCTCATGACTGGGAGTCCATCTTCATTCTTTTTTCTTTAATTCGCCATTGAGTCCATAGTCCAGTGCCATGAGTTCTCCGACAGCCTGAAGTCTTCACTATCGTGTCAGAAATGGAAGGCTCTAAATTAAAAATTCTAAAAACATGTTAAATAAACCATCACTGGCTGGCATTTCTGAATTCATGTTTTATTTTTTAGAAATACATTTATTGTTGTTTGATTCCTATTTTAAATGTTTATTTTAGTCCGGGATTGTTTCCAGTCACTTGTACACAAACCTTATTTGTATGTGTGTGGTGTGCTCAACTGTGTGTTTATAAGTAGAGCAACAGTGCTGGAGTGCTGCCTAAAATAATAACGTTTAATTGTTCCCGTCCCAGGTGGCCTTTTTTACACGACTGGCTGCTTCTTGATTGCTTAGGACTGCGAACACTAATCTTTTGTAGCTCTAACCTTCGAAACAACAAAAAAAGCAGTCGTCATTTGAATTCATTCTTTTTATAAAAGCCTTGCCGTTTAGTAAATCAAGGTGACGGATTTGACAACAGCTTAGCAACCTTTTTCGTTTGGCTGCACTAATATTTTGGTGTCGCGGTCTAATATCAAAATGCTGTTGTGACATTTCATTGATATACGTTGCCACTGTAATCATTTTCACAAATGGATTTCTTTTGATTTCTCCTTTATTGTCATCAAGGATGAAATCATGGAATCCAGCAGCAAAATCTCTTCCATTGTGCTATTGTATGGAACATATTTATATATGTGTGTATGACGCTGGAGTACCATGTCGGGTGCTAGCTTTTCCTGGTCTACATGTGAGTGTGTCTGACCTGTCCGGAACCCTCTGCATGCCGTTATGAATGGCTGACACGTGTAGAATGCGTTCTTCTGTTGCCAGTATATGGCGAGATCTCAGAACAGCCCTCAATAAATCTCACTTTTTTTTAGCCTATTAACGTTATTAGACGGAGTGTCTAATGATGCTGACAAAAAACCAAAAATCCCTTCTGGCTTAGACACTGTTTTATGTTTCATTGTTGTGCTGATAATGTTAGGAAAGAAGCTTATTATTTTTTCAATGACTTTAATCTACAGCAGAGCCAGTCCCAGATGTCGATGCCTCTGTCGGCATTCTTTTCGCTGCAGGTTGTGTCGCCGCAGTTTGCGTTGCCGTTGTTATACTGGTAGTGATCATAATCTTTACGTACAAGATGAAGATGCCCTCCAAGACCATGAACACCGCCACTGTGCAGAAAGTCTCCAAGTTCCCCCTCAAGAGACAGGTAACAGAAAGTAGATACAAGGTTCCTACCCTCTGCCTGTCTTCTCCCTTTCTGTGGCCGTTGTCCGATCTTTTCTCTGTTAACTCCGTGATTAAGCCAGATCCTTTGAATAGTAATGCAACACACTAGCTCAGGAAATGGAGAATTACACATGAACACGTTTAGGCATAGAGCAAGTTCTGTAGTGAAGTGCATTTTTGCAATTGTCATTATTTTCTTCTAGGTTCTATTTTAATGCCTCAGCTACATTATGCTTAAATTGTGAAGACATCCTACTTAATTCACCTCCTACATGGCAAAACACATTTGTGATTGTTCATCAGTTTTTTGCAGGAGCAAGTCTCTTGACTAGACTTTGGAATCAGACATTCACTATTCAAAGATTTTTCTTGCCACCATTGAAGCCAAGAAAGTGGCTGTTGCCTGTAAAGACGTGCAGCTGGTTTCTTCTGCCATAATTATATGGATCTCTTGATAAAGGACTGCTGCAGAGTAGCGGTGGAACTGGTGGAGTTACATAAAAACTCAGCGAGATTCAGCGAAATGTGGCACGTCGCGCTGCTCGCACTCATTTTTAATGCTGGGAGCTTGTTCTGCGCTGTAAAATCTGCACGCCAGAGGGCACTGCTTCTTTCTGCCCCTCAAGTGGATTTTCTCCTCGAATGGTAGCTTTCTCAGCACCAATGGTAATGACCTGCTGCAACCGCCCACATTGAGAACTCTCTCCGTGAGATGTTCTAGCGCTCGATGCTCACCAACTTAACATTGGCGAGCCGCGCACTACAAAAACCCTCCTCCATGCAGTAGTTGGCAGAGCTTTCCTGGAACTTCGCGCTCCAAGTGGAGCAGAGAATGGGAAAAACTCTGCGAACTCTGTTGGCAGAGCGGAGTTTATCGTCCACCCCTACTGCAGAGTTGGTATCTAGAGTAGATAGTTTGTTTCAAAATGTATTTCTCTAAATTATAGGTCAGGTACATACGTTATTCTTTCAAACACAATTTGTCTTTCAGTTTTTTTTTTTTCAGTTTTTTTTTGGAACTCAGTCACTTATAGTCTTGCATTGATAACCCGGGGTGAGGGTTTAACAACGGCGTCTCACTTGGCGTCGATGCGACTTACAGAGTTGCTGAATGACTCTAAAATAGTTAAAAGTTAGCAACAGTAGTTACATGTGTGCAGTGTGAGACCAAACCAGGGCACAAACTTATCTGCAGGCCCTTAATGCAGCCCCCCCACTGGTTGGAAAGTTTGCGTGTTAGATAGAGGAGTAATTGTTTAAGAGAGCGGCATACATGTGCTTTGTTTACTTGTATTCTTTAATAGAACTTATGTTCCTCTATTGTTGGCCCTGCCCGTCTGTGTAGCACATAAAGTGGAATGGATCTTTAGTAGTTGTGCACTGATTTACAGTTTTAGTCTACATCGTGCCACTCAGAGCTGTTTGGATCATTGAGCTGGAATAAATCTGTCTCGGAGAGCTGCAAAACTCTTTTAACAATCTAAATTGTGCCCATCATTTGGCACCCAGAAATTCTATTCAGTGGCGTTGTATGATGGCTTTTGTGACCTCACTTGTCCCTTGAACTGGACCAGCAAGAAACATCCTTGTAAATCCTTTGTAAAGGTGGCAAATATACAATGCCACGCTGACATTTATTTTTATGTTGATTCTGTGAATGTTATAGCAAACATAATTATATATTTCTTAGACCAAGAATATATTTGTGGTGTCTAGAAATGTTTGTCTTGGCCCATACTACTCTTTAATGCCCATCTTCTCCATTCACACACTCAACTTAGTCTTTTTATATTATCTTATTCCTTCAATCTAACCATAAAACATCCATGCCAGTGGTGCACTCCTCTGAGAGAGATGTCCATGAGAGTTAACCGTCCCTTAAATCTGTTTCCTGTTGCTGCTAGGCCCACTTCATTTATGTCCCAACACAACAAAAGCTTGGGAGTAGAACATCTTGAGATGCTGTCAGACTGGGAGATGCAGCAAGTAAATGAGTAGTTCATAGCCCTTTTAGACGCTTCTCCTGTGCCTCCAGGTCTCCCTTGATTCGGGATCCAACTCCGCTTTCCCTGCAGAGTAGAAGGTCTTTGCCATGCTTATTGAATACAGCCCTAGGCATGTAAACTGGCTTTTTTGGATAACTTCTCTGGGGTGGTTTTCTATGACAGTTTTTAGGCCAGGTGATGGCCAAGAAAGTTTGATATTTAGTAAAATCACACATATGTTAGACTTAATGATAATGGCTTTCCGTCAGCCCCTTTCTTTTATCGGTATGTCTTTCTGTCATTTCTCATTTATCTTCTACTCTCTACAGCATAGGGCAGTGGGTTAGCCCACTTCAACCATTGGCTAATTTCACTGTAAGTGGTGGCAATCTGCTCTTTCACTAGAAACACATCCACATTGGTTCCCTTCAGTGCCAGGGTCTACTGTGTGTGCTTTTTGAGACAAAAAGATATTGTTGCTTTTAACCAATTTTTTTTATTTTGGTGAGGGCCCGACGGCTTCTCCACCTATAATTTACCAAATAAATTACAAAACAAAGCAAGCGTTGACAAAGGGAAAAGGTTGGTAGCCAACTCCAGAACTATTGACTTAACCAGTGTTCATTTTATTATGTACCTTGCTTTCAATAGTAGGCTATAACAGTTTGTGTTTGCTCAATTCAAGCAGGTTTCACTGGAGTCCAACTCTTCAATGAATTCCAACACCCCTCTGGTGCGGATCACCCGCCTGTCCTCGAGCGATGGGCCGATGTTGGCCAACGTGTCCGAGCTGGAGCTACCCGCTGATCCGAAGTGGGAATTGTCTCGTTCACGGTCAGTTACCTATGTTTTCTTGTTTGGAATTGTTAAACTGTTCTGTTTATTGTTCATGCTTTTACTGAAGGTAATATTAAGTAGAGAATGTGGTTGAGACATCTTTTGTATTTAGACTGATTGTTGACACTGCTTTTACCAAATAATGTGCAAGAATATTGTTTTAAAAGTCTTTGTGGACTGTTGATTTTGTCTCCTCTGCTTTGCTTGCTACTGGAATCCTGATCACTTCACACAGTCTTCCACCAGTCCTCAGTAATCGAAGAATTCTCCCACCGACAGCCATAGAGAACAGCATCCCCCCCCTCACAAGAACTCTTCGACACCCTCTTGGACTACTTCCCCACAGTAAGATCACCTACATCTACGACAATTTCAATCCCCAACCCTCAATCCCAACAACCTCAACTAACAAGCGAACAACAGCCAAACAATTACTTTCTGGTCACCGCCCTGACTACCTCAGCCATCATGTCTTCCATCCACTCCGAGGCACCCACTGACCTCTGCTCCCACCACCTCTACAACCCCGCAACAAACCCAGTCAGCACACAACTCAGCGCCATCTTCAACACCTCCATTTCTACAGCAACAGTCCCAAACAGATGAAAGCACACAGACGTCAGACCTCTCCTAAACAAAGCCTCCGCTGACCCCCAACGATCTGAAAAATCATCGTCCGATCTCTCTGCTCCGCTACCCGGCCAAAGTACTCACGAAAGCCAGCAGCTCACCAAAGTCCTAGAACAAAACCACCTACTGGACGCCTCGCAATCAGGATTCCGTGACAACCACAGAACTGAGACTGCACTGATTGCCGCCACAGATGACATCAGAACACTCCTTGACCATGAAGAAACTGAGCCTCCTCGACCTGTCTGCGGCGTTCAACACAGTCTCCCACAATACCCTCATCAACAGACTCTACAACATAAGAATACAGCAAGACGCCTTCAAGTGGATCGTCTCCTTCCTTGCACACAGAGCATCCGACTGCCTCCTTTCACCTCCACACCCAAAGACATCATATGCGGTGTACCACAAGGATCATCCCTCAGCCGCACCCTGTTCAGCATCTACATGACCCACCTCGCAGACGTCGCCAGATCCCACGGACTCAACATAATCTCCTATGCAGACAACACCCAACTGATCCTCTCGCTCACCGAGGACCCCTCCAACGCCAAAACCAACTTCTGCAATGCCATGACAAATGTAGCCAAATGGATGAGAGAAAACTACAGCCAACTCAACTCCGACAAACTGAAGTACTAATGTTCGGGAAGAACACCTCCGCATGGAACCACAGCTGGTGGCCTGCAGAACTCGGACCCACACAGACCGACCATGCACGCATCATCCTCGACAACCAACTGACCATGAAACGACAAGTCAACGCAGTCACCTTCTCCTGCTTCCACGCACTTCGCATGCTCTGCAGAACCTTCAGATGGATCCCAACCAATACCAGAAAGACCATCACTCAGGCCCTCGTGACCAGCGTCCTCAACTACGGCAACGTCCTCTACGGTTGCATCTCCACCCAGCTCCTCAGAAGACTCCAGACCATATAGACAGACTTATCCTGGACCTCCCAAAATGAACCCACATCACACCCCACCTGTGAGATCTCCACTGGCTTCCCATCAGAAGAGAGGCCAGTTCAAGATCCTCATGCACACCTACAAAGCCCTCCACGACCTAGGACCGTTCTTGCTCAACCATTGACTGAACTTCCACAAACCCACCAGACACCTGCGCTACTCTTCACTCGCCCACGCACACACACCCTGCATCCATCGCCACGGAGGCCGCTCCTTCTACATTGCTACCAAAACCTGGAACGACATTCCCCTCCATCGCCGTACAGCCCCGTCACTGGCAGACTTCAGAAAGAGACTCAAGACCTGTCTCTTCGACGGAGACATGGTGCCCAGATACACCTAGGAGTGACAGTGTTGCGCTTCACATATGCAGTTTGATTGATTGATTCCTCCTGGAGTATAATGTCAGATTAAGGGCCCTTAGAATAAATAACAGCCACCTGCTAGCTCAATAAACAGGCTCAGTTGCAGGCAGATTCTACAGCCCAGGAGAGTCCCTGTGTGTATGACCGATCAAGGAGGGCAGCCTAGATCAGGATCACTGGGCATGTGCAAGTAAACTAATGGAAGAGTCCTTATGGGGAGTAAAATTGCAGTATTACTTCTGCTGTCCCCACACACTCTTTCCCTCCAGGTTATGTATAACAGCCAGGGTTCACCTTCCAGATGGAAAGTATGCCTCTCAGTGAGTTCGTTAGGCCTTGGCTTGGCAGTCCATTTAAATCTAATACTGACAGACCTAATTATAATCATAGCTCTGTAGTATTTACTGTTAGATCTGGAAATAAGAGGTGTCTGTATTTTGATTAACCTCAAATGAGTAAACTTGTTAGGCACAGTTCTGTGACAGCTTAACTGTAGCTTGTGGGTGACACTCAAGGTGGCTAATAACCCAGCTGCCGTACTGACTTTTGATGAAAAGAACATTTTGCGTCAAGCATAATTTTATCAATACTTGAAACATTACCAGTTTTAATATTACTTTCATTCTTTAGTATATTTCTTAGTGTCTCTCAGGAAGTCACTTCAGCTTGGTACATTATTTCCATTTAGGCCATCCTGTTATTAGTTATGTGCAGCATGCAGCACAACCCTTTTAACTCTTGATTGCGCTGGTTGCGCACTCTTCATTTTACTGTAAAATGTGTGTCTTTAAAATTGGCCTAAGTGGGGCATTGCATTGTTTTGGGATATGCAAGATAGGGAGCTACTGTTGAAAGCAATAATCAACTGCTGCATTGATATCATCTAAATATTAATATCAAACTAGAATGTAATATCTGTTCTGCAAGCTTTTCGCCCCAAAATGTTTATTGTCCTCTTTTCTGCTTTTCTTTAGCTTGACTTTGGGCAAACCTCTTGGGGAAGGATGCTTTGGCCAGGTGGTGATGGCGGATGCGGTTGGCATTGAAAAGGAGAAGCCAAATAAGGCCTCCACAGTCGCTGTTAAGATGTTGAAAGGTGTGTGGCTGCCTCAGGGTATTTGGCAATAATGAAATATTGGAAGGGGCAGTCAGTCGGGCAGTTTACCTTGGGATATTTAAAGTTTCTTTGAGTTAAAAAATAAGGCCATCAGTACTCCCGGGTGTTGAGAAAATCCTAATAATTTGTGGTATTACCCCAAATCTGAGTTCAACACCTCAGAAGGGGGATAACACATTAAGGTGCAGGTATGTGCTGCACAAGTTTTGCCTTTTGAAAATCTGCTGTAGGTAAGGGGAATGCTAGGGAAGGGCCCTTTAGGATGCTGTACTTCTGCAGCATTGGGTCTTTCATAGATTAACATGCTTTAATCATTCCCCTTCGTCGGAGTGATAGTCTTTCTGCAACTAACACATCAGTACAAATCACTGTCTGTTCTACAAGTTCTAAACAGGGCCGTTTTATTACACATTCACCTCATTATAAATAGTCCAAGGTGAGAAGACCCACTCAAAGTGTACATGTATTGCTTATGTCCAAACCATAAGCCCAATGACTGTAAAATGTAAAGAAGGTTTTCAGCAAAAACTCTCAGTAATAGAGAAGAAAGTCTGTTAAGATGGCTCCATAAGATCAACGCTGTGTGACACCCCTATTCAGAGGATGAATCTAAGACCAGCTGCTTTAGATCCAAAGAGAAAAAAAGCATCAAAAAAGGAGTTTACGTCAATTCTAGATTTGACACCAAGGATAGCGCCATAAAAGCTTAACTTCTGTCAAGCCACATGGAAAGCGTAATAAAAAGGCACAGAAAAAGGCTGACCGCTCAACTTCTCTTGAGGAAACTCAAAAAAGACCTTCTCCGACGTCCATTCCTCCTCCTTCCAACCACCTACAAAAAAAAGCAGTCAGTTATGCCATTGACAGTCACTTTGTCTACTACACTGCCTCCAACTGCAGCCGACATCCCATTGTTGATGCTGCAAGCCAAGAGGAAAAAACACCTATTAGAACCACATCTGCAAAAAGGGAGATCACAGACGAGTCTGTTGACACCACTGTAGAAGGCTCATCCATTGACAAGCCCATCAACTGACAACTGAAGCTGTTGATGATAGACAAGTCCCACAAGCCTGGCTGATTTGTCAAACTCTAACCATTTGATGAGACCATTTGCAAGTGACCAACGACGAGGCCACCATTGACTGGTCCATCGATACCACCTTTGAGAAAAAGATATTCCCTAAAGTTTTTGACTAAGTGCCCCAGAAGTCAGTGCCCGAAGCACACCCCTCTTACAAAATCCAGTTCCTGCCATCATCTAAGCAGCTTCATAGTGAAGCTGAGGATTGATTCCGATCCGGATGTAGTTCAGGACAAATTAGAATCAAATGTCAGGACAAAGAAAGAGCAGATGTACTCTATAAAGAACCCTTACCTTCTAATTATCCAACACACATTTGGGAAGACCGAAAGAGAGAATCACATTATAGACATCATGACTCGTATGAACCTTTCTGTGATAATTATGAACGGTGTCTAATGATGAGAGTGCCAGTGGATTTGATTACAGACCTTCTCCATATGATGGCCGATTACTATACCAGATTTCCAACAGGGTCACAGCCACAGGTGGCTCCTTAACCACATCGGCCACGTCCTGACCCGAAGTCTCCAATACCTTTAGGATCAAGGGCTGTGCCTCCACAGGGAAAAGATATGTCATCACCATCATGCTCATCATTCCAACAATATTTGGATGTGCCTCAAACACCTGTTAGAGTGGATACGTCTGATAATAACCTGTACACTGATATGGAGGAGGATGAATTACCTAGCTCAAATAAATCAAATCAAGAGGGGATGTACCTTCTGCTGAAGGCGAATACCGCAATACCATTTGCGACTGGTACACCACGAGATGACATTAGCAAATTTCATACCCTGATGGAAAGAGCTGCACATAGATTTGATCTTCCTATGGCAGTCGGACAGAATGACTGCTTTTTATATGAATTTAAAGCAAAAACACAAGTAGGAGCTATTCTTCTGCTGGATCACATCTGAGAAGAGGTATTTAGGCTGATGCAGACCCCACAGTTGTGGCGATAGTTTCTAGACTCAACAAAAAATATATGGTTCCATACAATGCACCGGCTTGTCTTCTAGGACACCCAAAGCCAGACTCTGTCATATTGCAGGCTGCTCACTTGATAGGTTTTGTAGATTTTTCCAGAAACGTTGAGGTTGCTTTTCTAGAACCTCCCCCCAACGCTAAGCACTTGGTCATTGTGCAAACCCAAATCAGAAAAACTGTTGTACTGCAACCATTACACAATACACTGAGCAGTGTTCTAGGTAACAATCAATCACATGAGATGCAACAGGAACAATCAGGGAACCCCAATTCCTCTTTATTAAGAAATAACACTCAAAATCACTAGAACACAAAGAATGCATTTGAAATATTTATTTAAAAACTAAAATCATTGTCCAGTGTACACAATATGTATTGTAACCATAAGGAAGACAGATAGCATGGTTGCAGCAACAGTTACCAGAAGTGTGAATAATAAAAACCACTCCAACATGATTGCTGTTATTAATACATAAAAATCTTAACCTCTTTCTGCTACTTCTAACTGCTTTTATAATTCTAGAATTCTAGCAAAGCAGTAAATAAAACCTATTACCAGTATCAAAGATGGTACACACCTGCAAACATGTTTTAACAATCACATTTTGTGATCAAGGAAATAGGTCTGCTGTTCTCGTCTCACGAGGCCGGCTGCACTGATAAATCAGTGTACGAAGGCTAAGTGTTCCCATTTCGGAAATCTTCAATAAGAACCAGAGATAGGATTCTGTATTGCCTGTTCCTGTTTCACCGGATGTGAAATCCGCTCTCTCTCCTTCACTTTCTGTGCTAGACTTGTATGCCATATTCTCGTTGTTAAGAACTCTTGGTGAAAACAACTGACAGTAAGTGGCAAAGTGTTCTTTATATATCCACAAAAGAGAGATACGTAGTTGTCAATCTTCTAGAAAATCGTGGAAATGAATAACAAATGTTAGATTGCAATAAAAACATTTCAAATATATTGACATAGGCTTGATTATCACACTGCAGAACATAATATAAGCCAAATGTGCATCACATGAATTATGCATGTTAAGCCCACGATAAAAAATACACAAATATCCATAACACAAGGTCAGTCACAAAAATTGATTCCTTGTACTGCACAACACACAAGGGAAGAGCACAACATGGCTGTTTCAGTCAAAGCGCTCTCAACAATGGCAGCAATGTCCATTGGAGTTGCAAACGGGTGGGCCTCAGACGGCAAGGTTAGTTAAAAGCCACTTCATTTAGACCAGAAGTCCAAAATAAAATCATGGTCATGTTGTTTTGTGCAGAATTGCTATTTGGAACGCATGTTGACCGTGCACTCCAACATAATAAAGCCGATGCCGAAACGGCCAGATAATTGGGGGCACTGCATCCAATTCAGCCTCAATCCTTTACGTAAGAGGAAGACAATACCTATACTGTGGGCTAGACCAGCCATACCGATATCCATCATACCAATCTCAACAGTATCTGCAATGCTATACTTCTCATCAGTAACCACAAACACCATATACATAATCCCACACCTAGCCCAACAGAGTGTCACCAATGCGTAGAGGAGGTCAACAAAAGGGTCAGGACGCTAGGCGTCATTGACCACTCTAAGGCACTGTCTACCATCCTCCAATCACGCAAAACTTCAGGCCCTGCAGTGGACAGAATCTCTGCTCTACAAGTGGGCAAAACTAACCACAGACAAGTCGGCATTAAATGTCTGCTATTATGGCCTTATGCTAGAATTTATCCAGGGTCCACCAACAATACCTCCACCAGAGGCAAACTCAAACACTTAAGTTTGTTGAAAGCAGAGATTTGGATTTGCAGCAAACTACAAAATGGAGCCATTGAACTAGTCCTGAGATATCATCAAAACGTTAAGTTCTATTTAAGCTACTTTCTCATAAGAAAGAAGACATCAAAATAATGGAGGCCCATTCCAGATTTAAGACAGCTCTACCTGTTTGTAAGGAAACAATCGTTCAGAATAGTAACTTTTCAAGAGATTCTACAGTTACTCATGAAAAACTAATGCAGAGCATTGTTAGATCTCAAAGATTCTTATTTACAGATACCCCTCTAGAAAAAATACAGCAAATTTCTAAGATTGGAGGTAAAGTTCGCATCAGTTTTGTGTACTACTTTTTGCCCTTCGCTCTTCTCCCAGAATAATTACCAAATACCTGACCCCAAAAGTGGCCTGTCTACGACATTCAGGACACCAGGCCTGCCCATATCTATACAATTTGATGGTTAAAGGCATGTCATACCATCTAAAAGACGTTCTATTACTCCTTGCTTCAAACTATTCAAAACTTTATGACTCAAGCTAAACGAGGGCAAATCGTATTTATCAATATCCCAAAAACAATATTCTTAGGAGCATAGCTACAAGGAGAAGCAGTGTGTATCCAACAGTAGAGAGACAATATGCTCTCAATGCCTTGACAAGCCAAATATTGAAGAAATCCGAAGTCAAAATTTTTTTTTTTAAAGTACCTTCTAGGCATGATATCATCATGCATAGTCCTAATTCCTTTCTGCCGTCTTCTCATATAGCCCATTCAGGAAAAATTGGACAGCCAGTGGGCGCAGGTACCTGGATCCTTCGACAACACTATAATTCTGACAAACGCAATGAAAAATACAGTCCCGTGGTGGACATCACCAAGGAGTATGGGATCAGTGCTCATGTTTCTTTCACAGCAATTACTATGTCATCACAACAAATGCATCAGTGGATGCCCAATAGTCCTTTCTGCCACTCATAGACATTCCTTGGTGTTGATACAGACAGACAACACCATTACAGTGTTTAACGCCATTACAATATCTTATATATACCAACAGGAATGAACACACTTCCATGTTACTAGAGGCTTAGAAACTATGGCACTAGGCAATTCACCCCCGCAGAGCAACAGAAATTCTCCTGGAGATACAGAAGCACAAGACAAGCTATCTATACATAACCCTGGAGAATTATCACAAGTGAGAGTTAAAGGGACAACATCTTGAACAAAGTCTTCAACGTGTGGGGAAAATCAAATATAGATCTCTTCGGCATGCACTGCAACAGGAAATGCTTCTACGCAAGCAGTCATCTGCAACAAAATTTATGGGTAATACCCTTTTGCTATGATGGTGCAAAATGTTTGCCTAATCTTATTCAGCAGTTTTCCTGCCACCCAAAATAATTGCCAAAATGAAGAGAGAACCCCGCAGACTCATTGTCTGGCCAAGAAAGTACGTGTTTATGCACCTTCTATTTCTTGCAGAAGTACCAACCTTTTCTCTAGGCCCAAGTATAGACAGACATACTGCCGAGTTGGCGGTGTCAAGTACTCCATCACAACCCACAGTCTTGGAGACTGTGGGTGATAGCTTTACTTCTGAATTCCCTGAGTTTCAGCACTTAGATATCCTGGGGGACAGAAGCAATATCTTAGCATAGTCCAGAGCTTTATTGAGTAATAAAACCTATACCGCTGAATGGAAAAGGTTCTGTCTTTGGTGCTCTTCGAAAGGTTTGCACCCCTTTCAAGTGCACGCTCATTAGATCTTACCCGTTAGAACTGACTAATCCAGGACTGAAGCATGCTTCCATGAAAGCTCACCTGGTGGCAGTCTTGCATTATAAGTGCTCCCCAAACAAATCGAACAGGTATAGTGTTAATACTGCTTGCTATCCTGTTTCAGGCCTGTGAATCTATGAAAGATCCAGTGCTGGAGGAGACTTTTTTTGTCTATAACTGTAGTTTGGCAGCACTGGTATCTTTCATAGAGTAACCCTCCTCACCAGATAGAGGCACACCTCAAACATTTCTTTGTATTTATACTCCACTCTTGTGCTAAGAAATTTGGAGGTGTTAGGACAACTAGGAGGGGTGAGGCTAGGATCACTCTCACTGTATTGGCTAAAGTTTGGGCCTTGTACAACGAGATGATTGTGCTAATAAATGGACCGTGTTTAGGCCTAGTCAGGCAGGCAGTACCTTGTACTGCTATATTAAAGTGTCTGAGGGATTCTCACTTCGAGATCAGGGAATGATTCATACCTCTGAATCTGTGAAACATACCAACGCTGGAGAACTACAATTGCAGGTAAGTACCCTTTTTCTTATCACACATCTTGGAATCCTGGTTCGGGTGCAAACTCCTGTTTGTGCACAAATCCATATTCCAGTGGTAAGTGGAATGATAGTCTAAGAAACAACAACCTTGGGAGAGGATTTGGCGTAGCTGCTAGACCTGCCGACTTTGGAACTGGCGAACTAGGTTTGACTCTTGGCGTCGCCTCAACATCCTGTGATTCTGGGCAAATCACTTAACCTCCTAGTGCCTACAAAAATGAATGTGCCCTTGTGTAATGTAACTGGTGCTCATGCAAAGCGCTCCAATACCTTCGGGTCGAGTTCTCGCTATGTAAAACTGCAAACAAAAGCCTATTAGTACTTCCTGTGGGGCCAAATTTTTAGCACAGATGTAGTATTAGAACAACTTATAAAATAATGATGTTTAGAAGAGGCTCATCAGTAAAATACTTTGCATAAAAAGTGGTAAATGCACACAGTCGCCTCCCAGCGGAGTGGCGGCCGTGTTTCTGCAGTGGAATCACAGAGACCACTGCAAGTTCTGGAACAAGATTGTACACCATCTGCAGTTCTATGCGTTTGCCAGATTAGCCACTTTCTCCTCTCTCTAACGCTTCCATCTTTGTTTGCCTTGCAGATGATGCCACCGATAAAGACCTCTCCGACCTAGTCTCTGAAATGGAAATGATGAAGATGATTGGGAAGCACAAAAACATAATTAATCTCCTGGGAGCCTGCACGCAGGATGGTACTTTTCAGTTGGATAATTTATTCTAAATTGTTTGAATTTCAGTACAAAATTGAAAAACAGTTAATTAAATGTAAAATAAACAACAACACTGCTAATTTCACCCTACACCCCTGTGAATTGATGAATGAACACTTTATCAGAAAAATAAGTTCACAAAAATCCTGAAAGATTGAAAAGCCAATTTGGATATTGGTCCCTAAAATGAAACTTAATGCTTAATTTCGTTAAACCTTTTTCACAGCCCGAGTGTATGTAGCAATAAGTATGTTTCATGCGTGCAAACTTGTCATTTAAACAGGTGGCCCTTTACCTTTTGCTTTATTTGACCACCAGAGAAGAGAATGATGTTTCACATGCTGGATCATTCTTTCACCATTCATCCATCAATATTCCCTTTCCAGCCCAATTCCAGGCCACATTCAGATTACCTCCTGCACCATCCACAAACCTGTCAGACTTATCCTTACCAACTTCTTGGCTCTGTGTCTTTTTCGGTCGTACCTACACAGCCACCCATTCAAATTACTTTCCTCTCTGCCCACAGTCTCGGTTGTGTCATTCAGAGTGTACTCCTCCAGCCAGAACCCAGCCCTACCAATCTCCTGAACCTTTCTAAGTCCCTACTTCCTATTCGACAGTCCAGCTGACATCCCAACCGCATTCAGAATCCATTGTGCCTTGCCTACCCTCTTGCACGTTTCCTACTCCTGTTTAGAGTTCTTCTCTGCAGTGTGTGCAGGTCTGAAAAGCTCTATGGTACGTCTAGTCCCTCCTGTGCCCGGTCCCTCCCGTGCCTCAGTAAATTCTGTACCACAATATTTCTATAGATGCCCACTGCCTGAACCCAGCAAACCTTCCCAGACCTCTCTCAGCTTTCACAGGAAATGGTTTTACCAAAAACATGACAAAATGTATATGATGAAAGGGTTTTAAGTTATTCCACAGGATACTTTTTTCATGCCTTTCTTATCCGTAATCCTTGCCCTGTTAATTGTATGTATTTTTGGCACCAATAATACTACCAACCTCTATCTTAATCATGTGAGGTGTGTGTGAAGAGATCCCATTAGTATAATACAATGAAAGTATCTAGGCAGCACTACTGAGCTGCAGGAGGGTCAGCATGAACCTCCCTGAGCATGCGTTGTAGTGTCAATCACCTTTAACTCTCGCGAGATCCAGCTTCCATAACCTGGTGCTGTGGTTGCATGTCCCTCTGTAGGCCCACTCTACGTGCTGGTGGAATATGCATCCAAAGGAAACCTGAGGGAGTATCTGAGGGCCCGGCGCCCTCCTGGCATGGATTACTCCTTTGACACCTGCAAGCTTCCCGAGGAGCAGCTGACATTCAAGGACCTGGTGTCCTGCGCCTACCAGGTGGCTCGGGGCATGGAGTACCTGGCCTCTCAGAAGGTGAGCCGGTAGAACGTGTTGCTCTCAGGTGGTAGGAAGTTTACCTATGTAATCAGTGGTAACTCTGTACTTGTTGAAGGACAAGTGTGGTTTATGAGTAATAAAAAAAAAAAAAAGTGACCATGATCAGCTCTAAATGTACATGGAAAAGTTTACTGAAAAACGTTTAATCCATTTTGCAATGAAAACAGCGCATGTGACTGGGCGTTTTTGTGGTAATTTGGGCTATTTTAACTTGAAATTATTTTTAAAGCTGCCTTGCCTATGTATTTCATGTAGAAAGGAAGTAAGCTCTATGTAAAAAAAAACAGCCTAGTTAGAACATGTATTTAAGATTCGTATTTATTGATTTGTTTTTTTACTTTCCTAAGTACATCATATGTTTTAGGTTTATATATATAGCACTCATACAAATTTGGGGATAGGTGTTAATTGACAACTACATATCTGATTGGTTATTCTGAATAGAGGGAGGTGAGATGGACTAGAACAGATGACCCTTGACATGTTTCGTGGATGCTGTCTAGTTGCATAGTTTGCTCAAAGCATGTTCCTGGATTACTGAAAGCTGTATCTTTAAGAGAGCCTGTTAAGAATGTATATTTGTATTCTGCAACTCTTTCAACTAAATGTTGAGAAGGTGACTTTAAGGCAGTCCTGTTTTTTTGTTTTTTTCCAAGCAACGGCACAAAGCAGTCTAGAACTTGCGGGCCCGCTCTTTTCAGCAGGATAGTGAAACTACACGTTTTAGCGACCTTACAAGTGGGATCTAGAAGGGTCTGGTATTTCTGCCCTTGCCCCCTAGATTGCCGTTAGAGTTCCCTTTCCCTATACCAGTTGTTTCGGTTTTGGGGGGAGAATACAGTAGGATTCTGAGTTGTACCTTAGGGGTACTCTCAGAAGTGAGGAACTACCAGTAAAACCGAATGTCCACCAGATTCCCCCAGTTATCCCCCATTTTCACACTGGAGTTTTACCCAGACATATCACTCCCCCAGATCTGCAGATTTACAGCTGATTGTGTAATCCCCATTGGGCTGATACCTTATGGTACTGGAACGATCAGGATTAGCACAGGGCTTGTAACGAGGCCCTCAGGACCGTTAAAGCTAGGCAGGGTGAAAGCCATTCTCGTGACATAGGGCTCATTGAGGACTGTTATGGTGCTGTTCCATATATACCTTTATGACTGAGGAGGATGAGCTTTAATATAGCATCATGGACTGGATGATGCACTATGAAAGTGCTTGTGAGCTACTATAGCAAAACCAGTGTGCTTAGATGTGATAATATTAGGTCTATTTACTCATTCTGACTAGTGCGTCAAATTAAAAGAAAGTGAAATATGTACAGGTGCTCACAAGTAGACCACAACGCTACATGAAACTCTTCCAGCGTCCAACAATTTGTGCAAGTTCAGCGGGTCTCGATTATGATACTTAATGCAGACGATTTGGCTTTGCCAATGCTTGTTTTCGTTTCGCTATTGTTTATAAGAAAACCATTCCAAGTTGGGCACAGTGAAGGTGCATAAGTCTGCACACATGATAGTTATCTCTATATGCTTTTTGAAAAATCATTGCACAGGTTGCCACCTTAGAATGTTTTCATCAGAAAGCACTCCTAGATGGCGGAAGTAGAAGGACACCTCTGCATGCATGCCCACAGAGGTAGCCATCTTTTGAAATGGTTAAAAAGCATTCAGAGATGGTCACCTGCGGATCTTTTAGCAACATATGGAGCACTGGGGGGGCAAGCTGGTGCTGGGAGCAGCAGTGTGTTAAGGACAGGAGCAGCGAGAGCAACAAGAGAGACAGAACAAGTGAGGATATAGGGCCACATGCGTGAAGCCTTATTGAGTTTGCAAACGGGTCGATTCACAACGCAAATAGGGCTTTTCACATGCATCAAACCCGAATTGTGATTCGGTAACCTGTTACCGAATCGCAAATTGGGTTTTGCAATTCGGTATTAGGAAGGGGCGTGTTAAGGGCGTTCCTTCCGAAAACTGAATCGCATCTGTATGTATGAATGTTGTGTGACCGAAATGCGGTCGCAAAACATTTGCATTGTACCACCTACTTCAAGTAGGTGGTAACCCTTCCGCAAAAGGGAAGGGGTACACAATGGACCCCTTTCCCTTTGTGGATGTTTGTAAAAGCATTTTTTAGGAGCAAGCAGTGGTCCCACGGACCACTGCCTGTTATTAAAAGATGAAAGGAATACTTTTCATTTTTCTTTTTGTAAGGCATCCCATTTTCCTTTAAGGAAAACGAGCTGCTGTACAAAAAAACATACTGCTTTATTTAAAAGCTATTGCAGACATGATGGCCTGCTTTCCTCAGCAGGCCACCATCCCTGTGATTTTTGCGATTCCTAGGGGGTCGCAAATTGCGATCTACCTCCTTCATATTAATGAGATAGGTCGGTTTGCGACCCAATACGAATCGGTGTATGAACCTCATGGAGTTTCATACATTGGAAATTGTTTACCTAATTGCAATTCTCGGAAAATCGCAATTAGGTTATCGCAATTTCCAATTTTGATACATGTGGCCCCTTGTCCCTTGTGCATTACAATGCAAGGCCCTGCGTCCGCAATAGAACGGAAAAGCGCGTCCAGTCTAAACACAGTGAGCTTCAATGTGCCCATATGTGGACAAAATCGGGAGGAGGGAACTGAGATAGGCCATCCGTAGAATCATGAGCAAAGGATGACCAAGAGCCTCTCCAAGTAAATTAGATCCAATAGGTCTGATGACAACAGACCGCTAGGTGAGATCTAAAAACACATTTTAAAAAAGTGCAAATAAATGCCTTGGTATCATAGGTCTAGTGAAGCAAGCATCTGGCCTGTCTGCTTTGTTAGTCTTGGGTGACTGTCCCAAGATCAGGTGTTGCTGCTGTGCCTGTAGCTCCAAACGCTGATGCTGACACCGTCCAGGTTAAGCTTCGTCAAATCATGTCTGCCTGTTAGAAGAAGCCGACAGGCCCGGAGGCTCATTGGATCTGTTTGAGTCATAATGGCGATGTTTGCTATGTATTTGCTGGGGGGGGGTATGAATTGTGTTTTGTGTGAATGGATTGCGTTAAATGCTTTGGCCACAGAACCCTCAGAGCAGAATAAATGAATTCATAGTATGAACCATACACTCTTTAAATATGTTCATATAGTTTTATTGTGTTTTTTTTGTCTCAGTTATTGATAATGAAAAATGCAGTGTAATAAGATGTAGTACTTGGACCCTGACAGCCATCCGTGCGTTCAGTATTTGCAGAAAAGAAAATCTCATCAGTTGCTCATGCCCTGTTTTAATAATGTGTGCTCCAGATCCCATACATCCTAATGCAGGGTCATGATTCCACATTCACCATAAAAAGTAACATTTCTCCAGCTCTAGGGGAAAGGGGCTGTTCTGGTTGCTGAGGTAGGCTTGAGGTAGTCTTCCGTGTGTAAAGCGAGCAGCCAGCTACTTTATCCAGCTCAGCGTTTCCTTGACCTGAGGTTCAGGGACCTCTGGGGATTTGCGACACCTACTCATGGGGACCGTGACTGCTTAGAAAATTAAATAATATTCACAGATTATGAAGTGTTTATAAATAAAGAAGCAAAAAAAATGTCATTCATGGGAGCAGTGCAAGTGCATCAAACAGAATATAGTACGGACTATGAGTGGCCTCAATTGAATTCAGAAAAGCACCAACCTCCTTTAAAATGTAGATTTTTATATTTGTGAATAAAAGAAAATACTTAATAATTAGTGAATTTGTTTTTTTAAAAGCGCTTATTTCTGTATTTTTGTGTATTGTTTTGTGGCAAAAATCACCAAAATTGCTTAGCCAGGGCTCCTGAGTGACTCAGTGGGGGTCTCACTGAGTCATTTTCTGTATGTTTGTGTATTGTTTGGCAGTAAAAATCACCAAAATTACTTAACCAGGGCTCCCTGACTTACAGTAAGGACTTATTGGGGGCCCCCAAATTCCAATAGTGATTCAGTTGGGGTACCCGTGTACCAGTGATCATTAGTTGGGGTTCCACTAAGGTCAAAAGATCAAGAACCACTGATTTAGATAACTGACAGAAAACATCATATGTCTCCTTCAGAGCGGAGGATTGCGTGGATCTCTAGATAAATACACCCAGATCTTTTGCAGCTAAAATATTGATAAAATGTAAACAGTGGGTAACCCAGACATGGTTGCAAGCTTCAAGGATGGATACTGAGGGGCCCCTAAACCTCTCCGTTCAAGTGGTCAGGTTGTTGGCAGCCTCTCCATGAATAAGGATGAAGACCACACCATAGACATATCGAGGGGCACACTAGCAGATAATCTTATCTGAATTTGAGAGCAGCAAAGAGGAGCCAGCTGCATGATCAGAACCCCCAGACTAGGGTCAGGGGATGGTGGGTCGGGCCATCTTCATTTGAAAATGCAGTGTATTTCAATAAAGGACTGCCCTGCATTAGGAAGGTTTGTACAGAATAAAACAGATTATACATGAGGAGTGTCGGGAGTTATTTCTTACGTCATAAGGTTTGTAAATAGGCTACTAACCATGTAAGCACAAATTGGAAGAGCTTTAACCACTTCCATGTTATGTATTTTCTTCTTGACCCATGAGGGATCATCGTGCTTCCCTTGTAAATATTGAAAAGTTGATTCCGTTGTGCCGGCATTTTAACCAGTGATTCACACATCTTTGCTGCAGACCCTCATACTGCTCAGCTATTTTGTTGTTCAAGCTGCACAGATAACTGAGAGCATGTCGTTGTTGCCAGTACACCACAATATTCTGGAACTCTGTTTGCTTCCCTTTTTGGAAAACACTACTCTGAGGGTTGAGGTTCACCAGTTACCTTGTCACTTGCAGTGCATACACCGAGATCTGGCAGCCCGGAACGTGCTAGTGACGGATGACAACGTTATGAAGATTGCTGATTTTGGCCTGGCGAGAGATGTGCACAACATCGACTACTACAAGAAAACCACGAACGTGAGTATTGGAAGCATGGCTACTGATGAGACTGAAACCAATGGCCACAGATTCCATGGGCAGCGGGGTTAGACACCTGGAACGCATGGCAGCAGATTGGCCATTGGAGGCAGGGCTAGACACCTGGAACGCATGGCAGTAGATTGGCCATGGGAAGCAGGGCTAGACACCTGGAACGCCTGGCAGCAGATTGGCCATTGGAGGCAGGGCTAGACACTTGGAACGCATGGCAGCAGATTGGCCAAGGGAAGCAGGGCTAGACACCTGGAACGCATGGCAGCAGGTTGGCCATGGGAAGCAGGACTAGATACCTGGAACGCCTGGCAGCAGATTGGCCATTGGAGGCAGGGCTAGACACTTGGAATGCATGGCAGCAGATTGGCCGAGGGAAACAGGGCTAGACACCTGGAACGCATGGCAGCAGATTGGCCATGGGAAGCAAGGCTAGACACCTGGAACGCCTGGCAGCAGATTGCGCCTGGCAGCAGATTGTGGTAAATAAAATAAATATTACCGGACTGAATTTCATACGGAATCTTAAAATAAAGTAAAATAGCTCAAAATAACAAGAGGCAGAATCCGTGGTATAAGAGATTTTCTAAATGGGCTTTATTCCATTCAAAATGGCCGACTCGAGTCGCGGCCTTCAGGTTCCGTCACCACGAGGGTTCAGGAAGTGAAGTACAATATTTTGTTGACAGACATGCATTTTTATAATAAGTGCATTACAATGAAACGAATGTAGAAGGCGTAACATTTGATAAGAAAAGTGACAAAACAGGTACGTAATCGAAACTAGGCGTAATAAGGAATAAAAGAAACATGATTGGTTTGCATTATCAGACATAGGTGGATCTATAAGATAATACTTGGCATAGATGCGCGCGCGGCAGCATGACGTGTAATTGACGTGCAACTAGGGGGTGAAGGGGACTTGACATTTAGCTCTACATGTGGAAACGAGAAGTCTGAGGGGTCAAGTCAACCTAATCCCAAATCATATCTACCATCCTATGTTTGGAGAACTATGTTATCCACAAGGAAGGACTCTCGGACAGAATCTATTCTATACTAACTGTGTGTGCGTGTACAAGCGTCTAAGTGTCTATATGAGATGTGAGGGGCAGAAAACTTTCCATGGCAGCAGGGCTATGAATCACTTGCAGGAGGACGGAAAGGCTGAGTCCTTTGCTTGTGAGCTAAAGGAAATGTTTACCTAAATCACTAGACAGGAATGCATCGGCTGAAGAGCAAAATAGATAATTCGAAGGTGAAATACAGCTTCTTGGCAGACAGGCGAAAACTGGCCGAGGCAGGCACCGTTAGCTGCACAGGGAGTAGGACAAAGTTCATGGATACAGATGCGAGCTCAAGCTGAAGCTGTCAGAGACAGAGAGCAGGGAAAGGCTTTGAGGACAGAATCGGGCCTACTTGCCTGAACTGTAAAAATGTAGTAACTTAGCCATATAAAGTCGGTGGCCTTTCATACCTAGGAATCGAATATCCAGCCCATTGATGGCGGATCTGACAGAGAACATGTCGACGATAGACACACATATGTTTGCGTCTTTAGAAACTGGAACTGGAGGGAACATACATGTACTTGTAACATGTATATAGAACCGTTGGGGTCCAAGATAGGGGACATAACTGACCAGGAAAATCCACATTTCCACATTCCCTCCTTGTCCCCTACTGGCCCTTCAAGAGATATCAATCTTCATCATTCCATCGATTTGCTCATGGAGCATCATTTCTTCTTCCTTCTTCTTCCGGCATTTTGAACGAGAACTGTGATATGGAATGCATGATGTGGCACACAGACCACAAATCGCTGGTCCACATTGCAGGCATAAACAACAACTGAAGAGCATAAGAAGGCCAATACCTAGGAAGGATAGAACTCTCCATCCCCAGGCTGATATCACACTCCAAAACCACCCGGACCACGTCCAAGTGCCTGGATTCTCGTGTATCTGGCTTACAATCTTATGAAGGCGTGTTATAGCTTTATATACAGATGGCGAATTTTCTGGTATGAATATGCAGCAGCTGGATCCGATGACCCTGCAAGCTCCGCCCCTATCGGCCAGGATGACGTCAAGGACAAGACGATTCTGGAGAACAACAATTCTCATCACTGATTGTTCCTCTGTCAGATTGCCTAGGGCGGCTATAGTCTCGTTTACTACAGCTTCAAGAGTCTTGGTTAGTCTGCGTATCAGCTTACTATTTGATATAGTACCTATATAGGGAAAGATACCTTTATTGAAATCTACATACTTGTCCCATGCCGTCTCAGTATAATCGACAACTGGGAGATCTCTCCGCTCTCTTTTGTGTACTAAATGAACATGTCGATAATAATCAGGAGGAGCTAAGAAAACAGGTGGCAAAAGGAATGCGATGTAACAGGTACCATCCCAATCTAGAGGCAGAAGCATATATGCCGTCTGACCACATATAAAGTAAGAATGGCGAGAAGCTCTAAATGAAGATTTACCTTGATCACTATATTCTACTGTAGTAACGCATTGGCTATGGCCCATATGTATGGAACCAACTTTTCTTACACATAATTCACCCTTTACTGGAAATACTGACATAGTGGGCAGAATTAGTTCAACTTCGGATTTGACATTCAAAATCATAAGATTAGGCGTAAAATTACCTAATTTATACACTTCATTTTCTAAATCAGTTCCTGTTCTACTGGGGTGACCCTCCTTATTAGGGTGACAGACTTTGAATAAAACTAGATTCAGATTTCCCCATATCCAATGTTGTTGATAAACTGCTGTGTCTGGGTCTATGGAATTTAATAAACTAAACCATGCTCCACAGGAGCCATTGTGTGTGAACGGATGTGGAAAGAAAGGCAGAACTCCTTTGTTATTCTGATAGGGAGGGAGTCGGCCACACACCCAACAATTGGTGGCATTACTAGTCTGATGGGAATGATGTAACATACTAATGAATGTGTTATTACGCAGCGCAAGTCTATAGGACAACTCATGTGGGGGTAAGTCACTAAAAGAATGTTCATCAGTTATATTGAAAGCACGGTTAGAAACAGGATAATACATATGCAACAATATACTTGCAGTAACTATTAAAAAACTCAAGGAAAACAAAATTAATAAAGTCACAATACAGTGGCTACGCAGTGATTTACAATAAGCATGTCGTTTCATTATGATTCTGGACTCTACATGATTCAGACCTAAGGGATACATGTCGGGACAGATTCAACCGCTTCACCTTGGAGAGGACTTAAACAATCAAATCGTCCGACAGTTTAGATCTGGACCTGAGTTTCTGTTTATAGAGTTCGGTGCTACTGGCCTCAGCCAAAGGTAGCTTTGAGTCAATGGGGGAAGACACACGGGGAATACTGTTTGTGTCAGGAGGAAGTCCATGAAATTTTTTGATATGGCTGGTATGCACCCAGCCTTTCCTTCCTTCGATCTTCACAGCTGTTCTGGTCGTCAGCAGGACCAACTTAGGAAGTCTCCACCTTGGCTCCAGTTGGGTTTTCCGATCAAAATTCCTGACGAGGACATAATCGCCAGGAATTACATCATGAGGTTTCACCTCGGTGTTGTCGGGAAAAGCTGCGATTACCTGTGAACGACAAGATTGTAGTGCAGACATCAAGGAAGCCAGGTAATCTGTCAGCATATTACAGTCAACATCAGTTATTTTACGGGGTATAGGCGTCCCCCACATATTCGGTGGTCTACCAAAGATCACCTCATACGGGGATAGCCCTGTTCGAGAGTGTGCTACCATCCTCATGTAAAATAGCGCAACTGGTAAGGCTACTATCCAGTCCACACCCTTTTCCTGACATATTTTAGACAGTCTGATTTTTAAAAGTTGATTATGTCGTTCCACGAGACCTGCTGCCTCGGGGTGTCGGACACAGTGGAATTTCCACTGATATCCCAACAAAAGTGAGACATGTTTCATTAATTCGGATGAGAAAGGCTGGCCGTTATCTGAATATACAACACGTGGTAAACCGTACCGTGGGAAGAATTCTCGAACTAGCTGCTTGGCAGTAGTCGGGGCAGTGTAATCTGATACGGGATACGCCTCTGTCCAACGGGAGAGAGCGCAGACAACTACGAGAACATATTTGAATCCTCGACAACGTTCCATCTGAATATAATCCATCTGGAGAACTTCAAAAGGATGGTCAGGAGGCTGAAATCCACCCTGCTCTACGGGAACACTCTTTCCTGGATTAAACTGACAACATATCATACAGGTACGAACCTTTTGTTTAGCTGCTGCTCGTAAATGTTTGTTGAACCAAATGTGCTGAATGCTGTCTAGCATAGCCTTCTCTCCCAAATGTGCTGGACTGTGAACTGTAGCTATAATGGCTTGAACCATGGAATCAGGGAGAAACCATACAGATTTCTCCTTCGTCATCCATCCTTGATCTGTCTGGATCCCTCCTAGTTCCGTCCACTTCTTTATTTCTTCTGCTGTGGCATGTGTCTGTATGTCAATTACGTCAAGTGCGGGATCCTTAATTGTCATACACTGTGTTGGTGTCTGAACTATTGGCTTTGTCATGTCTAATGTGCGATTCTGAGCAGTCTGTTTAGCTGTTCTGTCAGCTAAATCATTTCCTTGAGAAATGGTATCAGTAACCTTCGTGTGTGCTTTACATTTCATAATCGATATAGCAGTGGGTAGATGTATTGCGTCTAACAAGGCATGAATGAGGGGTCCGTGCTGAATGTGGGCACCATGGGACGTTAAATAACCTCTCTCTCGCCATAGCACGCCGAAGTCGTGTACAACTCCGAATGCATAACGTGAGTCAGTGTATACATTAACTTTCTTATTTGTGGCTTGAATACAGGCTTGCGTTAGAGCAATAAGTTCTGCTGCTTGGGCTGACAGAGTATCTATACAATGTGTCTCAATAACTTCAGTGTCTGTTGTGACTGCATACGCGGCCACTAAATCTCCTGTATTTGTTCTCATGCACGATCCATCTACATACAACGTCAGGTCTGGATCTAACAATGGAACGTCTGTCAAGTCTTGTCTAGGTTTCGTCTTTATTTCAATGATTTCAACACAATCATGAGCTAGTGGGTCTGTTCCAATTACAGGTAATAGTGTAGCAGGATTCAATGTATTACACCGTCGGATCTCTATGTGTGGTTGAAACAATGTCAGTTCATAACCGGTAAGTCTTGCTATGGTCAAGTGTTGTGTTTGTGTTCGGTTCACAAGAATCTCTACTGCATGTGGTACTTGTACTGTCAATGGGTGTCCTAATACTATGGCATCGCTTTGTCTGATTGCTAAAGCTGTCGCTGCCACTGACTTCAGGCATGCAGGCAAAGCCTGAGCTACGGGATCTAATGTACTGGAAAAATAAGCACATGGCTTGCGTGATCCTGCTTGATCCTGAGTGAGTACTGACAAGGCAGTACCTTCGCGTTCTGTAACAAAGAGTGTAAAATGTTTGTTATAACATGGTGTTGCTAAAACAGGTGCTTGACATAAAGCTTTCTTTAGGCTTTCAAAAGCTTGTGTATGTTCCTGAGTCCAAGGGAGAACAGTCGATGTGGCTGCCTCCTGCGTGGTTAACTGAATGAGTGGTTTTGCTAGAAATGCGTACTGAGGGATCCACTGCCTACAATATGAAGTGAGGCCTATGAAAGCCCGCACCTCCTTCTGTGTCTGGGGTATTGACATGTTAGCAATTAACTGGATGCGATCTGGTGTAAGCTGCCTTCCCTCCTTGGACAGCGAGTGACCAAGATAAATAACTCGCTGGACACAGAATTGCAGCTTAGAAGGAGACACCTTGTGCCCCTTGTCGGCTAGAAAATGTAAAACTGTCAGAGAAGCTTTTTCACATTCTGGCTCGCTTCTCGCGGTGATCAGCAGATCATCGACATATTGAAGCAGTGCAGTATTGACTGGCATGTGTATACTGTCAAGTTCTCGTTTCAGTGCTTGGCTGTAGATGCTGGGGCTTTCTGTGAATCCTTGGGGAGCGCGTGAGAATTTAAAACTGCGCCCATTTAAACTGAATCCGAACAAGTATTGGCTTTCCGGATCTATTGGGACGCTGAAAAAGGCATTCTTGAGATCAATTACAGTAAAGAATGTTGCTTCGGAATCAATTGCTGTCAATAATGATGATATATCAGGGACCACAGGAAATTGTGGTACAATGCACTTGTTTAGTTCACGCAAATCAATAACCAATCGGTATACTGGTGGGGCAGTAGGATCAGTTCGTTTAAGAATCGGAATTATCGGCGAATTACATACATTGGAGTCTGTTTCTACAACTACTCCCTGGGCAATCAGCTCATCAATGATTTTCAGCAAAGCCACTACAGCATCATGCGGTAACTTGTATTGTCGCATTCGTGGTAGTACCACTCCTGCTTTCAGTGTGACTCGATAGGGTGTAATGTTCATGCAGCCAACATCCGTAGGGCCTTGTGCCCATAGATGTACTGGTAAAGTCTGTAGTCGGGGATCCATGTCTCTAGACACATAGTGACCTTTAAAATCACGCAAAAACAACCTTACTCCTTCCGGAGAACAACATATTATGGCTCCTAGTGCTTTCAGAGTTTTAATTCCTAACAGATTTTCTGGGCATGATTTAGTAAGCAATAAATCTGTAGTTCGTGTCAAAGGTCCTATCGTAAGTGGTAGAGGCTGTGATACTTCATTAACAATAGGTTTTCCCGAAAAACCAAGGGAAACATTTTGAGAGCCTGAGAGGGGTGCCCCTGGAACTTCACTACGTTTTATGGTTGTTCGACTTGCCCCTGTATCGAGTAAGAATTTTCTATCTTGACCTAATAATTCACTATGTACATAAGGTCCTTCTTGATCTACCGGAATCTCGATAAGCGGTAAGTCAACTTCCCTCTCTAGGCTGGTTCATGCGTAACGCTGATACTCAGGGTATTCATACTGTGCAGTCTGATACATTTGTCGTGTTGTGGTTTGTGTGGCAGTAGCAGGCAACGGTGGTGCAGCTGGCACAAACTGTATGGGTTGCTGTGAGGCTGGCATGGACTGTTGCTGAACTGGCATGGACTGTCCATGCTGCATAGCTCCTTGTTCATTCTGATCTTGTCTAACTAATCGTGGTCTCTCCTTTGCAATACCTGTAGCTATATTACGTTTCAGGACTGGACAATCGTGTACATAATGGCCTAGTTGTTTACAGTAATTGCAGGTTCCTTTTACAGGAACTGCAGACTCACCAGAATGTGTCACACCCTTTTTGTGACCATCTGCTGGTACTGTCTGAGAAACTAGCATTTTCATTTTTGTATCCTTCATGCGTCTATGCTCGTGTTCTTGTTCATCCCTAATTCTATTGTGATGATACTGTAACATTTGTAGCATTTGCGACGGAGTGTTACTTTGCCAGGTACTCTCGAATTTCAATATTCTATTCTTCACTGGGGGCAATGCATTTTCCACTAATTTTGTCACAAATAGATGTGGATATGAGTCACTACTTGCTTTTATACCACTATTTATACCAAAACATTTTTCAAATCGAGCATAATAATCGCTTGTGTCTTCATCTTGCTTTTGTTTACAGGCTGTGATTGCACCCCAATCTTCCTTTTTTGTAGTTAATAAACGTGGCAGTACCTGTACTAGTAAACCTGGTAACAGTTTAACTTTATCCCCGAGCCCTGAACCTGCAGTTCGGGCCCTTTCTTCCTCTGCTAATGCTGTCCAGTCTATCTTTTGGTCTCCCACTTCCCACTCTTTTTCTTTCAGTTTTTCATAAATGCCAGCAGGCAAAAGCACCTTTAATATCGTCATAATATCAGGAAAGGTGTACTCTCCCATCAGTAACATGTCTTTAATTTCTCGGTGGAAACCCGCTGGGTCTTTGTCATGACTAGGTACTACTTTCTTCATTTCTAATAATTCCATTTTTGATATGGGTGTGTAAACAAATACACGGTGAAACTCATTGTCTTCGCCTTTTATTGGGTGCACTTCCCGTAAAGGATTTTGTCTATCCATGTAGTACGGTGCTCTTTCTCTGGGGGGCAGGGAGAGAGAATCTGGATTTACAAAAAGGACGTACTGCTTACGTGACACTAATATCTCTTTAATTAGCTTGTTACTAGAACCTCTCCATCTGTACGTGAGTAGTTCCGTTAATATATCAGGTAAAGGACCAGGGTCAGCATGTTGGCTCTTATATAATATGAGGAGTTGCTGAATCATATAGATTCCAGCTAAACGTTGTTCATCTGTACTGAGGTTGAGAAACGTGTGTGCTACGGTCTCATCACCGTATTTTTCAGGACTAACAATCCAGTGAACGGCTGATCTGGCTAATTCTTGCTCATCTATGGAATCGAGGAGGTGATAACCCCTTCGTTCTCGTAGTATTTTATCTGCGGCTTGAAACGAATGTTCAGGAGACTTCAGATTTATTACAGGCGTTGGATACGTTCTGCTGTTATTTGAGCATACTGAGTGTATGGGATCAGAAAAACATCTAGCATTATCACAGGATCTTCCTCTGCCTACATAGGCTATGGTCTCTGACTGTCTTGCAGAGTTCCCTGATTCGGACACTTCATCTTGCTCAAACTCGTCTGTTCCCAATCTTTCTTCATGAATACGCTCTATTTCTTTACGGATTTTTCGGCACATGGCTATTATACAATTTTGCTTATCGTGTCTCCCTTCTGATATATTCTGACTCCATCTTGTAAGAGTAAGCATTGCATTCGGGTCTACCCCCGGACGATCTTGATTTCTGATCACACAGTTTATGAGGAAACGTAACAGTTCCCCCTGTATCTCTACTTTCTGGAATTCCATAGCTCTGTTAATACATCCTGGATCTCGTCCTGTTTGAACAAAATGATATATGTTATCTAGATGCGTAATCATCCCTGGTAACCTTGCTAAATACTCTGCGGCTCGCCTGATACGTAATGATGCCAGGACCATTTCGTCCTCTTTACCGACCACGGGGTCATATCTACAATTTACAAGGAGTTCCTTAAGCGTACGTTCATTTACGAATTTTGGTGTACGTGAATGTGTTGACTCTTGAAAGACAAGTTTATTTATTCTAGGTGGTGTAAAAGTACTGCTAGCACCTCCCGTGGCCCCATCTGGGGCGTCGGGTGTGAAAGGGTTCGTCGAACGTGACACAGCAACTATGGGTGTCGATACCTCTGTAGAGTCGACTGCGGAGACAGATGCGGAAACAGATGTGCTTGCCGAAGCTTGCGTCGGAACTTGCTGTTGCACGGGGACAGATACCTGATCCTGACGTTGAACCCCTCTGCCAGATGGTCTATGTGGTGCGGCGTTAGCATACTCGGGAGCTGCGTCATCTAGATATGAGGAAAGAAAAACATCTTCTGCGGTTCTGGGAAGCCCCTTTGGATGTACCTTAATTGGAAATAATGGGGGTGGCAAGTCTTTTGGTATCTCTGGAGCAGCCTTAGGTAATCCTTCGGCTAGTAGGGGATACATACCATTCATAAGAGCATTTCTTTGTCTATTTACTTGTTCTGATTTCACTCGGATACCTTCCTCAATTAATAGATTTTCTTGAACTTTATTTGAACTTTCTTTACTCCTCTCTTCTTGTCTACGTGCTTTTTCTGTTCGTCTATGAGATTCTTTACGCCATAACTCGACAGCGTCTTTCTGTGACTGTCTGACCTTTCTTTTCCATAACTCCTCCTCCACTTTCATGATGCACTCTGCATCCCAGGTTCCCGCTGCGGGCCACCTTTGACTTTCCGGTAATCCCTTGGTATAATCTACCCATAGATCAAGAAACAATATGGCATCTAAGCCATGCTTATGGTACATGAAATGTCCTGGAGTGTCTCTAGGAGGAATAGGAACTGCTTCTTCAAGCACCCCTTTTCTGGTAGTAATCTGTCTTAACTTCGAGAAGAGCGGCATATTGACAACTGATCTGATACTTACTCTTGAACTTACTTAATACGAGAAACACAATAATGAACAGTGAACAATGAACAGTCATTCATACCACAATATGCAAGACATTTTCTGAATACTTTAAACATTAAACATTAAACATTTAATAATGGTCGACAATGATGACAGTCTGCCTAACTAATCACCACGCTGAATTCTTGACAATAACTGAATACTTCGGAATACTTGATATACTGCTAAACAGTACATATACACTGCTAAACAGTGCAGACCGGATTTGTGTACCCAAATCCGTTTTGACCGGCACAACCTATGTGCGCGTCAACACGCCTCCCCGGCGATGGTACTCACCGAGTAGCTCCTTGAAACGGAAGGCCTCAGAGAATGGACAGGACTCGATGACTGCGGACAGCGGACCCTCTGGACATCGGGATTTCGGAAAACCTGGTGGGCCTCTGTATACCTCGGATCTTGCTCTCTCAGCTTGGCTCTGGTCGGGATACTTCGCACTTCTCACCGCCTCGTCTGGGTTGATCGCAGCCTCAGTCGCCCCCGCTTGACCGGAGGGAGCTTACAGGAAATCCTGCTGGTACGCGTTTATGGTCCGTCCAGCTGTGGCAGGAGACCGGGCCTGCAACGCACCGCCGGCGCGTGAGATGAGAAAGTGTCCCTGTTCGGGCGCCATTATGTGGTAAATAAAATAAATATTACCGGACTGAATTTCATACGGAATCTTAAAATAAAGTAAAATAGCTCAAAATAACAAGAGGCAGAATCCGTGGTATAAGAGATTTTCTAAATGGGCTTTATTCCATTCAAAATGGCCGACTCGAGTCGCGGCCTTCAGGTTCCGTCACCACGAGGGTTCAGGAAGTGAAGTACAATATTTTGTTGACAGACATGCATTTTTATAATAAGTGCATTACAATGAAACGAATGTAGAAGGCGTAACATTTGATAAGAAAAGTGACAAAACAGGTACGTAATCGAAACTAGGCGTAATAAGGAATAAAAGAAACATGATTGGTTTGCATTATCAGACATAGGTGGATCTATAAGATAATACTTGGCATAGATGCGCGCGCGGCAGCATGACGTGTAATTGACGTGCAACTAGGGGGTGAAGGGGACTTGACATTTAGCTCTACATGTGGAAACGAGAAGTCTGAGGGGTCAAGTCAACCTAATCCCAAATCATATCTACCATCCTATGTTTGGAGAACTATGTTATCCACAAGGAAGGACTCTCGGACAGAATCTATTCTATACTAACTGTGTGTGCGTGTACAAGCGTCTAAGTGTCTATATGAGATGTGAGGGGCAGAAAACTTTCCATGGCAGCAGGGCTATGAATCACTTGCAGGAGGACGGAAAGGCTGAGTCCTTTGCTTGTGAGCTAAAGGAAATGTTTACCTAAATCACTAGACAGGAATGCATCGGCTGAAGAGCAAAATAGATAATTCGAAGGTGAAATACAGCTTCTTGGCAGACAGGCGAAAACTGGCCGAGGCAGGCACCGTTAGCTGCACAGGGAGTAGGACAAAGTTCATGGATACAGATGCGAGCTCAAGCTGAAGCTGTCAGAGACAGAGAGCAGGGAAAGGCTTTGAGGACAGAATCGGGCCTACTTGCCTGAACTGTAAAAATGTAGTAACTTAGCCATATAAAGTCGGTGGCCTTTCATACCTAGGAATCGAATATCCAGCCCATTGATGGCGGATCTGACAGAGAACATGTCGACGATAGACACACATATGTTTGCGTCTTTAGAAACTGGAACTGGAGGGAACATACATGTACTTGTAACATGTATATAGAACCGTTGGGGTCCAAGATAGGGGACATAACTGACCAGGAAAATCCACATTTCCACAATTGGAGGCAGGGCTAGACACTTGGAATGCATGGCAGCAGATTGGCCGAGGGAAACAGGGCTAGACACCTGGAACGCATGGCAGCAGATTGGCCATGGGAAGCAAGGCTAGACACCTGGAACGCCTGGCAGCAGATTGGCCATTGGAGGCAGGGCTAGACACTTGGAACGCATGGCAGCAGATTGGCCAAGGGAAGCAGGGCTAGACACCTGGAATGCATTGCAGCAGATTGGCCAGCGGGGCTAGACACCTTGGATGCATGGCCACAGATCTACCATGGGCAGCTAGGCTAGTCACCTGGGACACATGGCTTCACATCTGCCATGGGTAGCGGGCTAAACACCTGGGACGCATGGCGCAGATCTGCTGTGAGCAGCGGGGATAGATATCTAGAACGCATAGCCGCAGATTTGCCATGGGGAGCAGGGCTAGACACCTGGGATGCATGGCCGCAGATCTGCCATGGGTAGCGGGGTTAAACACCTGGAACGCATGGCCGCAGATCTGCTGTGGGCAGAGGGGCTAGACATCTAGGACGCTTAGCCGCAGATCAGCTATGGTCAGCAGGACTAAGCAGATCTGCCATGAGTAGCGGGGCTAAACACCTGGGAAGGTTGACCATTGATTGGCTAGGGAAAGCAGAGGTTGACAGCTTTGAGGCATGGCCACAGATGGGTTCAGGAAAGGAAGGGGTTACATCTGGTTGTCTCCTGGCCTGGTCCTCATTATGTAGCTGCAGAAATCGCCAATGGCCCCCACATTTCTCCATCGAATCTGAAGTGAAAAACGTTATTGGTGGGGACAGAGTAAGATTATTTGATTACAGATTTTTTTCTGCATGATGGAAGGAGAGGACACTGGACGGTGACAAGCTTACAACTGTAGTGCTTTTTTTGTTGATGTGTCCCGTAAGAAATTATCTGCTATTTTTTGTGTGCCTGCTAAAGAACTGACAAGCTTGGGGCATCCAGATGGAACATTTTACTGCTGGGTCATCTTTATTCAATGTGGTGATTTTACATTTTGATAATGAAATGAATCGCTGAGGTTTTGTTAAATCGTTTTGTTGTTTCTGTAAAGCCATTAGGCTGCTTCCTGTTGTTACTGCTGTCCAGGCGGGTGGAGGATTTGGAGGAGCAAGAGGACTGTGTTTGTAGATATTGTTTGAGTTTTATGCCTGTCCCCGCCTGGGCAGCCCCACATTTGAGACCTGCCGCTGCCATGCACGCTGAGCCAGGGCTCCGAAGCGGGGGTGCCCATGGACATATTTCAGACTGGATTAGGTGTAGGATTGATGTGGTGCCTTTGCGGCTGAGTGAATGTGCTGACGGGAAGGTCCCCTTTGTCTCCCTCATTACAGGGTCGACTGCCTGTGAAGTGGATGGCTCCAGAGGCTTTGTTCGACCGGGTCTACACTCACCAAAGCGATGTGTAAGCATAACCTCTGTACTCAAAGCAAATGTTCAACTGTGATTAACAAAACACACTGTCGTGTTCAGCACAGTCGTTGCTGCAACATGTTTCTGCTTTTGTGAGCGCCAATGAAGACCGCATCAGGCTACGAACTCGCGAAAAAGGGTATTGCTAACAGATCATTTGTTAAATGTTCACATAAACAAGTTTGCTGAAATATTCTGTGTGTAGCTGGCTACACAGACTCAAGAAAGTTATATGTTGGCACTTGAAGTGAGGAAGTGAAGGATCCGTGGGCTTAAGAAAGGCATTATGTGGTCTTCGTCGCTGGGGCCTCAACTCAGTCCAGCTCGTCATCACTTCACAAGTGAATGCTTGTGAGGTGCTATGAGCAGGGTAGCTAGCAACCAGCCAGCTCGGCATACGCAGGCGCTTGCCAGAGAGCAAGGGTACAGGTCTGAAAAGAGCTCTGCTTTAAGGTACATTGGATCCACTTCAAGAGATGCCCGTTCTTCCTCCACTGGTAGTGAAGTGGGAGTGCAGGTTTCCGCGTTTCATCAGTACTCCCTTTGAGCTGACATGCCACAACTTGTCATGACTGCCACTGACAAAATAAGCCATTCTCCAGCGAGGAGTTCCACAGCAAACGGTGCCAATGATTACCCATCACAAGTGGCACCCAGGTTCATCTTTGAAAAGGATTGACGCATCTCCACTTCTGTGCCCATGATGAAGGATACTCTGTCTACCAGAGGGTGGTGACTACCAAAATCACCTTTCCAGCCTATGCTATAACATGGTGCTGTCCATGTCACTCTAAGGCGTGCGTAGGGTCCACATGCCTGTCTTGAAACCTCCGTAAAGTGGACTTCCTATGCACACAAAATCACCCTTGTATAGATAGACCATCCAAACTTCCCCACCCTCCCAAAGATATGGCTTTTCTTGAAGCAAGTGTCTTTTAGACTTCTCATGGTAGCGCCAGTAGCATGACGCCTGCTGCCCATGTCTGTAATTTGCATGTCCCCAAGAAACCTTTTAGTTGATAAATACTTCTAGCGTAACCTACACCAATCTTCCATGACAGCACACCCAGAATGGTGCCCGCATTCACCCTTTACTCCCCTAATGTATAGCTTTGGTCAATGCCCTGGCAGCAGACTTCCTCCCGCTCCTGTATTTGTGAAGTCGGGTGCAGTGTGGCTATCCTAGTTAGAGAGCCACTCTGGACTTTGCGTCAAAAACTGACACCTCATTTAGGCAAGTGGTAGCAAAGGAAAAAAAATTCTTTCTCAAAAAACCCCATGCATTGCATATATCCTTCAGTACACAGCACACACCTAATCCATAGTTTGTCTAGACATAGAAGTTAGTACTGGAAGAGTGCAAGTCCAGTATAATTCTCATGTTAGACTGCGCACTCTGCACCATTGTGCCATTGTGCAAGGTTGCATGTCCCATAAAGCGGCGCCTGTGTCTACCAGCACAATAAATGACGGCTTTGACGCAAAGCAGCTTATAGGGGTTTTTGCACTGATAAAAATTAACTTTTACAGTGTAATACGCCTTTTGTGTGATTTGTGTTGCTTTGCACAGGTACAGAGTTTTAATACATCTCCAGCTTAGTTCTCTAGTTTTTAACTTGTTTGAGCTGAAACTGTCCATGAATAATTGTCTTTTTTTCTGTGCAGTAGACATGGTTGAATATTAGCAAAGTCCATGAAAGGGGCCGTAGAGGCGCTGCCATCTGTGTGATTCAATGCTCATTTCAATTATTCGCTGAGGCTGTGTGTCTTCGCTGCTCTGAGAGCGGGCATGGGGGCTTCGGGGGGATCTGAGTACTGACCAGAAACTGCCTGGGCAATTAGTCATGCTAATGATGCTTGTGTTAGTTCTGCCTGGCCGCCTCCGCACGCGGAGAATGAGCGAGGAGCCCTAACAGTCTTTCTGTGATTTCCAGCTGGTCCTTTGGGGTGCTTCTGTGGGAGATCTTCACGCTGGGAGGCTCGCCGTACCCTGGGATCCCGGTGGAGGAACTCTTCAAGTTGCTGAAAGAAGGCCATCGAATGGACAAACCGGCAAACTGCACGCATGAGCTGTGAGTGGGATTCTGCTTTTCTTTTACAGATGTACTAGCCTTTTTTCGTTTTGCTCCTTGCAAGAAAAAACAAACAAATGCCCCCATCCTTCAGGTGTTTGCTTCTTACAGGGATCCGATGGGAGAGTGCAGACCTTGCTTGGCTGCTGTAGTTTCCTTTGAATGCAGTGAAACTGAGGGCTTTCAGGATCTGTTGTCACCTGAAGCTGAAGCAGTCCAGGGCTTCAGGATCAGTTGTCGTATGGATCGGTTTGTACCTGAACCCGCAGTGCCACAGGAATTCCCCTTCTGTTCTTATATGAGGCCAAGTGCTTTAGAATCCGCCATGTGGTGAGCCTGGTGGGCTTCTTATTCTGCTGTCGCATGAACCCGCAGTGTTGTAGGGCTTCAGTATGAACCACTGCATAAACCTGCAATGATGCCGGTCAGACTCCCTTCACAGGCTGCAGAATCTGCCATTGCATGTACCTGTTGGGCTACATAGCTGCATAAACTGCTGCTCTTCTGCATAACTTTGGAATCTGTTTTCATGTGGAGCTACCGTAGCACACGTCTTAAGAACCTGCCATTAACAGAACCTGCAGTAATGCAGGGCTACAGAATATGCTGTGACATAAGCGGCTGGTTTTAAGAAAATGTGTTCACCTGAACCTTGAGTGCTGTAACACCTCAGATTGCACGCACCCTTGGGTTTGCATTGTACATTCACCCTGCTGCACTGCAAGAGCCAAGAAACTAACCTCACAGATGCACCTCCTCCAGGATTCAGGAACCAACATAAATGCATGTCGAGAGAATCTACTAAAGCATATGAACCAGAGTTCTCTGGTGCTGCAGAATCTGCCAAGACGCATGACCCCACCATGCAGGATCCGATGTACCCCTGGTGTTCACTTTACACATCGGCCTGCAGTGTTGTAGGACGTAAGAATCCTCTGTCTCCCATGAACCCACACCATGAGGGCCTTGATTGTCTGTCGCAACACACAAAATCACATTGCTGCTGCTCTTCTGAATCTGCCATCTGCTTTGAACAACGCTGAGTCATTCGTACATCTCCCCATTCACCTTTCTCTTAAATGTCTGTCTCTTCGTCCTCTAACAGAGAGCAAAGAAACTTCAAAGGAGTGCGTTTTTGGTTCACTGTCCCTTCTAATTTTGGAATGTGTTGGATTACACGAAGCAAACCACCCTAATCCTTCCTGTCTCCTGTCCGTTGAACCATACAAAATTCAGATTGGGAGGGAGAGAAGCAGGGTGGTACAAAATGACTCGATTTAGCCTGGTGAGAAGTGCTTTGACTCTCAAGAAAAATATTCTGTACAATACAGGCAATAAAGTACATTCTTTGAAATACATTTGGAACTAATCACAAAGGTAAGTTGCACTTGTGAGTAATTTACACATGTAAATTTACTCTTAACTTAACTACTTTTGACTATTCCCAAAACTCCAAAATAGTTACTCAAAAGTGTAGACTTACATGTCTCCATTTCTTGAAAAAGGGGTGAAGCCTTACTTACAAGTGTGACTTACTAAAAAAAAAAACCACAAGCAAATCTAGCATCAACATGGGCAAACGCTGGTAATGCAACATCCTCTCATAGAAAATAATGGCGGTAGGAACTCAAAATTAAACTCCATGGAAAACTATGTTAAAATAAATAAAAGTATTTAAAATATTTGAAAATATATAGGCAACTATAATTTAATGTTAAAGGTAATTTATGAAAAATAGTACATAGTTCATTTAATTATAAAATACTTCAATAACTTTTTTGCTTTTTAAAGTTAATGTAACATTACATTTAAAATGTAATTAAATTACTCGTATACATACATTACTTAATAATTATTAGTTCAGACTTTTTTTACTCTAGATGGAAACTTATTTTTTAAATTAAATTTGGAAGAAGAATTTCAATTTATTATGTTTACATTTCTTAAATATTTAATTCAAATTAAGTTAATAGTGCTGTAGTGTTTTTTATTTAGTTCTGTATTTAAATTACGTTAATATTTATCATAAAAATATTTTAAATATTTTTTGCATGTAATAAACTTTAAAGGAATTATATTTTAATAAAATGTATAGTTACATTACTTTTTTAAATGGAAAAAAGGTTATTAAAATATTTTCTAATTAAATTAAACATATGCACTAGTTATACAAATTGTTACCATTAAATTGTATTTATTTATATTTTTAACTATTTTAAATAATTTAATTTAACATTATTTCTTATGGTGTTTTATTTTAAAACCCTAATACCATTATTTTCAATGGGCGGGGTTTGCAATACCAATGGTTGACCAAGTGTGATGCTAGAATTCATCTGTGAGCTGGAGTACTTTATTAATGTTTTGTGCCCCTTTTTGGCTGTAGTAACTATAGAAGTACAGTTTGGCAATAGCAATGGGCTTACTCTTTTTGTGGGTCGGTGGTGTTCCTCCCTAGAGCCCTCTCTGACTCTCCTTAACCCGTTCGACGCGCATGACGGAACGGTTCCGTCATGCACGTCGGTTGCGCTGTGCGCATGACGGAACCGTTCCGTCATGGCCCCGCCCGCGCACGGAACCTTCAGCGTGGCGCGGAAATCCGCGCCGCGCTGAAGGGGTTAAACCCCTTCTTACTCCTCTGGTAACCCTCCCATTTATTTGTAAGTAATCTCTATTTTCGAGCCACACCCCTGCTCCTTTCCTAGATTTACTACTAAAACGTATACCTACATGTGAGGAGACTTCCCATTTGGGGTGGAGATCTCCGCATATAAAAATGCAGTTTGTGAATAGGCCCCAATGTGTTCGTTTTCTGCAGCACTGGATCTTTCATAGATTTACATGCTTCAGATTACCCCACGCCATCTAACTGGGAATCCTGGTAAAATGCAACACAAGCAGTATTAAAAACATTTGTGTATGTGAAACGTACCCTGTTGCTGCATTGCAGGCAGCAATAAAAGCTTTTTTCACGATTCAAGTACTTTTACTGATGAATGCTGCTGACAGATTTTAGATTACTCTAATAGCAGCCCCATAATACCTTTTTTTTCTTCAACAATATGTATTTTTAAATCGCAGTTCTGCTGTTTAGGAGTGCATTCAACAACGTGCTGTTATTAAACGGTGTAATGGTACTTGGGTCCCATAAACAAGGGTTCCTCTGTTCTGTGCAATAACCCTTAAGACGTGCTCTTCCAGCTTTTCTGTCAAAAAGTCTCAAACAAATGGTAATTGGGTGTAAGGTACTTATCTGATTCGGATATCCTCATTGACGTTCATGCCTCCTCCTTCAGAAAGGCTCTTGTTAAAATGGTGCCAGAATCTCCTGTATTTTTTAAATCTCCTTGTTTCCTCGTCAGTTATCCCCACATTAACAGTGCCTCATAGCCATCTCGTTGACAGAACCTAAGCCCAGGTACTTCGATGACTACACCGTTAATAATCTTAATGGCTGAGAGACCCCCATCGAAGACTTGCACACCAATGAGGCCTTCATCTCTGACCAAGATGCTTCCTTCCTCTCCAACTCGTCCATCTGCCTTATCCACGTCAATGTCTTCGGAGCTGGCTTGTGCATCTGTGAGCACCTACAAAGCTGCCTCAGCAGGCTTTGGAGGAATAAAATAAAGAACAGGGAGCAGAATGTTTCACAAGTAATAATGAAAGACCACCCGCCTCGATTGATAAATTGCATCATAAACGGCTCTAGAGAACGTATTCCTTGGCTGTGCACCTCTTCAGTGCTATGTTGTTCATTGTTTCTTAGCTAATGGTGCAATTTTGTGGCTGCGACTTAGAGCCCACCATCGTAGAGGAAGATTGAAATCACTGTGCTGATTCCTACCACTAGGCAAGAAAAGACAAGATGGTATTCCTTTAACTGATCCCATTTGTAATCGACCAACACCCATCTCTGCTCTGCATAACTAGAAAAGGTCGCTGCCTGCTGATCTCTGATAGAAACCGATAAAAATTCAGAAAATATGTACATTACTTGAAGGTGAAATCTGCTGGCAGCATCTATATTCTCTGTCATCTCCGCTCTTCATTCTCAGTGCTCCCTCCCACGTACTGACACGAAGCACTTCATAGTTGAAGTAGATAGCTGATGCACTGGTTAAAACTGGTTACTGGCTGTCTTGGCGAACACCCCCACATCTCACCTAGCTTTTACTTCTCATCTTTGATTGAAGTAGTCGGACATCAGACACTAAGAGGGTCTATATTTAATTGAAATGACATGTTATACAATGAATACAGTGCTGTCTGTCCTTAAGTATATTCCTTCTGGCTGTATAATGGGAAGAAAGCTCAGTATAGGTATTCATGGTCTAGACGGATGTGCACCATTTTGAACTATGCCACACGATTTAAGCAATTTCATCCTTTAGACTGTAGGTGAGGCGAATAAAATGGCAAGTTTTAAAATCTTTTGTCCATTTAGGGCTAAGATGACGTTTTCAACCTCAGCAAACCGGTTACGTTGTAGTATGTTTCCTCGCTCGCTTTAATTTCTCAGATATTTCCATGTAAATTGCACCTTTATTTTGCTTTAAACTGCCTATAAACATGCTTTCAATAGTCCAGCCCAGTGAACCTGTATCAGCAGGACTACTTAAATGTAGGTAAAAAGTAGCGAAGAATAAATATACCGGCCGGAAGTTAACCTACACCACTGTCAAAATCACAGTTCAGTATAATAACTGTGATTCTCAGTTTTGGCATTTATTTTTAAGCTCTGTAAGTAACAAGTGTTCAATTACTTAAGTTATTGATGCTCTATTTATGGACCAGGAGAGAGTGCTTAACTTGTTGTATAAAGTGAAGAGATTCTAAGACTAGCAACCATCTAGTGTAAACCAGAATTTTACACTTGTTTTTAAATCGGAATTTTATTTGGTAATGTGACATTTTCAGGTACTCTGTTAAAAACTGTTTAACCACGTGGTCTGACCTTTAACACCAACTGCCCAGATGCTTAAAGGCATGTCCTTGTTTCAGGTATATGATCATGCGGGAGTGTTGGCATGCAGTGCCATCCCAGCGGCCAACCTTCAAACAGCTAGTAGAAGACTTGGACCGGGTCCTCACGGTGACTTCCACTGATGTAAGTATCATTCGTTCATTAGAGGGGTATTTTCTTGGGTTTAAAGGACATTCGGTGCCGCCAACGGTAGAATGAGTATACCGTAGGCATTAAGTGAATCTGATCAGGGTCTCTTAATTTGTTGATGCGCTATTGCTTAGTATCATTCGTTCATTAGAGGGGTATTTTCTTGGGTTTGAAGGACATTCGGTGCCGCCAACGGTAGAATGAGTATACCGTAGGCATTAAGTGAATCTGATCAGGGTCTCTTAATTTGTTGATGCGCTATTGCTTTCTGCTCTCAAAATGTTCAGCTGTTCATTTGGTCTATGGTTTGCAGGTAAATTCAAAAACTGTTATGGGGGGATAACCACTTAAATGGCAGTCTCCCCTTGCCACTTGCTGCTGTGCTTCCTTGATAAACTGTTACTATAACCTCTCTTGCTTTGCTGCTTCCTACAGGAGTACCTCGACCTCTCGGTGCCCTTTGAGCAGTATTCGCCAGCCTGCCCAGACAGCCACAGCAGCTGTTCTTCAGGAGACGATTCAGTCTTTGCACACGACCTGCCCGAGGAGCCCTGCCTTCCCAAGCACCAGCAATACAATGGAGGGATCCGAACATGAGTGTTAAGGGACAAAGATCCAAACCAACCCAAGCATGTAGGCTTTGAGGCGCATGGACAGACCATCGCGAAGCGCGGTTTCGCTGGACGGAGCCCATGAGAGAAAGAAACCTTTTTTTCTTTCTTTGAGCCGTAGTTTTTTTACATGCTGTACAAGAAGTCATGAAGCACTGTTTGGCCTGAAGGACCTAATCTCTTGCCAAGATATAAATATATATATATATTTTTTTGGAAGCAGAATGTTCCATCTAGAGGTATGGACTGTTTGACCTCTAGTAATGTAATATAGTGTGCCAGAGTTGCCAATCTGTGCCTGAGAACGCCAAGAGAAGCAAAGTTTAAAGAAGAAGACATTATAAAGGAAAAAAGAAACTATAGTGAAGAATGTAAACCTGTTAACTTTATGCAATCTGTGCATTAACCTTTTTGGAGAAGCCAAGAGGGGAGTGGCCTACGGATGTTATAATGCTTTTTCCAGTTGAGGTAGTTTGGCACATTGTCGTTCTTTTGTTGCCTTGAATTATTGTTAGGTTTCTTTCTATGGAAAACATGGACCTGAAAATTTCAGAACCCCCTATCATTTTGTCTTTTGAGAGAGAAAGATTGCAGTGGATTATTAGGCATGTTAAAGTCAACATTTTCAAGGGTTCACATAAGGAATAACAGTGACTCTGTTTGGATATTTGTATGTTTTCTCAGTAGCCTCTGTAAACCCAAGACCTCCAATTTTACAAGTTAGTTGTTAACGTTTTGCAGTTAGTGGTTAACGTGTTGCTATCGCAACAGTGATCACAAAATCAAATTCTTTAAATATACTATACTGTGCCGATGACATTGACCCATGAGTCCAACTTTTACACCGTACACAGTAAAAGCAGGTAGGCTGAGCTGAAGAGTGTGCTGCTAAAAGGCCTGTAACTTCAATATGATTTGCTTGTCTATGAAAGATACAGCAATATGTTTGGTTACCCAACAGTATTATGCAGGAAAGTAGAAACACTGGCCACACCTGCTTAGTCCTGCAGTTGTGAGAGGGGTCCTGTTCAGTACATAGGAATTATTTTCTAATCCCAGCTATCTATCTTCTCTAACTTTTTATGGCAGGGTTGCCTCAGTTTGGGGGAATAAATGTTAGCAGATACCATATAACCGAAGTTACCCATCTGGCAAAATAACATAGTGCAACTTCCTAATAAACAATGTGAATGTTAGCATAATGGGAGCAAGTCAAGACTTACTGAATTGGTGCTCTTCTGGTTTTGGAAACCGACTGCCCCATTAGTCTTAGTTTTTGTAAATGGCTAGATCTAGGAACAAATATAATCCCTGCCCCCATGCACCTCCTGTCGTCTCGCTTACGTAAGGCATCCATATGTGCCCCTGAAACCTTTAACTAAGTGTTTTACAAAAGAGGGCTCATGTAGCGTGTCGTTGTTTGTTTATTTATGTGTATGTATGTGTATATATAAATGGTGTGTGTGTGTGCATCGTCATACTCTTATTGAAGCTATTGGAACTTACAAGCAACCACATTCCATTGAAAAATGTTCATCTTCAGAGTTGTAGGCATAAAATCCTCCCAACAAAACCCTGTTGAAGTATCGGGCACTAAAAATCCTCATCTGACCCAGGTCCCACCTCTACCAGCACCATGACCGCATCCATCAGTATGTACCCATGATATAGACTTTGTCTTCTTCTGCAAAAGTCTATTGCAGTTTGGTTTGGTAGGAGTAACTTGACATATTCCATAACGTTTTGTACTGAAACAAAGTACAACAAATTTGTTTTAGTTACTATTGCTGCTTACTGTGAAAGAAAGAAACAACAAATTTGCTCCACTTTTCAAATGAAAAGAACGTCCTTGTTTGGGGTGATATCTGGTTCATTCTGTCCTTAATTGATATGCAGCAAAAGTGGTGAAAAATCAAATAAACCCTTCTATTGCCTCAGCATTCTTCCTAAAGAAGTGACAGTAATTTGAAGACCGAAAGTACGGGTACCTGCAGGCAAAAAGTCTTTAATTTATTTTAAAGAAAGGTTTATCCCAGAAAAAGCATGTACATAATGTATGTAAATAAAATATGTAAAATATTACAGGATGTCTTAAAAGCAGTTCTCCGAAAGAGGGCAGTCTCACGAGTCTAGCATTGCAGTCTAGGATAATACAGATCGAGAACATTTAAAAGAAATGTTTTTTATATTCACAGTTTTGTTTTAAAAATTGTATTTTGGTACTATTGTATATTTGTAAAGTTATTTATAGACTTCAACATTTATGTTTGTTGCATTAGGCTAGACAGCATATTAATGTTACAGACTGTAAGTTTTAAGTTATTAACATTTGAGAGTTAATCTATATTAATCCGCTTGTGTTTACAGAAGTATTGAGAGCATGTTAGGAGTTGGTCCCTTTCACACCTGGACGTTAAATAAATGTTTGTTTCCATTGCAAAACGTGTTTTTTCAAAGGTTATGCGCATTGATATTGGTTAAGTAGAAGGATGTATGTATGTGTAATACTTCCTCTCTATAACTGGCCTAGGCCACTTGCTTCAACCTCCAAATATGATAAAGTAACAAAATACTTAACTTACATTATGTGTTCTTTCCCCACACTCACCTTTTCTGCCAACCTGCAACAGGATCCATGATTAGGAGATTAACATTTTACTGAGGATTTTTGACTAGTCTTTTGCCAGTGCTCTACTTCTTGCCATTCAGAACAAGGGATATATTTACGCAAGCCTCCACTTTGCACTACAAATATTGCAATGCAGAAAACCAACTTATTTTCACTATAAAGAAAATTGGAAGAATTCATATTGGAGAAAAAGTACTTTCTGAAAAGTGTGATTTTAGGCAAATAGACCTAAAAAGTGGGTTAACTAATGAGTGTATGCAGCTTCCTTATCCAAGAACAACACTATCTTGATCTATGGATACAGAGAGGTGTCTGGAAGCTTGGTGAATGTTTTCAGTGTGACTGCACCGCACATGAATGTATGATGTCCTTCAGCACAGCTCTCAACTGTCCTGAAACAGCAGTTTGTTTGTGTCCTATCTCATTGCAATTTCACTTATACTACAGCTTTCATTCAATTCTGTTACACTTTTTCTGCAGAACATTTATATTGGATTGCAGTGTAGAATCTTTTGGTTTTTTTCAATACATAATCAGTGGTTAAAGTAACAGATTGATTTACAGTTTTAAGTTGCACATTAAGTGCATGAAAACCAATGAAGCCTCATTGCATTAGTATCATCTATTTCCTGTTTTGTAATGAATGTACTTTCTTTGGTCAGTGTATCAAGTGCACAACCAAGCTAAACATGGTTGTTGAGAGGGGTACACTGATAGCTTTTATTATGAAACCCCAATAGCCACTTGAACTATAATTTGCAGACAGGATAAGAAAATAAATAACACTGCAGTGGGCGCAATGAAGACGGGTTTGTTCTAAAGCATGGAGATACTACATGATTCATAAAATTGCCTTAAATGTGTCTTTGCACCAAAAAAATATATTGAAAGGCATGCCTTAAACGTGCATAGAGGGAGCTGTTAGCACAGTCAAAGTTTACTAGCAGGAGCGGGTCAGTGGCAGGATGGTCACACAGAATGTCTGTATATCGCTTTCATTAGCACAACAAATCGGACATGAAATGTTTGCATCCATGTCATTCATTCTAAGAAGTTATGCAGCTGGGCACATGTGAGAATTGATTGTGAGAAATTTGAGTTTCACTTCAGATTACAGCACCTGGAGATACAGACTAGTGTGCAAAAATACGTTAGTCCCACAGCCTTATCACTAGAATGATCATGGTGCTCCTATATGTGTGTGTAAAAATTAATCTATTGTACTGGTTCAAATTTACTCTGCAGTGACTTATTTACGGTTTATGTCTTTTATGTCCTAACAGCACCACAAAGCTCTTATTCTAAAATAAAAGAAGTAATTTATAGTTTAAGGTTATTACAGTGAAAGATTTTAGACTGTAGATTTCTAGTGTTCTTTTTTGGAAGCTAAAAAAGATTATTTTCTTACAAGCATCTGCTAATTGTGTACATTCCAAGTACCTAAGGCATTATTTTTTTCAATGCTGAAAAAATTGTACAAATGTGCGCATGATTTCAAATGTTATTAGATATTATAAATCTATATATATAATTTATTGAGTTTTTACACAATGTACCTGTTGTAGACTTGTCAACTTAACAATTCTTATTTCATGCAGATATAGTTTTGTAGCCTCAACTGTTATCTTCAAAGGAAAAAACCTCTGACTTTGTTACACTTTCCACTATGGATGTTGCATTCCAAATTTGCATCCAATAGATGCGATGTTGTTGAGAAAATTATTCAGTTTAATATGATGCCTTTTTGTTTTTTTGAACAAGTGTGAAATGAACATTGAGCAAATCTGTTTTGATTTTGATAACGTTGCAAACTTACTATTACCAAACAATAAAGGCAACAGTTAAGTTGTGGGACTGTACTGCTTTTTTATTTCGTGACCAACTGTGGTGTTACTCGTGCTTAAGGGCAAAACACCAAATCCATTTTTGTGTAGGTTGGTCTTTTTATTTATATTTTTGAGCAGTCTTGCACATTATGTTTTAGTGACAATTGTCCTTGTAGACTGCTCTTTTAACATTGGTATGGCCTTGACTTTTAAGGTTTGTTTTAAGTGTTCGTGTGTGGCACTTCTTTAAGATGGAATGCTGACTGGATTTTAAAACATTTGAGGTTGCACTTTGTATGATGTGTCTATTGGAGATTCACATGATATGCATACACCTGTCACCTGCTGTTGGGTACAGAATAGCGCAAAGGGTTGTTTTCAGATTTACGGTTCAAATTCATACATACTGCAATGAGTTGCCACTGTGTGTGACCTGGACACGGACTCCAATTTGTGTTATTCTTTTTCCACCATTGTTTCTGCTCCAGTAGTATATGGCATGCAACTGTTCATTTCAGCACAGACAATATGAAAGCAGTATTCCAACCTTGTGGTTGTGACGACGCAGACGTCGATAAAACAGAATGAGATCATAGAATGAATCCACAGACGGTCATTGTTTAGAATTTGCTTTTTATATTTTGACCGCCATGTAAGACCTATACCGGTTATGATTTACATGTGATCTGCAGCTAGTTAAACAGTCAAAAGAACTCTTAACAGATGCAGGCTGAATTCCCTGTCAAATCAGGTGCAAACTGTGTTTGTAATAATATTTAAATGTCAAATCGGGCGCAAAGTGCACATTGGGGCAGTGTTTTTCCCATATAATTTCCTCTAGGTTTAACCTGCAGAATGTTGTTGCTTACGAATCATGTTTGAGAAGAGGAAAGACAGTTTTTTCAGTCATTAAGAGTGAGACCTCGTCTTATCCTTCCATATCATCATGAAGAACTTAAAATTGTCCTGTGAAATCGTCCTGGGGTAACTTTAAGTTTATTTCTCCTGGCGATTTTACTGATCACAGTATTGTCCAGCTCAAAATAAGGGACAAATTATCAGCCTTGCCAGGCAGTTTGGTGTAAAAAATTTGGAAAAGGTAAAAAACTATTAAGAAAACAGCACTCTACTTATTCGGCCATGATGACATTTAAAGGACTGTACCAAATTGTCCTTAGAAGAAGAGTTCAAAGAAGAGGCGGAAGTGGTTGAAGAAACCCAAACTTGACCCAACAGTTGACTCAGAATCAAATTAATCTCAAAATAAGAATCCACCTTCTAAAGAGGATCAGCTTAGAAAGGAGCATGATCATCAACGTGAAAGAGACCTTTATTGAGATACTACCCTCAAAGCTAATCCAGCCCTTGTCACAAGTAAAAGCTAACCCATTTCGAACAGAGATCCACCCAGGAATTATTTATATTAAGACAAAAATTAGTCCTATCATGCCAATCCAATTACCAAATCAATTTAATGCTGGTTAACAGAAACTACTCCAAATATTCCAATATTTAACATTTAATAAAGCTGCTTCTGTAGAAATGCACATATTTCTGGATCACAGGGAGAGAAATAATGTTCATAAATCTACTTACCTCCTTCTCTGAGAGAATCGAGAGATACATTTCCACTCAGTTATTTGGCCACTGCATGTTAAATTAATATCAATCAACATAGAAAAGGAATATCGGATGAGTAACATAAGATGCAGGAGTATCTAGTGAGGTGGAGGAGGATAATAAATGGAACTGATGAAATATCTGGATATCATGCAGTAATTCCACGTACCCTTCCCCAACCGGGATCAACTATGCAGTTGCGGGAGGATGATGGCTTTCTAATTGAAACCAAAAACCAAAGGAAATGATGGACGGAGTGTTGAACATTGCAAGCACTCACCCCCAGTCAACTGATCTGGGTTTAATCCATCACCGTTCTTTAGCCCACTCTGCCACCCCAGTTCAGACATGGCCAAATGCAAATCAGTCCCTGTGCCTCATGGGAACAGTCCAGCCCGAACTGCCAAGCCATGTCTTCCCTGGACCTGAAACAAGCTTCCTAGGACCGGCTTCTGGCATTTCAGCTGTCTTCTGCCAGGCTTGCTTGAATCCAGTGGCAAAGTGAGCAAGGGACTCACGTCTGAGCATACCCTGCCAACTTATGGCGAATAAAGCAAAAACCAAAGGAAACGATGGACGTAGTGTTGAACATTGCAAGCACTCACCCCCAGTCAACTGATCTGGGTTTAATCCATCACCGTTCTTTAGCCCACTCTGCCACCCCAGTTCAGACATGGCTATTCCCTTTGGTTTTTGCCTTCTAATTGAAGCTCCTTAACAGAATAGAATAGAAAAGTGTCTGCTAACATGGAAAACTGCCCTTAGTAGACCAACCTTACATTTGTGGCCGCATGAACCCTGATTTATGGTAGCACACAGCCTACACCTTGTATTTTAATTTGTATTTATTTACACTATGGGGTGCAGAGTAGTCACAAGTTCAGCCATATTGTAAAGGTTAAGTAACTCGGAGGGATCCTCAGTGGATACAATAGATTTGGGGGGAAAGGTTAAGACTTCAATATCTTTGAGGGGCTTAAGAGTAAAAGGAAGATAATGTGCAGAACGGCAAAGCTATTGCGGAAGCTAGAAATCATACCTTATTAGACACAGCAGACACTGCAGTCAGTGATGAATATTAGCCATCTGTTGTGCTGACATGTCTGTGAGAGTGTCAGAGTTTCTCACAGGGTATAAGCACAATTTATCAGTGTACCTTTCAGCAAGGAACACCTCTTTGGGACAAAATAGATGATATAGATGACAGAAGGGCCTTCACAAATTGTTTTAGTGGCACGAGACGTGCGCTATTAAGTCATACAGATGACATTTCTGGTTGATTGGCTGGTACAAGGGGAAGACTTGATAAATGTCAATCCCAAATGAGGCAAACAGTATGCTTGCTTCTCAGTCTAGGGTTCAGCATCAACATGCCACAATCTAATCCCTTTCCACAACAGATACAGACTTGGGTTTTCTTATTGAGGAAACCTGAATTGACAAAAAGCAAAATCTTATTTCTTACTGGAATTAGTAATGGCATTTCTAAATATAGGTCACCAAACATAACAGTCTTTCATTGTTGGATATCCTGTAGCTGTTTTGTAGGAGGGCCTTCTGCACTAGTTCCTCATGCAATATTCCTTTGAGTAACCAAGTCATAGCAGAATCTGGTTGTGTTAATTCACAAGTTTCAGTACAGACTGCAGTGGTGGAAGAAGCACAATTTTATGATGAGCTGAAACATTGGAGATCCTCAACCACAGGTAACCACTGTAGCAGACATCACAGATAGGTTAGGAGTTTGCTTGCACACGCTGTCAATAAACACATATAAAACTCTCAGAAGTTGATCTGTACAGCGATTTAAAAAGTATCCTGTGTGAACATGTGCCAGGGATAGAGGTCATCCAGAGATACCAAACCAACAAAGAAATTAGGTGATATTGGGAAATGTATGGCTCATTGCTAATCCTGGCCTACCAGGAATACACTAGTTATTCTCCTACTGCATCTCTAACATAGAACATTTTTATGGTGGAACCATATGTAAAAAGTATGTGGAAGAAATTAGTCCAGGAAGATCATCTTTCACAAAAGGTTACCAATTTAAACCATTTATCTCAACATTCACAGACCCCTATACCACTTATGATTTCCAAAGATTCATCCACAAGTTGCAACTCTTGTGTATACTCTTTAGCTATTAATTAAGTGTTAAATGTAATCCACTCCTTAATTGCAACCGAACAGTTGGAGTTGTAGCCAACAGCAAGGACGTTTTGTAGTTAAAAAACAAATTCTCTAGTTTTAGCTTTCTTCTGAATGTCCATATTAACTCCGTCAATGACTCAGAAATCACTGTTCTAGTCTCTGTAGAGGTAATCCTTACTTTGAACTTGCCTGTAAATGAGTGTTCACTACAAAAACCCTTGGTAAGGCTATAAGTCATTCGAGTAAAATAATATTTCCTTTAAGACAAGCTCATCTGTTTTTTGTTCACCTCAATTCTAGCCATTGTAGAAAATCTTCCTACTTATTGGTCATTGATACACACCCACTTCCTATGCTGTTGATATGGCTAAAGAGACAGTTCACGCAGAGAAAAGTTCCTCAGTTGAGTCAGGTTTGTTTGACTAATTCATTGCACATGGTTTTACACAAGGACACCAAAATGTAATTCTATGCAAATTTCCAAACTTTGCACTACAGGTATCTCCAGTCCTGCAATTCAATAGATTAGTCAGGGATATTTGTGTACACTTTTACTCCATTGCTTATTCTAGCATACGTTAGAGAAATAAGTCGGGCTCCCACAAGAATGATTCTAATTGCACCAGTTTGAGTACCTCAACCATGGCTATCTTATTGAAATATTGGTACAAGGAACTGTGTTCATACTTCAACTTACTTGACCATCAAGAAGGAAGGGTTTTGCACACCAATCCTCCCTCACTCAATTTAGCAACGTGGCATCTAAATTTTTAGTTTGGTTACCTAGCCTATTCAGAGTGTAAAACAATGCGGCTAAATAGGAACACCATGCAATCTACTGTGTTTTGCTGAATACGCACTGGGCTAGAGATTAAGTATTTACAAATACTTGAACCTTCTGTGTAGCTTGTACATAATCTCTGTTCATTTGCCAGCTAAAATAGCATCACTCTAGGATGTTGAGCTGCTGTTCATATTTACAGCTTCAGTCCGGACTAAAATACTTCATCCCACCACAGTCCCCTGCAGAATTTAAATGGTATTTTTTTTCTCACAAATCGTGGGGCCATATTTTGAACCAAACCGTTACTGGGTTCTCAAGGAATTCCTTTACAAGCTGGTCTAGTTGCTATCACTTCATCATGCAGTCACGGGCCCTTGCAATAGATTAACCTGATCTGCAGATACTCAAGGATAGGGTAGTATTGCGTATATAACAAAACTCTTAACTAGGTGTTTGTTATCCTTCTATAGTAATTGAACTATTGAGCTTTCATCTATATTCTCTAACCCACAATTGACCCCTCTTAATCTCCTTTTTAGAAGAGCTAAGTTACATAAACATTGATAATGCATACGCCAACCATACAGGTAGTTGGGCCCACATTCAAGAAGGGCATAGCTGCTAACTGTCCCGTTTTTGCCGGGACAGTCCCGGCAAGCTGGAGACTGTCCCTGGTAATTCACTATCCCTGGACAGACCCAGAAATTGCACTTTCAGCCCTGCCAAGTGTGACACAACTCGCGTTAGTAGGGCATTTTAAGTCCCTGCTGTCGGCCTTTCCACAAGCCTGCGTCCAGGGACCTCGCTTACTTCTTTGCTGGCAAAATAGGGTGTGGCCATCACTACCGCAGGCCGTTACGTGCCTTTCCCCAGTGCTGGACCAATTCCTTCACTTGTGGCGTGCCGCTGCAGAGAAGGGCAACGGGAGCCCCAACAGGGCCATGGTGAGAACTCACTCTAGCTCAACCTCCTATGCCAACAGCATGGCACTGACAGACGCCGTTGTCTCCAAGGCCGGGCCTCATCACTCTCTCTTCACAGTCCGGCCTCCGCACCTCGATAGCAGGCAGACTCGCAGGACCAGCAGCCAATGTTCTCACAGCTGACCGATCACAGCAGAGCGCAGTAGCTGCTCTGACAGCAGCAGAGGGGCTCTTGTGCCACATGGGTCCCAACCACCTGCTTGCGCAGACTGCGCTACAGAACTCGCACTGAGCCAGAGTAAACGATAAAAGTTACAGCAGTACGGGTAAAGACCACGTGCAGTCTAGGACCCTATTTTTATAGCCTGTGACCGCGCCTGGTCAGAGGATGTACTTAGTTGCCAACATTTGAAATAAGTGCCATGGGGCACTTTGCAGCACAGCTATCAATTACTTACTTGAAAATTTACCACACCCACTGGCCCAAAGCTCCGCCCACTCCACCCAACCCACATAAATAGCATAATTTAACTCCCCCTACTCACTTGTAAAGCCCATACACGACAGTAACCCGATTCAGGCCCCAAGAGAAGACAATTGGGTAAATACATTCTCCCAATTTTCTTTAAATGTTTTTTTTTTTTTTAAGTCTACTTTTCTCTTCTAAAATGTTGACATGTATGAATACGGTTAAAGAAAGAACAATACAGTTTTTGAAAGCACATTATTCAGCACTATCCCGCATATTCAGATAATGTAGTTCCCATCCCTGGTGCGCTTCAGACACTGACTTTGTTAATACAAATGTTGCAACTTAATATTCAAGGATGTGAGAGCTGTTTTTCCCCTCTTGCTCGTTTAAAAGAATTTACAGCTGAGCTTATGCTAACATAAGCAATATTTACCCTGCCCTCCATCTTGAATCACCATCGTAATACCCCACATGATTACTCGTTTTGTTGTTTAGTGTTCTAAATAAAGAACTGCAAGCGAGAACATTCCCTGGAACTTTCACTACACTGTTCCCTATTGTGTTGTGTCACCAAGACTCTGTAGGAGTAGCTCTGTGCCCCATATGTCAATGCACTATATCCTCTGACTGGGCGCAATCAAAGGCTATAAATAAGCATTTGCAATGCAATAGGTCTCGCAATTACGCAAGTTTGAGCTATTGGCACTGTAAATGACAATGCCTCTTATTTATGTTTTTGTTTGTAAAACATAAATAAAACGCATTGTCAATTACAATGCCAATAGCTCAAACTCCCGTAAATGCGAGACCTATTGCATTGCAAATGCTTGTTCTGGTTTGCACCGGAGATTACCAGTACCTCCCACAAGGAGTAGCTGTGGAAGCCCCCAGACAGCGTAAAAGTCTTACGATTGTAGTGACAGAAAATTCCGGGTCAGAGGACTCGAGTGGCGCCAGTTACCTCATGAGGCCGAGTGGACAGATTGTATTCTGGAATCGTCTCGCAGATTGGTCCTGATTTTAATAAAATACACCGAAAGTGACCGTGTTGCCCTACAGGTCAAAATTGATAATTTAAATGAAGAAATACGGTAAATTGGAAGTAAGGCCGTGATTCAACAGTACCGTGAACAACAGTGGTTTATTGGCCTAAATTAAGGGATGTGGTTAGGCCAGAGCAGCTTCGGGACGGCTTTTATGTTAAAGCAAACCAAATGCTGCGTCCCGCAAGTGGTGCGAGCGTGTCCGTGTGACGTTGGGCTGTATAGGCGAGCGTGGTGTGAGCGCGCATTGGCAGAGAACAGACGGCGTGAGCGTGCACATGGACTGTCCGGGGGGAAAGTGCACATCTCCTGTCGGGTGTCCAGGCGAGCGCAATGGGAGCATGCATCGGCAGATAAGATGGCGAGCGCTGTCACTTCAGAACCCACCAGTCTCGAGCCACGGGGGCGAGGCACCTGCCTGCAGCGCCCACCGCACAGGCCGTCGGGAGCGGACCCCCCAATGCCCGGCATCCCGCGGGCAGCATTGGCCAGGCGAGGAGGGAGCCAATAGCCAGAGCCCTGCGCGCGGGGCCGAGACAGGTGAGCTGCGCCCGCGGCCGGGGGGATGGGGACGGGCGGGGAAATGAGGGGGAGACGGGAGTTTGGAGAGAAAGAGAGAGAATGCGTGTGATGGGAAGCGGGCAGAAGACACCGGAGAGAGCGGGCCAATAGTAGCTGTTGTTGGGCCGGGGAGTGAAGGTAAGAAGACAGCAGAAGCTGCGCACCGAGCGGTCTGTGAGGGGGCGGAGGAGACCCAGAGCACACGGGTGGGCAAGAGAGAGTCGGGGCCGGGTGTCGGGGGCGCACAGACGGAGAAAGGAAAGTTACAGAGAACATGAAAACGGACCGGCCCTGAAGCAGGAGCGCCGAAGACAGAGGCTAAGACACCGAGGAGAGGTTTGAGAGAGGCAGGACTGGGGAGGCAGGTGAAGAGAGAGGGCCGGGAACGAGCGGGCAGGAGGAGAGAGAAGGACACACTGATATAAAGGGAGGAGACATACTGAAGAGAGAGGGACCCAGACAGACAGACAGGGGATGAGCTGAGATGCAACAACTTCTACAATGAGGACGAAAGTGAAACTGCATACTGGCTTGCTGAGGGAAGGGAGACAGGAGATGTGCACGCTGCGTGGCTGTAGGCGCGTACACCAACTCAAATCCGCCGAGACCATGCGCGTGCCCATCTCCTGTCCCACTTCCGAGGCAAGTCAGCAACAATAGATCTCGCTGGCGACAGCGCTTCGCGCTGCGTTCGCCAGGCGAGACCTAAAAAGGTCCTAGACTGCACACGGTCTTTGCCTGTACTGCAGTAACATGTGTGGGGTACTCAGACCCAGCGTGGGTCTTGCAGCGCTGTCTGCGAGCAGTAGGTTGGGAGCCACGTGCATATTGGTGGCGAGTGAGTCACCCGCGTGTCAAGGGAGCCACTCTTCTGCTGCCGTCGGAGCCGCTGCTGCGCTCTGCTGTGATCGACCAGCTGTGAGACCATTGGCTGCTGGTCCTGTGAGTCCACCTGCTAGCAAGGTGTGGAGGTTGTGCTGTGAAGAGCGAGGGCTGTAGCCCGGCCTGGGAGACAGCGGCGTCTGTCAGTGCCATGCTGTTGTCATAGGAGTTTGCGCTACAGTGAGGTCTTACCATGCCTCAGTTGGGGCTCCCGTTGCGTTCCGGTGCACCGGCAGCAGCACGCCACAAGTGAAGGAATCGGTCCAACTCTGGGAAAAGGCGCCTTACGGCCTGCGGTGGTGACGGTCTATTTTGCCAGCAAAGAAGTAATCGAGGCCGTTGCATACTGGCCTGTGGAAGGGCCGATGGCAGTGACTTAAAATGCATTACAAACGCGAGATGTGGCACCGCTGGCAGGTCTGGAGGTACAATTGCCGGGACTGTCTCAGGATAGTGAACTACCTGGGACAGTCTCCAACTTACCAGGACTTTCAAATGGGACATTTGGTAGCTATGATGGAGTAATGGGCCTGCAGGAGGTATATCAGAAGAGGAGACTTCCACTTCCTTCAAGCACAACGCCGTAACTGGAGCTGTGCATGATGGGAAAAGCATCATCATTGCATCAACATGCTGGAATCTGGACACCAATCTCTCTGGTTTTAAAGTTAAAAAAAGCAGAGTGATTGGCAATGCCCTTTATTTGTCCCACCCTGCGCTGTCTTGTGAGCACCCATGCCCTGCACCAATCCAGGCTTTGCTGTCATGCGTTTTATATTAAAAAACTGCATGAGAGCAAAGCAAGGATTGATTGGGTCATGTAAACCAAGCGCTCTCCTAAGGAGACCAGGGAGGCCGTGCTTTATTCGCCCTGGCTCCTAAACAAAACGTGTTGGAGGCATAAAGTGCGCATGTCGGTTTGGCCGCAGTCCGAGACCTGTCCAACCCGACATGCGCACTTAGTCGAGGCTGCATTGCCTGTCACTAGGATAAAAAAATTGGTAGCATTCACTGCCAAAATTTTTAATCCTATTAAGGACACGAAGGTGAGGATTACGGCTTCTCTTTCTTTTACTGCAAAAAACAAAGCAGCCAAAGGAAAACGTTTTAACCTAACAAAAACTACATTTCCCATGGTACCCTGCTCACAACTACCAATCATGGTCCAGCAGTCCATATAACAGTAGTCCTCACCATTTTAAGAGCCTCTGCTCCGAACAGTCCATCAACTCAAACTGTGACAAGAACCAGCATCGCCTGTAGGACCAACTCCAGCGGCCATCCCCAACATAGGAGCAACAGCTCATGCCATAACAGCAACACGAAGTGTCAACTTTGACAAGAAGACTGAAGTAGGATCATTCTGCTTTCTGATCAGAACCTGGAAATAAAATAGAACGTATAATATCCATATAACACAGACCATATACCTGGGTGGGTCAACAAGTCTAAACAATCAAATAATGACTGACTTATTGGGTGGGATAATCCTTGCTTTCATGTCCTTAATAGAATTGAAAATTCTTGGTGCGAATGCTAGGAAATGTTTTATTCTATTCCAGGACTGAAGGCTCAGATTATTGCTAGTTTAACGCTTATCGAAAACCACAGAAGTAATATCGCCCACAGGTTTATAATAAAAGTGTTTAAATGTAGATTCAGACGACCATTCTTCTTAATATCTTGAATGGTGGAACCCAACATAAATGATTTAGAGGCCATTGCCCCTCGAAAAGAATGAGCTCCAGAGACCTGCGTCTTCATACCAGCCTCTGCCATGATTGATTTCAACCATCTACCAATTGTGGAAGATGAAACAGGTTGAAATTGTTTTTGCAAACCAATCAACACGTGCAGAACCCACAGGTCGCACAGCACAAGTATATTCTTCGGTAGCTTTCAAGCAGCAAACAACATACAAGTTAGCATTAGCAGGAAATGCATTATACTCTATACAACGAGAAAATGTTTTTCTTCAGCCAGTAATAGTAAAGGAAACTTCTCCTGGAGAAAATACTCTACCTGTTAAGTCCAGAACTCACATCTCTAGTACGTCTACAAGCGGATAAACATGAGAGCATAGCCAGCTTAGCTGACAACTGGTTCCTAGATAAATGAGAATTGTCCGACCAACTTTCAAAAAGATCCAGAACCAATGACAAATTCCACAAAAAGGAATATTTAGCCTTGGGAGGATTAGCCACCCAGATACCCTTAAGAAGTTTACACACAACAGGGTGAATTTCTACCGGCCTACCATTATCTGTGTATGACCTGCAGAAATTGCAGAGTGCAATTTATTCACAGATCTGTAAGACAAACCTGCTGAAGGCTTATGAGACAGAAAATTCACAACATGGGATAACTCTGCCCCCACGGGATCCACGTGCCGTTCCGGGCACCAACACATCCAGCATCGCGATGCCGAGGAATACTGTTTCCTAGTGAAAGGAGCCCAGGCCTGTTGTATGAAGTTTGAAGCTGTGTCCAAAAGGCCTGGCAATTCCCATTGTTGCCTGAAAACCTCCAGACCATCAAGGACAACTGCCCTGACATTATCAGTGGGTGCAGTTCCCCGTGAGGGCCCTGGAGTATCGTCTGAGACCAAGGCAGGAGTTGGGGATAATCGCACATCAGTTCCAACAGAATCGGAAACCAAGTCTGAGCTTTCTAAAGAGGAGTGACCAATACTATCTCCGCCATGTGGCAACTGATCTGAGTCGCTACTTTGGGGATGAGAATGAACCGGGGTAAGGTATAATTCAGTCACAGACCAATCCTATGAAAAAGCATCCGTCGCTTTCGCTAATGGGTCTGGCCTCCAGCAGAAGAAAATCTCTACCTGCTGATTCAGTCTGGAGGCAAAAAGATCTATCGTGCAAGGACTCCAAAGAGTCTGTATCCATTGGAACAGACACAGATAGAGCTGCCAATTGCTGTAATCTGTCCTATACCTGGAGTTCCAATCCGCCACAGCGATGGACTGACCCAGAATGCACTCCGCTATCTAGTCTGATGACTCCGGTAATAGTGCCAAAAGTCCTTGGCTATCTCCACTAAGAGGGACGATCTCCTGCCCCCCCCCCCCATTTCTGTTGATGTATCTCATTGCAGATATGTTGTCCATCCTGAGAAGAATGCAACAAGATTTCTGTAGTAGGGCACCTCTGTGTATAGTCATAATCATGTGAATATTCCCGCCCATGTGCGTGGACCCCGGAGCACTTCAATAGATATAGTCTCTTAAGTTGTCTTCTTCTGCAGCCCTGCATAGACACTTAAAAGATAATAAAAGACAATAATGCAGCCTGAAAAAAACTAGGCTACTCCGGCCATTACTTCATCCTGAAGTGAAAAAGATAGCCAGGTAACAGTTAAATTTAACTATTTTACTAAGTTTCATACATAGAGAAACTCCCCTTCACAAAAATCCCTTTTTCATGATAGAGATGAAGGGTTGGACAGACAAGCCCCATAGGCTGCCATTATATGTCTGTAAATGGATACTGTGCCTTTAAGAATCCATCCTTCCAGAGACCCTCGGTATCCCATGATGCACAGCCAAAGGCGAGTTACTTTCAGTTCTTTTTTCCGGCTCCTGCTAGCAGGACCCTGGAGCATTGAGCTCTACCGTTAGTGGTATATCTTTCAATTATTAAGCTTTAATGTTAGTTTGAGTGTTTTACTCGATGTCTTTGGCCTTTCCCTTCTTTTTTGGGCAGTTAGCCCACATTTTTCTTGTCAAAATGCCATTTTTATTTGACAAGTGCCCTGAATGTGGCAGGAAGAAGGCCAAGTCGGACTCCCACAGAGTTTGTATTTTCTGTCTACCTTCTTCACTTGTTCCTGAATCCTGCGCCATCTGTAAATCCTTCTCCAGGAGGACCCTGCGTGACAGGGAGAAGATTCGACTTCAAGGCCTGGAGCAGAGAAGACAACAGGCTGCAGGTGGGACATCTGGGCAAGGAGAGAGCCTTTCCTCCTCCAAAACCCTTGCGTCAGCCTCTGGGGGCCTCCCCAGTCGACAAAAGGCTCAAAAACGACGCCGGTCCCGGTCGAAGGCGACAACATCGACGTCAAAACCAGGTATGACGACGATATGCTCCCCGTCGACTCAGGGCTCTGGATCTAAGCAACGTCGAAGATCGACGTCGAGGGGAAGGACGGCGAGACCGTGGCTGAGGTCGACGTCAAGGACATCCTAGTCAACGTCGACACATTATCGCTGTCGATCTGGGTCTAGGAGATATCGGCGCTCGCCGTCGAGGCGACACCATTGCTCACCGTCGACGCGAAGGTCGGCGTCGAGGAGAAGAAGGACGACGTCGAGGAGAAGATCGACGTCAGGAAGAAGGAGCTCGATGTTGAGAGAGGTTCGACGTCGAGAAGTGGACGGTCGACGTCGAGGAGGTACCATCGTAGGTCGACGTCAAGAGACCAGTCTCCCTCTGTGGTCAGCATCTCAACGTCTGCGAGTTCTATATCACGACGACATCGGCGCTCGCCGTCGAGGGGCACTACATCCAGGGCTCCCTCTTCAAGGCCAGCCCGCAAACGGAGAAGGGAAGTTGCTACCTCGGACTCTGAGTATTCCAGTACCTATTCTCCAACTAGGACACTGGAACCAGCTCAGCCTGTGGCTCCACGTCCATCGCCTATGCGGCCCAGGACTCCTACTCCTCCGCCACCACCTAAAACTCCTCCGCCGCCACCTAAAACTCCTCCGCCGCCTCCTCCGCCTCCTGCAGCTCCACCTGTGCCCGTGATCCCTGCAGAAACGAGAAGGCCAAGATCACGGACCCGGCCAAGACATCGCTCTCGCAGCAGGCACCGTTCCTCTACAAGGTTTCGCCGGTGCCACAAGAGATCACGTTCTCGATATACTAAGGACACGGCGTCCTCTAGTGGGGAGAGATACTCACCCACATTGTCGGACTCTCCACCTCCAAGAGTTTCACCTGTCGATGACATTGCCACATTTCAGGAGGTTCTGGTGAGGGGAGCGGCGAAACTGACCCTGGAGCATTGAGCTCTACCGTTAGTGGTATATCTTTCAATTATTAAGCTTTAATGTTAGTTTGAGTGTTTTACTCGATGTCTTTGGCCTTTCCCTTCTTTTTTGGGCAGTTAGCCCACATTTTTCTTGTCAAAATGCCATTTTTATTTGACAAGTGCCCTGAATGTGGCAGGAAGAAGGCCAAGTCGGACTCCCACAGAGTTTGTATTTTCTGTCTACCTTCTTCACTTGTTCCTGAATCCTGCGCCATCTGTAAATCCTTCTCCAGGAGGACCCTGCGTGACAGGGAGAAGATTCGACTTCAAGGCCTGGAGCAGAGAAGACAACAGGCTGCAGGTGGGACATCTGGGCAAGGAGAGAGCCTTTCCTCCTCCAAAACCCTTGCGTCAGCCTCTGGGGGCCTCCCCAGTCGACAAAAGGCTCAAAAACGACGCCGGTCCCGGTCGAAGGCGACAACATCGACGTCAAAACCAGGTATGACGACGATATGCTCCCCGTCGACTCAGGGCTCTGGATCTAAGCAACGTCGAAGATCGACGTCGAGGGGAAGGACGGCGAGACCGTGGCTGAGGTCGACGTCAAGGACATTCTAGTCAACGTCGACACATTATCGCTGTCGATCTGGGTCTAGGAGATATCGGCGCTCGCCGTCGAGGCGACACCATTGCTCACCGTCGACGCGAAGGTCGGCGTCGAGGAGAAGAAGGACGACGTCGAGGAGAAGATCGACGTCAGGAAGAAGGAGCTCGATGTTGAGAGAGGTTCGACGTCGAGAAGTGGACGGTCGACGTCGAGGAGGTACCATCGTAGGTCGACGTCAAGAGACCAGTCTCCCTCTGTGGTCAGCATCTCAACGTCTGCGAGTTCTATATCACGACGACATCGGCGCTCGCCGTCGAGGGGCACTACATCCAGGGCTCCCTCTTCAAGGCCAGCCCGCAAACGGAGAAGGGAAGTTGCTACCTCGGACTCTGAGTATTCCAGTACCTATTCTCCAACTAGGACACTGGAACCAGCTCAGCCTGTGGCTCCACGTCCATCGCCTATGCGGCCCAGGACTCCTACTCCTCCGCCACCACCTAAAACTCCTCCGCCGCCACCTAAAACTCCTCCGCCGCCTCCTCCGCCTCCTGCAGCTCCACCTGTGCCCGTGATCCCTGCAGAAACGAGAAGGCCAAGATCACGGACCCGGCCAAGACATCGCTCTCGCAGCAGGCACCGTTCCTCTACAAGGTTTCGCCGGTGCCACAAGAGATCACGTTCTCGATATACTAAGGACACGGCGTCCTCTAGTGGGGAGAGATACTCACCCACATTGTCGGACTCTCCACCTCCAAGAGTTTCACCTGTCGATGACATTGCCACATTTCAGGAGGTTCTGGTGAGGGGAGCGGCGAAACTGGGCATTGCGCTGTCTGTGCCTACTACATCGGTTATTTTTGAAATGCTACAACAGAGGCAAACCTCGCGTCCTCTGCTTCCTTTGGTGCCCGGGTTGGAGGAACCGGCGATGGAATTGTTCCTTACTTCTGCCTCGGTGAAATCCGCGCCTTCAAGGCTCCAGAAGAAATACCGTCCCCCGGACTCTGACCCTGCATTCGTTCGGGCGGACCCCCTCCCGGATTCAGTCATTGTGGTGGCGGCGAAGAAGTAGCATGCTACGGCCCCTTCGGCTACAGTCCCTCCGGACAAGGAAAGCCGTAAGCTGGACTCTGCAGGGAGGAAAGGCGGCTAGTTCTACTGCCCTGCTGGGCCGTTACGACCGTTCCTTGTGGGAGTCTCTTCACCAGTTCATGGACCTCCTACCTAGGGACAAACGTGAGGATTTCCAGGAGATACTCAACGAGGGACTGATGGTCTCTAATCAGATTATCAGTGCGGCAGCGGACACCTCTCTCCTGGCAGCCCATGGGTATTGCCATGGCGTTGCCCTCCGATGGCATTCCTGGTTGTACCTCACCTCCTTAAAACCGGAGGCTCAGCAGAGTATCGCAAACCTCCCTTTCTCAGGTACCATCCTCTTTGATTCCCATGCGGACGAGGAAATGGCCCGCATGAAGGCTAAGGTTGAGACTCTCAAAGCCGTTGGCTTGGAAAAGCCTAAGGAGCAGCATAGGAATTTCCGCCCTTTCCAACGGCGTTATTCCTCTCAACGATTCCAGCTCGGGCAGGGCCGTCAGTCTGGACAGCAACAACAGCAGCGGTCATTTCAGCCGTTTTCAGAGACGCCAGTCGAGAGGGATGGTTAACCAGCAGTCGACACCAGGGAATAAGGCCCCAGCGGCTTCCCCCTCTTCTGTTGCCCACTCCGGTGGGGGAAGCATTCAAAATTGGCAGAGTGGAAAAGGACAATTGGGTGCTGAATATTTTGCTACGATGCTGCGTAGGTAAGTGTCAATAGTTTGCTCTTCTTCTTTTTTGTTTTGGGCTTAGATAGTCTATCACACTTCATTGTGATCAATTAATAACAATTTTTGGTTTTATCACATGCCTCCATCAGATGAGTTTACCTATTTTGCTATGGTACACAACATTGTTTATTATTTATACGGTGTACTATACTTAGTTCTCTTACATTGCAAAATAATTTTTGGGGCCTTAGACTTGATTAATCATTTCACAGATTGAAGACCTTCAGCTATTTCTAGTATCTGCCTGATATTCAGGGCATTTCCAATATTATTTGAGCAAGATATTTCGGGTACTGCCGACTTGTTAGTTATGCTGCTACTCCTGTATTAGTAGCGATTATTTATAAAATGTGTGTATCACTTCTTTTCTCTTTCTTTGCTTTAGAATAATAATAAATTGTTTCACTGTTCTCCAGATTTTTGCGTATTCTGGAACCTTGACTACATTAGGATCACTGCGCTGGATTGTAATTTGCGTTATTGGTGCGTTTGTTTTGGCCTAGTATTCTTCTTTTTCCATCACCATTCACAGGACAGCAGGCTGTCTTAAACTTTACACATGCTTCATCTATTATGCTTTTTTGGCTACCTGTGGTGGTTGGCAAAACTTATCGAACTATATTACGTTGGAGGGTCATCGTTGTCTCTTCCTTGTTCAATCTTGTTCACATCTTGACACTTTATGCTTATCTATCTGATACTTGATCCATTTTTTCCTCTCAGTTGATCACGTTGCTCGGTGTTATTTGGTCTTTTCTTGTTCTTGGTTCTAACATTTTGCTCTCTTTCTTTTCTTCTCACCTTAACAATTCCATGCTTACTTATAACATTCAGTCCACACCAATTTACACAAAATCTTAATTGTGATAACTTGTTTGTGTAGTCTCATTATATGTATATACTCTTATCTTTTCCAGCCTTGATAAAGTCTGCATACTTATTGTGGTACAGAAGAAACACATGTTGGCCTGTTTTCACTAATTTGCTGCTGGGAAATCTCGTATAAAAGAATAAAAAGAAGATGAATACACAGCATTAATGGACACTTGTTAGACCTGGCACCATTGGCGTGAGTCTCCCTTCCTTTTTTTTGCTGTGTCTCCTCTGTTTTTGCTGGTTATAGATGCTCTGGGCGCTGTGCCGCTGCCATTCAGTGCCACAGCGCGAATGCTCCCTTTGTAAAGATGACATATGAATTGGTACATCCATGATTGGCTTATTCAGTTTACCTGTTAGTCCCTAGTAGCGTGGCCGGTGTGTGCCCAGGGCTGGTAAACCGAATGCTGCTGGTGGGCCTGCAGCACTGGTTTGTGCCACCCACAGAAGCAGCTTGTAAAGTGTGTCTCAGACCTGCCACTGCAGTGTCTGCGTGCAGTCCAGAACTGCCATCTTGGCTGTGAAGTGCACCCGCTTCCCAGCCCCTAAAACCTTCCCTTGGCATCATGTAAGCCCCCCTTATGATAGGGTGCATTGTATGTGTAAGGTAGGACATGCCCTGTTGTATGTAGCATGTCCTAGTAGTGAATTACACCCAATTTCGTTTTTCACTACTGTAAGGCTACCTGTTCTCCATAGGCCAGAATGGGAGGTCTGGGCTATTACATCCTATAGTCCTAACTGACCCACAGAACATGGTAGGAAAACGAATCTAGTATGCCTGAGCTCAGAATATTAAAATACATCTTTTAGTGAAGGTTATTTTTATATTCTGTGTTTGAAACTACCACTTTTAGAGTATAGGTACTTTCTTGCCTAAGCCTTCCAGTTGCTCTGCTATTATGTGTATTGGCTGTCTGGTTTTGGAGGGACAGGGCAGGCTGAGTCAGACCTGGGTTGAATAGAGCGACCTGCCTAGGTGTGAGGGGAGGGGTAGCTCCTGCACTTGAATAGGGCTGTGCCTGGCAAGGTGAAAGCTGGCTCCACCTCCCACTGTGCGTCTGAGGCAGACCCCCTCTTTCTGAAAGGAAGGATGCAGCCTGATCAACAAAGTGCTCCAGGGCTGGGCAAAACTGGTTCTGGCTGGGTTTAGAGGCTTGGGACCCCTAAGAACAAAGACTTTGGGGGTATAAATATTTGTGCACAAACCCCTACAATTTGTATTGCTCCTGGATAACAAGAAGAACCTCTGTCTGTGTGGCTACAGGAATCTGCAAGAGAAGGACTGTCCTTGTGCCTTGTGTGCTGTTTCTGGGACTGGCCTGCAGCTGTTACTACTGGACTTCAAGAAGAGGGAAGGAACTTTGATTAGACTTTTATTTATTTTGCTACAGCAACTACCCAAGGGCTAGGAGAGAGCTAGCCTCCTGCTGGAGTCTCAGGCACATCAGACTCCACCATCAGCCTCCTGTTTCCTCCCAGCGAGGATTACTATCTGCAGGTGAGGCTCCTGTGTGTTCCAGGACCTCTATTTCTACAGTTGAGAAGAGAGCGCTGAAAATCGTCGCTAACCTCCGTTAGCGGGCCGCTGCAGCTGGTGAGCGTGAGAAAAATCGCCGCTCCGCTGTCGCCGAGCGCTCGCTAACCCCGAAGATCGTCGCAGCACCTGTCTGCGGGCCTGAAAACGCCCGCTATCCGAAGATCGTCGCAGCACCTGTCTGCGGGCCTGAAAACGCCCGCTATCTGAAATCATCGCAACAGGATCATCGCAGCGCGGACGCCGAGCGTTCGCCATTTTCCCCGCATCGAATCCGGATCGTCGCTCCCTCGCGGAGCGCCATCTTTGTCAACGCAGCAAGATCGTACACGCAACAGGCCCGGTGCATCATCCTCCCTTTGCGGCAAGGATTTTATCGCATCACCGGATCAGCGTGAAGAAGTTTGTCGCTTTGTCCTGCCCGCAACCCAGCGCATCATCCTCCCTCGCGGTAAGGATTCAACGCATCGCTGGTTAGCGTGAGGAAATTTCTCGCTACAACTCCTTAGCGACATTTTTGTTGCTTTGCTCCAGGAACCAGATACTTTGTGAGTAAAAGGGTCGCAGAGACCACTGCCTTGAACTAAACATCATTTTGTGCATCCTGAACTATTTTTTCCTTGCAGCATTTCTAAAGTAATTATATTTTTATAGTATTGTGGATTTTTACTGTTATTGGTCTTGTGATTAAGTCTATATAAAAATACCTATTTTTCATAACTACTTGAGTGGTGTCCATTTGTAGTGTTCCTCATTATATTACTGTGTATGGTCATAAATGCTTCACACACTGCCTCTGAGATAAGCCTAGCTGCTCGTGCTACGTTACCACAGGGTTGAGCAGGGGTTGTCAAAGGGTGTAGGATGCTTACTCTGACTTAGGAAGAAGGGCCCCTACTTGGACAGTGGCCAGCCATTGCCAACTAGAGACCCCCATTTCTAACAACACTCCTTTGTGAATGCAAACATTTTTGTTGTTAAACTTGAGGCAGATATTGCCATTTGTGATTGTGTTGGAGAAGTGTTATTGCTGAATAATTTTCATGGGTGCTGAATATTGTTCGCAATGGATACTGTCTATGTTTCGTTTTTGAAAAAAGAACCAACGATCATAGTTATATGCTATGCATGGAAGGGCAAGTTTCATGCAGACATGCAATTTGTCAAAACCTATTGATCAGCGTTTTAAGAAAAACAGTAATCATAAAATAATTCTATTTATATTTATATTTTGTTTTTGATTGAATATATAAAAATTATTTGTCATATCAAAAATGAAAAAAACATTCATGTGTACAGATTTATAAAATTAGAATGAATAAATACATATACCCAATGATAATGATCCAAACCATATATGGATTACATCTAAACCAAGCAATGATTTTAAACAGCTAATAGCAAGTTGGCATAGTATGGTATTACAATATACATGATAAATCTATTACCAACATTTCAATGATTGGCTGGAACAGTCTCAGTTACTGATGTACATAGGAAGGAATTTGATGACACATAATAAGAAAACCAACGCGTTTCGGCAATGCCTTCATCAGGATTCCATCACTGTGGTTAACTCTGTTAATTAATACTAGGGCGAAGATATTATTTATTCAAGTCATCGGCATTGATAACAACTGGTGTCTCAATAAGACTGGAAGCTGGATGGTGGAGGGTATGTAATAGAACCTCTAGATAAGTCAAAATAAAAGCCCCATGCTGTGGGTTGATTACCGTTCCTATAATAGTCGTACTCCTTATTATTTAATGCCTTAACGTTGCAGTATCACTCAATCAGGCTATGCCTCCTTTTGATGGATACGAATTGTAGAGGTTGTGCAGGGATTCGTGTATCTTTGACATAAAGGTGTTTACACTTTCAGTATGGTGAAAAAATCTTTGCTATGATGCAGCTGACTCTGATTTATGATGGAGATAAATGTCTTCACACGGTATATGTGAAGCAGTAGCGTCCGCTGGGTATTGGTATCAAGGACTGTCTATGTTTCAGCACCCCTCCTCCATCGATACCACCAGTTCGCTCACAATACCGGTTGCGCGAACTTCAGGTAGAGGCCGATACCCTGTTAAGAAAAAGGGCGATAGAACTGGTTCCTGCTGCCCAGAGGGGACAAGGTCTATATTCCAGGATCTTTCTCGTACGCAAGAAGGACAAGAACAAATTCAGACCCATTCTCGATTTGCGACATGCGAACAAATGGATCCACAGAGAAAAGTTCTGCATGTTATCCCTGCACCAGATCTACCCTCAGCTGCATCAGGGAGACTGGCTATGCGCAATAGATCTGCAAGACGCATATTTTCATGTGCCCATAGCAAGAAAACATTGCAAGTTCATACGGTTCCTGGTCGGCACCAATCACTATCAATATGCAGTGCTTCCCTTCAGCCTGAAGTCAGCGCCCAGGACGTTTTCAAAATGCATAGTGGTAGTCGCAGCACACCTCCGGAAGAACAAGGTTTTCATCTATCCATACCTGGACGACTGGCTGATCAAGGCGGCCACGTTTCAGGAGGCACAACTGCTTTTCAACAGGACGTCCGTTCTGCTGAATCGCTTGGGTCTACACATCAATCTTTCGAAGTCTGTCCCGACTCCTGTACAGTGTCTGCAGTATCTAGGAGCCTCCATCGATACACTCAAGGCAAGCGTGTGTCCTTCGGAGGAGAGACGCTTATCAATCCTTCAGAAGGCTCAGGCTCTCATGACTATTACCTCGCCGACTGTGAGGACGTTATCTTCTCTACTGAGTTCCATGGCATCTTGCATCTTCCTCACTCCACATGCACGCCTCCACATGCGGCCTCTGCAGGAATGTCTGGAGGATCAGTGGGACCAGAGATGAGGGAATTGGGAGGATAGGATTCAGCTGTCGCAGCAAGCCCTCCAGTCCATCAAGTGGTGGTGCTCGCCTCACAATCTCCTCCGAGGGATTCCGTTCCACAAGGAGATACCGGCTCAGACCATTGTGACAGATACATCTCTCCATGGCTGGGGAGCGCATTCAGATCACCTTCAGATACAGGGCACGTGGTCCCAGAAGGAGATCACGTATCACATCAACTTCCTGGAACTCCGAGCGGTTCACCTGGCGCTGAAAGCCTTCCAGCTGTCCTTTTGAACCTGTTCGCTGCTTGTCCAGACGGACAACACAACAACGATGTACTATCTCAACAAGCAGGGGGGTTCAAGATCGCGCACATTGTCTCTGAAAGCGCAGACGATCTGGAACTGGCTGCTTGCTAGGGACCTGACCATAACGGCGACTCATCTGCCAGGTGTGCAGAATGCTCAGGCGGACGCTCTCAGCAGACTCGTTCAAGAAAATCAAGAATGGGTCTTAAACGACGAAGTGGTAAGAGAAATCTTCGGTAGATGGGGCACTGCAGAGATCGATCTGTTTGCCACCGCAGAAAACAGAAAATGCCGAGACTTCGCCTCCAGGTTCTACCAACCATGGGACGCTGGGGAATGCACTGTGGATCAACTGGTCGAACAGCTTTCTCTACGCTTTTCCACCCATTCCCTGATCCCGACAGTGGTGATCAAACTTTCCCAATCATAGGCCAAGATGATCCTCATTGCTCTGGAGTGGCCTCGTCAGTGGTGGTTCACCAATCTATTACACCGGTCTCTCCTGCCGCACCTTCGACTTCTGTGTCGGCCGGACCTTCTCACGAAGATCGGAGGGCAGATGGTGCATCCTAACCTCTCGTCGTTGAATTTGGCAGCATGGCTCCTGAGCTAGTGCAGTATGGATATTTAAATCTCCCTCAGAACTGCATGGAGATACTAAAAGAAGCGAAAAGACCATCTACACGGACTTCCTACGCATATAAATTGAAGAGATTTTGCATCTGGTGTGCCTCTAAAGATGCAGATCCTTCCTCCAGCAGGGACGATGTCATTCTCTCTTACTTGCATTTAGCGCAATCTGGCCTTAATTTTCATTCCATTAAAGTTCACCTAGCAGCTTTAACTGCGTATAGGGAATGCCCTTCACAAACTTCCTTTTTCCAAATCCCAGTCATCAAAGATTTTCTGGAAGGTCTGAAGAAGGTGTTTCCTCCCGTTAGGCGTCCTTCACCCCATGGGAGCTTAATGTGGTGCTTTCTAGACTGATGAGGGAGCCTTTTGAGCCCATTCATAAGGCTTCTGTTCAGCATCTGTCCTGGAAAGCGGCTTTCCTTGTAGCCATAACATCGGCTCACAGGGTGAGTGAAATCCAGGCTCTCTGTTGTCAAGAGCCTTACACTGTGTTTCATTCTTCTAAGGTAGTCATGAGGACTCACCCTAAATTCCTTCCTAAAGTGGTGTCAGAGTGAATCAAACGATTTCTTTACCCACGTTTTTTCAAGCATCCTTCCTCTCCTGCTGAGAGGTCCCTTCATTCTCTCGATGTTAGAAGGGTGTTGAAATTCTACTTAGACAAGACTAAGGAGATTCGTAGATCGGATCAGTTGTTTGTTAACTATGGCTCTGTCAGGACTGGTCTTGCTACCTCTAAGCAATCCATCTCTAGGTGGAGTGTGTCCTGTATTCAGTTGTGTTATCAGAAAGCCAACAAAACTCTAGGTAGCAAACCTAAGGCTCACTCTACCAGAGGTAAAGCTGCTACAGCGGCTTTACTACGTAACGTCCCTATTGCAGAAATCTGTATGGCTGCCACTTGTAAGTCAGTCCATACCTTTGCTAAACACTACTGCCTGGACTCTGATGCCAGGGCAGATGCTCAGGTTGGGCAGGCTTCGCTGAGGAATCTATTTGCACAATAGTGGGTGTGTTTGTTTCTTCCACAGCTGGGGTTGTTTTTTGGGGGATTGGCTTGCCATTCTATTCACATGAGTATGACTATACACAGAGATCCCCTACTACAGAAGAAGTAGTTTCTTACCTGTAACTCCAGTTCTGTAGTAGGGGTATCTCTGTGATAGTCATAAGCATCCCGCCCTCCTCCCCGGTGGATGAAACAGTGATATCCTGGATGCAACAGGCCTTGCTTTATACACCTTCAAAAAGAACTGAAAGTAACTGGCCTTTGGCTGTGCATCATGGGATACCGAGGGTCTCTGGAAGGATTCTTAAAGGCACGGTATCTATTTACAGACATATAATGGCAGCCTATGGGGCTTGTCTGTCCAACCCTTCATCTCTATCATGAAAAAGGGATTTTTGTGAAGGGGAGTTTCTCCATGTGTGAAACTTAGTAAAATAGTTACATTTAACTGTTACCTGGCTATCTTTTTCACTTCAGGATGAAGTAATGGCCAGCGTAGCCTAGTTGTTTTCAGGCTGCATTATTGTCTTTTATTATCTCTTAAGTGTCTATGCAGGACTGCAGAAGAAGACAACTTAAGAGACTATATCTATTGAAGTGCTCCGGGGTCCACGCACATGGGCGGCACTATTCACAGGATTATGACTATCACAGAGATACCCCTACTACAGAACTGGAGTTACAGGTAAGAAACTACTCCATCTTCTTGGGGAAGAGGGACCAGATCGTAAAGGACCCCGTCAACCTCTTTACACAGTTGATATGGAGGAACAATTCTTGGAGAGACCACCTTCCGCTGGTGGAGATATCTCCGCAATGCTCTCCTCTGCTGGCATCTGGCTCTATTATCACCTCCAGTTGGTATCCGAAAATGGCCTTGCTGTTACAGGCATCCATGTGTCCCAACAACCAGCAGAGTTCTTCCCTCACTTCCTCTGTCAGGGGAATCCAATCTGTGTAAGACAGATCTTTCTGAAGATGTCAAATTTTGTACTTTTGGAGAGCACGCTAATGAAGTCGATCAGGAAAATGGCTTGGATTGAAGACACCAGCAGACCGACCAGGTAAGTGATTGATTGCAGGGAAACGACCTGGCGGAACAGGACCGATTTCAGTTCCTTCTTCATGTCTCGCAATTTGGTTTTGAGAAGCTTCAGCTGTGTCGACCGAGAATCGATCACAAACCCCAGAAATTCTATCCTCTGAGAGGGGCAGAGAACTGACTGAGGGGGATATTCTCAAGAATGTATGATAACTACCGTAAAAGTAGCTTAACGCAACTCTTCACATCACAGTCTATTGCGGGAAAATAACACAGTGGTAACGTGGTATTCCCAAGCCGGCGGTACCATGCGATAGGCCCACGATAACGCAAATGTCTGCGATAAAGTCAACGCGACACCGCAAAACTGCGAAACACGAACGCCCAAAAAGTAGCGATGAGGCCAATCTCGATACAAAAAACAGCGAAAAACAGCCACAGGCCTGCAAATCCCACGCGTCATGTGGGAAAATGCACTATAAAAGCAATGGAAAAAAGGGAAAAAAAAAACTGCTTAGCACCATGGATGCACCCGGACCGAGTTCAGAGGCCAACACGAGCTCCACAAGCCCCACAGACCACCAGCAAGGAACAACTGGGTCGGGGAAGGCCAATGAGAAGAGTGAGAGGAAGACTGGTTGCAGTCCGCAGGAAAACCATATCTGCGTCACGGAGGTGACAGAACACTACCATCAACTGGCACACAATTAGACCAACGTGAATGCAATCGGAGTGTCGAGGAGGGCAATGGAGGAGGCCGCGAGCTGCTGGCATGATGTGAAAAGCCAAATCAAGCACAAACTCGCTGCCAACAGGAAGGCAGCAACGGGAACAGGAGGTGGGAGTCCTGCACCACAGAAGGAGCAGGAGGAAACGGGGGCCACAGTCATCAGTGTGGAGACGCTGCAAGGAGGTGGGAGTCAGGACACAGCTCGAGAGGACCTGACACAACAATAACAGGGTGAGTAACGACCAGGGACTGGGGGGGACAGGGGGAGATGGGCACAATGGCACACATGCACAACGATGTGTAGCACACTGCACACCCACAATGACCCTGGATCATGTCCCTGATCCCCGTGGCACACTGCAGCACACACACATGGCAATAACAGCACATCCACATTAACGACAATGGTTCAGTGACTAAATATCGAGGGACATAATAAAAAATGCCCAACATATCGACTCCAAAATATAGAAGTACAGAATATAGAATCCCTATCTACAAACAGGTAAGTACTAAAATATCGATTCCAAAATATAGAATGTTAAAATATAGTTAGTTAAAATATCGAATTTTTTAAAAGTATTAAGAGATTTTGTTGGATAGTGAGAACGTAAAAATTACTATTCCCACTCCAGTGAGTGCAACAGTAGGAAAAACGTTGGATAGCGTAGGGGTAAAAATTATTATTCCCACTCCAAAGAGTGCAACAGTAGGGAAAGCGTTGGATAGCGGGAGGGTAAAAATTACTATTCCCACTCCAGAGAGTGCAACAGTGGGGAAAGCGTTGGATAGCGGGAAGGTAAAAAATACTATTCCCACTCTAGTGAATGCAACAGTAGGGAAAGCGTTGGATAGCGTAGGGGTACAAATTACTATTCCCACTCCAGTGAGTGCAATAGTAGGGAAAACGTTGGATAGCGTAGGGGTAAAATTTACTATTCCCACTCCAAAGAGTGCAACAGTAGGGAAAGCGTTGGATAGCGGGAGGGTAAACATTACTATTCCCACTCCAGTGAGTGCAAAGGTAGGGAAAGCATTGGATAGCGTGAGGTTAAAAATTACTATTCCCACTCCAGAGAGTGCAACAGTAGGGAAAGCGTTGGATAGCGGGAAGGTAGAAATTGCTAATTCCCACTCCAGTGAGTGCAACAGTAGGGAAAGCGTTGGATAGCGTAGGGGTAAAAATTACTATTCCCACTCCAGTGAGTGCAACAGTAGGGAAAACGTTGGATAGCGTAGGGGTAAAAATTACTATTCCCACTCCAGTGAGTGCAACAGTAGGGAAAGCGTTGGATAGCGGGAGGTAAAAATTACAATTCCCACTCCAAAGAGTGCAACAGTAGGGAAAGCGTTGGATAGCAGGAGGGTAAAAATTACTATTCCCACTCCAGAGAGTGCAACAGTGGGGAAAGCGTTGGATAGCTGGAAGGTAAAAATTACTATTCCCACTCCAGTGAGTGCAACAGTAGGGAAAGCGTTGGATAACGTAGGGGTAAAAAATACTATTCCCACTCCAGTGAGTGCAACAGTAGGGAAAACGTTGGCTAGTGTAGGGGTAAAGATTACTATTCCCACTCCTGGGAGTGCAACAGTAGGGAAAGTAATAATGTAATATTAAAATAATATTAAATTAATTATCAATACCAATACAAAATTAATTAAAAATAATTACCAATTAATACAAAATAATTACCAATTATTAATCAATTAATTATCAATACATATAAATAAAAATTAATATTTACTTTATTACAATTAATTAACTTCCCACCCAATTCCCCTATAAACCCACTCCCAATAATACAAAATACAATTAACATTATTAATTAATCAATTAATAAAAAATAATTAGCAATTCATAGAAATTAATTACCAATTAATAATTAATTATCAATTAATTATCAATACACATAAGTAAAAATTAATATATACTTAATTACAATTAAATTACTTCCCACCCAATTCCCCTATAAACCCACAACCAGCTCCTAATGATAAAAAATACAATTAACATAATTATCAATTAATCAATTAATACAAAATAATCACCAATAAATAAAAATGAATTACCAATTAATAACAATTAATTACCAATTAATTATTAATTATCAATCGATTAATTATCAATACATATAAATAAAAATTAATATTTAATTTACTATAATTAAATTACTTCCCACCCAATTCCCCTATAAACCCACAACCCGCAACGGAGTTTAATTACGCAAAAATTAAATTACATAACATTCATTACTTTAAAAAAATTAAACATACATTACAAAAATAATACATAATTTTAACACATATACTACCATACATAACACTAAAAAAAAATCGATATTATGGAAATCTATATTTTTAAATTCGATATTATGGAAATCGATATTTCATACCCCAATTTCGATATTCTGTCCTATCTATATTTTGGTAATTCGATATTCTATGCTATCTATATTTTAGAGTCGATATTCTGTCCTGTCTATATTTTGGATTCTATATTTTGGTCGTTTACCGACGTGCAGACCCGACACCTCAGAACAGAGGACACAACTGGCTGCGCTCATGCGCTGTAACAGGCCAACCACATCTAACAGAGCAGGAAACTGTGAGAAGGAAATGTGCGCGTACAACCTCACATCCGTGATGTACTCCAAGGTGCCGATTACGATCCGTTAAAAACCGGGTACGAACCGTCGGTCGGAGCGTTTTCTCCGTCCGACTCGTACCCGGTCGTAAAACTTTTCATGGAATTACCATTCGCACGGAAACACCATTTCCGTACGAATCGTAAAAAACACCGACCGACGAAAATATACATACGAACGTGACGTCGGGACGCTTTCAGGCAGCGTTTCACGACCCAGGAATTACGATTCGAACCGACAGCAGTCCGGACGGCAATATTTTCACGGCACCCAAAAAGTGCCGGAAAAGCAAAGTACGGTGCGAAACGACCAGAGTAGGTGGCCCGGTATGCGCCGTCCCCCCCCCCCCCAGCCCCCGTACGTTCGAGTCGTACCCCCGTGTATGTACACCGTGTACGTGTCGTACCCCCCCGTGTATGTACACCCGTGTACGTGTCATACCCCCCGTGTATGTACACCCGTGTACGTGTCGTACCCCCCGTGTATGTACACCCGTGTATGTGTCGTACCCCCGTGTATGTACACCCGTGTACGTTCGAGTCGTACCCCCACCCGTGTATGTACGGTGCGTACCCCCAGCGCGTAGCTCGGGGGTACGACTCGAACGTACACGGGTCAGCGCGTACATACGGGGGCTAGGGGGGGGTGTTGGGCGCGTATGCGGGCACATGTCTCCATGGTTGCAATGGGAGTTCGGTGCGGACGGTGTTTTTTCCATACGGTTGTCACATCGGACGCACGGGATGGATCGTAATTCCGCGGTCGGACTTCACTTTTCACATTTGTACGGTAAATCGTCCGGGGACGTGTCGGACACATTTTCCGACCCGAGGACGTGTGGGGAATGATTCCCAATGCGATTCGTATGGACTTTTTCCCATGCGAATCGTGATTGCCAGTTTGTATGGCACTTGTACGATTCGTACGGTAAAAAGACCGGATACGAGTCGTACGGGGAATTTTTTTACCGGATCGTGATCGGCACCTAAATGTCCACTGTCCCGCATCAAAATCCAGCACCTCCCAAACAGTCACAATGTACATAGTCATACAGTCTGCATGTAAACAAGAACAATGCGCCAACATACATTTCAACACAATGTCAACATGCATCTCCCCTTCACATTGCAGAGGGACAAACAACACCTCCAGCAGAGCAGACCAGACTACTCATTAGCGGTGCTGGAGAGGACGACCACACCACCGACAGCCCACAACAGCTCATGCACATCCCAGGCAACCCACCACCAGGACTAGGGCAGCCAAGCTACATAGAGGAAAACCCAGCCCATGCACAGACTACACAGCAGGAAGCACCCGCCAGCACGGCTGGCTCCCATCACCTCACTGAGCCACACATGGCATTCCAATGCCAGGTGTCAGGATGCTAAATGGAGGTGGCCGAACAGGTGCGGGTGGGGTCCGAACCCATGGATTACGAACTAGATCACATGCATGGGTGTCCAATTCCCCTCAGGGACCACCTACACCACACAAAGAGGCCCACACTGCGACAGAGACACATGCATTTGCACATTTCCAGTACTGAACCACGCCCAGAGGCACACAATTATCATTCATAAACCCACGCTGGACCTGCGTACGACGGCCCAATCCACTCCTCTTACATATTGAGTGGGTGACGATAAAGCTACATGTCCCAGGTCTAACACGCTGCCTGCGGTGACATGTTGGCATCTGCTGTACACAACACAATGTAATGTTGTCGGGCTGGGGCCCTCATGCATACATTATGACCACATGGACACACGCAGATAGTTAGTGGAACTGGCCACAGGCACGTGCACCCCGCCCCTTTATTGGCAGGGCCACATGTACATTGACGCCTGTGCTGGATGTGTGTGGGGTGAGTGTGAGCCAGCCCCCGTGGAGTGGTTGGTGCTGGCAACAACTTGAACAGTGAACACCATTAAAACGGAAACTGCAAACACCAGCATAACAGAGACAAATGTGGAGCATTATGGAAGTAGCCAGAGCAAGTACAGAGGTCACCCAATATGCAAACAGAAGTGTCCGTGAGTTGCAGTGCACCGATGTTGGGGCACCTGGAGTGCCGAGCAGGGTATCAGGCAGATGATGGCATCTGTGAGCAACACTGTTAGTCTGCCAGTACGACTGCTTCGACTCTTGGAGTTGGCGGTTGGAGGTGGCCCTGGCGGTGGTGGCGTGTGCCTCCTGCGGTGATGCATCATCCGGGCCGGTCAGGACTTGATTTGATGTGTGAGCCCTGATTTAACGCAGTTGAGTCTGGAGACAGCGGACAGCGCAGGGCCACACACACATGGCGTCAATGACCCCAAGGCCATCGTCTCAGAGGCCATCCAATATCTCATGAGCCGGGGTCCCTGACTTGAGCTGCACAGAGTTAGTGGCCCCGGATGCACTGCGGCAGACACAGCAACACCGCCACGGGACAGCGACTTGCGGTGCAGTGAGTTGGGCTACGTGAGCTGAGCGGGTCCTCATCGATGTCCGAGATGAATGTGGAGGAGGGTTGCGGGGAACAGTGGAAGGTATCCTACAGGGCATGATGCAGAGGGTAGAAGCCATCCAGAAGCAGCAAATGGAGGAGTGTGTAGTGAAGGCAGCGATATAGATGCATACATTGCTATGTTAGCATAAGCGCGTTAGATGTTAGAAAGCCATCTTGCCACTTTTGCTGCTTTTGCACACGATACTGCAGAGACATGTTATGCTTTGAAAACTGCTTGCTTGCTTTTTCTTCACATGAGAACTGTCTGTTGTTCACATCCCTAGACGTGCACTGCGACCTTGGTCTGAACATTGTGTGCAAAACACTCTGAGCAGCCAGACAATGTATGTTTTTGAGTTCAGGTTGATCGGCCCACTCTCTAGTCATAATATGCACACAGCTGCAAATACCTGAATGTCGAGAGCCTTTAATATTACAGTTTGCATGCGTTTGAAACACATTCTGGAGAAGAACATTTCCAGGTGCAGAGCAAGGCTGATCCTGTGATGTGATTCACCCAAAGCTGATCTTTACGGTATGGGGTTCCCCATTCAAGCCTAGAGACCTTCTATTAGCCTAATAATATTAGTTTACTAGCGAAAGGAAGGTGGCTGCATTCCACTGTCATTTATACTATGATTGCTCCTTTTATTTTCTATGGTATTGTAACAATGCTGATGGTTTTAATTATAATCATTTGTCTGCCTATGTTAGCTAAATTACTGCATTTTAGGACGCGTAGTTTATAAAATAAACCTTTTAAACTTTACTGTGTCTCTGATTACTTCTGTTGTGGATTGATATATGAATAATAGCGAACAGGTATTTCTGATTCCCACCATTCCTGAGAATACTCTAAGTCGCTTGTTCTGGGTTGTCTATACATTGGGACCGCCGATATAATACGGATAACGAATGGGACACTGATGCTGGTCGGATAGGGGTTCTGGGTACTGAGGTGAGTTTTTGGTACACCACAATTCACTGAGGTCCTGGTTTCCTGCACATAGTTCTGTGCATGAGCACAATCCCTGCAACATGGCGCACCTAACGTTTGGTCTTTTGATTTGAAACACCTTAGTAGTGCTTATATTAGTCCACAACACCCTCACTCTTGTTTCCGGATAGCAGGAGTGACGGATTTCACCTACCTGTTAGTGACCTAATAGGTTCATACAAGCTTGTTAATTAAAAAGGTGTTTTTTATATTTCTGAACCCTTGTGCTACTTTAAAATCCGTTGTTGTTCTTCTCTGTGTCCATATGGCGGTTGAAATTGCAGCGCATAGCAGTACTCAATTCAATTCAATTCAATTCAATAGTTCTTTATTCGATGGTTAAAAATCATCATAAAAGAGTACACATTTATGCAATTAAAACAGTATTAAATCAATATACAGAACATTGAATGACGCTATATATGTACAAATAATTCATTGCTCACGTACAATCCTCATGGGTGGGGTTCCTAGATCTAACCAATTAACAATTCTACAATCATCAAGATTAGTGCTGCCCTCTAGAGACTCTAAGTCTAAATGCGAATTTAAAAAAACTTGTCACTGCACATAAAGTTAACGGGTCACTGGCCCTTTGTAAAAAAATCAATGCCTCCTTGGCTCTAGTAAATCTTTCCTTTTTAAGAATGCCTTTTAAAAATCTGCGTCTGGGGAGACTATAAATAGGACATAATAATACAAAATGAAGGGTGTCCTGCGAAGACCTATTGTCACAGCCGCAGGCACCCTTCTGCTCAATTGACATACTAAAACCAGCTGGATCAGCTCATAAATAAGGTAAAAAATTGAGCCTAAAACGTACCATTAAAAACCTCTCTTGGGCATTATAAAGAACACAGAGGTACGGTTCCATCCCACCAGTCGTTTCAAGCCTACTGTGGGTGCTCACCGAGGGTTTGCTCCCTTCTAGTGTACTCCTAGCCGCTACTCTTGATTCCAGGAAGCTTCTCTTTAATTTTAGCTTATCCTGTGCTGTAATCGATAGAGGGTTGAGAAACATCTCTAGGTGACCCATATTTTCCAAAGTGTTCTTAATATAGTTGATCCATGGGATTTTCAGGTGTTTGTCTCTTCCCAAGCAGTCTTGTATGATCAACCTACTCAGTGCAGCTTCAGGGTTCGTCCATAATTTAAGCCAGGCCAAGATTGGTCTAAACTTAATCAAATCCTCTATGTAGGGTCTTCCAAGTTCTTTGTGGGCAATAATAGCTGGCGTGCAATTGGGAACGTTCAGTATTGAGCGAAATATTTTGTATTCTTCCCTTTGCAGTCCATCCAGATTTATGAATCCCCATACTTCTGATCCATACATAGTTTTTGGGCAACACATCGAGCCATACAAATTTATTGTTTGTTCTGGGCACCAACGGCCAACTTTCCTCCCATAGCCGGAGATTGCACCAAAAGATGCCACCAGTTTTCCACCTCTTTCTTGCACAAGGGATGTAAATTTTAAAGATTCGTCAAATAGCACCCCTAGATATGAAAATGTTTGCACCCTTTCAAGAATGTGTGTGCCAATTCTATAGGTGAAACCGGTCAATGGCCTATTGCCTGCTGTTATTACATATGATTTTTTTAAGTTGACAGACAGGTCAATTGTCTCCATAAATTTAACGAACCCATCAATAAGAATCTGCAGACTATTGGGGGTCCGTGCCAGCAGGACCGCATCGTCTGCGTACAGCAGCACTGGAATGTTGCGGGTCCCAACCCTTGGGCAATCTGCTTTTAAGTTATTGAGGCATTGTTCCAAATTATTAATATACAACGAGAACAAGAAAGGGGCTAAGATACATCCCTGCCTCACTCCACTTGTGCAACTAAAAGATTCTGTCAGTCCCCCATCTTTGTTATACCGTACCCTAGCCGAGGTTTCGCTATGTAATTCCCTCAGTATATGAATTAACCCGGGGTCAATTCCGAGCTGGTTCATCATTGCCCATAACTTGTTCCTGTTGACATGATCAAATGCAGCGGCCAAGTCCATGAACCCCAAATACATAGCTTCGTTGCTGGTTTTAGTGTACTTTGCTACCAGCATGTATAGGTTCAGGCATTGGTCACTGGTAGACCTGCCAGTCCGGAAGCCATACTGGACATCTGAGATGATATTATTGTCCTCGGCCCACTCAGTCAGGCGGTTCAAAATTACCCTACCCAAAATTTTGGCAGTGACATCTATCAAAGAGATAGGCCGATAACATTGAGGGTCATCTTTATTGCCTTTTTTGAAAATAGGGACTATAATGGTCGTTGACCATGATCGTGGCAAACCGGCCATTATAGCTGCGTTTAGGATATTTGAGGCGATCTCCGGGGCATTATTGTCTTGAAAACAAGGGGAGTTTATTAATCTCCAAAATTCAGTGATATCCCTGTTTTCAGATGCCTCCCTCAGGGACGCCCATGCTTCTACCTGCAGCGTGACTAGCCGTACTCCGTTGCGGCGTCATTTGACGCAGTATGGGGTACCGGATGATGGGATAGCCGTAATTTTTGTGGTGAGTGCGGACGCGTCCCACCCTTATGAGTTGTTGTACTCTTGGGTAACGCTGCCGGAAGTGAATGCGAATGATAAGACGTTTCACTCGTATACTCACACACGGGTCCCAGCAAATTATACATCATACAGGACCCTGGAGATTCCCCTTTCAGCCTGGCAGCATAGCATTTGGTTTAATGGCGCCCTTCCCCATGCGGTTGCACCGGCTTGACTTGGCCCTTTGTCAATTCCAGGGGCCACGTGGCCGGTGCTGGACGGATTTACGCCTCACCCCCGCTATTTGACTATTGCGGTGGATGAATTGCGTACACTCCATACTGCCCTAATTACAGTTTATTGGGCTTTGGTGCAATACGTTTCACGCAATGTGCAGGTGGGGGCACCTGCTGTTGCGGGTCTACCAGCTGGTCATCCTGCGGTTGTTATTAGCCCAGTCATAGTTAACTCGGTGATGGGCAAGCGCCCCCAGAATAAGGACGATTTGCCTTATTGGCTTGCCGAGAAATTTGACCAACTGGAAGCAGTGTTTCCACACTCTACAACAGTGGAGAAACACAGAATACTCACCTTTAGTTTGTCGAAAAACTTAGTCCCAGAAGTGTCCGATTGTGACAACTGGGGTAAGGTTTTTGCCACGGTCTACTCGAAGTGCTTTGGCACTCCGTCTATGGCTGTGCTTCCCTCCGTCATTAAACGTGTTCAAGATAACCACGGTCCGGAGGCGGCTGTTGAGTTGGGAATGCGACTTGTTGGAGTATTCGACGTAGTAGCCTCTCTCGTCCTTGGTAACCTCAAGGGAGATGCAGTACAATTTCAAGTGGCTAATGGCTTAGCCCACGTCGATGAACTCGATAAGCCGAAATAGTTGCCTAAAATTATTGCGGAGGCGTATAGAACAATTGGCCGCAGTAGTTTAGGGATTAAACCAACTATAGTCATTCCAGACCTGATACAACAAACTAAGGTGAGCTCGTCTGTTAAAGACGATCGTCCAACTTTTCCAAAGCAAAATTGGCGACAAAAGAAACAGGGAAAGCAGCAACAGAAACAGGGGTCTCGTCCTGCGTCTCCCACACAGCCGACTAGTGAGCGCACATACGATTTGCGCGATCGTGCTAGCATTAAGTCACCTGATAGATTTCAGGTTACTGAACGTTCTCCTCGTTCTTCACAGGAAACATCGGCCTCACAGTCCGGTGGAGGAGAACGTGGCAAAGGTCGGGGTGCCCAACAAGGACGTGAGCAACCCCGTCAGGCTGATGGTAAATTAAAGCAAGACGAGTTTGCACGCCAACGCCCCCTGTTTCAGAAGAAGAAGGTTGCTGCGCTAACAGCGAGGTATGCCACAGATAGTGCGGACGCAGCTTCGGAACCTGACATGGGCGATAACGCTGCTCAACAGTGCAGCGGAGGTTACAGTAGTGCGGCAAGCACTACGTCCATTTCTGGAGGCGACAGCAACTGACACGTTCATTACCGTAGAAACTGCGGACACTAGAGTGGCTCCCCCTGACCGACTATATGACATAGTCCTCTTAATCGAAGGTGACATACAACGCACAATACAAGGGATTTTTTGGGATAATCTGACCTCTTCCTATGACATTCTCTTGGCGGAGGCGGACTGGCCCCCGACTTTCATTTTAGATGCTCCTAGAGGGGAGGAGGTAATCCTCCCGTCCTTTGCGCATACTGTGCCAAAGGAGCATGCTGAAAGGTTTGCCGAAGAGTGGGCTCAGGTGCTTGCACCGGCTTTGTATCGTACTCAGGTAGGCTGGGATAAATTTTCCCCCAGCCATGAGATTCCCTTACGGTCTATGCCTCAACCACAACCCCAATATCCCATGCGCTGCGAAGCTAGATCTCACGTCGCGGAAATCCTTGAGCAATTGGAATATCAGGGTGTTATTGAAACATGTGTGTCACCAATGAATAATGCTTTATTCACTGTAACGAAGCCTGATGGGTCGTACCACCTAGTTTTGGATTACCGGCACCTAAACTCTCATTGCCGGACGTGCGCGGTACAGAATACCGACAGTTCTCCCCGCATTGATAGTCTTGTGCGTAAAAGGTTTAAAACCACACTTGACATATCCAATGGCTTTTACAGCCATAACCTGTCCTCTATTAGTAGTCAGTGGACAGCGTTTACTTCTGGCGGCAAGCAAAAACAATTTAAAAGATTGGCCATGGGCTATAAAAACAACCCTGGCGTCTTTGCCGCACGTGTAGTCTCTCTGTTAGAGAGCATTGACCCAGATGCGTACTCGTATGTTGATGATATCTATCTCACGGACGACGAGTTGTGGCCGCATCTGTATCGCGTTGATCGCATTATTGTTATGTTTGCAGACTTCGGTTACAAATTCAACTTTGCGAATTCTCACATTGCAGAGTATACAGTGTTGTTTTTGGGCTATGAGCTCAACAATGAGGGTCAAGGATTAGCTCCTCACTTTCTGGAGAAGTGCGCATGTCTGCGTGCTCCTACAACATTGAAAAAATTACAATCGTTACTGGGCTTCCTGAATTTCGGTCGTACGTACATTCCCGATTATGCCCAGCGTATCAAGCCGCTATATGCCTTGGTACAACCAACTTTTTCCAAATCAAGCTGGCTGCCAGAACATTCAGCTATTTTGCATTCATTGCAGGTTAATCTTCTTGCTTCAAAATACTTATTGACACGTGATAACCACACAAACCTGGTAACAAGAATTGTGCCAGGCGCAGTGGGTTTCACGTAATTAACGTTCAATGAGGGCGACACCGTCCCCATTGCATACAAGTCACAGCTGTACACTTCGGCTGAACTGCGCTTTTCCTCTGTCGCAAAAAGTTTTGACTGCGGTGCAGATGGCGATTCTTAAAGAATGAGCGCTGTCGCAAGGAAAACGCATGTTGGTGGTCACACCGTATCCTGCCCTAGAGGCAGTAACGAAAGCCAGTGTACCCAATTCAAAAGCTTTGTATCCCCGTTGGATACAGTGGGCCACTTCACTGACATCGCCAGATGTCACTTACATCTTTGATGCCTCATTACAGACGCAGGAGTACTTGCAATATGAATTCGTTCCTCCGGCTCCTCTGTCTTAGCGCCCGCTCGAAGATTACCATTGTGTCATTTATACTGACGGTTCGGCGCAAACGGCGACGGTATCGAAGCACGCCTATTCAGCAGCTTGCGCAATTGTGGCAGGTACTTTCGTAAATGGTGAATTCCAATCTGATGTCGTGCATACGCAGTCATTGGGTGATTGTACCGTACAGTTGGCGGAGCTACGTGCTCTGGTGCTTGCACTGGAGTTTGCTGATCCTCGAGTCACTACTCTTATAGTAAGTGACTCGTTTTACTGTGTTCAGTCCTTCAACGACAATCTATTCTTTTGGTCTCAAAATGAATATCGTGATTCCAAAGGTAGCACAATTAAGCATAAAATGCTTTGGGTTCTAGTGGCAGAACTTAAAGAACATCTGCCTCTCGTGAATGTAATTCACACTCTTGGGCACCAGCGAGTTGGTGTCCACGCTGTCGGTAACAGCTTAGCTGACGAAGCAGCGAAAACAGCAGTGGCGACATATTTAGTAGCAGCAGTTACAAGATCCAAAAGTAAGATCGATGATGACATCTTGGCAGCTACTGCTGCTACAGAGAAGGGAAGTAATTACCCGAGGGGTTTCCCTTCTCGTTACCATTATCACTTAAGTCCTGATAAAGTCCCATTAGTGAAAATTAACGACGTTGGTGATAGATTGATTCCCAACGCGGACTGCAGACCATCTCTGATATCAGCGGCTCGCGAGGGTATGGCGTCTGCCCATGCCGGCGTTGCAGCAACTGTTTCTCTGTTACAACAGCATTACTGGTGGCGCGGGTTATATAAACAGGCTTGCACTTATGTTCTTGATTGTGACATTTGCCAGCAGATTAAACCTTCAACTGCTGCGCGTACACCACAAACTCAGTTGTACATATCCAATAAACCACTTGGGTGTGTTTATCTGGATCACTGCGGTCCTTTCTCCTCTGATACTGCGTACAAGTATATCTTAGTTGCAGTGGATTTGTGCACACGTTTTCTGTGGGTATGGCCACAAAGGAGTGCTGATGCCCGCACTGTCATCAGGGATTTGCATGTCTTTGTGGGAAGTTTTGCGTGTGGTACCTTTCATTCTGATCAGGGTCCTGCGTTCGCCTCTAATGCGTACAAAGAAGCCATGAAAAATTTGGGGGTTCAAGTCAAATTTTTCTCTCCATACCGACCTGAGTGTAATAGTGTAGTGGAGCGGATGAACCGTGACTTAAAGCAATCCTTGACAGCTAGGGTTTTAGGCACTGGCCGGAACTGGTTAGCCCATCTGTATAACGTCCAACATGCTCTTAATAATCTCCCTAGAAGGTCTCTGGATGGGCGGACCCCATACATGATGCTCTTTGGCATAAATATGTTTTTCCCGGACCTTGATGGTCTAAACTTGGCGGCGTCTGCCGCACCCTTTGATGTAGAAGATCACTGTGCTGTGTTACAGAGTCTACAAGAGACCAGAGATAGTCTCGCGAAGGAACACATGCCATCCACATCTGATGCTGAACTTCAGATTCCGGTAGTCGGCTGGCTACCTCGAGTTGGTGACCTGGTCCGTGAGAAGGTGGAGAACAAGAAGGAGTTTGGCCCCTCTTATCATGCCTCGGTTCTAGTGCTTAGCGTGCAGGGTAAAAGAAGAGTAATTTTACCTCCACTTCCTGGTCGCAAGGATAACAGGTACATCTCCATTGACAATGCCAAACTACAGCGAGTGGCCGATTCTTCTTAGTATGACTCCAGCGGTCTCTTGCCCTGCGATGCTGAGAAATTCTGTTTTGGCTCCGGCTCCTACCACCATGCCTGATGTTGCCATCGAGATGCATACAGTTACTGATCCTTTATTGCTACCACCGGCTGGTGGTCAACCTGAAGATACTGAGTATGCTTATCCTGCAGATGTAACATTACCCATTTTACAATCAACCGCAGTTACTTACACAGTCACGTTTCTCCTTTGATACTAACTCTATGACTTCCAGGGCCCCGTCAAAAGTTTCTATTTTTGCTGTTTGGTTTAAAAGACATTTTGTGATTCCCCCTTGGACTTACATTTGGCTGATGCTCATATGTATTTTTTTATTTATGTCCATCGGATTTGTAGTGGTATTTTTTCGTCTTGTGTTCGGACACTACCTAAAAGAAAGATCTACAATTAGACTAATTGATGGAACTTTGGCCCCCCACTCCTCATCACACATCATGAAGAGAGACCAGACTTTTGTGAATATTACTGCCTGGCCTGTGTTAGATGGGATTGCGTGGGATGCTGTTAAATTTCAGATTCATGGTCCGACTGAGGTTATCAATGTACCAAATGTATTTTGTGTTTCTATGGGTGATGTGGTTAAAAAAAACACCCGCTCTGATGATTGGGACGTTCAGGCCATAGAAGCACTATTTTCTGATTTTAAATATTATGCTGCTTTTGATGCTGAAGATTTGTATTTAGACACTGCTAATTACGGAGAGTTGTTTTGCTATCAACATTATGGCAATCATTTCCTACATAAAGCCAATACGTTTCGTAATTTTGTAAATTATACACAATGGGAACGCTGTCCAACGCCAATGTTAGGCAGCTCCAGCACATTGGTGAACAAATTTGCCTATTTTACTGATTTCAGTGTTTCAAAACCTGCCGCCTTTTATTTTAAAATGGCAGCGGAGTCTGCCTCGAAGGTTAGGCTGACACACACTAAATTATTATATTCCAAATCCTTTATGGATGAATTAGCGGTCCGGGGTTATGATCTGTGGAAAGATACTATTGATCTTAAATCTGTCTGGGGTTCTAAACCATGGCAGGTACAAGGAACAGAAGCTTTGCATCGTGCCTGCCTCATCCTGAACCACATGTTATTTTTGAATTCGTCTATTTTTCAGACCACCTGTTTTGGATTGGCTACTTCTAAAAAACTGAATTCCCCCTCTATTCCAGATCTGGGTGCTTATCCAAATTGGGATAATCATACAGATCTGTCCCTTGATGCATTGCAGTCGTACATTACTAATACATCCTTCAATATTTCTAAGTTCCACTCTGAGGGATGGTTGACTTGGCAGACAAGTTCAGATTCCTGTCAACATCGTTTTTTGGGTCTGAAGCCTGGGTATACACAGGATCGTGTGGACCCTCGCTTTGAATCTTCTCATTCTGTTACTACCTACTCCGTTTGGAAGTTATGCCAGTCTTGGCTGCAACACTCCACCTTGGCATCTGTTAAAGTTCATTTATCTAAATTACATGACAAAATAGATTTGAATGATTTTGTTAAAGGTCCTATAGGTGGCAGGTCCAAAAGATGGGTGTATGCAATTTATAACGAGGTTTGGAAGTTATCACAAATTGAAGCTGCGTCCAGATTGAGAGCTATTGATCTAGCCAATATGGAAAAAGTGCTAGCTGTTATAGATAATAGCATTAACACCCTTTCTTCCAGAATTTACACATTAGATAATATTGTTTCATCTGTTGTTGATATCGTGCAGGATGATGTGTCTGTTTTATATTATGGTCAGAATCAATTGCGTTCTATCATGCAGTTTGCATGGACATTGCAAACGTTAAAGGCTGGGAAAGTCCCCTGGGACTACATGAATACTTCATCATTATTCCTTCCTTTTAATCTAACTGCAAAACAACAATTCATGTCCATGAAAGATGCAACATACTCATTGCTGCATATTGAAAAGTTAGAACCTTTGCCTTTCTCAGTGGCCGAATTGAACTCAGCTGTGTGGCTTATCCACGGGTTAATCACATTGCCATTTCCATTGTTTAAATTCAGTTTGTGCATGAAACATTATGCCATAGGCAGATATGAACCATTGGGTACTGCTTCCCTGCATGAAGTATGGTCACTCCCATTTACATACAGGTGCATGAGAGAAGGTATAGAAGTTTATTTGAAGGGTGAGGAATGCTCTTCCACACCTGATCATTCTGTAGTCTGTAGGTACATCCAATTGCATGGAGCGTGCAATGTGCAAGCGCCTAATTTAGCATGCGTCCTGAAAGGGATTCCAGTGCCAGCTATTACACCCTCTTTCACGTTATTAGCAAACGGTAGTTATTTGCTTTTAAATAATGAGGCTTGCTGTGGGATGCTAGTGGGAATTCCCTACATTGTGACTGTATCACAGAGAGTAGTCTGCTGTAAAAATGTCCTTTTCCCACCCCCGCATGGGCGGCTGGATGTATCCATCTGGCCTTCCATTCCAACCTTGAAAGCAGAGTTCAACAAGATGAGCAGAATAAGGGCTCTATTGTCTCAAAAAGAGGTCGCTCTGACTTCGTCCCGTGAAACATTTGTCCTTCACGTGGCCCACACCCGTACCGAGGTGCAGGCGCTTTTGAATACTGATCTCCCACTTCATTTTGGTGCCCTGATTCAAACTATATTTAACGCCTTGTCAACATCTGGCTTGGCGCATTTTTTCAAAATTGTGGGCTCCGGCCTCGTGACCTCCTTCCAAACTATTTTTGGTGTGATACCGGCCTTTTTTCATTCTATTTTTTCCAGCGTCTTTGGAGGGCTCCCGTTGATTCTCGCCCTCGCGGCTGGCATGCTGCTGTTGGTCTGCGTACTGCGCAATGGCTGCACACTTTGTGTCGCGCAACAGCCTGTCCCGGCTGCTCCGTCTTCGTAACCGGATGATTGAATACCATGGAACTTTGCCACTGGCAACCCTGAGCATTGCCTATGGATTATCCTTCCGGTTTGCCTACTTTACTTGCGTACAACCTGTTTTTTATTGCCTAGATTGTCCTTTCGAATGGGCTCTGGATTTGTGCTTGTCGAACTCGGTGTCTCCTGCCCTGGATTATGATCAACTAATGAGTCCGTTAGTGGCTCATGAGTTGGACTGTTCTGGTGTTAGGATTATGGCCTGTGGAGCGGCACATGGAGTCCTTGGTAATTGGGACATCGGAACGGCAGCGTATGACTTCTTGGCACAAAGTTATTTAGAAGAACACACCAGTTGTCCTCTGAATGTGCTAGAGGTTCCAGTGGTCGAAGAACATGTATGTTCGTTTACCTTATTAGACTGGATGGCGGACACCTTTGCAACTCGTTCCAATGACTTCCTTTTGGAAGCTGTTGCTACGTACTGTGCTTAACATTGATGGATTAACTTGATTATCGTCCAGCTTCCCTTGCACAAACCACACCTTTTTTTTGTGTGTTCCAACATCTGGGCTCGTTGAGCCTTTGCATGATGTATTGACTTACCATTTTTTATTTTTTCCCTTCATTTTGGTTTTTTTTACGGTTTTTTTCTTTCTTCGAACTGTCACTCCTCTTTATTTGGATTTCCAATACATGCACTTGGTTCCGCTCTATCGAACTTGAACTCTGCGTTCCTTTTTGTATCCCTATTTGTTCGTGGTCCGATCAAGGGGTGGTGTAGTGAAGCCATCAATATAGATGCATACATTGCTATGTTAGCATAAGCGCGTTAGATGTTAGAAAGCCATCTTGCCACTTTTGCTGCTTTTGCACACGATACTACAGAGACATGTTATGCTTTGAAAACTGCTTGCTTGCTTTTTCTTCATATGAGAATTGTCTGTTGTTCACATCCCTAGACGTGCACTGCGACCTTGGTCTGAACATTGTGTGCAAAACACTCTGAGCAGCCAGACATTGTATGTTTTTGAGTTCAGGTTGATCGGCCCACTCTCTAGTCATAATATGCACACAGCTGCAAATACCTGAATGTCGAGAGCCTTTAATATTACAGTTTGCATGCGTTTGAAACACATTCTGGAGAAGAACATTTCCAGGCGCAGAGCAAGGCTGATCCTGTGATGTGATTCACCCAAAGCTGATCTTTATGGTATGGGGTTCCCCATTCAAGCCTAGAGACCTTCTATTAGCCTAATAATATTAGTTTACTAGCGAAAGGAAGGTGGCTGCATTCCACTGTCATTTATACTATGATTTCTCCTTTCATTTTCTATGGTATTGTAACAATGCGGAGGGTTTTAATTATAATCATTTGTCTGCTTATGTTAGCTAAAGTACTGCATCTTAGGACACGTAGTTTATAAAATAAACCTTTTAAACTTTACAGTGTCTCTGATTACTTCTGTTGTGGATTGATATATGAATAATAGCGAACAGGTATTTCTAATTCCCACCATTCCTGAGAATACTCTAAGTCGCTTGTTCTGGGTTGTCTATACATTGGGACCGCCGATATAATACGGATAATGAATGGGACACTGATGCTGGTCGGATAGGGATTCTGGGTACTGAGGTGAGTTTTTTGGTACACCACAATTCACTGAGGTCCTGGTTTCCTGCGCATAGTTCTGTGCATGAGCAGAATCCCTGCAACAAGTGGAATGCTACTGCCTCGTTTTTACCACCAAGTCAGTATCACCGACATGATGGTGACCACAGCCCCCGGACCATGGACTCAGTCACCACCAAAGTTCAATCAGAAAGTGTCCATGGATCTCGGGGAACAGACTTAGTGGCACTGGAGCTGAAAGGGTATGTAGTCTGCGATGAGGCCAGTACAATGATACCAAGTCTGCCAGAAACAAATCAAGACTGATTTCGAAATGTGTGACCTACTCGACCGCAGTGTAGGCCTGAGGCAGCGGTCAGCGTGGGCCAAACGCGGTTCAGCGAGCTCCTCCTGGAACTCTAACACACAACGTTGACATGGCATTAGGGGGTTACTTGTGGTTGACGAAGGTAAAAGCACCAGAGCTGAGTGGGTGTTCAGTCAGCGACGATGACGTGTCCTGCCGGGTGCGGACTGGATTGGCGTGAGGCCTGCTGGACCGCAGTGTTGGCCAACGGCGTAGTCATCAAGGGCCCACAGACACGTGTTGTTGGGATGCCATGCACAGACTTGGTGTCACCACATCGAAGGGAGTACAGTGATGTAAACGCTGCATTAAAGTGTGTACTCGGACAATGTATGATCAAGACTCAGTCCCAAATGTGTGACCTACTCGCTCGCAGTGTAGGCCGGAGGCAGTGGTCAGCAGGGGCCCACAGCCATGTGTCGTTGTCTTGCAATGCACAGAGTTAGTGACACCAGGGCAGTTGTCTAGTGTTCGATCACCTCGGTAACAATTACCCTTTTTTCCTCCTGACTGACACGTGTCATCCTCTTACACCTCTCCTTGCATGCAATGATATGTACTCTGCCATTGACAAATCAAGACTCAGTCCCACATGTGCAACCGACTCGAGCACAGCGTGGCCCGAGGGCAGTAGTCTGCGTGGGCCCACGGACACATGTGGATGGAATGCTCTGCACAGACTTGGTGTCACCACATCGAAGGGAGTATAGTCCGATAAAATCAGTCATAATTGATGTTCTCTGCCATAGTGTAATCAAGACTCAGTTCCAAATGTGTGACCTACTTGTCCGCTGTGTATGCCGGTGGAGTACGTCAACGAGAAGGGAGTACTGCGGGCCTGTGTCGCGGAGGCCGTGATGGTCTGAGGAGGCTGCCAGGTTCGCGACACTCGGGCTTGGAGATTGCACCGGCACGTTGTGGGCCCTCTTCGACACACGCCGGTGTCGGCAGGTGTGCATTGAGGCCTGGGTGCGTAGGGCCTGGCAGGACTGGTACAGAGATCTGCGGCACGGGGTGCAGCAAGCGCACAGGATCGCAGGCAACACCGCCACAGTGACGGTGTCGGCCTCGTGGCGGGGTGAGGGGCGTCGCCCTGGCAGACACGTTGGGCATTCTGGAAGAGAACCACACCCAGGGCTACATGCTTTTTATTCACACCCCTATGCTGGCCTGGCATACGCCGGGCCAGCCCACTCCGCTCACGCTTATAGGGGGGGACGTAACAAGCTACATTTCCGGGATCTTCCCCACTGGCTGGGGTGACATGGTTGCGTCCACTGTCCACTACACTCCAAACACCAGCGGTGTATGTCGACATGGATATGTGTGTGGTATGCATACTGCAGTCTGGCCATCGCATCCACGCCACACTTAGCATTGTGTACACTCTCATTCGTCTGTCATTTGCCTCCTTCGCACATGCCTGGTCCCCACCTTTTCCCACAATCAGCTATCGTGTGGCTGAGGTGCCATGCAGTTGATGGCTTATGTGCATGGCTAGCCCAGGTTGCCACAGTAAGTTGTGCTGTCGTGTCCGGTGGCTGGGCAGGTTGTTTGGCATGTTGTATGTGAGTTTGTGACATGTGCATTCTCAGTGTTGTGAGTTGCATGATTGTGAAGTTGAGGTGTGTGGTGTGTTAATTTGGTACTTGCCAATGAGCAGCGCATTTCCATAGGTGCCAGCCTGGAAGCGCAGGTTGATGATGGACTGTCGGAAGATATATTTGACTCATGCAGTCTGCCTGGGTAGTTGGTGTAGATTTCCCGGTGGTCCACTATTGCCTGCACATTGATGGAGTATGTGTGCTTTCTGTAGCGGATATTGTGTGCAGTGTTGCCAGGGGGCACAAGTAGGACATGTGTGCAGTCATTTGTCCCCTGACACGTGTGGGAATCAAGCTATGGCGTAGACGCCTTGCTTGGTCTCCAGCTGTTCCTGCACAGTGTGGGGGAAGGATAGGTAGTGTGGTACCAAGCTGATGATGGCATCCAAGACAGTTCTGGGGAACTTGGATTGTGCTGGCTGTGAGACTCCTCCGACTCTGGCAGTTGTTGTTTGGAAGGTACCAGAGGCCAACAGATGCAGAACAGCCAGCATCTTGGTCTGAGGTGGGATGTTGGTTGTCTGCTGTGTTGGTACCGTCAGCCTGTGGGCAATGGTGGTGTGGATGCGTGGTATGGCTGTCCATTTGGGCCTGTGGTGGGCAATGACATTCCCTGGTGTAGGGTCTGTGAGGTTGGTGCGTTTTCATGAGGTCGCTATCTTTGTCTGCGCTGCCTCAGTGTTTGTCCGGGAGGGGGTGGGAGGTGTCCAGGAGGAGTCCCGGGGGTGGTGGCGGAGGGTGTAGTGGCCCTGTTGGCGGTCCGAGCTGCATGATCAGTGGATCCATGGCATATGTTGTTCTTCAGGTATGGCTGTGGTCTGGGCTCCCTTTTCTGGTGCCGGTTGTAGTCTGACTTTGCACCAGGTCAGAGCAGGTATTAATTTCCTGCTGCTAACGCACCTTATCGCCTGTTTTGTGATCTTATCGCAGATCAGGCTGGTCATTGAGAATGTTGAGGTGTGGTGTTGTCGCGGATTTGTGTATGGGAACGCCTACTCTGCATCTCATTAGCGATAGTTGGCGGGGTCATCCGTAGCGATGTTTTTTGAGGATGTTATCGCCGGAAAACTGGTGGTAAAGGCTGTTAGCACCAGCTTGTGAATGGGGCTGTATTTTTATCACGACTTTGGCTGCGATAAAGTGCTGATAACACGGCGATAGCTTCTTGAGAATATGCCCCTTGGTTTCATTTATGACTAACCCCAAATCCTGTAAAAGAGACGTTGTCATCTGTAAGAGAAGGGTGGCCACAGTTTGGGACTGAGCCATGATGACAATGTAATTCAAGTAAGCTATCATGCAGATTCCCTATTCTCTGAGATGGGCTAACACTGGCTTCAACAACTTGGTGAAACATAACAGCGACGAAGTAAGCCCGAAATATTCCAACCACCTGCCTCTGCACCGGAATTGAAGAAATCGCTGGTGAGGAGGGAAGATGGGAATGGTCAGATATGCATCCTTGAGGTCCAGCCGGACCATCCAATCCCCCTTCTGCAACAGATCCAATAAAAGATGGATATCTTCCATCTTGAAATGCTTGTACATTCTCAGATTCAGAACCAACCTGTGTCCACCTCCCCTATTCTGAACTGGGAAGACGTGGCTGTAAAAACCACTGGCACTGTTGTCACAATATGCCACCACCCACTTCTGCAGCAGGTCTCCTATTTCTGCATCTATAAAAGCGCATTCTTATAGGGAAAAATGTAACTGTTGAAGGAGTGACACTTGCTGAGGAATCTGATAGAACTCCAGGTGAAAACCCTGCAGGATCCATGCATCTTGTGTAAGATCCCTTAAATTGTGGAGAAAGAATTGAACCCGACTCCCCAACAGAAGTACTGAGGTATCGAGAAGTCTTACCTGCAGGATTTTGGGATTGGAATGCCGCTCTATGACCACTTCTGTTGAAGCGTCGCCTGGAGAATTGTTGCCTGATAAGGTAGAAAGTGCCACCCCTGGTAGAGTCTTGCCCCTCTCCTCTACCACGACCACGACCATATCCACCTCTGGAATGACCTTGTTAATAGTAACGGCCTGGCTTGTGGCCCCTGTCACGCCCGGGCCCTATTGAAAAGGCCAGCTTGAAAAACTCTTTTAATTTTGTATTGGGCTTATCCAAGGAAGTAAAGGTACCTACATATTTGGAAACATCCTTGACAAACTTATCTCCACATAGGTGACCCTCAGCCAAGGGGTCCACTTCAGCTGAAGCAAGTTCAGTTAAGTTGAAGTCCATGCGCATAAGGAGGGATTTGCGCCTTTCCTTCAAGACCGCGTAATTGGCGTTCCCGAATAAGCATATAGCCCGTTGAGTTCAGCCCGCCAATATATCAGAGTAAGACTTCGGAAAAGAACAAAGGAGTGTTGCAGGAGACTCAACACCTCACCTCACTGACCGAGGTCAGTACTCAAGCCCTCCAGCCATCGGCACGCATATTGCTAATGAAGCTGTCAGCACCATTGACCATCCGAGAGTGCCCCTCTCTTCCCGATCATCCTCCGCCACGGTCGGACCCCTTCCAGATATGCTACGTTCCCTGTCCAGTGAATAGAGTTCAGAACCTCTTAAAAGGAGAGAATAGATGTAATCATAGTGTTAAAGCTCTTAATTTGCCAATGGTATTAGGTTGATAGATCCTGGGCCCGATTCACAGAACTAACTTAAGACAAAATCCTAAACTTACTACCATTTTGGTATTCACAGAAGGCACTTACTCATTTTGGTATTCACAGAAGGCACTTACTCATTTCGGTATTCACAGAAGTTAGGAGTCCTAACTTTAGGACTCCTAAATGCCTTCTGTGAATACCGAAAGTCTTAAAATTAGGATTTTTCGCAGTTTACTAGTAGTATAGTTAGGACTCCTAACTTTAGGACTCCTAAATGCCTTCTGTGAATACCGAAATTCTTAAAATTAGGATGTTTCTCAATTTAGTAGTCCTAAGTTTAGATGTTTCTCAATTTAGTAGTCCTAAGTTTAGACTTAGGACTACTAAATTGAGAAAAATCCTGATTTTAAGAATTTCGGTATTCACAGAAGGCATTTAGGAGTCCTAAAGTTAGGAGTCCTAACTATACTACTAGTAAACTGACAAAAATCATAATTTTAAGACTTTCGGTAGTCACAGAAGGCATTTAGGAGTCCTAAAGTTAGGAGTCCTAAATTTAGGACTACTAAATTGAGAAAAATCCTAATTTTAAGAATTTCGGTATTCACAGAAGGCATTTAGGAGTCCTAAAGTTAGGAGTCCTAACTATACTACTACTAAACTGCGAAAAATCCTAATTTTAAGACTTTCGGTATTCACAGAAGGCATTTAGGAGTCCTAAAGTTAGGACTCCTAACTTCTGTGAATACCGAAATGAGTAAGTGCCTTCTGTGAATACCAAAATGAGTAAGTGCCTTCTGTGAATACCAAAATGGTAGTAAGTTTAGGATTTTGTCTTAAGTTAGTTCTGTGAATCGGGCCCCCTGTTTCAAGATTTGGTATAATCTGATAATACTTTAACAACTTTCTTTACAAGGTGTACGTTTTGTTGAAATCCCTTTGACCACCTGGAATCTTGTATGGCTGATAATATTCAACTAATGTTGAAACATGCACTATCTGATTGACTTCGTAGTAAAAATTGAAGATTTTAAAGATTTTGTTCAGGGAAGTCAGTTAATGTAACCGAGGACACCAAATTCGAAATTAACCTGGTTTTTAGGTCGGAGCCTACCAGACAGTGTCTGGTTGCGAAGAACTTTTTGGAGACATTTTGAAAACTTCTTACCATTGGCTTTGTGGTTCGCAACATACATCTGCCTGCCATCTATTTGCTGGCTTTATTTGTTTTAGGCTGTCCAACATGTATTTGTCCCTCCCATGGAGCATAGCGTGTTTACCACCTCTCTCACTGGCTTTTTGGAACATCCATGAGTGCTCACTTTCTAGGAACTCTTTTTTTCTTTTTTTGAGGCACTCCTAAGGAGTACACATGTTTTCAGTTATCTCCCTTGTATGCTGGCTCTGGAAGCAGTAAACATGCTGTATTTCTTTGAAAAGGTTTCCTGCTGCCTGTCTTTCTACTTGACTGATTCTACTTATCTTTACCAGTACCAGTTCATCAATCTTGTAGGCCTGTCAGGAACAGTGTTCTGCCTACGAGCTTGTTTATTTTGGTCAGTGCTCTTTACTAATAGCATAACTTAAACAATCCTCTTCCTCAATAGGAGAATGAAGGGTGCTGAAACACCACCAATATAAACATGCCGGAGTCCAGATGTGAAAGAGATATAAACAGGCCTTTAAATTTACTTTTATGTTGTCACATTTGCTAGTCATTCAAAGACAGAGGTCAAAAGTTAGGCTCTGTCCTCCAGGAGCTTAATGTTCACTTTTCTTTCTCTGACTACAAAGTGGTAGGGTTTATGTGACAATCTTGCTGGTTACGGGAATGCAAAAAGGCTGTAGGAAGTAGTTTTTTAGCACACAACAAACTGTAATTGCAAGTAAATTAACTGTACAAATATTTCAGAGAATATCAGAATTAGCAAAGCACACTGAAGAACTTTTTTTGTAATTCTGAAATGTGATGGAAACAAATATTTTAATAGGATCAAAACAAATCAATACACTCAATGATGCTGATTTCCGGGGGAGGAGCCAAGATGGCGATCGGGACGGCAGCGTAGGCTCTCGGCTCCGTGAACCTCCGCATCCCGCACAGATATCCTGCATGAGATCCTTAGCCTGCGCTATATGCCCGTGTTGGTGATTGAGAGCGGCAACCGATCGCGTGATCCTGAAGTTTCTGGCGGCGGTACCGCCGGAGAAATGTTCACCTGAAGTTTGCGGCCTGTGCAACCCTGGAACCGGGACCTCGAGTGGACAACATGGCCGGGCGGCAGTTCAACAACAGCGGCCATTGGTGACTGGGGGGAGTCGGAATACCGGAGCGGTGCGGATATTGGCCTGAATTTCGCCGTGGTCATTCCTACCACTGGGCGTAGCGGAACGAGTGCATGCCCGAGGTGGCAATTCCAAGATTCTTCGGTAATTGCCTGAGCCCTCGCCAGTGAGCTGCTCGGACGCTGCCTGTAACTCGTCCCGATTTTCGCGGGCGGCTCCCGGATTTTTGCGGGCGCCTGTCCAGGGTGAGGATAACTGTTACCTGTGACCATACACCGGATACATATTTTGCCTGCCCCCGGAACCCTGTTTGCAGTACCATGGAACTTGATGCGCTTGTGCCTGAGACCCGGTCCCAATCTGGGGTGGAACTTCCCTGCGGCCATCTTGATAGGATGGATTCTATCATCCTGTACACTGGGTCGCAGCAAGATTGGGAGTGTGTGGCCAAGAGGAGTGTAGCGCAGCGGGCGCGAGGAGCTGTGCTGGGGTACGGTGACCTTCTCGAAGCTCTCGGTGCCCTTCATTCCACCCTGGTTCACGGCGCCTGGGTACTGGGGAGAAAGCTTGATGGTATTGCGTCAGCGTCGGAACAGTTGCGATCTGCCTGTCCCCAGGTAACCAGGGACTTGTTTTACTTCACACAGGAGGACAGTGTCGTGGCCGCCCCGGTGACTAGGGGGAAGCTGGAAATTCCTGACAATGTGCCAACGTGTGGTCGGCTGGCTGTTGGTCGGGTCTGTTCCGGAGGTTTTAGATTTGAGCAGAAGGTGGTGGCTTTGTCCCACGCACAGCCTCCGGCGACCCAGGCAATAATCAAGCAATGGTCACCTGCTCTGGCTGATTCCTACATCCTGGACCTTGTGTGCAGTGCATGTCCTGGGGCAGTACTGGGAAAGATGATCCTTCATAATGATGACTGTGTTGGTATTCAGAGACGTCTACCCTACATGTGTGTGTCGCTTCCGGTTCTTTCTTGGACGCTCCTTTTCCTCGTAACATTGGACATGGCACTGGGTCGATGGGTATGCATCGGTGGATTCGCAAAGAGAGGCCAAGGATAAGACTGATCCTTCAGAGGTCGTCATCTGATAGGCGGGCGGGCACAGGGGTTGCGTGCTCTCACGGCATAACTAATAGTGTGATAGGTGCATAACGCTCCCCATTTTTCTTTGACATGGGAAAATGTTTGTTGATTACTGTTTGCTTTGGGGAGGAACACATTGTGCGGGAGGGAGAAGCCGGGGGCATGTTTGAAGGCCCTCCTCCAGTTTATTAATACTCTCTCCACTCCCCCGTTAGGTGGGGTTTCTTTTCTTTCTCCTTTTTCTCTGTTTCTTCTATATTTCGGGTCTGGTTCTGGGGCGACAGGCACACTGCTGGGGGGGGGGGGGCCGTAGTCATCTGCAGAGGTGCAGGGTGGGGGGCTGGGGGAGGAGATTTTTTAGTTTTTTACTTTGTTTCTATGGCCTCTTTTCTCTTCTCTTATCTTTCTTTTCTGGGGTCAGTACGGTAGGTTTCCTTCGCTGTCAAACACTGCTTTTTCATTTGTGCCTCAATTTCCGTGGTGCTTTCTGGGTCTTAGGGCAGGGGACTGCAGGCGCACATGGCTCGTGATATTCTTCCGCATCCTGAACCTCCTGTTTCAGCGCCATTGACTTGATAGATTGCTGTTTATTGTTGACGTTTACTATTCTGCCCGCCATTTTTCGCTACTGGGAAATTGTTTGGCACCTGATCCTTCCATTCTCTATTATAAAATGAAAACCTTTTATATCCTGGTTTCCTACTTGGGCTGCTAAGTGGCCAAGAGTATACTAGCATGGAGATTCTGCTCCCCGAGGTGCTGCCTGTGATTAAAATTTGTTTTCTGTTAATCTAACTGCTTAGCGGCCGGCCCCGGGGGTTGTAGGCCCATACTTGTCTTTGGTTGAAATGTCAATAAAGGTTTTTAAAAAAAAAAAAAAAAAAAAAAAAATGATGCTGATTTCCACACATCGTTTGTGGGTCATATAGTTTTATCAGTACGTCTGTGTAAATGCAATGGTCGTTTCAATTAAAAATCTGTTTGCTGTAATGCCAGAGTGCTACAATATCATGCATACTGCACTCTACGCAACGCCACTCTACGCCACTCTACACCACTCTACGACACTCTATGCCACTCCACTCTACAACACTATACGCAACAACACCCTATGCCACTCCACTCTGCGACACTCTACTTCACTCCAATCTACACCACCCTATGCCACTCCCCTATACTCCACTCTGTGACACTGCCTCACTCTATACCACTCCACTCTATGGCACACTACTCTACGACACTCCACTCTGACATGTTACTCCACTCTATGAAGTACCTCCCTTGTGTACATCCCCAGGTAGGAGATCCCGATCCGGTCCCGGGGAGCAAACCCCTCCAAATTAGAGACCTGGGGGTGCTAAGTTCCCCGCCACAAAGGTGTCATCTCAGTGGGGCGGTGGTTCCAGGCAGTAAAACGAAGAGCAGCTCTTAAGCAGGTGATGGACACCCGAGTGTATGAAGTCAACGTAGTTAAACGGCGCGCCCCCATAGAGAAGGACCAACAGACCATCAAGACCCACGGCATAGATTTCCAGGCGATAGGCAGGGTCGTCTCAACCCCCGGTGAACCAGCCATTAATTGGAACCGGGTGGGCTGCTAGATAATAAAGATAAATATCCTGAAAACTCAGGCTACCATCAAAAGGGAATCTGCACAGCAATGAAAAGGCTACCTTGTGCCTACCTCCCGCCCATATAAAAGCAGTAAGTTTAGCAATCAGGGAACCAAACCATTTGCTGGGAATTAGATGGGGGTAATTCCCTAAGACATATAAATAGCGCGGTAGGCACACCATTTTGAACAGAGCAATACGTTCCATGAGATTCAGTGGGAGGGTGGACCAACGACCTAGGTCACGGTCAAGGGTTCGCATAAGTCCCTGAAAATTAGGGGCCCAGACCAGGTCAGGAAAGGGGGAGATATGAATACCCAGGTACTTGAAAGAGTTACGGCAAACGGGAATATTGGGACGCCAGAGCCTCCCTTGCACGTCTCTCCGCACCTCCACCAGGCAGTACTTAGCGCCATTAACCTGCAGACCCGATGCATCAACGTACAAGCAAAGGAGGGTCAGACACCTAGGTCCCGAAGTTGGTGTGTCCCTCAAGAACAGAAGAATATCATTCCCATACAAGGCGATTAGATCTTCAAAGCCATTCCCCTATTGCCAGCCCCAAAGCTAAGCATAGCATCTCATCTGTGTCACGTCTGATGGGAAAGGTCGGGGAGAGAACCCCATTCACCCGGACCTGATCAGTAGGGGCATTGCAAAGAAGAATGACCATATGGTGGAAGGTACCTCCCAACCTGGCACTCTGGAGGACCCTGCCCAGGAGGTTCCAGGAGACAGTATCAAAAGCCTTGGCGACCCAGCATAAATTCACATTGATCGGGGTGAATCAAGTATGGCAACGCGTGGGTCAGTCGGGTTGCCATTACCATCGCGTATATCTTAATATCAGTGTTGATTAGTGAAATGGGGTGATACGACGAGCATCGGTCCCTAGGGAGGTCTGCCTTAGGCAGGATCACAATAGGGGCACAGTCCAATTCTGATGGGAAGGACCCCTGCTTTAACGTGGCTGTATGGAAATATAGAAGGTGAGAGCACAGTATGTCGTGGAAGTGTTCATAGCATTCAGTAGGGTACCAATCAGGGCCTGCAGTCTTCCCGGGCCTGCAAGGCTGTCACAGCAGAATGTATATCCTCGACAGGGAGGGCTAGGTCAAGCTCTCTAGTCAAGGAATCCGGGATGGACAGCAATGGTATGGTATCTAGAATAAGATTGGCGATCTCCGGTGGAGGCGGTGGAAGCAGTGAATACAGCTTCTGGTAGAAATCCGCAAAAACTTGAGTTATATCCCTCAAACCCCCCCAAAGAAGCCTGGAGGAATCCCTGACAGCCGGTACCACTCTGTCTGAAATGGCACAAGTTTCCAGCATATATAACACTTTGCCCAACTTATCGCCTGAATCGCATACTCTCTGTGTGGAGATCATCCAGCATTGCTTCGCCTCGTCCAGAGAGCTCTGACGGAGTTAGGTTCGACCCACTGTTAGGGCACAGCTGGTGTTGGTGGAGTCATGCCGATGCAATTCAGCCTCCAAATTCATTATTTGACCTTCATATCGATTACCTGTATTAGTCGAAAGAGCTCAAAGTGACGCACGTTGCCCCGTAGGGAAGGCTTACCAAGAGAGACCCACAGCGACACCGCAGAGAAGACCGACCTCATGTTAAGTGCACAGAAGGTTTGCAGCTCCTCCTCCACAAAGATGGCACAATCTGGGCCCTTCAAGTGCCAAGCATTGCCCCGATTACTTACCGGTAATCTTCATTACTCCGAGTATAGTCTTCCTCGCCACATGACCAACAAAGTGAGCTTCAGCTCCACACCAGAACCCTCCAAAGCAAAAAAGTCAGCCTCCCATCCCTTTCTAATATGGCCGACCCAGTACACTCATGACCTGTATAAGAGGCGGGCCGACCCAACCCATCAGCCTGAAACTACCAAGCAGAAACATGAAGCCGATAGCCAGACAGGGAGGGAGGGATGGGAACTCATGTGGCGAGGAAGACTATACTCGGAGTAATGAAGATTACCGGTAAGTAATCGGGGCATTACCTCCTCGTTAGTCTTCCTCGCCACATGACTAACAAAGTGAGCATATACCAAAGCCAAGCGGCTTCATGGAAACTCACAAGAAACCAACGGACCAGAAGGGAAACCCACGAGAGAGGGCAAACCCAACAGACCAAACGAGCAGAAATAAACCACCCAAGAGAGAGGCAACCACGAGCAGGAAGAACCAGCCCGGGACAGAAAAACACCAGAAGGGCCAAAAACCTTGGACCCCCCCAGACAAGAAGTGCCGCCAGAAAATCTGCCCAACTAAAGGTCAAAGGAGGACAGAGAAGGCACGGAACCAGACTGCATGGAACCAAAAGCCACAGAAAACAGGCACCAAGCAGAAAGCAGCAAGCCGGCCCAACACACCAAGACTTCCCAACGGACAGCCAAAAGCGAGAGGGGAGCAAAAACACAGACAAACACCGCAACACCGCACGGTGGACCACCGACCACGAGAGAGTCGAAACCACCACAGGAATTGGGCAGCGGAACCAGACCCAACCCAACAGACCGGCAGGAGCCGCAAGAACGGAAAGGAGTGCAAAAGGAACTCAGCACCCCGTCCGAACAACGAAGGACACCACAACCCCACCAGCAAGGCGGGACACGGAACCCAGTCGCACAAAGGACCCCTCAGAAGGTGTGCGACACCAAGGAGAGAACCCAGGCAAGCACAAGGCAAAACAGACTCAGGAAGGAGCCTGAAACTACACCGAAGAAACCCGGTCACCAAGAGAACCCAACCGGTCAACCGCGAAAAGCGGAAAACCAACAAGACCGCTCACGGAGCCCGAAGAGCGGAAAAGACCAGGCCCAAGGCCAAGGCACCAGAAAGGAAGCGAAGGACCAGAGGCCCCCTTGTAGAAGAAAGCACAGAAAGCCCGGCAGGAAGGGGGTGCAGCACGGAGGCGCGAGACCACACCGCACCTGGACCAAGCAAACCGTCCCAGGAACGGTCCAAAAACCGACAGTAACAGGAGCGTGCAGGGAGGAGAAAAGCCACAGGCAGAAACACACCAAAGGTGAGACAGAAGAGCAGGCCAAAAACGAGCCAGAGCCATGTCAACACTCCAAGGGAGCCCCCGAGCCAGTAGACCCCAGGATCCCAAAACCAGGGAAAAAGAAGAAGAGGACACAAAATCAACACCGGAAGCGTAAGGCCCCCCCTCCCGGGAGAGGAGAACCGGGAAACCCAGCACCCCCGGACAAAAACAAAACATGCGAAGTCGTAGAACGCATGTCCACCCCCGACGGGGCAACATGGTGCAGAAAAACAGAAGGTAGAAAGTTACCCAACCCAATGGTACCCACACCAACGACCGCAGCCGGACGAAAAGCAGAGCGGACCCGCCGGGATCAGAACCTGTGACCCTGAGGCCGAACACAGGCCCCCGTAGCGGATGCATGAGTCCACTGAGCCTAAAAGCACTGCCGCAAACAAAAAACAGAAGGCAGGGGCAGGACACAAAACCCACGCTAACCGAGGCACAACACGGACCATAGAGCAACAGCTCCCAAGTCCAATAACAGCAGCAGAAGATGCAAATGGAGAAGCACTCAGGCGAGTACCACCCATAGGACAAACGCCCCGCCCAGGCCAGGACAAGAAGGTAGACAGAGCCTAACAAAAGACCCAGCTCAACAACTGAGACAGAAAAGAACTGAAGCACTCAGGGGGGCAAGACCAGAGGCCCAGCAACCCCCCGGAGACCTAGGGAGGAGAAAAAATGCCCAGAGAAACAACAACAAACCCCCGCAGGGCCGGTGCAAAAACCCAGAACAACCAAGGAACGGGTAACAGAAGTCAGACGGGAAACCCGCCAACAGGCGAACCAACCGACCCAGTACAGACCGGGAAACAAGCACGCCCCACAGGGCGGCAAAAAGCCACCAACACCCGGGAAGGCGAAATAGAACGGAGCCAACCAGGCCATACCCCGCGGAACTTTCCGAGAATGGACAACAGCAGGTGCGCTCAGGGGGGCCCGGCCACAGGGCCAGAACAGGAAGACCACCGGCCAACCAAGAGTCAGAGCAGAAGGGACACCCAAGGGAACCGGCGAATCCCCCACCAAGGCAGACCGCCCCAAACCGAACAGTCGGGGGGCCAAATGAAATCAGCGGAAGGGGGACCGACATCAGGAGGAACGCAACCGAAAACCAGACACCAGAAAACAGGGGGGGACACCAAAGTCCCACTTGAAACCGGAAAAACAGGACCCGCTGGAGCAAGACCACCGTGACAGCCAAAAGCGACCCCGAAAGAACAGGCCAAAACGCACACCCCAACAGAGGCGTGCGCTGAACCCCAGTCCCGACCAAGCAGGCACCCCCCAAAGGGAGTAGAACCACCAAAGAGCTACAGCACCACAGATAGGAGCAGAGGAGCCCACTGACCGACAATCGGAGCGGCCCGGCAGGAGGACGGACCCCAGAAACCGCGACAGAGGCCACCCAGGAAGGGAGGAGAGGCAACAGAGGGACCAAACGAGCCCCAACTCCCAGGAAGCGAGGATAAGCATGGCCAGGAAGGGGGCACAAGAGTCGCCTGCCGAGCCAGGGAGCACGGCATACCCCCGGAGAACATACCACCAGGGATCGAACAGACCAGAACCAGCACAACCAAGGAGCGCAGGCCGGAACAGGACAGAAGGACCGCCTGGCAAAACCCCGGAAGAGAAGGAGAAACATGGGATGAACACAGCAAACCAAACGAAGCCGCAGTGCCGTGAAACACTGCCAAACGCCAGAAAAACCTCCAGACAAGACCCCACAGGGCCAAGGGGCGAAAGAAGAGACTAGAATAAACAATGGCAAGTGACACAGCACCACCAGAAGCGCGGAACACCATATTAAGCCCACAGCCTCTGCAATCCCCAGGCAGCCACCCATCCAGGGACTAACCAGGCCCGACCATGTCGAACATCCGAGAATAGACGAGACCAGGCGCATTCAGGGCGGTACGGCCGTAGGCCCAGGAAGGTCCCCAAACAGCGAAACGCTGAGCACACCAGAGGGAACGGACAAGTGGAACAGGAAAGCGCGCGAACACCCTGAACCGGGACACCCGACGCTGAATGACAGATGGATACAGAGACCCAACGGAACGGCACTCAATGGAACGACCTCAGGAGGAAAAAGGCAGAGAGGCCCCGCCGGGAACGCACTTGAGAGCACGAGGGGAAGCCAGGCCCCTGCAGCGGATGCACCACACCACCGAGCCGGCAGAAGCACCAAGAAGCAGTGCAGACCCAGAACCACAAGGGAACCCAAGAGTAGAGTGCACCTCCAGAAGGAGAAACAAATCCCCAGCAAAAACTATGAACGCCATGAGGCAAGCACAGACCCAGCGCAGTAAAGAGGCACCAATCCGCACAATGAAACAACACACACTAAGAGTACGTTGTTCCCACCAAAGAGTCCAGGGACATAATGACCCCAAAAACAACGATTACAAATATTTCCCAACCCTACAGTAGGAAATACCATTGCCTACACTTGAGGCTGAGCAAACAGTGACACAGAAAGAGCGGGGATTGAACACCCAATCCTCAGAGTAAGAGTCGAAGAGCTTAACCATTAGGCCAGAGTGACTCTTGCATCCCAGCACAGGTACAGGACAGTAACATATCACGAACCAACCATCAGGTACCAAGAAAGGACGAACATTAAATAGGACCGTCCGAGAACAGAGCCACTGACCTGAAGAAGACATACAGATGACTGTAAATACACTGTCTGCCGTCACACCGGGATACCGAAATGCGACCGAAGTCCAATAGGACCAGCCCCGTCCACCGCCGGGTGGAAACCGGGCAGAAGCCGGAAGCAAAAACGCGGAGCCCCGCGGAAACCCGTGCCGGCCCCCATCCCCCCGGGGCTGAAACAGGGGAAGCCACAGACCGACCGAGCCACAGACCCGGACCCAGCCAAAACGAAGCCACCCAGCAACCCGCGGGCCCAGAGATAAGAGCCGCGGGACGAGCCCGGCCCGCCCACCAACACTTCCGCCTCGGGGGAAGGAAACGACGTGGAACGGAAAGCGTCCGTGAAGAGCTGAGGGAAAAGCCCGCAAGAGGGGCTGAAACCGCCCGGGAGAACATGTGCGGAAATCACACACCCCGGCGACAAGCAGGTAAAAATACCACGCAGTCTACTGGCTTCATCCGCGATGTAAGTGCCCCGCACAGGTCACATAGCCACCAGACTTCAAATCGGCAAAATCGAGGCAGAGAGCCTCGGACCTAAGACGCTGCTAGCCCCTCAAAAGCATTCCTCCACCTGACTGAAGGAAATACCATTGCCTACGTGGTCGGACCAAAACAGACCGATCACAACAAAGGGGAAGCGGGGGAGCGCCCGGTGACCGAAGAACGCACCGCCGGGCGTCCCACCACACGTACAAGATCCACAGAGCATTAGTCATGTGGCGAGGAAGACTAACGAGGAGGTAGGGAAGGCTTACCAAGAGAGACCCACAGCGATGCCGCAGAGAAGACCGAACCCATGTTAAGTGCACAGAAGGATTGCAGCTCCTCCTCCACAAAGATGGCACAATCTGGGCCCTTCAAGTGCCAAGCATTGAATCTCCACATAGGGCGGAGGACATCGGGTTGAGTTCCCCAAGACAAGAAAAGGGGGCGTGATCTGAAATACTGCACAGGAGAATACATACAGATTGCATTGAGAGGAGACCCGCAGCCACTAGCCACAGCAAGTCGATGCACGATTCGGTGTTGTGCGGCGCTGCACTGAGCTATGGGTATAGGCTCAAAGGTTAGGGTGCCAGGAGCACCAAGCATCGCAGAGGGCCAAAGAGTCGGCCCAGGAGGACAAATGGGAAGAGCAAGCGTGCCTACTGTGATATGGGGCAGTGGAAGCATCAAGCTCAGGATCAGAAGATGCATTAAAGTCACCACCCAGGATAGTGAATCTCTGAGGGAGGGACAAGACAAAGAAGTGCAGTGAAGAGTAGGCTGCAGCAGCGGTGGGGGAACGTAGCATGATACAAAATTATAATTTTTGGTTTCTAGATGGCCCTCAACTCCCACATGGCACCCCTGGGGATCGGCATGATGCCTAGTAACTGTGAAGGGGAAGGACTTATGTAGCAGTATAGCCACCCCTCTGAAGCCACGGGCAAACCAAAAATGGAAAATTCTATTGTACCCAAAACGGCCTAAGAAGGCACAATGCATGCCTTTCCAATAGGTGGATTTCCTGTAATAGCACGAATGCTAGTCGGTGTCTCCTAATGTATGTCAGCACTGTAGAGCGTTTAATCCGATCCAGCAGGCCGTTGACGTTCCAGGAAAGAACTGTTAGCTTAGAGGTGGGTCATGGTGAGTCATGTCAGGCGCCTGCCAGATACCACAGGTTGCGGATAACCTCAAAGGAAGTACATTGTAAAACCATACACAAACTGACGTAATAGTGTCTGCTGCTGAGAACCTGAAAAAGAAAGTCAATGTTAAAACATCAAACTAGGCACATAGGGCCAAGGATATTCCCACCCACACTTCACCCCAGGAAGCATCTGTCACCCGTAAACAAACTACCCTAAACAAGGAACACAAGGAGGGACATCAATGGCAGGTAGGTGCCCGAAGAGCAAGGATAATGTTCCTGACAGCATATGACAACATTACAAAAAAGGGGAAGACCAGCAAGGCGTAGGACAAGGGGGAGAAGAGAGAGCAGGGGAGGGGGTGAGGGTGCGGGTGGGAAGAAAGGGAGAGAAGAAGGGATCCCCCAATTAGTAACAATTCCAGACAGTGTATGGTGCAGCCTGTAGGTAGAACAACCAGTGATGGTGCAGTCTGTAGGTAGAACAACCAGTGATGGGCGATGGTATGGCTCATTGGAATGGGTCTGAAGACACTTGTCAATGATGCGGCAACCTCCAACCCTGGCCCACGTCAGGGAGCACTGCAAGCAAGAAATAGGACAGCATCATACCCAGGGAGGTGTAGAAGGCAAGGAGGAGGGGCCCAGGTCAGTGGTAAGTGAGTGGAAAATCAAGGGAGTGTTGGACTAGTTCTCATCTGGAGCCAGTGTTATGGAAGCTAAGTTATTGTCTTTCAAGGTTGTTTTTGAGCCCCCAGCCCCCTCCCACCGCTCAATCCTGGACCTTTTGGAGCGGGACCTGCTGCCACTCCGCCACCGCCGGGAAGTGGTCTGGGAGCACCCCCCGTGTCACCGGATCGATGTAGTTCAGGTGATGGCCACCACAACAGTCATTGCTCCGTTGCCCACTCCCATGCCCGCTCAGGACTGTCAAAGAAGAGGGTTGAGGATTGAAAAATGACTTTGAGGCGGGCTGGAAAAAAGAGCATATAATGAAGATTTAAGGCACCGAGTTTTTGTTTCACCTCATCAAAGGAGGGGCGTTGTTGCTGTACCACTCTCGTATGGTCAGGGACAATGAGTTCTTTTTAGAGTTGAAAAAGTTCAGTTCAGGTTGAGCATGGGCGTCACGCAGAACCGGTCTTTGAAATCAGGTAAAGAGGTTCCCCGGGTGGGAGGGCTTCGACGCCAGAGAGCGGTGTGTCCTTTCAATGATAAAGCCAACACCTTACCTCCAGGGACCTAAGATTTAAACCAGTCCTCCAATGCCCCTGCCAGGCCTAGAGGCTCCAAGGATACAGGGAGGCAGATAAGCCAAAGATTGTTACACCTTGATCTGTTTTTGGCGACTTCTGCCCTCTTGGTCAGAGCCTGTACAGAGGTGGTGAGCTTGGACTACTGGCACTTGAGGCAGGTAATCTCATCTTTGGCTGAAGAGACCCGCGTCTCCACCTCCGTCGTTCTGTCTACAACATTGCGCAGATCTTGGTGCAGCAAGGAAAGATCCATACCGAGGCCATCGACCTTTGCTTCCACAGCCTTCCTGGAGTCCCTAATGGCCCGAAGAATCATTCCCAGGTAATTCGCGGCCTGCTCTGTGGGGCCACCATTGGAGCCTCAGCATTATCCAGAGGATCTGCGGAGGCAGTTTATTTGTCCATTTAAGTTTGGGTAAGCGTCTGTGGTGGCAACTTCCCACGGCCCATGGTCTAGGAGCCAGGGAGCCCAATAGTACCGTAACAGTGGGGAGGGGCAAGATAAGAGAGCAGTCCAAGCCAAGCTCCCCAGGGCCACTGGGGCGTCAACAGCACTTAGTCTGCCAGCCGACCCCGCCAATTGTGCAGCAGCCGCCAGCCCACAGATCCAGTGTGCACCAACCAAGAAAAGCCCACCTCAAGGAGGATTGGGGGCTTGGTGGTGCAGGAATCACCCGAGTCTACTCTTACCCTCCTTATATAATAAAGTGGACCCGGAAACCTTCGTCTGCAGAGAGAACCACCTTTATTACAATAGCCCGGGCTATGGAACAGAGTCCCAAGCTAGTCAAAACCCAGGAGGCTGCTGCTTTACTCCACAGCGAACAAGCCTTATATGCATTTTTACTCCACTCTTTTGGCATTCAGTCCATTGTTCAATCAGGGCGGTGTTTGCAGTTGATAACCTGATCAAGGCGGTGTTTGTAGTTGATGACCTGATCAAGGCGATGTTTGTAGTTGATGACCTGATCAAGGCTCGGCATTCAGACCATTGTTCAATCAGCTTCATCAAGGCTCGGCATTCAGACCATTGTCCAGATAACCTGATCAAGGTGTCAAGGATGTTTACCAAGCAGGAAGCAGAAGATGAAAAACAAGCTTGTTTACACAGGGCGTAGGTGTCTCATGGCTTTCTGTTGATGAATTGGCTAACTGCAAAGAACAGGGGGACTTGGGTATGCGATAGTTTTGAGCGTCAGCAGAAATGGAGGCTGTAGGCAGGGTTTTGTCACGAGATGGCAAGGAATGGAGAAATGTAAGGAAATTAATAGAGCCTAGTAAAAACTCATTTTCTTCAGGGCTCAATCACAGTTCATTGTTAGTTCATATAGGGCCCCAGGAATGGGGAGGGGCCACTGCGATCTTCAAAAGCAAGTGACCCCCTCTGTCACATGGATCGTGGGATAAGCAAGGCCCCTAGGCTGCAGATGGGGCCCCGGATGGCTGCATAGTGTGCAAAAAGAGAGGTGAGGACAGTACCTGCAGGTGCACACTCTAGCGCCAGTCAACAGAGGAGCCGTGAAAAGTGCTCTCCTGCGTCATGTTGGGCCCTTCAGCAAGCCTCGTTGCCTCTAGTAGGATGGTGGGTCCCCGGCAGTGGCCCCGCTTTCAGCTGAAGCATCGCTGGGGGAGGGCCTCCCCCCTCCCAGTCCACGCGGGGTCCCTCTGGGTCAGATTCAGGGCCCACTCGGTGTCCAGCTTCAGCCCCAGCGGGAGTGGCCACCAGGCAACACAGGAGCCCCGATGCAGGCACAGCCAGTCTCACTTCCGCTCTTAATATGTCCAAAGTCGAGTCAACTTGCCGTCAATAAGCCGCTCCCTTATCAGCCACAGCACCGGCCACACATGCGTCCGCCCCTGTGTCTGGTCACCGCACGCAGGGCCAGATCACACGGGGTGAGCGGGAAGACACAACTGGGAAGAGCCCCACCTACAGGAGCCCCAGTGAGGCAGGCAAGCCTAATAAAATGCTCTGCGGTCTGGAGCAACACAGCCGGCAGCTGTAGAAACGACATTGGCCGCGACAGCTGGCCCACATTGCCACTGGCATCCTATGATGCAGCAGGCCCAGAGGTGATGATGGCCCAGAAGAAGGCACCCGGCAGGATTTGGCCACTTTTGGGGGTTCCTGGGAGGGTCCAGATTCTGATCTCGGTGTCCCCCCTACTGGGAAATGCTGCTGTCAGGAAGGATGAGGCAGGATATGGTTTGGGCGATGGGAGCTCAGTTAATGCTCAACTGCCAAGTTGGCCTTCCCCAGTCACGCCCCTGATTGGCATATTTAACCTACCTATATGTCCCTAGTATATGGTACAAAGGTGTACCCAGGGCCTGCATGACAATAGTGGATTGCATCACATATGGCCACCACCAAAGCATGTCTCCAGGCCTGCCCCTGCAGCCTAAGTAGCCAGATTGACTTGGTAAAAGAAATCTTTTCCCAGGCCGAAACCTTCATTTTTAATACTTATAAGTCACCCTTAAAGTAAGGCTGGGTGCAAGGTTTTTAAAAAGTAGAGCATGCATGCTTATATTTTACATGTCCTGGCAGCGAAAAATCTCCAAAGTCGATTTTCTTTGAGGTAAGGCTGGCCCTCCGATAGGAAAACACTGAGTTACATTATGTATGTAATGTAATGTATGTAATGTATCTAGCATTTATAAAGCGCTCTATCACCCCAAGGTTATCCTGGCGCTGAAAAGACAGAGGTTCCGCTACATACACAGAGTTTACCCACCGCAGGAGATGCAAGCACTACACCCTAACACCTTATAATGCTTAACTTTAGTTAGTGAACAGCTAGAAAAATGATTCAATTACTCATTTTAGTGGTAATTTAAAATCTCACTTTATGTTGGAGTCATATTTTAGTTAACTATTTAGAAAATGACACTTTTATAAAATTATAATTTTCCTGCCTGAGAAAAATGAGGCTTTCCACCAGTGTTCAATGTCACCTGGCTGTTGAGGGCTACCCTGTGGTGAAATGTGTATTGCTCCCAGACAGTGGACAAATGACTTGAGTGTGGAGAGATGTTTTTCTCACTGGCATGATGGCCATCTGTATTGTGTTCAGGAACTTAATTAACTTCAAAGGGTGCCAACCCTGTCACAAGCAGATGTAGTTTATTCCTGGACCTGCCCCATTTATCGTTCACAGTAAAACACACATGAAGTGCTGCAAAAATGGGTAGGACCACCTCTGGAAACTTTTACTGCATTATTAAGGAGTAGCCAGGAGTTTCACCCACCCACAACCTGGGGATAAATGTGGCACCCCTAGTATCCTCTTCAGAAAACATCTGGACCTGATAAATACAGAAGAAGAGAAGGACGGCAACTGTTGCTGTGACCTGTGAGGAGAATCCTAAGGGCTAGACATGCTCCCACGTGTACCCAAAACGGAGAAGTGGGCTCTAAGGTTCGGTGGCCAGACCTCCTGCTAAGCTACAGGGACACAAAAGTTACAAGAAGTCCACTTTCCTGAAAAGCCCAGCTGACCAAATCCAACTGGATCTGCCCTAGACCCTGCTGCTGGCTTCTACTGGAGTGAGCCCTGGCTCTTAAATGGTGTGCCTATGGTCCTGGGTCCCTTAGATAACTGTCAAATGCCATATTACTGTTATTGTGAAAGGTTACAACAAAGGCAGTAGGCCTCATTTATTTATTGTGAAATGCATAGTTAAATCAAATAGGCATTTAACGGTTGATAGTTAGTAAATTGGGTTAAAGCCTAAAGACATGAGCTTTAGTAGATGAAGTGTCACAGATCACCTCTGTACACAAGGATATTGCTGTTGATTACCCCCTTAATAAACCATAGAGGTAGAATATTTGCACTGTAATAATTGCTGCCAGAATCTCTTTGGAAGGCCTGACAGCAGGACAAAAAATATCTATCTATCTATCTATCTATCTATCTATCTATCTATCTATCTATCTATCTATCTATCTATCTATCTATCTATCTATCTATCTATCTATCTATCTATCTATCTATCTATCTATCTATCTATCTATCTATCTATCTATCTATCTATCTATCTATCTATCTATCTATCTATCTATCTATCTATCTATCTATCTATCTATCTATCTATCTATCTATCTATCTATCTATCTATCTATCTATAGACAGGCAGGATAAAATATATATGCTACAACACAATTCCAAAAGGAACATGCAGGCACTCACTGCTTCAGCAGTCCATTCATTTTAATCAAGTAGAGCAGACATGTTTCGGCTGTGTCCTTCGTCCATGCTTATATATAAAGCAGTCTCATACAGCAGTCACTTTTAAGATGCATAATCAACTCTTATTGGAGGGATTTATCCAAGACAATTACAAAGATAAATGAAGGACTGCCATTCTCGTACAGATACTCGTTTCGCTTGGCTGCCATATTGTAGATGATTCCAACATCAAACACAGACTGCCGCTTCATATGGCGTTTCAATTTAACATCAATGTATATGCACCATTCGCCCTTGCCACAAGACAGCTTCTCAGTAGCATATAGCTACCTGCAGGGGTTGGTTAAATAGCCGCTCCCAGGGATTTGAATAATCCCTGACTTTCTTTCTTGACGGGTTACATCTGCCTCCATTCAGCTTGCGGTTGTTCCAGCCGTCCTCGTAAACATTACCCCATAACAAATCCACCATAGGAATTTAGCTGAACTCTTTAGGTGGGATATATTTATATATCTATATCTATTGATATATATATATATAGATATCTATATCTGTATACATAGATATATAGGTATATAAAAATATCAGAATTATAGCATCTGGCATAGCTGCAGTATGTTATAAAAATGAAAATAAAAAGAGGAGAATGACAGAGGTAAAAGGAAAGCCATGTAAGGAAAAAAGGGAAAATTGAAAATTAAACGAAAGGCCCACCAGCCCTAGCCGCAAAACACACTAATTTGCACATGTGATCAGACAAATGCGATCACTCACAGGGCAATAGAGGTAATGTGTAGTTATTTACCGGTTATCTTCATTACCCCGATTAAGGTCCTTCTCGTCCAAGTCCTTACACAAGTGAGGTGATCCGGTCTCCCAACAGGCTATCACAAAAGCCAGTATTTTTTTTAATGTTTACTACATAAACCTCTCCCACCCATGCCTGCTATCAAGAAGACCAGACACAACCACAGCAGGAGGGAGGGAGGGAACAAGACTGGGACGAGGAGGACCTTAATCGGGGTGATGAAGATTACCGGTAAGTAATGACACATTACCCCCTCATATGTCCTCCTCATCCTAGTCCTTACACAGGTGAGGACCTCACAAGCAAAGACACCAAGAAAACGCATGACACCAAGGATCCATGCAGCATACAATGCTTAATCACAATCAAGATAAACCACAGCAGCGCTCATAACGCTAACAGCGAACTTGTCCACAGAGGCATGCAAGATATGAAGGTGATAATGCCGGTCAAAAGTATGATGGGACTGCTAGGTAGCCGCCCTACAAATCTCGAGGACAGAAACACCAGCCGCCTCAACCCAGGAAATAGACACCGACCAAATTAAACGCCCCATTACCCGAGCCAGAGGAGCCAGACTCACAGACCTTTAGGACTGGCAAACCACCAAATGCACCCACCGACTGACGGTGGAAGTAGACACCTTCTTATCCTCAGCCACACCACCACAGGACACAAACAGAGCAGGAGAAAGACGAAAATCCCTGAACCGAATCCCCCATGATACCTAATCAGGAACCAAAAGTCAAAAGAGGAAGTGTCCAGGGACAACACCCTATCCATATCATCAACTAGCACCCAAGTCTCAAAAACCCAAAAGACTTTGATTGCTAAAAGACAGCCCTGCCGTCTCCTCCCGAGCCATATACCTCCAAGATATGGCCATGGGAGTCAGCCGCTGCTGGAAGCCCTTAGCACTGGAACGGCCTGACTGCAGAAAAAGCTCCCCGCCCCAGCCAAGCACATGCGATGGGAGTGCGGTCAGGAGCAGCGAAGGGATACAAGCTACCGGGACACCGGTAAGGGTGTTCTGTGGAGCAGCCGAGCATGGCGAGGTCTGCCCCCTGGGCAGATTGGGAGGGGGAGGGGCTGGCCGGCGAGCGGCCATTTTGAGGTTTTTGGGCTACATTGGGACTAGCCCAATTGTAGCCCAATTTTGTAAGTTTAGCCCAAATGGGTATTTAGATCGTTTTCGCGCTCTCCCAGCCACCATTTTAGGTTTGGTGACCTGGTGGCTGGGAGCGCTGTGTAGAGAGGTTTTTTGTTAGGCCTAGTGGGTATTTGGTGTTGTAGGTTTTTTGCTAATCTTTGGTGGCTAGGATACGTGTATGATGGCCGATGAGGACAATCGCGTGCTGGAGGCGATGAGGCTCCTCAGTGAGGCGCGACGGATGGATCTTTTGATCCCATTAGCTTTGGTGACCCCGCGCCCGGTGAGGCACGCGTCGGCCGGGGTGGCGGCCGCCGTCGCGGATTGCTCGCCCCCCCGGAGAGCTGGCAGGGTTAAGGTGAGTGCGTGGGGCCGCGCAGATGTCAGGAGCGCGGCCCGGAGATTGTGGCCGTGTCTGGCGGGGTCGCGGGAGGCGCTGAGGGAGAGGCGCTGTGTGGCGGTGGGGCTCGGTGGGGGAGCACGTCTCACGTCTCCCCGCCGGGATTGGCTTTAGTTGGGGGCTGCTCGGATACAATAGGAGCAGCCCCGAGTGCAGGACAGGTGGGGAGGCAGCAGGGCAGCATGCCGATGGAGTGCGCTGCCCTGGGAAATGTGGAGAGGCGGCGGGAAAAGGGGAAGGGCCCGGCGGCAGGGGCGGGTCTGAGCTTTTAAGCTCGGCGGGGGAGCGCATCGCGTGGCTCCCCCGAAGGTCGCAGGCAGATAGGGGCCGCTCATATTTGAGGAGAGCGGTCCCGAGGGTGGCAGCAGTGCAAAGTTTGCGCACACTGGCAGTGGTGGGGGCTGTGACACAGGTGGTGGAGGGGGGCCAGCTTGAGTTGTGTGTTGGGGACAGTCAGGCCTCTATATCTTCTGGGAGAGGGGGTAGGGGGTCTGGACTGGGGGCACAGGCCCAACATGTAGGAGGGGTGGTTTCAGCGGTGCAGGTAAGCGTAGGTGGGGGCCTGGGGGTCACTGGTTTGGTAGGGCAAGAGGAGGGTGGGGCAGAAAGGGGGGGTTTCACCTCTGCTGATAGATTCTGAGGGGAGCGAACGTGACTGGGATGGTCTGGACATTTTCTCGTCATGGGCTGAAGGGGTTTCGATGCAAAGGGGGATGGGGGTCCGGACAGGGTCAGTTTGGGGGTGGGGCCTGAGGTTTTGGGGGGTGGTTGAGGATTTTTCGGTGCAACGGGCTAGTGTGGGGGTGCGCAGGGGGTCGGGATACGATCATGGGGATGAGGAGGCCGCGCCGAGTTTTTTGGGTGGGCCGGTGGCAGGGGGTTTGGAGTGGAGTGGATTGACGGAGAGGGGAATGGGAGGGAGGCTGAGGAGGTGGTAGATCTGAGTGCGGTGGGGCAGGCAGGGGTAGCTAGCACTTTAGGGGCTGCAAGTAAGAGGGGTTGGGATGGGAGAGAGAAGAGCGGTAGGCCCAACACACCAGACAATACTTTTTTGTTTCAGGCGGTGGAGCAACGCGCAGAGCATCGTGGGGTGCCAGACTTGGTAGGGCTGGGAGCGGCCCATTGGCACCAAGGAAAAGGGAGGGTGGAGCCTCGGGCGGCGTACCCAGTACCGGTGGGGGATCCCGTCGTGGCTGGCATAAGTAGGCCCAGGACGGGCTCGCCGGCCCCAACACCCACTGGGCCCCAATGTCCCGTCGGGACAACGCCGAAGACGGAGTGCCGAGGAGGAAGAATTTTGTTTTTCTAGAAGGGTGCATTCTGCACCACCAGCGGGGATCGCTGGGGGTGCTAGGCAGGAGAAGTTGGATTACGAGGAGGATAGTATGGAGGAGGGAGAAGTGCGGGATGTTGAAGATGGGGGTTAGGGGGGGCCGAGTAATGTTGTGCATAGTATTTTACAGGTGTCATGATGCCAGGCGCAGCCCACGGGTCGGACATCGCGTTGGGAGGAACAGTCGGCCCCTTTGCCAGGACGCACGGTGTAACGGCGGACAGAGACCTTGGTGCCTGGTAAACGGTCATTGCGCTTGCGTCCTGTGATGGTGTTGGTGGTTGTGGGTGGACCTGACAGGGAGGAGGGGGCAGGAGGTAGGTTGAGCAAGGGGGCTTATGTGGTGGATGTTGGGGTAGGAACGGAGGACCCAGGTAAGGGGTCAGTGGAGTGCACAGGTAAGACGTCCATAGGCATGGGAGGCGTGATGGACAAGAAGGTGACGGTTGAGATTCAGACGGGGAGGTGGTGAGTAAATTGGAGAGCAATGAGGTGAAAATTAAACGGTTGCATACATGGGTGTCACAAAGCCCTTGGGCGCTCATTTAATGTTGTCTACCAAAGAACGTATATGGAAAGGGAAATATGTTGAAATGCTTAAACTCCTCCACAGAGAAGTGCGGGCAAAGGAGGGGTCTAAGTAAGAAGAATTTGGGGCAAAGGAGGGGTCTAAGGAGGAAGAATTTGAGTTGGCAAAACGGCCGAAGGTGCCTTTGACGATTGAGAATTGGACGGCAGCGTTTATTATTTATGCCAGTGTGTATTGCGAGAAATATCCTGAAAGGTCTGTGGCCATGTTTAAATACATGGATGTGATCAGGAAGGCTCACATTACTGGGGGCTGGTATGCGTGGGCGCAAAACGATGAGGAGTTCCGGGCACGCATGGCGTGGGACCCGGAGGCTAAATGGGGGGAGCTCGATACGGATTTGTGGCAACACACTATGGGTTTAGCCGGGTCTGGGAAAAACATTTTTACGGCCAGTGGGCTCCCGCTCGTTTATCGGCCCTTTCGGGGAGGCCCCACCCAAGGGGGTGTGGGTGGAGCAGGTAGAGGACAGCCAGGGGCAAAAGGTGCTTGCTGGGACTATAACAAGGGTTTGTGCACCCGGGAGTACTGCCGTTTCCGGCACGATTGCTCAGGGTGCGGAGGATGGCATGCGCTGGTCAATTGTTGGGGGTGAGGCCAGGGTCAACAGCCCGGGTCACAGCAGTGGCAGGCAGGAGGGTTTAAGTCAGGGGGCAGCAGCAGTTGGGGGGGCGAGGATCTAAGGGGCCTGGGCCATAGGGCTCGTACTCCGGTTAACGTAGATAATTTGTTGGCAGCCTTACAGGGGTATCCTGATGTGGAGGCTGCTGAACGTTTGAGATTGGGGTTTTTGGAGGGTTTCAGACTGGGGTACGATAGACCGAGGACGAGACAGTGGGCAGACAATTTGAAATCGGCAAAAGAGCACTCTCAGGTAGTGCAAGACAAGCTGGATAAGGAAGTGCGTGAGGGCCGCATGGCGGGTCCCTTTCAGGATTGGCCTCTACCAAATTTGATTATGTCACCCATTGGAGTGGTGCCTAAAAAGGAGCAGGGTCAGTTTTGTCTAATTCAGCATTTGTCGTGGCCTGAAGGAGGTTCGGTGAACGATTTAATCGACAAGCGGGAGGCCACTGTGTCCTATTCATCTGTTGACGTAGCCATGTCACTAGTAGTGACCGCGGGCGCGACGGCGATGATGGCAAAGTGTGACATAAAGTCGGCTTTCCAGCTTCTTCCAGTACACCCAGATGACTGGGATCTTTTGGGCATCCAGTTTAGCGGTCACTGGTACGTGGACAAGGCATTGCCGATGGGCTGTTCTATGTCATGCGCACTTTTTAAGTGTTTCAGCACGTTCCCACAATGGTTGTTTACGGAACGGACGGGTCACCAAAGAGTTACACACTATCTGGATGACTTCTTTTTTTTGGCACCTCAGGCTCCGCAGACTGCCAGAGGGCTATGGACAGTTTCAATGAGATCATGAGGGAACTGGGCGTGCTGTTGGCACCAGAGAAGACTATGGGGCCCTGCACGGCCCTGTCCGTCTTAGGGATTGAAGTGGACTCACAGTTGATGGAGGCACGCCTTCCGACAGACAAAAAGCAGCAAATGTTGGGGCTGCTGGCAACAATGTTGGCAAAACATAAGGTCACGGTGAAAGAAATTCAAGTACTGCTGGGTCACCTCAATTTCGCCTGTCGGATGGTGAGAGTAGGGAGGACTTTTTGTAGGAGACTGTGCCGGGCACTAGCGGGGCAGAAGCCTCCGCATCATCATGTACGTCTGTCAGTGGGGGTGCGGGAGGACCTGAGGATGTGCCAGTTTTTCTTGCAACATTTCAATAGCATACCCTTGATGAGGGAAGCAGACATGTTGTGGGATGTCCAGATATTTTCGGATGCGGCGGGGAGCACAGGTTTTGGTTTGTACTGGCAAGGGAGGTGGTGTGCGGAGCAATGGCCCCCCTAGTGGTTGGATGGGGGCAGGAGCATAGCCTTTTTGGAGTTTTTCCCTCTGGTGGTGGCAATCACATTATGGAGTTACCTCCTGGCGCACAAGAAAATAACCTTGAGAATTGACAACATGGCGGTGGGGCGCATTGTGAATTGCCAGTCTGCCCGGGATGGACAGGTTCTGAAACTGTTGAGGGTTTTTGTGTTGGGGTGCTTGAAGCATGATTTTGCTTTTCGTGCGGTGCATGTGCCAGGTGTGGACAATGATATTGCGGATGCTTTGTCTCGTTCACAGTGGGGGAGATTCCGTGGGCTCGCCAAGGACGCGGACAGGACCCCGACCAGAATGCCGCAGCATTTGAGGTACGTAGGCAACACAGGATGTTGCAACTGGTTTTAGGTTCCCTGGCTTGATTCACGAAAGCAGCGTATCGGACAGCATGGGAGGAAGTTTTGCGCTCCGGCGCTATGCGGCGGGACTCTTTTGCGGCTAGACAGGAAGATGTGATTCAGTTTATTTTGGATTTGACTGAGAAGGGTCTGACTAGGATCACAATAGCGGGGAAGCTGGAAGGGATTGCTTTAGTCGGGAAATTATTGTGGGGCTATGCACCCTCCGTGGGGGAACTGGGGACGCGCATGTTGGAAGGTTGGGCCCGCGAATGCGGCCGCGCAACACGGGTGTGGAATCCTCGTGGGAACTTTTAGAGAGGGTGCTTGGGGTTTTGTCTGGGACTTGTTCTGACAAAGTAGAAGTTGGCCTTTTTTCCACACTGATGTCCTGGGTGTTTTTCGGGGCCTTTCGGGATTCTGAGTTGTTGGGAACCAACGCTGATCAGGGGCTGTCTTGGAGTGAGGTGTCTTTCAGCAGGGATAGGGTCAGCATCCGGCTGAGAAAATCGAAGACGGATCAGAGGCGAGGGGGCAAATGGGTTTCGTTGCCCAAAGGGGATGCTCCGCAGGCTTGCCCTTATCGGTGGGGTTTGAGGTGGAGGTCCTTCTCGGGGGATTTGGGGAGTTTCGTTTACAGGCATGGGGACGGACGAGGTGTGAAAGCCTTGCAGCTTTTAGCTGTGCTCCGGAAAGCGCTGGGCAGGCTGGGGATTGAGGGGAAAGATTTTGGGATGCATTCTTTTCGGATTGGGGCGGCATCAGAAGCAAGCAATAGAGGCGGGGCGATGGGACATCATGAGGTTGGGTAGGTGGTCCTCTGACTGCTACCGGCGTTATGTGCGCAGCGTACCTGAGGGGTTATAGCGCGGTTGTTCCTGTTTTACTGTTGTTCATTCATGTTTTTCGTTTCAGGTTCGGTGATGGGTCCCCTCGCCAGGGAGATGTCTATTTGGATTGTCGGCCATTCCTTTGTGAAGAAGGCGCAACTCCAGGCCCGCTCCAGCTTTTTGGGGGAAAGTCTGGGGTTTAATAAAGAAATGTTTACTATGTGTTGGAGGGGCAGGGGTGGTATGCGTTGGAAGGAGTTGCTGCAAGTTCTCAACGGGATTTTGGTGGCTGGTAGGTGCCCCGATGTCTTGGTACTTCATGTAGGGGAGAACGATATGGTAAGGGAAACTGGCCTGGCGCTCATGAGATGTATGAAGCGGGACTTGGCTTTGATTGAGGGTCAGTGGTCCGGTTGTGCTATTGTCTGGATGGAATTTGTTGCTCGCAGGGTTTGGAGAGGGGTGGTTAACCTGGGAGCGGTGGACAAGGCCCGGCGGAAGCTGAATACGGAAATGGTGAGATTTTGTCGGCAGTTGGGGATTTTCAGGATTTCGCACAAAGATATTAGGTATGACACGCCGGATTTTTTCAGAGGTGACGGAGTCCATCTATCCCGGCTGGGTATGGACTTGTATTTATTGGAACTGAGGGAAGTGTTGGTTAGATTGTTGGGCGTCCATAGACGTTGAAAGGGGGGGTGGTTGGGGGGGCAGAAAAAGGGGGGAGGCGGCGTCTTCGCCTACCCTCCCGCCTTTTCCTGGGTGGCGGGGTGGTTGACAGTTGCCCGGGATTGGCTGTAGTTTTTTGTTATATGTTGGTAATTTGTGAGCAGGAGCAGGGAAAGGGTAACCAGGTAGGATACGTTTAGATTAGAGGTTGGTTAGTTACAGTAGCACAAAGGCAGGTAGGGATTTGGGTCAGGGTAGGTTAGGATTTGTAAATGCTAGATTGTGTAGGATTGTGTAATATTATTGTCATGGAATGTTATGTTGTATTTTGTGGGGTGGGGGATCTGATGTGGGGATCGTAGGGGTGGGGGGGGAACAAGGGGTCAGAAAATTCATGTATAGTGAGATTTTAGTATTGGAAGGCAGTTGCCAAGGTTATAAAATTGGGATATGCACCTGTTTCAATAAAGCGGCCTTTTACACACACAGAAAACTGGTCTTGTGATGGCTTGTCCCCCTCCCTCTCAAATGCAGAACCTTCACATATACAAAGCACACAAAACACATAGTCAAACGAAAAAACGCGTAGAAGACTTACAGAACCTCAGACTGTCACGGAAGAACAAACCTAACGCTCTGACAGCATGTTGGTCGGATAGGAAAAAAATAGGCATAGTGGTGGGAGGTGTTTATGTAGTAAACATAAAATACTAGCGTTTGAGATAGCCTGTCGGTAGACGGGATCGCCTCATTTGTGTTAGAACTGGGATGAGGAGGACATATGAGGGGCTAATGCCTATATTCATGTAGAAATGTGCGCTAGATTTCCCAGCTATTACAACATGGTTCATTAAACTCTGAAATATGGTATGTGCTTTATTGAAAATGTATGGAGCGACATGACACTCCATCCGCCTGTTGCACAGCCAATTTGGAAAAATTGGCACATTGTTGCCAATTTAATCGTCCATTTTTAATCTTTGTCAAATTCATCTTAATCCATCCTGCTCATTATGTTTCAACACATTTCTCTGTTCATATAAAAGGCTGCATGTTTCCCCAAAGTTTCTGATGCTACAGATATGCCAATCCAGGCCTTTTTCCACAGCACGTAGGTGAAAACAGTTCATCCAGGGCAGCTATGTTCGTTATTACCCAATGCATTTCGGGCTCATTGGCCCTTCGTCAGGGGTAGCTACAAATGTAATTTAAAACCACTGTTAATGTTTATGACCTTTGGACATACATCTTAAAGAATGCTGTTCAAGTTACAAACTGTAAACCCCAGCACTCATACCAACCCCAGCACTCATACCAACCCCCACCATCCTCCTGTGCACTGTGCCCCAACCTTGCCGATACTGAAATTGTTATTTATCACTATACGTATTCTTATTTGTTTTGTGGGTGCAAACTGTCCAAAGGGGCCTTCAAATTGAACATGACTATGGATGTGGCAGGAGTGCGTCCTGCCACTTCTATATTCATGTGCTTTATTGAGCCACAAAGGAATGACCCAAATGTGGAATTTGACCTAGAATGTTGTTTTCTCATCTGCTGCAGAGGTTAAGCAAATGTACCATCCGATTGTTAAATCAAGAGTTCCCAAAAAGTAGTATCCCTCCAATTTGTCAGTAAGATGGGGTTGGCAAGTAACTGTTGGCATACAGGATGGCCCAGCAGTAGCAGGGTCACTAAATTCAGTGTGCTATCCACCAGCCCCAATTCAACATGGTTGTTTCCTAAGAGATAATACATGAATAAATTACCTCTTAGACTCATCCCCTGAGACCCAGTGCAGGCAATACCTAGTCCTGAGATTTCCTAAGTATGTAATAAAGGAGACTGATACAAAAACATTGATACAAAAACTGGACTGTCAGTGGATCCCTTATGATGTGACTGATGTGATATGTATCAAAAATCTCTCCCACAAGTTCATTACTAAAAAGAGTGAACATCGATTGAACTGTTCTGTGCTGAAGGAATGGATATGATGTATTGGGGAGAAAAGCTCCTATGGTTGACTCAACTGGGACTAATTTAAATGTAATGCCTTTCTGATGAGAATAGTTGAGTGCCCCCCTCAAATGATTTTGTTTCCAATCCTAAGGTAAGCATGAATCTCCTCCTGATCACCAAACTTGAGGCTGGGCTATCTAGAGAACTCTGGAATATTGTTCAAAATTAATTCCAAGTTATTGGTGGGGATGTGGCCACACTTACGCCCAAGATGGCGGCTTAGCGCAGAGCTCAGCTGGGTGTGGTGAATCCTGGCATGGAGAATGTGGCTCTGCTCCCCTGCTCCCCCTTGCAGACAATGGGAGATGGAGGCTGAATCCTTGTAAAGTACAGGGGACTGACCGCTACTGCCCTGGACAGCTTGCTGCCGGTATACCGCGGGCGTGGATTCAGCTGGAGTGCCAGCCTCAGAGGCTCAGCAGTGATTGGGGCTGTTGGCGAGCCTTAGACTGGTTTCCTATTGCACGCCCGCTGTGCCGGGTAGGCTCATGTTGTCGAAGTGGGGAGCAGTCGTTCCCATCTATACCCTGTGGACATGGGCAGCCTCATAAAGGCTCAATGAAGCTGCTGGGGCCTTATACTTGCATCTGTAAGCATGCGGCCCACGTGGTGACTCCCACGTGGTGACTCCCAGTAAGAACAGCCAGACACCTCCCAACTCCCTTCAGGCCCAGCTGAGAGACAGTGCATCACTTGGGCAGATTAGCGATAGTGAGTGCTGTATAAGAAGCTTAATTCCAAGAACCCTGTCTGCTGTGGTGGAGTAGAATTCTTACCCCCATAAGATTGACCCCCATATATCCTACATAAAGTGGGAAGCGTGATTCTTCCCACTATTTTGGAAATTATAAATCTATCCATTTCTACAGGATTAGTCCCGGGTCTATGGAAACATGCTATGGTCAAGGCCTTATTGAAAAAACCTAGCCTAGACCCAGAGGAATTAGGCAACTATCGCCCAATTTCACTGTTGCCGGCCATTGTAAAAATTTCAGAAAAACATGTGAACTCTCTTCTCTCCAATTTCCTGGAAACCCATGACCTCCTGCATACCACCCAGACTGGGTTCCGTCCTAAACACAGAACCGAGATTGCTCTTCTTGCTGTGGTCAAAGACTCTAAACAAATCCTAGATCAAGGACGAGCAGTCGCCTTCATCCTCCTTGATCTAAGTTCTGCCTTTGACACAGTTAACTTTACCATCTTAGTGGAGAGACTCAGGAGGCTAGGGATCCAGGATGAGGTGATCTTCTGGATACAATCTTACCTAGATAACAGAACCTTTCAGGTTTTCTCAGAGGACGCTATATCCAGGAGACTAGAGCACAGCTGTGGAGTCCCGCAGGGATCCTCAATAAGCCCTACACTATTTAATATGTATATGCGGCCACTCGCTGATATCATTTTGCTCCACAGGATTAAGATCGTCACCTACGAGGATTACACACAGCTGGTCATAACTCTTAACAGGCCCCGCAGCATTCCCTTCTGACTTCGAAATATGTCTAGAGAAAGTCGCCTCTTAGATGGAGCACTCCTGTCTCAGACTCACCAGGGGAAACAGAACTCATGCTCCTTGGCAACCACTCTAGTATGGACCTTAATCAAATATGGCCCAAGTGCCTAGCCCCCCCCCCCCAATCCCCCAAACTAGGATAAAGAGTCCTGGTGTCTGGCTAGACAACTCTTTCAAGTTTTATCACCAAGCAGCAAAGGTAACAGGGGCCTGCTTTGGCACACTCAGATTACTCAGAAAAGTCCTCCCGCTCCTTCCAATGGCTGCAAAAAGAACCCTGATTCAGGCCTTGGTCCTATCACGATTAGATGCTACTTGGGATTCCAAAATCTCAGTCAGCCAAGAGAGCCTTAAATACCCTACACTGGTTGCCAATCCCCGAAAGAGTAAAATGTAGGCCCTCTGCATTGCCCATAAGACTATGTGGGGAACGGGCCCAGCCATTAACAAATCCCTAAGTACCCCCCCCGCCGCCCTAAGAAGGACTTGCGATCAGCTAATCTCAATCTTGCAGTCGTTCCCAAAATCAGGAGGACAAGAAGCGGAGGAAGAACCTTTGCCTATCATGTGGCAAAGCTTTGGAACACATTACTTCCTCTCCTCCACTTTGAACCTCAGCTCCTTCCGTTTCGTAAACTTTTAAAATCCTGGCTATTCCAACAACCAGCTCTGTAACCTCACTTGCTTTCTGTTCAAGTCGCTAGCCCTGGGATGCCCGAGGGTAGCTATGCTCTCTACAAATGTTCAATAATAATAATAATAATAATTGACTGGGTGGGGGGCATCGGGGCACCCTTCACTGAGTGGACCGTCTTCTGTGTCTTCTCAGGGGGATCTGACGCACCTGGCTGAGCCAGGTTTGTAGCATTCACCGCTCCTATTGTACCCTACAGAGTCTGAGCAGTTATCGCCCGGGGCCTGTTTCATGAAGGGGTGTGCGGGGGCCTGGACCAGGCTGTGGCTTGGTCATAGGAAAAGCTGCACTGGGACAGATGCGTTGACTGCCAGAGAGGCGCAAGTACTATCTGAGAGGCATCTCCTGCATGTCTTGTGCTCTAACCCCTTTCTTTGCTCTCTACTTTTGAAAGCCTTACGGAGCCCTACATGCTGATATGGGCATGTAAAAGTGGGGTCCACTTCAAATCCTGGCAACATCAGAAGGTTTAAATGTAGAAGATTTTATTGAAGAGGAGGAAATCCCATCCAACCGACTCTATCTTCAACTGCTGCCGCTCTCATATTCCACCCCACGTTCTATAATGACCTCACTACATTCAATAGCTAACTAATAAATGAATAAGAAAGACATTAAATAGTTGTTACCACACACCTCTATTCTAAAACAACATAAATACAAAATGTAGAATCATACAAACATGCAACAAAGCATACAATTATCAGCTAAGTTTGAACATGTCCTGTACAATGTGAAATAAAAGTGGAAATATGGCAGTACCAAAATGATAAAACTGCATATTTCACACTATATAATCTTCCAAGTATTCAGGAGATCGCACCATCCTATCCAACCTTCTTGATGCTACTAACTCTCTGTTATCTTTTTCCTCTACATGTTTCTCACCAGAATTCTCAACCTTCCTCCCTTTGTGCCCATCTACTCTATTTATATTTTATATACCGCGATCCTCTGATTTGCCAGCATTTGTAAAGATTTTTATTACTCTCAAGGACTTAGAGAATTTACCACTTCCCTCCTTATACACACCACTCTTGCTTTTGTTTTTTTACAGACTTCTTTCTATAAAACTTCTCTTTCCTGTCTTTTATTTTCATAGCCTCTTTTAGCCTCCAATTATCCTGAGTAGTAGTTTTACCCTACTTGAATTCATATTCATTCACCCAGGTTGGTTCCACAATTGTATTGGGCATCTTCCCCGGAATAACAAACTGAGTTTTATTTGTGATAGCATGTTTTGTAACCCTGTACGTTTCAACAGTCTTGCTCAATTAATGTATCCAATTCAAAGCATTGCCCTTAGCCAGCGGTATTCCTTCTTTCAAAACTTGATTACATTTTTCCACCATCCCATTGGTTTCGGGATGATAGTGCACACCAATTGTGTTTTATACCACTTTCTACAAATAATGTTTCTATTTCTTTGGAGTCAAGTTCTACACCATTGTCTGTTAGTCCTTAAAGAACTTTATCACATGTCTGGTAATCAATGCTTCTTGTGAAACAAATCTCTGGCCATCTTGAGTACATGTCAATCACTACTGCTACATACGTTTCCTGACTTTCTCTATGAACAGGTCCCAAAATGTCTAATGCAATCTCCTTTCAAGGACCTGTAGGGCGATCTCTAATTACCATGGGCTGTACCCTGGGCTACATCGTTTTCTTACTGACAACATACACTCCAGTACCATCCTCTCTATTTGTAGATCCAGTCCTGGCCACCAATATGAAGAACGTAATCTTTCAAGCTCTGCGTTAACTACAATATGAGGGTTCTGCAAGGCCGAACAGCTCAGAAACAGATCTACAGTTAAATCCAAGTCCTTCTTCAAATATTTCTGTGTTGGAACCTCCCTGGACCATCCTCATCACCAGTTTGATAATGCGGCCCGCTTCAGACAAAGGCAATAACATCAGAAGGTTTAAATGTACAAGATATTATTGAAGAAGAGGAGATCCAATCCAACCACTTCAAACCGACTCCAGCTTCAACTGCTGCCTCTCTCACATTTTACCCCACACTGACCATACTACATTATAAGACTATTTAATACATAAATAAACAAGAAATTAAACAGCTGTTACCACAGGGTGCCTTGCTCGTCTCTGTGACAGCACTCTTTCCCACGCTCCTACTTTTTGGTCCTGCGGAGAGGCCTTGGAATTTGACAGTTGGAATCCATAATTGACCTTCTTCTCACCAATGGGCTAGGACAAACTGCAGAAGGGGAAGTTCCCCAAATGATGAAAAAAAGACATTGCATCTCACAGATGCCTCTATCGCCGAGGTGGACCCCTTGCAGGATACAGCGGGCGCTGCACTCTTGGACACCACAGCAGCTATCCTGCTGGACCTGCACTTAAGTCTACACTCCATTGATGCCAAGATTGATTCCATGACCACTCGCCTCACGGAACGCATTGACAGACAGGTTTAGCAGGTGGATGGAGGGAACCGGCGAATTTGGGAGCTGGAAGATGATGGTACTGACATCAAAGCAAAGGTTGCTAAACCTGAGACACAGGTCCTGGTGAAGAATAAAGGCCTGGAGCCATGGTCTAGGTACAACAACATTCGCATTACATGCATTGCAGAATCTACTAACACTGGACAGATGGTGACTTGCATGAAGACCATGCTCGGTGAGCTCTTTGATCATCAAGAGTTCTCTGGGGCATTCCTTGTGGAGTGAGCACACAGGTTATTTAGCCCCAGGCCCCCGCCTGGCACTCCCTGAGGCCCATCACTGCTAGACTCCTCAATTCATCATCATCATCAACTGCTAATTTAGACCTTAGTCCATAAAACAACACAAGTACATAAAGTTACAATAGCAAATTTAAAATATGTATAAAAATGAAAACCCTCGAGAGTACAAATCATTAAAGACCACAAATTTGAATAAAATTCATATTCTCAGTAATTGTAAAAAGTACCCCTTTCCCATCCTAAGGACAGCACAACATTAGAAATTAATCAGTCTTTCCTTAATAGCAGATAAGAAGCCACCCATCGCACATTCTATATCAAAAACGGCATGCAGGATACATTTCAGAGCTTTCTGTCGTTCAAATACATCATATGTCATTCAAACTGGCATTAAAAATCTACATTGCTCCACCCTAAAAAACAAACAATCCAATAAAATGTGTGAGTCAGAGCATTTAATTTCCAATCTGTAATTACAGAAGCCGCCATTTACTTTTAAACGCTTGGCTGCCTCTGAGCAGAAATACCAAGGTTTGAGCCCCATCCGAAATTTAAGAATTTCTTGCCTCAAAACATAATTTTTCAAGGCTGATAAATAAGGGAAATCTGTATGATCCTTCCAGGAATCCCAACAAAGAGAGGTGGACTTCTTTGTGCGAATATAATATATATATATGTAAGCAGAACTTGCACTTAACACCTGGAAGATGGAGGGGGGGGCAGGGGAATACTGCTCATTTGCAATAAAATAGGCTTTGCCTCAAGCTCATGGGCTATTTTCGCTCACACCTCACTATCTCATCTCTACAAAGCAAAGATATCTTTTTTCCCCGGATTTTAATATCCCATCCCAGAATCTCAGGGTAGTCTTCTTGATAAGACAAGCACAGGATGTCAATCCCGTCTCTAGCCTTACCGCCTGGACAGTAGCTGAATTGGGCAGATTCAACACCCTTTTCAAACACTGACCTTCAGTTCTGTCCCAACAACTCACCCTGCTCAGAAACAAAACTTCTGCACCATATAACTATTTTTGTCTGAAACATTGCTTTAAATGTAGTTAGGACTTGCTCCAAGTATGGTTTCCCATACTCCTTCATGAATTTACCTAATCCCATAAAAATTGGCAGGGCATTTGCTTTAACCGCTTCACAATGCATTTTCCAGCTTAACTTAAATGTAAAATGCATGCCAAGATAACGATACATTGACACCTCTTCAATCATTGCCTTACCCAAAAAACATTTAAATTCTTTCTTCCTCTCCCCAAATGCCATTATTTTTTTCCATATCAACCTGAGTTTTTTATCGGTTGTGTACCTTCTAAAGGTGTCTAATTTACACTAGAACACAATTTGGGTCATATTCATGATCACTAAATCATCCCCATGTAGTAGGCAAGACACATGGCGACAACCCATCTTACGTGGAAAGGAAGCCATCCCCATTAGTGTTTCAGGTAAGCCCCTTAGATAAAGGGCAAACAGGGTTGGAGCCCAAGCACAACCCTGCCACAAGCCATTTCTTATCCTAATCCCCTCTGTTAGTGTTCCATCCTTATTATTAGTGTTCCATCCTTATCTAGTTCAATTAGCCTTGTACAGTTCCTTCAAAATGTTTAGTGGCCCCCTTGGAATCCCTAGCTTCTCTAAATTGTCCCATAGTATCTACCAATTCACCAGATCGAAGTCCGCTCAAATGTCAACTAAACAACAGAATACATTCCCTTTGAGAACCATTGCCTTCCTCATCATCGACCTCAAGCTAAAACAGTGATCCAGAGTTGAGTGGCCTTCTTTGACGCCACCCTGCTCTACAGGGATCAGGGCTTTATCATCTACCCATTCTTACAATTTCCTTAGGATAAACTTACCATAAACTTTCTCCCTCACATCCATTAGACTAATTACTCTATAATTCTTTGGTTCCAGTAAAGGGCCTCTTTGTATATATGGGTTTGATCATTTCGCCTTTCCAACTTTCTGGGATTAATCCTGTTAAGAATTACTGCTCTAAATAATATAAAGAGAATTTGTGTTGTTTTTTTATCATTATAGCCAGAAGGTTATTAGGACCCTCTGCTCTTGACAAAGATAGAGCTTTTATAACCTCTTTTATATTTCTAATGGTGAGCCTTAGTATAAACTTCTTATCTACCTCATGGATGCCTTTTACATACTTACCTTCCAAATACTTTATCCAGGGCACCTCAGAGGCTATACAGTCTGGCGTTGGTTGCTTTTTGCCCATTCCTAGATCAAACAATTTCCAAAATGTTCTTGAATCTTTAGAGGCAATTACTTTGAGCATTTCTCTTCAGTTGGAATTAAAGATTTTTTTCTCTTTAATCTTTTTTTTCATGTGCTTGGCTTAATTTCCGCTCTTCTCCTTCAATTACTATATCCACTCCAGCACCAAGAAACCTTCCTTAATTGGTGTTTTCATTTTTGGCACTCTAAATCGAACCAACATTTTTAATTGGGACCTGCTTTCCATCCAGTGGTATTACCCTTTCTAATCTTCCTGCACTCAACTTTTATACAATTAAAAACCTTTTTCAATATTTCATATTACCAAGAAGTTACCTCTGCAGCTTTTGGCTGTTGAACAATCCCTATAGATTCTAATTGTATTTTAGCCAGGATATCCAACTCTCTTTCCTCTAATCTAGTTGTTAGTCTCCTTGGGAGTGTAACATCTGTAATCACCACCAAATTCTCTTTAACCCTAAGAAACAACATTTGACATTAGGCTGGAATTGGAAAGTGGTCACTTCTGTCTATTTTAGCACCCTAAAAACCATGAATAACTGAAAATACCATACTAAGAAAAACACATAATCAATGAGTCATTTCTGATATCCAATACAGAAGGTTTGAGTGGCTGGGGTATCATTTTGAAAACGACCATTTAAGCAATTCGACTTACATTTTGCGTCACTTCTTCCCACTTTTGTCTATCGTTATACAGCTACAGGAGGGAACAACTGCTGATAGGATATTGGGGGATATAAAGAGCTTATTGCATGAATTCAAGCTATTATTTGGTTTCATTTTGGCATTAAAATTGCCCACTAGAAACATCAGACCCTTTGAATATATATGCATGTATTCTTGCACATCGTCTAAGAAACTACTCAGTTTGATTTTTATTATAAATGCTATCTTCCATATGAACATATACATTCACCACAATCAAATAATCCACATTTGCAGAATTTTGGTAAAAGTCTATTTTACATGTATGTAGCCATACACATTTTGGGGGCAAAGGTTTTACAGCTTTTGCTATCTTTACTGAGGCGACGGTTAACAGCCCTCCTGAGGGGCGCCCCGGGGCATTTCCTTTTGCATCAGTACGTATTTGTAAAACACCCTAACATTGTATCATCTCCCCACACAGTCAACTTTTTTTGCTACAGTGCAGATCACTTTATTCTCTTCAAGGATCTGTTCGAAGCTTCCTGAGTTCATTAACCTTTTCAGTCCATGAGCATTATAACGCTCTACTTTAACGCCATGCATGGAGGGAACCTTCAGCTAATGTGTATTGCTCAGGCCAACATCCTCAGGCTCATCTTCACCATAACTCACCTCAAGAAAATAACTTTCGAATACTTTTTCCTCCTTAGTGTTGTTATATATTCTAATTTGCAATCTTCCCTTCCCATCATCACCTTGTGGCCCCGTTTTTAATAGTTTTTCCTCCTGCTGTGCTTATCTAATTTGTTCTGAAGATAAAGTTGTGTGGCATTGGAGTAATGAAACGGGCTGAGCCCATCAGCTTCTTTTTCAGGGGTTAACCCAATTCCTTTCCCATTCAATTCCATTTCTTCATTAACTAACAGATCGTTTGCACGTCTTGATTGACTCCTCAATTTCCGAGACCGCGACGCTGCTCTTAGGCTAGCACGGGAGAAGGATCCACTTCATTATCAGGGATTGATGATCTCTAGATTCCTGGACTTCACCTCTGTGGTCCTGGAAGCTTGATGCAAGTTCACTGAGGTCCGGGGCATCCAGGGCTGCGGCATCACATACTTCATGCTGTACCCTTCAAGGCTGAAGGTGGACCTTGATAGCAAGGTTCACACTTTCCAGCAGACTCCAGAGGCACTTAGTGGAAGAGGTGTGGTGCAGCGGCCAGGGTGCCAGACTCTGGGCTACGGGGTTCACGGTTCGATCCCCGGTGCCGGCGGCAGGTTAGTCCAGCACCATGTGACTCTGGGCAATAGCTTGCTTAATCTTCCCGAGGGCCACCAGCGCCGGGACACCACTTCGGATGTGCGCTTTACAAATACTGGTATTACTTAAATTCCACAGGTTGCTACCGGCCAGCGCATCCACGGCTACGCCCCCAAAGAGTCCTGCTAGGAGCAGTTGCTCCTGGTAGTCGTTCCCGAGCTGCCACTCTGGAGGGCTGAGCTGGCAGAACTCTGGCTTCGGTTCCCATACTTTGACATCTTCGCCCAAGGGACGCTTGAGCTGCTTCCATGTCTGTTCATGACTTTGAAAGCCACCTTCAGGCTCCAATTCCATGTTTTATGATTACCAATGTGCATGGGGGGTAAATGGGAGGGGGTGCCCCTGCATGCACCATTACCTGCTCATGTCGGATCAATAATTCAACTTCGACTCCTATAATATTGAACTGCAAAAATATCGACAATATCGTATACAAAAATATCGACACCCAATACACAAAACAGAAATAATACAAACATCGATAAATTTATTGTTAAACATTTTTTTGCTAACAAGAATATCGACAACAAAAATAAAGATCACAAAAATATTGATAACATTAAAATAAAATATAAAACAACAAAAACGGATATAAATAATATAAATATAATAATAATTAGGATGCTCCCGCCAGTATGGCGGGCGCATCCTAATCGCAGTGTTGGGACCGCTGCATTTCTGGCGGACGGTGCCAAACACCGCTCCGCCCGCCATCGTAATCACCCCTTAACTAATTAAATAAACACTATAAAACCAATCAATTAATTAACACAAAATTTACCATATAACAGACAAACACAGAGGAAGCACAAACCTTTGCGAGACAGAAAATAGAGCAAAAAAGAACTACACAACTATTCAGAAAAACTCTCATTAAAGGTAAGAACAAAACTTTGTAACTAAATAAATAAAATTAGTTTAAAATAAAAAAATACAAAAACTATGACATATTTTCCTTTATATGTCACAGATTAAAGTTCACTAAAACACCACCTAGAAATTCAAGTATATGACTTAACCAACAAATAAAGTAAACAAATTAATACTAATAAATTTCATAAAAAAGCAAAACATAGCTAACAAATACTTTTCTGTCAACAGCTTCTACAGAAATCAACAAAACAACATCAACGAAATAAACTTCATCAACTAAAAATAGTATGTATTTTTTTACAACTAAATAAAAACAGAGACTAAATAATAGAAATAATCAAATTAAATAAAGCTATAACGTTTTGTTTATATTTCACAGGTTACACTTCAATAAAACTCCACCTAAAAACCTCAAAACAACGATTAACTTAGAAAATAAGGACAAAATCAACATTATAGAAAAATATAAAACTAAGGGGCTCATTAGGATGGCGGTCGGAGGGACATCCGCAGTGCTGGCGGAAAATGTCCTTTTCCGCACTCCATCGGCGGTCCTCATGTCTGCCATATTACAATGGGCCAACATAGCCCATTTCCCGTCCGCTGCGGAGTTACGTGATCCGCCAGAATTTTCCGTCCGCAACAGTGGCGGAGGGAGCCAATAGAGAAACACTGCCGTGCGGAATGACATCCTAGCCACCGGACAAATCACGATGCTGCAAACAGCCCATCACACCACAGCCGAGAATGCAGCCACCTGGAGACATCGGAAGCACTACTGCGGAGAGCGAAACTGGAATCCCGGTCAGCTCCACACGTTCCTGACCGCTATGGATCCAGCTCTTCAAGCCCTTCCGCTGCTGTACCTCATCCACTACCAGCAAATAAGACGTCCCCGCGGTCAACACTGCAGGTACGTAAAAACACAACTCCGCATACAACAACAACACACAACTCCTGTGCTGAAATGCAGTTCCTGTCCACATCAGACACTCTGGTGGGGACAGGAACATATCCCTCAGTGTACTCACACATGTCCTGCCTGCTAGAAAGCACACCTCCGCATCAGGGTCACCCATCAACCGCGAAATCACAGCAATGTCCCGGGAAAGTCACCGCAGCGGTGAAGACGCAGGAAAACCTTCGCACAATGTAGTAGGTAGGGCCGGCACCATGCATGGGCATTCTGGCCAGATTCACAGGGCTCCACCTTCACCCTACCCACAGTACGCTTCCCACACCCATTTGGGCACATGTTGCGTGCCCCTCCTGTGCCCCCATGCACAATGTATCAGCCAGGTGTGGCTAGACCTCGCACCTCACACATCAAAGGGTAAGGTAGAGAGACTGGGAAGGTGGGAGTGAAGATGAACACCCTGCACAGAAGATCAGGGGCTGGACAACCCTCCTCCTAACACCTACCTTCTACTCATGTGAATCAAACAGAGTATAATTAAGAAATGAAGACTCACACTGCATATGAACAAACACTGAACTGTTCACACCGCTTGTCAAGTCCCTCAGAAAGATCCCACACGGACACTGTGCCACATACACATACCATAGGTCATCAGCAATGGAGGACAATAAATGAGCTAGCACAAAGTGAAGTGGGCAGTGCTGGAAAGCCATGGAGCAAGCCACATAACATGTGTACATCACATGCAAGAGGAAGAACATATCACACTACACTTAGGCCCTCAAATCAGACATGGGGGGCACAGTGAGTGAAATTAAACCACAGTGACCTCTATGCAACAACTCAGGGATACATCAATGCAAGCCATGCATAGGCACAGGAAAGATAGGAAGTGTTGGAAGTCATACAGTGACCAGCCATACATCTGTTTCAACTTACTTGACATGCCACCAGCACAACACACATGGCTCATTGTCACACACCCTGACCGTCAAACACAAGTAGGACCTTCACACATGCCCCTCATCTACCCATCTCACACCTGCACCACTCAACACCTATGAGAAACACACATAATGGTGCAAATAATGTCCTGTGAGTTTACTGACAACCAATCACACACCCTGTGGTGCATCTACAAATATCAGACTCATACTCAGAGAAGTCTGAACCAATGCTGACCCAAACACCATAGCCAAACACAAATCTCACAAGCAACATCCACAGAAGTCCAACAAGTGCAGCCAAACAGTGGAAAGGCAATGCGACCCTGGACAGAACAGGAATACACAACATTATCACTCTGGGCCAATGCATAGACACCGTACCCCAACACAAACAAGAATTGCATCATCAAAAGACAATCATGAACACTGACTGGGATCAAGGGGACAAATCAGCTAACACAGACATACACACCACACCAGACATCAAGTGAACATGGTGACATAGTGTACCACAAGCATGCACATGCACAAACCTGACAAGTGACAGGTAATAAATAAGAGGACAGAGCACTATTGTGCACTCAAAACAAGCTAATGAACATGAATCCACATTGCTGCATGTGACATACACACAAGAAATGCACACTACACATGCAACACACATCTGAATGTATCACAATGCACAAACTACTCACACACAATGTCATGCAAATAGAACATCACACACACATTGCAGCTGTCAGTAGAAAAAGCCAACACAGGCCAAACACTGCATCCATCCACAACAAAAACACAACAGATGCACATACCAATCCATCATATAGCAAACTCAGCTGGAAATCACGGGGGTGCACACCAAGAAAGTACAAGGCAACATACACTGACAGCACTGCATGCACACCAAGCAGTGTGTGCACAACAAAACCAGTAGCACACATATCTGAGTGCCCCACCATGAACTCCCACCACACAAATCATCAAACCACACAGATAACATCACACTCAGGAAGGGTAGCAGTACCTCAGCAAACACACATACAGCTTAGCCTTCACCCACAGATGCTCAACTCAGGGAAACCCAGATGCAAACAACATGACTAGAGGACTGTGCTGCTCAAAAATATGCACTTCACATGAGCAACCATGACTGCAAGCTAGTAGAAGGAAATAACATAAAACGAATTGTGGAACTGTCCTGAGTGGCACATTGGTCCTGTACACAGATCATCCTCACACAGTATAGTGTCACACTATGGAGTGGTGGGAAGGTTCACGCACTGGAAAGTAATGGGGTGGAAGACATTAGACTGAAGTGGCATGTCTATCAGTAGTGGACAGGTGAGGAGTGTACAGTCCACAAACACATAAAGGAGAAACTCACAATATGTAGGCATCAGAAGCACCTATAGGGGATGGTATGACTCTTCATACCACATACCATACTGGAGCCAAACATGTGTCAAGTGACAGCAATGCATTAGAAACTTACAAATAATGTCAGTGTGGCTGAGCAGGTCAGCACAGTGAGCACACACTGAAACAAGACACATGGCTGATCAACAAAACACAACACAGACTTTGCAGTCACACACTCTGCATACTCACAACTGGCAGCAAAAACAAGTAGGTGTCCCCCAGGAGTGCAAGGACACACTGACACACTGCATAGAGCTCAACCTACACCTCCTACATGTGCCCACAATCTGAAGCACATGTCTGACAATTTGAACAAACAGGCACTCATTACTTAGGTCATACATGTGTATAGTTGGCATTGCTGGGGCACATACACATCAACACTACTGACAATGACAGGCCATTCATACTGTATGACTACTCAAGTGCACATATTCTAATGTACCCATGTGACTATGAACACAGGCACACACAAGATGACTACACACCAACACTGCTGTGCACACATCAAGAAAGAACCCCCAGAAATGCTGGACCCTGGCCACCCCGCAAGTAATCCTGTGGATAGCATTCACCTCTGTTCTGGTATTGCATCCTGACATGACATGTGTACAATTTAGCAAACCTGAGCACAGAATGATTAGGAGAAGAGTAGATCATCACAAACAATCATCATTGCACCCTCAAGCCTCTGACTCAAGAAAAACAAAAGTGCGTGTTACCTCTGGAAAGCTGTGAAAAAGTAAAACAAGTAATTGGCAATGTTAAAGTGGCTTACAGAGCATGTGTCACATGAACCAATACCCATACATAAAAGCTTTTATTTAGCAAGGACACTGACAAAGCAGAAAACAGGAGTAACAGTCTTTATTACATGATACCCAGATAGGCATCAGAAGTAGAAAACAGCAAGGCCATTGACTATTACAAATTCAAAGTATGCACATGTGTGCATTAGAAACTGCACAGGGAATGGGCATCCAAAGTGACAAACAGCAAGGCCATTGGCCAGTCCATAGTTCCAGTGTGCACATGTGTGCATGAGAAACTGCACAGGGAATGGGCATCCAAAGTGACAAACAGCAAGGCCATTGGCCAGTCCATAGTTCCAGTGTGCCCATGTGTGCATGAGAAACTGCACAGGGAATGGGTATCAAAGTGACAAACAGCAAGGCCATTGGCCAGTACAAATTCAAAGTATGCACATGTGTGCATGAAAAACTACCCAGGGAATGGGTAACACCGTCCACTGCCATGGGAATCACCCCAGCTCAGGGGATACAAATGGGCATCGAGGCACCGCTGTGAGAGAGATGGTGTTGGAAGGGGGACTTTGCCTCAAATTTGGCTGTCAGTTGAACTGGGAGGTGGCTGATTGTTGAGGCCAGTTGGAGGACTGGACCTAGGAGAGAGAGAGGAACGGCTAAGGTAGAGGCATCAGTGGCTGTGGGAGCCTGAGGGCTGCTTGGACTGGGAGGTGTGGTGGCATGGGGAGGTGGAGATATGCTGCCGGGAGACACAGTGTGTGAGGGTTAATGTTGAGGACGGGTCTCAACTTCTTGGGGATTCGATAGCCCACAAGTGTCTTGGCTGGAGTGGGAAGTGAGGTGGGCATAACAGCCTCACTCTCCACCAAAGGTGTATCAGGTGCAGGTGGCTCTCCCCGTGGGGATTTGTTAGACCTGTTGGTACCAGTCGTTGCAGGCACCAGGTTCACAGCAGACAGGGCAACTGTTTGTTTGTCTCTGGGAGCAGGTGTGGGGATAGGAGTGCCCTTGGATGGGGTTGATTTTGATGAATGTGAGGTTGAGTCCTTCTTCTTGGCCTGATGCTCCTGAGTGTCATGTGATGGGCTTTTGCCTTTCAGCTCCTGTGTTCCTGTTTTGTGTTGTGGGGATAGTATCTGTGGTCTGGGCCGCTTGGAGTGCCGCTGTTGTGTGCTGCGTGAGGAGGACTTGGTGCCTGAGGGCTGTGGTGTGTGGGCACTCACGTCAGGTGGTGCCACTGGCAGGGTGGTTGCTGAAGGGACTGGAGCTGGACTGGGAGCCTGTGACTGCTGAATAGCTGCCGTCACTGTGGAGGACAAAGACTGGACAGTTCGGTGTAGCCCACCCAAGTCAGATTGAATGCCCTCCATGAAGGCAACTGCCTGTGGCAACTTCTTGTCATGATCCTGGAAGGCATTCAGGAGAGTAGTCTGACCCACACGCAGCTGGCGCAATAGGTCCACCGCCTCCACACTGAGGGCAGCAGGGGAGACAGGGGCAGGGGCAGCGGTGCCTGGGAGGAAGGAGACTCTACCCTTCCTAGGGCTGCGGCCACAGACAGCACTTGTGAGAGCAAAAGGGAGGGTGGGCACTGAATTATTTGTGGTGGAAGAAGAGGCAGATTTCGAACTCCCTGTGCCCGCCAACATCGAGGAGTCACCGCTGGAGTCTACTGATATGGAGGTTGGTGTTTCCGGACGTGATTCATCCAGAGCACTCCTGTTCCCCTCCGAGGCGCTGGTCACATCAGTGTCAGTGAGCTCATGTGTCGCAATCGTGCCAGAAGCCTCCCCACTGGTGTCGGTCCCCCGTCCTTTCGTGTCCTCGGTAGATGCTGCAAGAGACAGAGACATAGGTTCAGTATAGTGCTATACTCACATACATCATATGCAAGCAAAGCACACAACTAGAAAATGATCCCCCCCATGTTGCCCTCTACCATGTGCAGTCAGCATGTGCAACCTTTATGCAATCATCAGAAGATGCATGGAAACATGCATAGTTGACATTAATGTCCCATATGACTGTGACACAGCCAAATAGCTGGCCCGTGCCTCCTTGTAATCTAACATACTAATCTCTGTAAGCATACCTGCATGCCTGTAGGTGAGATAGATATACATCTCAACATCTTGCCTCTGTCACATATGGAGTCACTTTAAGGGAACACCACAGATACAGACTCCCAAATGTCCTTATGCAATGGCCATAAGCTCATGCTATCCACCAAAGCACAACTACAGTTGCACATTGGTGTCAGCTGTGTAGTTGTCACAAGTTTTAAGTTGTGCACAGCACACATCTATAAATGCACACTAACATGATGCTCACTGCTGTTCACTGTCAGGTGATGTTTATGACACTCATAATGCAGCATATGTCACAAGGCCACATCTCATCTTGCAATGTCAAGGGTCATTGTATTAAACACATGAGAAACTACATGTTGTGAAAATGCATGACAGCTGCACTCAACACAGAGGCCACTTAGAAGCCATTACATCACACTAGAGACATCACAGAGCTCCGCACTGGCTCAGGATTAGGATTCATGCAGTCACTCACACCCAAAATCACACTTCGCAGAATACTCACCCCAACTTGCTTCTGATGGGCCCTCAAGCGTCCATCCAGCTCTGGCTGTGTCACTGCCAAGATACGGGCCATTAGTGGTGTCATGCTCCTACGCGGCAACTTGCCACTCCGTGGGATCACCCCCGGCGTCATCTCTGCCACGTTTTTGCTCAGCCGGCAGATGTCATCCCACCTCTTGTGACAGTGTGCGTCCAGTGACTCCAGTGGCGTAGTGAGCACGGGTCCCACGTCTGGGAATACCCATCCCACTTAGGGCGAAAAGCGCTACAACAAACAAATGATGGACGGAATGCTGACAATGCAGAAATGCTCCCCAGTCAAGAGATCTGGGTTAAATCCATCGTTCTTTTGCCCACTACGCCACCCCAGTTCAGACATGGCCATATGCAAATCAGTCTTGACCCTGTGCCTCATGGGAACAGTCCAGCCCGAACTGCCAAGCCATGTCTTCCCTGGACCGGATTCAAGCATCCTAGGACCGGTTTCTGGCTATCAGCCGTCATCAGCTAGGATAGCTTGACTCCAGTGGCGTAGTGAGCACGGGTCCCACGTCTGGGAATACTCATCCCACTTAGGGCGAAAAGCGTTACAACAAACAAATGATGGACGGAATGCTGACAATGCAGACATTCTCCCCCAGTCAAGAGATCTGGGTTAAATCCATCGTTCTTTTGCCCACTACGCCACCCCAGTTCAGACATGGCCATATGCAAATCAGTCTTGACCCTGTGCCTCATGGGAACAGTCCAGCCCGGACTGCCAAGCCATGTCTTCCCTGGACCGGATTCAAGCATCCTAGGACCGGTTTCTGGCTATTTTTATGGAGAATTTTTGCATTGTCAGCATTCCGTCCATCATTTGTTTGTTGTAACGCTTTTTGCCCTAAGTGGGATGGGTATTCCCAGACGTGGGACCCGTGCTCACTACGCCACTGGAGTCAAGCTATCCTGGCTGATGACGGCTGATAGCCAGAAACCGGTCCTAGGATGCTTGATTCCGGTCCAGGGAAGACATGGCTTGGCAGTTCGGGCTGGACTCTTCCCATGAGGCACAGGGTCAAGACTGATTTGCATATGGCCATGTCTAAACTGGGGTGGTGTAGTGGGCAAAAGAACGATGGATTTAACCCAGATCTCTTGACTGGGGGAGAATTTCTGCATTGTCAGCATTCCGTCCATCATTTGTTTGTTGTAATGTACCTATGTGTGTCAGTACAGGAGCATGAAAAACATAGCACACCAATGCATAAATGTTGAGCAGAGGCCATACAACTTGACACGTAGTATACTTCCATCAAATACTCTCATATCAATGTATACATGTATGATGATGGACACAGTACCTGGCCATCTCATATACATGCAGAGTGCCAGCACAGAAACCAATGTGAAGAAGACCCTCATCTGTGATGCAGTATGTGAGTGAGAAATACATACAATACATTTGAAATGATGTGTCGGGGCAGACTCACTGTGTCCAACACTACACACCCCTCAATGTCCTTGGCCAGTCAATGGCTACCTGTGTCATGAAGGTCACATTTAGGGACATGATCTTGCATTATCACACTCTTCTCACAAGGTGTAGGCCTGTCTTGTGCAATCCTCAGGCCCAAGATAGCTCATTGAGAAATAGGGTGGCAGACAACACATGTTTCACTTTCAAAACTGGGCAGTTTCTGTGCAGGCCAGGGGGACTCACACTGAGCTTAAACGTGGGTCAACTTAAAAATCACATGCATGTACACTATGAGAGGGCAAACAGTGCCTACACATGCGAGACAGAACACATAATGAAAAAAATGGAAGGATGATATCTCCGAATTACATTTATCTGATGTCTCATAGGTGAACTACCACCAAAAGTGTTACACTCAGGCATTTTACTCTTGTGCATAATGCACACATATCCATGTGGTCAATATGAAAACTCTACACCCATTCTTCATTACCCTCTGGACGGAATACTTTTGCAATTTCACAAATGACCATGTGAGAACCTTGTGGACTATGACATCCCATTGCACAGGCAATGTTTTTTCAGTCTTCGACTGTCCAAACCAGCAGTGTGGCTGTATGGCTGCAAAAACACTGCATGTCCCTCCCATCCTTCAATGCAGCCATGGATCTGTGGAAATAAGGCTACACACCACATTGACATGAAGTCAGCATGCTAGGCAGTGTATCACTCATTTACATTACCCAGTCTCAGACCAACGTTTGTATTTTTCTTGCTGAAGAAGGGCTGTAGAAATGTCCATGTTGCCATCCTCCCCAAATTCTCATTTGAGATACTAGGCCATGTATGGAGCATGGTATGCATATGTAAAATGAGGATGCATGCACATTAACTTGCACTCACAGGTACATACTACTGCAGAGCAATATCATTTGAGCACTCTGAGCACTCTCAAACTTTCACTCTGAAACACTTACCAGTACATCTGGCGCACCATATAGCCTCCCATACTGTGAAAGCACCAAAACCTTCAGCTCCTCTGTGGTGAAGGGATGGGCCCTGATGTTCCCAGTTCTCGCCATCACTGTGTCTAGGAGACAGGAACAACGCAGTTGTTGGTGAAGAATGGCAGGTAGCAGTGTCTGGATGCAATTGAAATGTGTGGCTCTCTCACAGACATATATAGCCCCGTGGGGTTGTTTCAGTGGTACTCAGCTGCTGCCATTGGTGTTCCTGGTCAGCATTTTTCAAATGTAACCAATAACTGAGACCGCGGTGGCGGTGCACGCCTACCGCAATTTTCAAATGTGTACTTCGCTACCGCGATCACGGTTTCCATTGGATGAAATGGCATGGGCATTGGCGGTGTCACACCGCGGGGGACAGGCGGTCGCTAACGCAATCATGCATCTTTTAATTGTACCCAATGATGGGGCCCGCGGTAGCGGAGCACGCCTACCGCAGGTTTCAAATGTGTAATGCACTACTGTGATCGCGGTTCCCATTGGCTGAAATGGCATTGGTATTGGCGGTGGCACACCGCGGGAGCCAGGCAGTCGCTACTGCAATCGTGCATCTTTTAATTGTACCCAATGACCGGGCCTGCAGTAGCAAAGCACACCTACCGCGGGTATCAAATGTGTAATTCACTACTGCGATCGCAGTTCCCATCGGCTAAATTGGCATGGGCATTGGCGGTGTCATACCGCGGGGGCCAGGCGGTAGCTACCGCAATCGTGCATCTTTTATTTGTACCCAATGACCGGGCCCGCGGTAGCAGAGCACGCCTACAGCGGGTTTCAAATTTGTAATTCAATACCGCGATCGTGGTTTCCATTGGCTGAAATGGCATTGGCATTGGCCAGGCGGTCACTACCGCAAATTAGCATTTTTCAATTGTGGCCAATGACCGTGATCGCGGTGGCGGAGCACATCATTCTCTAGCAATGGCAATGGCCAATTCTCATCATGGAACACTAGAAACTTACTATGAATTATGCCACCTGATTGCTAAATTCAATGCTAGTGTGACATTGAACTCACTGATGACTACACATGTCATGTCAGTGCACATGTTTACATGCATTGGCATGTACTTCCTCACATGTCACATATGATATTTGTGTGCATGTACACAGATCTGTTGTGTAATGGACTCTCATATTTGTGAACATGTCAATGTGTGAGATGGCTAATCAACCCACAGTTATGATGGACCGACTACATAATGTGCCTATTTCACTGTGTAGATTGCTGAAATCATTTTGATAGTTGATCTGCTTTCACACACGGTGCTCATTGTGTGGAAAATGTGTGCTCTGTGCGACTCAAGCAAGAAGGTGTGGCAGGGTCAGCAGCTATGTAGAAGTCAGCAGTGTTGCTGTTTCAAACATGTGCTGTGTCAACTACTCCCAGGGCTGGTGACACAAGATGTCGGAATGTTCCATTTTCAATTCACATAGACAGAATCTGTTTTGGAGGTAGTCAGTATGTACATACTGACCACATGTACAACTACATGAGATCAAGGTGTCTCTGCATGTGACTTGTGCATTAAGCTGTTTCAGTCCAGTCATTGTTGGCGCTGTGGCAGTCAAGGCGTAAGATGTTTGACACATCTCATAGGGGAATTAAATTGACATGTGTCCACTTTCATTTTATGTAGGAGATGACCAAATGTGCATCGTCAGTTCACAGTGCTGGCAAACATGGAGGATGAGGACATCATAAGGAAATTCCGTCTAGATCGCCTTACCCTTCAAGACCTATGTGGTCAGTTGGAGCCCCATCTTAGGCTTCACAGAACCTATCAGACTGCTTTGACACCAACAGTTAAGGTGATAGCGGCCCAGCATTTCTTTGCAACTGGTTCGTTCCAGTACACGGTGTCCTGGGAAAGTGGAATGTCTCAACCAATGTTCAGCATGGAACTACGTGATGTCCTTTCCGCAATGATGACATACAAGGGCTGCTACATCCATTTTCCTAGGAGACATGAATTGACAGCTGTGAAGGGGGATTTTTATGACCTAAGCAACATACCGAATGTTGTTGGCCCCATTGACTGCACACATGATGGTCTGGTTCCACCACAGGCACATGAGCACATATACAGGAACAGAAAGCATTTCCATTCCATTAATGTGCAAGTGGTATGCCAAGCGGATATGATAATCTCCCATGTTTCTACCAGATTTCCCAGATCTGCACATGACTCCTATATACTGCGTAACAGCATCATACCACAACGGAGCATGCGTGGCTTGTTGGTGAGTACGCAGAGTCAAGTAGTGTGCTGTATGTCTGACATGCTGTTCTCAGCTACTGTTTATTTTACAAAATTTGTCTTTGTATCTCACACCTAGGTGACTCTGCGTATTCCAACCGGCCTTGGTTGCTGAGCCCACCGAGGAATCCAAGGACCCTGGGTGAAGTCTGCTACAATGCGAGGACAGGTTGTGTGGTGGAGCGTACTTTTGGGCTTCTGCAGTCTAGATTCCGGTGTCTGGACCAGAGCGGAGGTGCACCACTCTACTCCCCCCAAAAGGTGTATCAGATCGTAGTCGCATGCTACATGCTCCACAACCTGGCCTTGCGCAAATAGATCCCCCTGCTCCTGGATGATGATGAGCAGCAAATACCCCCCCCCCCCCTGCAAACCCACACATGTCCAGTGATGAAGATAGTGGATTGGAAGGCGTTGACCTGCGTCAACAGCTCATCAACAACCACTTCTCTTGAGTGTGAGTGACATTGTACAGCAGTGACATCGTCTGTGATCTTTGATGGTAGTGACAAGGCCTAGAAGACCTTTTTGACTGCTGGCTGTTGTTGGCTCTGTGATAATGGCTGATGTGTGTGGCACAGGGTATTTGTGACCAGCTACCTCATGTCTATATTGATGTTGTGTTGCTCATTGTTATGTGTGCTGGTTTGTGTACCTTGATGACTAGTGGTGTGTTCTAGCTGCGATGGCATCACCTGACAAGTAAATGTCTTTCTCTTGTGTCTTTCTAGGTCCCTTCACCCTCTCAATGCCTCATCACAGTCAGAGCTTGTGGTACATTGGATTATGAGTTGACATTGTAGATACTGTGATAAGCATGGAGCTGACACAGGTGTGTAGGGAGCTGACATAGGTGTGTAAAGAGTGTTTATTTACAATGAGTATTTGTAACAGAAGAGTGATTATTTACAAAATGGTGCTAAGTGAATTTATGAGTTGTCAGTGATGGTAAATGAGACAAATAGAGTAGTCACCACATTGATGTAGTCACACAGTCCAACAGACTCCTGCCATCAACATGGCAATGTGGGTAAGGATAGTCAACAAAGTCAATGTCAAGGGGAACAGAGGTGCCATCATGGCTGGCTCAGCGACTAGCGTTTGGATGGTGCATTGCCACGTGATCCTCCCTGATGTTTCTCAGACGGCCCCTTGTGCGTTTGGCAGTGGGGGCCACTGCTGCAGGCTCAGTGGTGTCTGAGGAGTCATTTTATTGCAGCTCGCCCTGCTGACCGGGACCTGTGGCATTGCCACGTGACACACCCGCAAACTCTCCCTGCCCTCCTCTGATTGCGTGGTGGTATTGGTAACCACTGAGGTAGGGAGAGTGTTGCAGGCAGCAGTGGTGGTGGTGGTTGAGGCAACACAGGTCATTGCAGCAGGGGTCAGCGCTGTTGTTGTTGCTGTGGTGGTGGTGCTGGTGGGGCCAATGAGGGCCTGAGACGTGGTGCACCCTGGCAGTCTGGATGGGCCAGGTTGGTGCTCCTCATCCGAGAAAAGCAGGGAGTCTGCATCCGAGAGTTCACGTTCCGGGGGGGAGACTGGCTCTGCAGGTTGGTGTTGTCTTCTGCAGCAGTTGCTTGTAGATCTCATGTTGAACAGAGACAAATGATCATTGAAGTGCACTCCACAAGCTTGGTGTTAGATGTTTGTTTGTTACATGTGATACACCACCCACTTTACATTGCAATCACTTGGTATGGCTTCAAGATACTGGGTATCAGTACATGATGTTGAGGTACACACATTATTTGTCCATGGTGTGACATGTAAAAATAAACCATGTGCCACGTACAGGTTGTGTGCTTACAGGGACATGTCGTCATCTAACAACTTGTGGCACATTAACTTTATGTGATGCGTTTTTTTTATTTGCTCTGCATGGAATCACTTTCAGATAAGCAAGAACTAGCCATTTTAATGTTATACATTCCCTTTTCATACCAGGTACTTTACTTTGTTTGTCAGATTGACCATGCATGTTTTGTTTTCATATGGGCATTCATGCTCTGACACCATGGCACTTACACATTGCATTCTGTGCTGTGCATGATTGTGCCCTGATTTTCTTCAACATGTGACTTGGTGAGTCAAAGTTTAATTTCTGTGACACTTACGTATGCTTAGCTAGCTGCACACTGGATGTGTTTATTGGATCGATGCCAAGTTGGAGGATATGTGAGTGCTGGTGTGGTCATATGGCTCCATGCATTTTGAGAAGGGTGGCAGGGTGCATGCACTGTCTACCTACCTGTTCGGTTACACAGTGCAATGGCAGGCACATGGTTGTGGGTGGGGGAGTGCTCCATCCTGCTCAGCTGTGGAACAAGGGGGCCTGGTAGGAGTTGTAGTGCTGGCTTCCCACCCACAAATACTCCTCCCTGTTAAGATAGCTACCTACCTGTAAGTTTGAAAAGAGCAATGCAATGGCTGCCACATGGTTGTGGGTGAGGGGAATGTTCCATCCTGCTCAGTTGTGGGACAAGGGGGCCTGGTGGGAGTTGTAGTGCTGGCTTCCCACCCACAAACCCCCCTCCCTGTTAAGATGGCTACCTACCTGTAAGTTTGAAGAGAGCAATGCAATGGCTGCCACATGGTTGTGGGTGGGGTGAGTGCTCCATCCTGCTGAGCTGTGGGACAAGGGGGCCTGGTGGGAGTTGTAGTGATCGCTTCCCACCCACAACCCCCCTCCCTGTTAAGATGGCTACCTACCTGTAAGTTTGAAGAGAGCAATGCAATTGCTGCCACATGGTTGTGGGTGGGGGGGGGGTGCTCCATCCTGCTGAGCTGTGGGACAAAGGGTCTTCCCACCCACAAACACCCCTCCCTGTTAAGATAGCTACCTACCTGTAAGTTTGAAAAGAGCAATGCAATGGCTGCCACATGGTTGTGGGTGAGGGGAATGTTCCATCCTGCTCAGCTGTGGGACAAGGGGGCCTGGTGTGAGTTGTAGTGCTGGCTTCCCACCCACAAACCCCCCTCCCTGTTAAGATGGCTACCTACCTGTTAGGTGAAGGTGAGCAATGCAATGGCTGCCACATGGTTGTGGGTTGGGGGAAGTGTTCCATCCTACTCTGCTGTGGGACAAGAGGGCCTGGCGGGAGTTGTAGCGCTGGCTTCCCACTCACAAACACCCCTCCCTGTTAAGATGGCTACCTACCTGTAAGGTTGAAGAGAGCAATGCAATGGCTGCCACATGGTAGTGGGTGGGGGGAGTGCTCCATCCCGCAGAGCTGTGGGCCAAGGGGGTCTGGTGGGAGTTATAGTGCTGGCATCCCACCCACAACCCCCCTCCCTGTTAAGATTGCTACCTACCTGTAAGTTTTAAGAGAGCAATGCAATGGCTGCCACATGGTTGTGGGTGGGGGGAGTGCTCCATCCTGCTGAGCTGTGGGACAAAGGGGCTTCCTACCCACAAACACCCCTCCCTGTTAAGATGGCTACCTACCTGTAAGTTTGAAGAGAACAATGCAATAGCTGCCACATGGTTGTGGGTGGGGGGAGTGTTCTATCGTACTCAGCTGTGGGACAAGGGGGCCTGGTGGGAGTTGTTAGTGCTGGCTTCCCACCCTCCAACACCCCTCCCTGTTAAGATGGCTACATAACTGTAAGTTTGAAGAGAGAGCAATTCAATGGCTACAACATGGTTGTGGGTGTGGTGGAGTGTCCCTTCCTGCTCTGCTGTGGGACAAGAGGGCCTGGTGGGAGTTGTAGTGCTGGCGTCCCACACACAAACACCCCTCCCTGTTAAGATGGCTACCTACCTGTAAGTTTGAAGAGAGCAATTCAATGGCTACAACATGGTTGTGGGTGGGGTGGAGTGTCCCTTCCTGCTCTGCTGTGGAACAAGGGGGCCTGGTGAGAGTTCTAGTGCTGGTTTCCCACCCACAAACACTCCTCCCTGTTAAGATAGCTACCTACCTGTAAGTTTGAAAAGAGCAATGCAATGGCTGCCACATGGTTGTGGGCGAGGGGAATGTTCCATCCTGCTCAGCTGTGGGACAAAGGGGCCCGGTGGGAGTTGTAGTGCTGGCTTCCCACCCACAAACCCCTCTCCCTGTTAAGATGGCTACCTACCTGTAAGTTGGAAGAGAGCAATGCAATGGCTGCCACATGGTTGTGGGTGGGGGAGTGCTCCATCCTGCTGAGCTGTGGGACAAGGGTGCCTGGTGGGAGTTGTACTGATGGCTGCGGGCTTGCCACCCACAACCCCCCTCCCTGTTAAGATGGAATATATGACATTACAACGCATACATTTACAACGCATGCCTTTACAACGCAGTTTTTACATCACAGCATCCTTTACAATGCATTCATTTACATTGCATGCCATTATATCCCTTTTTCAGAAACTACCTTTATAACGCATTCCATTACATCGCATTATACCTTTACAACACATACCATTACAATGTATACCATTACATCGCATTTAAGGTAAGTGTTGGATAGTATAGGGGTAATAAATACTATTCTGACTCCAGTGAGTGCAACAGTAGGGTAAGTGTTGAAAAGTGTAGGGATAAAAATTACTATTCTAACTCCAGTGAGTGCAACAGAAGGGTAAGTGTTGGATAGTGTAAGGGTACTATGCATTGTAATGGTACGCATTGTAAAGACTTGCAATGTTATGCCTGCGTTGTAGTGACATGCGTTGTAATGACATGAGTTGTAGTGACAGGCAATGTAATTGCTGGGTTGTAATGAAATGGGATGTAAAGGATGTTGCGATGTAATGACGACTATGTAAAGGTAGTGCGATGTAATGACTGCATTGTAAAGTTTGTTTCCCGTTAAGATGGCTACCTACCTGTAAGTTTGAAGAGAGCAATGCAATGGCTGTCATGTGGTTGTGGGTGGGGGGAGTGTCCCATCCTACTCAGCTGTGGGACAAGGGGGCCAGGTGGGAGTTGTAGTGCTGGCTTCCCACCCACAAACACCCCTCCCTGTTAAGATGGCTAACTACCTGTAAGCTTGAAGAGAGCAATGCAATGGCTGCCACATGATTATGGGTGGGGGGAGTGCTCCATCCTGCTCAGCTGTGGGACAAGGGGGCCTGGTGGGAGTTGTAGTGCTGGCTGCCTGTACACATGCCCCCTTGGGAATGTTGCTAGCTACCTTTGGGGAGATTCAGAGGGAGTAAATGTTAGATCTGTGAGACATGTATTGGGAAGAGTGTGTTGCACATAAGCGCATTTGGACCTAGGAAGTGTAGCTTTGCAGTTGTGCAAGAAAGTACATACCAGTGTAATGGGAGACATTTGTTGTAACTTACCAGCCTCCACTCCCTCGGGTATTCCTGTGGGACTCTCTGGATGCAGAATGGGAAGCACCTTCTCTTGCCATTCGGTGAATGTTGATGGTGGAATGGGAGAGCCACCGCCAGTCCTCTGAGCCAGCTCATGGTTCATGTTGGCACGCTCTTTCAAAAAATACTACAAGATCTGACCCCAATCGAACAGACCAATTAATAATTTAGGACCTACTGGAGCTTATACTGCATTTTAAGACTTCCCAAACAAGGGCTGCTAATAGCAAAAAGGCCTTTTGGTCCATGCTGTTCAGTTTAAACAAACGTCAGTAACCACATCCTGTATCAACAGTGTATAGTAACTTCAATCCCTCACACAATTGTGTATAACATATTAAAGACAAAAAATGTGTGAGAAGGCCAGTAAGCACCTCACGTACGCAAACCAAGGGAGCTGCTGGATGGTACTCGCCAGTATACCCACTTTATCATCATCGGTTGCTTACATGGCCAGAAAAGAAAAGAAAGTGTGTGCTAGTACTTCCTCAGAGGTGAGAAATTAAACAGAGAATGAATCAAAAAACTGTGCACAAAACAACACTGAGTCTGTGCAGCTCACTCAGTGCCCACTGGGTCCCAACCGTGAATAAGAAAAACTATTCTCACAATTAAAAAGAGGTACTGCTCACATGCAAGACGTACTTTATTGAGTGCTGTGAGTGTCCTCAAATTAAAAAACGGGCATGTATATGGCCATTTTCACTCACGAAAGGCCAACATGTTTTGTTGCCAACACTCTCAAGGCAACTTCATCAGGGCATTGGGGAACCAGTCTTCACCTCTTAAATTTGACTGCACCATATCTGTGGTTATTGACAAGATAAACAGAAAAAAGAGAAAGTGCCAATCCTGAACATCATACTATTGAAAACATCCTGTTTCAAAGGACCAGGGACGAAACCCCAACTCAAACTTACTTGATTACTGAGTGGTTGCTGTCGTCCCTTGTACCTGCAACAACCTTCAATGGCGAATACCGTGCCAATAGGTCACGTTTCGCCTGCCGGACTGTGAATATCAGTCTCCACCCGTCAAATTGTGTGGATACTAATATAACACTGAGTATCTCATAAAATAGTATGTCCATCCTAAGTAGCGCACATGAAATCATGTGCGTGAGCAAGGTTATGCCCTAGGGATACTTCTCTCAAAAATTAGGATCATGCTCAACTTCCCTTTATAGTAGAATCTCCCTGTAATGATTCCATCTAGTAACCAGCCAAGTATTCATATGGGGTTGCCCTGACCTTAATGTCTCATCTACATCCCTTATGTTATTGAATTACTCCTATGGTCCCTATTTGTTTATAGTGCAAGATACAATGTCGGCGGCAGAGCCTTATCATGTGGTACCTCGAGGCAGCGTATTCTATTGTAATCAAATGCACGTCCCGCCTCCCTTCTTATAGTGCAAGGTATCATATTGGCAGTAAAACATTCTTTCATAATGCCCCTTAGATAGCGTGTTCCGTAGTGGTCGAATGCGCGGCCCGCTACTGGCAAAACCACCTCGTTATCACACCCGCATTACAAAAATGACATGCCTCGTCCCACTCGATCAATTCCAGTGGGTGCCAGTAACTTTTTTAAGAGCGCCTCTGTCACGTGATGCGGGTGTAGCGTCATGTGCTAAGGGACACATAACTAAGCCCCAAGGCTCTGTGAGATGTTACTGAAATGGCGGCCATCTTGCAATTGTATTTCCAATCTCAATTCGACTCATGATGCTCCCATAAAGAATGTTTATTGCACCTACCTAAAAGCCACACAGTGTATCATTGTGTGATAACTTTCATGATGAATGATAACATAATTTACATGCATGCCGGCTTCATAAGCACCATAACCAAACTTCGTTACTAAATCACACATTACTGCTGCCTCATTCCTATGCACCCAAAGGGGATTCATAGCACCGAATTACATTTCCAGGTGACTTTAACAGTTGCTCACCTTATTCCATTCGATGGAATCATTCAAGCCCCCCTGGTCCGCTCCCTCAGAAAAAATCCATCTTGCTTCTTTTCTAGCCAAGATCTCGTTGATATTATATTTCTCACCTATCACCCTCTCCAGCACGGTCCATTTCAGATCCCTGAAACCATGTTTTGCTTCTCGGAAGTGTTGGACAAGGCGAATAGTTAACTTCCCTGCTCTCAAGGTACTCAGATGTTCTTGTATCCGAACTTTCACTTTCCGTGACGTGAGTCCTATGTAATGCAACCCACACTTACACGTGATCCTATAGATCACATGTGTGGTATTGCAATTACTGAACTTGTTGAGATACCATGTTTTTCCACTCACAAGCTGTACACTCTTAGGGGCATATTATCAAGAAACGGCCTTAAAGTTATCGGCATTTTAGCGGCAGAAAACAGCAGCTAAAGCGGCGATAATGGGCTTGATAATATGCCCTTGAAAATTCCCATAGAAGCCCATGTTATGGTGTCAACATGGGCTTCTATTGGAATTCTCTGCTACATATTATCAAGCCCATTATCGCTGCTTTAGCGGCAGTTTTCTGCCTCTAAAGCGGCGATAATTTTAACGCCATGCTTGATAATATGCCCCCCTGTACTTTCGATCTGGTCACATACCGACCACCCACCACATCTATAGTGCCCTATTGGTAAATTAGAAACCTTCGTTTGTTGAATCGGGGGGTGTGGACCAATCTATCTTTTAGATTAAGAGCCCTTCTGAATGCAAACATGGGAGGTGGCATTTTTCCCAGTGTCCAACAGCGACCAGTGCTTCCGAATTATCTGTCTGATTTTAGTAGACAGTGAATCAAAGGTTGTGACTACAGGTAAACACTGGTCTTTTTGTTTGTCGGATCTCTCCAATAATGCTTCACGGGGTGTATTTAAAGCACGTTTACGTGCCCTCTTAACTACTTTATTAGGATACTCTCTGTTCGTTAATCTCACGGACAGATCTTCAGATTGTTACATGAAGCCACCCATTGATGAACAATTCCGACGGTATCTCAAAAACTGGCCCATGGACAAGTTATCACGGAGCGCTCTGGGATGAAACGAATGGTAGTGTACCAGTGAGTTCCTGTCAGTGGGCTTCTGGTGGACAGCCGTCACCAATCTGTTATCTTCGACCATGATATCTATATCAGAATATACAGCTGAGTCTTTACTAATACTCCAGGTAAACCTCAAACAGTCATCCTGGATATTTAACCATGACAGGAATTCCAATAGCTGGTCCTCTGATCCAGTCCAGATACAGACATCGATGTACCTCTTCCAGAGGGAAATATTCCCCTGGAAGGGGTTGGAGGCAGGGTAGACAACATTCTCCTCGAACTGGCCCACATAAATGCAGGCCAGACTCGGCGCAAATGTTGCCCCCAGGTATATCTGGTCCTTATATGCAAAGTAATTCCTGGTGAGAGCATTGCAATACGAAAGATTGCGGAACAACGTAAAACTACTCAGACGCCCCAAGGGCACGCGTTGCTGCCACCAACGTTGCCTCTTGGGGAATGCTGGTATACAAAGACTCAATGTATATTGTAACCAACAATTGTCTCGATGAGTCGTATTCTACTGTGTTCAAGATGTTCAGAACATCAGTGGTGTCTTGCACGAATGAAGGTTGTGTTATGACGGCCTCCCTTAAAAAGAAGTTCGCAAACTGGGACAGTAGCTCGAAGATTGATTGAATCCCTGAAACGATCGGGCGGCCTGGCGGCGGGCGCTGGGCTTTATGGATCTTCGGCAGGATGTAGAATGCCGGCGTTCTAGGTCTTACATTTATCAAGAAATCAGCCTCCTTGTGAGTTATCCATTTTTTCTCACTAGCGTCCGCCACCAGGGCCCCGATAATCTCTTGAAGCTGGGGTGTTGGGTCCTGGGCTAATGGATGGTAATTAGTAGTAATTAGTGCTTACTTCCAAGAGCCTCAACACCTATTTTTCATAGTCCTGCGTATTAAGCACCACCTTTATCGGCCTGTTTTATTGTGATCAACTTGTTGTCCTGCAATGACTTAACTGCCTTCCAATCAGCCCTGTTCATATGACAAGGGTGAAATGTATATTGTGAGTTTTCCAAAGCATCAATGTCACAGAGTACTCGTTGCTCAAACACGGCCACCTCGGGGCCAACAGACGTACTAGGGGGACAAAACCGCGATGGGTGATGTAAGTTGGTGGAAACATTGAAGGTCCTTCCACCTCCGAGCCCGGAAAAACTTATGAATCTTGATCTTTCGCATCAGTTCAAAAAACTCAATTTTGCACTTAAAGGTGTCATGATTTGGTGTAGGACATACACCAAGCCTTTATTCAAGACCCTTATCTCTTCCACAGACAGTGAGTAGTTGGAGAGGTTAACAACGATATTCGTCGTGTCATGTGTGGGGATATGCTGTATCTGTAGTGTCATTTTCACAGTGTTGAGTGCTGAGGTGTCCTGCCTCTGTTGCGTGTTATGAGAGGTGAGTATGTCTGCCATGTTTGTTGTGGGATAGACCTTCCCCTGCCTCTTACCCTCTGCGAACCTCCTTCCCTGTTGCCCGTCTGGCCCTGGCCCAAAAAAAGATCTTAAAAGGGCCCCTATATCCTTGTTTCTACTCTGTGGTGTGAACCTAACCCTGCTCTGATTGGATGTAGAAGGCTGTTCACCCAGATCCTCCTCCTCGCTGCTTGTGTTATCGAATGTCCAATTGAAAGGGGCTCTCCTTGCCTATCTGCGTCCCCCTTTCTGAAACCGCTGAGGCTGCAACTGTTCGGAACTCTGACAGTATTTGTCCTTTATGTAAGGGAATGCCCACTCGTGTGTAAACCGGTCTAAGTTTCTTTTTAAACCTTTGATTTTTTGGTTTACCATGTACGTTTTGTAATCCAACAAATCACTCTGAATGCGATCTAGTTGTTCCTTAGCATCAGTGATTGTTGTGTCCCCCTTAATTGCTTCCTCTAACTCAAAGATTTCCTTTAGTAGTTCTTCACTAAGCCTTTTAGCAGTGTTTATAATTAAAATCAACCAATCGCAGGTGCACTTATTGGCTATATAGCTCCAGCCCACCCGGAATTGTTTGTCCTCCAGGAAAATCTTAGGTTCTATTCTCACAAGCAAACTTGGTGGAGCTGCACCTGCCCGGAGATACTCAGTCATAAACGCCCTGTGAAGGGCTACACGAATCTGGCGTTTTCTAGTATTAGTTAGTTTCTTCCATTCTTCACTAGCTGTTGTTGTGCCAGTCAATTGAGCATCAGGGAATAATGAGGGGCCAGATAAAATTTGAGAAATATGCTCATCCGAAAAACCCAGGCAATTTTTGTCCATATCAGATACATGAACAAAAACATGAACAAAAACACCGATGTTAATACTATGATTATTGTGTTTCCTGGCTTCCCCATTTTTGGAGGCAGCATAGAAGTCGGCTGCACCTCACGACGCGTATCGGGTTGGGCAGCAGTTTGACACTATTATCACGTGTATATCTTCACCTTCGAGCATTCACCGCTTTTAATGTACCAATCTATATATACGATACATCCCCATATAACAGTTTTAGATTCTATTGCTGCCTATCCTTTGATTTGATGTTACCCACCTTGGTTTCAGCATTCTACTTATGACATTATTCGTGTAGACGTCTTGGGCTCAAGCGTCTCTCTGTTGTGAGTCATGATCCCCATTTCTGAGAATTGACCAATTTTAGAACCATTTAAGGGATATCGTCTTATACCCTTTGTTGGACCCCTGCATACATCCTTGTTTGGGCCACATAAAATTTAGGATAGTGTTCTAGTCTTCTTTTACCATTGTGGACCACATTCGTCAAGGTTTGCACATTCTATTGTTTTTAGAAATTCAAGTGGCTTCTCATGAAAAAGGCATCTTCGTGACGCTGAAACGCGCGTAGAGACTTACATCTCCATCTACTTAGATTCAGCCACCATGTATTGTTTGTTTATGTAATGTTTATATGTCCTTTTTCCACTACATAGGATTTTGTGATATAAGAGACGCATGATCTTATTAATAATCATGTCTATGTTTTGTCATTTGTCTTCTGTTGTAATGTTTACAAAAAAATGATTTTTTTGTTTTTATTGATGATAAAGAATAAAATGCATTGTTTTTAAACATATCTTTGCAGTACACCGAGTCCTTGCTCTGATGTTTATTACCTGATTTTCGCCAGGTGTTGGTTTGCCTAGGAGCTATATATTTTTTCAGAATTATTTCCCTGTCCTAGGAACCACTAGTAACTACAGGGGGCCCTTGTTTTGTACGCAATTCCTCAATAGTCCCAGAAGTTCCTTATCATAGAGATGTTAATGTTCACGATCAGCACGCTCCTTCCAATAATAATTTTTTTTGCTCTCACGGCTGAGCCGCCGTACATAAATCACACGCTCTTTCACCCTGGTCTTGAGGTCATGCCCCCTCCTCCTGACGTCCTTCTGGGTGCACAGTATGGTTCCTACTGCATTGACTTTGTTGACTATTCTTACCCACATTTGATTTTTTGTGGCTACTGGTGTCTGTTGGACCATGCTTCCAAACAAATGTGGTTCTACTCTGATTACCTCATCTACCATCACAGACAACTCATTGTCAGTGAATTTGGGCATCTTATTCTGTGACATGGTGTGTGATGTGCAAATGTGGGAAAAGTGCAGGTGTGATGGTGGTGGTGGTGGTGATGTGTGTGGTATGTGTGTGGTTGTGATGGTGTGATGTGTGCTGATTTGCCTCTCCTTTGTGCTGTGGGTTTGGGCCCTTCAGTTGTGGAGTTGTGCAAAGGATTCTGGTCAGGGAAGGGGGTGGTCTTATACTCAGCTATGTGGGTGAGTCAAAATGGAGTATTCATGGCATGTGTGTTGTGTGGGTGGACCTGGGATTTGTATTTTTTACTTGCAATGGGGATGTGTCATTGGGGTGTGTTAGGTGTTTTTTGAGGCTGAACCAAATTCACAGCCACACTTGGTAGCCTTGTTGTGTTGTTGCTTTCGACCGCCATTACTCTTCTGGTGCGACCGCGGCGGTTGGAATGCAACAGCCCTTCCGCCAGCTCTCCCATTCATCATTTATTGCGATCGCGGCAGTCGGAATCAACTGATCGGTCCGCTATCGCCGCAATCATATCCTAATTTCCCGTGCAGTCAATCTGCTGGTCGAACAGCGGTTTTGGGTCTTTCCGCAGCGAATCCGACAGCCTCGGAACGATTTTCAGCTTTTCCTGACGCTCCCGGCGGAGTTTCGTGGAATCCATCTGCCACAGTCAGATTTTTCTGGCGGTTCATCATAACCTGACAGCCGGTTTTCCCGTAGTACATGCAGACGGTTAATTTCTGCTACCACAGAATAAAAATAATAATTTAAATAAAAAATATAACTAAAAAAACTTTTTTTCCACAGCTTTTACAAACTTCAACAAAACAACATCAACAAAATAAACTTCATCGACTAAAAATAGTAAGTATTTATTTTGTCAAATAAAAATAGAAACTAAATAAACAAAATAATCAGATTAAATGTAACACTTTAATAAAAATAACCTTTTCCTTTTAAACCAACAGAAAAAAAGAAACTAGTGAATCAACCATGACCATCAATGTAATATCCAACAAGAAAATTAAAGGAAGACAAATGTAAGTTTATTTTCAAATATATATATTTATATTCCCACAAGAGAAATACGGCAAAAAGGATATCACACGAGCCCACAAGGTTGATTCAGCAGGTGAAGTTTATTCCTGGCAGCTAGGATGACGCGTTTCGACCACGTCCGTGGTCTTGGTCACATGACCTCCGTCTCCACAGTGCAACTATTTAAAGGTACAGTGAGGTTGTTTATCATAGACATAGTAGAAATTAGATAAAACATGTTTTAACGTCACATTTCAAACAAATGAATAAGTGCCAAAATAAGTTTAAGTGCATGAATAAAATACATTACTGCAGTTTGTACAATAGTTGTACGGATATTGTTGGTTACATAAAATGTCAAGAGTACATTAGTTATTTTTCCAACAAGGTTCTCCGGTGTCATGTTTGTATACTGTCAATGACTGGGTACATTAGTTACAAAGAAAATTAGATGCGCTCTAGTGCCCTTGAAATCCTAAACAGGTGTGGGAGTGCCTAGTTTTCTGACGAGAATCCTACACAGTGACGGTATAGTACCATGGTGTGCTATTTAAAAGAAGTGGCTCGGAGTTAGGGCAAGCGCCACGGACTCCAGTGCTCATATCTCTATTGTGGACGTGATTCTCAGGATTCACTGCGCAGCACATTCCTGTGAGAGGAAAATACGACAGTTAGTGCACATTTAGTCACATTCCTGTGAGAGCAAAGATACGACAGTAAGTGTGCGTTGTATCATAACTTGTCATTAGAAGTCATTTGATTATGCAGCTTGTACCACCCAGTGTCCTAATGGTTTGATAAAAGCAAGTCACAGGGCCTGCAGTAGTGACGTTTAAAAACAGGGGGGAATGCGTAATGGTGAAGGGTAGGGGGAGGGAGAGGTGAGTGCATCAATAAGGCATGATTCAGTTACATAACAAGAGGTATTTACATCATTATAAGTGACTATACATTTCCTTATCCTGGTTAAGGCCATACGGAAATTTTGTACCAGCAAGGAGGATAAAGCGTGATTCACGTTTGCGGAGTGAGGCAATACGGTTGCCTCCTCTGGGATTGGGGCTGACCGTATCCAGTCCAAAAAATCTGGCTTTGGTCCAGTCTGCCTCATGTTTCCTCGCAAAGTGCCTAGCCGTGCTGTAGCTGTGGTCTTTATTCTTGATTGCGCGCCAATGCTCAAGGATGCGCTTTTTTACTGCAAAGGTGGTGGACCCTATATACCAAAGGCCACAAGGGTAGACAATGGCACACACAACAAACTCTGTATTACAGTTAATCAGTTGTGGTATCCTCCATTTGGTTTTGGTCCTCTCAAGGATGGTCTCAGTGACATTGTTACTATACTTGCCGGCCTTGCAATTTCCGCATTTGCGAAACCCTTTGGTTTGCTGTAACCAGGTATTCTTGTTGGCATGGAGGTGACTTTGTACCAAGATGTCCCTGAGTGATGTATTTCTTTCATATGTGATGGATGGTGTGACTCCTATCACATTACGCAGAATAGGGTCTTGTCTGAGGATATCCCATCTGTTTTTAAGGATGTTGCGGATCTGGTTTGACTGGCTGCATAATTTAGTGATAAATCTGGTGGGTTGTTTTTCCTTAGCCTGTTGTTTCTCACCCTTAGTTCTGCTCTCCTCAAAGATCTCCTCTCTACATTTGGTTTCTACTCTAGTTTCAGCTTGGTGTAGAGCCCTTTTGGAGTACCCTCTGTCTTTGAACCTTTGTTTCATTTCCTGTTTGGTTTGTGTGAATGATTCCTCAGAGCTACAGTTACGTTTAGCTCTGAGAAATTCACTATATGGGATTCCCCATCTGAAACTGGGAGGGTGTGCACTGGTGGAGTGAAGGATGAAGTTCCCTGACGTATTTTTGCAGAAAAGATTGGTGCTTATCCTCCCTTTTTAGGTCTCGGCTAGCGAAGGATGCGCTTGCGCAGTCTCGCTCGCGAGATTTAATGACTTGGAATAGTGGGGCTTGAACCCGCCCCTCTTCTCTCCTCTTCTCCATTGGCTGTCCTCTTAAATGCTGGGCAGCCATTGGAGAAGAGCTTTGTCTCTCCAAACAAGCCCCGTCTCTTTCGGATTCGTGGGCGTGTTTTTTCGATTCTTTCTCTTTTTTTAACACGCCCATAAGACAGCGAGTCTACGGCATGTCTTGCTCACGCTGCCTACACGCACCAGTCGGCTCTCTGATTGGTTGGCAACTACCAAATAAGCACTGTGATTGGTGGACCTTGTCAACCAATCAGAGAGCCTACTGGCGCGTGCATGCGCTTTAGTTCAAAGGCAGTGAATATCCTCAAGATATTCAAGTCAGGCACTGACACCCCTCCCGTTCCCAGTGGAAAATCCGAGCACAGTTTCTGCCTCTTCTCTCGCCCTCCGTCAGCTCTTGCCTGCGGAATCGAACATCTCTGATCTCTTCGCCTCAGTTCATCCTCTTTCACTTCCTCTTCAGTGTCTCCCCGTTCCCTTGCATCCTTCCCTCTCAGCGCCTCTTTATTGCAATGTATTGTATCTTATTTTCTCACCTGTCTCCAATGTTTCGTCTCACCCCGGGTCTTGTCTCCTCGCTTAGCTCTCCTCTGTTTTCGTTTTTGTCCGGCCTGTACCATGGCTTTCAGTGCCCTCCATCTCACGGTACCCGCTGCTTTGGCGGCGCCTACTCGTCCCCTCCCCTCACACTGCGCCCTCTCTGCGCCTCCTCTCTCACTTCCTCCTCTCGCGCCGCGCCTGTTGCTGCGAGCGAGTTCCCCTTCTAGAACTGTCACAGAAACCACAGCGGCTGTAGGAGGGAGCGGCGGAGGAGGAAGTAACCAACCGCGGCCCCGGGGTTTGACACTGAGGGAAACGAGAAGAGGCCTCGCGGAGCTCTCGTGCGTCGAGATAGAGAGGTTACTGAAGCAGGGCGTGGTGTTTACGCCAAGGCGAACAGTGGCACGCAGTGCATGACAAAATTTTTGAGGGTGGTGGGTTTTGAATTTTTTTATGAAAAGGGGGAATGTGTTTTCCTCGTTGACTTTTACTCAATCAGAGGCAATTTCAGGGAGTCAGCTAAAATAAAGCCATTTTTGATTCAAAAATCGGGAATCTCCCGCGTGAGTCGGGTCTGTTCGCATTTATGCACAGAGGCACACTGACTGTAGCAAATTCAGATGCACAGTACACCCACAGATGCACACTGCTGCACAGAGGAAGCGTGATGCAACTAGCGGCCCACAGAGGAACCTAGCATACTCATCATACAGCTGAAATGGAAAAATAGCAGTGCAGGTACTCTGTAACAGAGAACCTGCTTGTGCCGGTACTCTCCAGTTAAAAGTATCACATTTTTCTTGAGAAGTGCAGGTACTCTCCCTCTCAAAATAATAAAAGTGCTGGTACTCAGGACCAGACAGTACCGGCCCATTTAGAGCACTGCATACAGCCAAGGCACTCTGTGGCACACAGGAGCACCCTATGGCAAAAACAGACGGCCAGCACACCAAGGTAGTGTCCAGATGCAGAGAGCAGGCAACAAAGGCAATGCAGCTCTGTGGTACGCAGATGCAAACAGAGGCGCTTAGATTACACAGAAAGCCAATGCAGCTTCCTATTACAACTCTGTCAATGTCCCTCAACCCTGCTCTGCAGCCTGCCTTCTTATTCCGCTGCTGTCAACCCCACACAGCATAGCCAGTGCAGCTTAACGCCGTCGTCTAGTAATTACTATCCTTACACGTGACGAAATGCACACCTGTAAGAAATCAGCCCAATAAAGTTCACGAAAGTCCGGCCGCTCCATGTTGACTGTACACAAGCACTACAGTATTGGGCTATGCATTTAAAAACAGTGTATGACTTGGTTTGTAGAATCCGTTGATTTCATGATTAAAAATCAGGGCCGGAAACATTGTCATTCTGACACTGAGTAATCTGGCAACTCTGTGTGTGTGTGGGAGGCTCTGTGTGTGTGGGAGGCTCTGTGTGTGTGGGAGGCTCTGTGTGTGTGTGGGCGGCTGTGTGTGTGGCTCTGTGTGTGTGGCTTTTTTTGTAGGTGGCTCTATGCGTGGTGGCTCTGTGTGTGGGTAACTGTGTGTAGGTGGCTCTGTGGGTGGCTCTATTTGTGTGGGTTGCTCTGTGTGGGTGGCTCTGTGTGTGTGGGTGGCTTTGTGTGTGTGGCTCTGTGTGTGGGTGCAAATGCAAAAGGTCTCGCATTTGAGAGTGATTAAGCTATTGGCATTGTAAATAACAATGCCGTTTCTTTAAATGTTTTAAAAACAAAAACATAAACAAAAATAATGTCATGAGCAATGCCAATAGCTCTAACTTTAACAATGCCGAGACCATTGCATTGTAAATGCTTGTTGTATGGTGAGTCTCAGATCTAGAAAATCAACAGAAGTTTGGCTGTAGTGTCTGGTGAATCTTAAGTTAACATCATTACAATTCAAACAGTCAATGAACATATTGAGGTCACTTTCAACTCCTTTACACACAAAGAAGATATCGTCTATGTATCTCAGCCACTTAGAAACATTGTAAGCCCACTTTTCTGTTTGTTCATTCCAGAGCACCTGCTTCTCCCACCAGCCTACCATGAGGTTGGCATAGCTGGGGGCGAAGCAAGTGCCCATGGAAGTGCCCTGCAGTTGTTTAAAGTGCACATTTTCGAACATAAATACATTTTCTCTGAGACACATACAAATGATTTCAAGCAGCATGTTGGTATGTTGTAGGTATTCAACTTTGCGGTTTCTAAGAAAAAATTGACAGGCTTTCAGTCCGTCTGCATGTCGTATACTCGTGTAGAGTGCCTCTACGTCTAAACATACCAGCCAGTCCCCATCGCCCATTTGGATATCTTTGATTTTGTGTAAAAAATCCGTTGTGTCACTTAAGTAGGATTTCAGATCTTTAACATAAGGGAACAGGAAGTAGTCTACATATGTGCTAGTATTTTCCATCAAGCTGTTCTTCGAGGAGACTATAGGTCGCCCTGGTGGGTTGGTGTTGCTCTTGTGAATCTTCGGTAGAAGGTATAGGGTGGATGTGGTTGGCGTGACATTTTTAAGGAATTGTTTCCCATCACAAGTAAGGAGACCTTGTTCCTGCCATTTTGCCAGTTTCTCGTGGTATTGGTTTTAAGGGTGGCAAGGTATTTCCTGTCTATCTTGTCGTAACACGCCTTATCATTAAGTTGGCGATATGCCTCATTGAGGTACATCTCTCGTGTCAGTATCACAATGTTCCCCCTTACCTGAAGGTTTGATAACTATGTTGCGATCTTTTTGGAGATTGGTAACTGCTTCCCACCCCACTGTCCCTTAGTGAGGTTACTTTTGCTGTTATTTTTCCCTAGGACTATATATATATACTTAGATAAACTTATACACATGCAAAAATAGGAAACAAAACCCATTGGAAATGTAGCAAATACTACTCCAATTCTTGCTAAGAGAGATCCACAACAGTAGAAAGAAATGTAGTTAATGTCAGGGAGCACAACCATCCCCCCAATGTGACAGAAATCGAAGTCAGAGATGCTCTAGAAACAGACAGAGAAGCAATCACCAGCTCCCAACTGACCAGTACCCAAATACTAAAAAACGTATTAACTAGGGTTCCTGAACATGTCACAGGACAACCACCATCCATTCCCACTCTTAAAAGATTAATAGCCAAAACTAAAAGAGCTACTACTCAAACACCACCCACCCCCCCCAAACGTTTGCAGAAATAGAAATCTTACCGGAATACACTGTCACCCACAAAGATGAGACATTCATTCTTCATGACAATAACAGCATGAAAAATGATTAATAATCTTTGCCACCAACAACAACATACAGAATTAAAAACCAGTGAAACGTGGATGATGGATGGTACATTCAAAGTTTGCCCAAAGCCTTTTTACCAACTCTATACCATCCACTGCAAATATGAAGACACTAACATCCCCTGTATATACCCACTACTCCCCAATAAACAAACTACTACCTACATAGAGCTCCTTACCATAATAAATCAACACACCGACAGCTACTTCCCACAAAAAAATCATTGACTTTGAACAAGCAATGATACAGTCAATTTAAAAAATATACCACACTCTGCAATTCAAGGTTGCTATTTTCACTTCAACCAAAGTATCTGAAGGCACCTACAAAAATCTATTCTATGTATAGATTACACCACCAATAGCAACTTTGCCTATCAAATCAAACATACTTCTTGAAAGCCCTTTCCACCAAGCAAAACGAAACAAAACTAACTCCCTTCCTAGACTACTTGGAAGACACTTGGGTGGGAAGGCTACATAAGTTAGGGCACCGTAGGCAACCAAAATTCTAAATACCCTGGTGGAACGTCTATGATAGCACCCTAGATCAAAAAGCTTACACAAACTAACAAAAACCATCAAAAAAGAACAGAGCTATCAAGAGCTAAGACTAGAGCACTCCCTAACTAAGGGGCTGATTACGATGGCAGTGAACCCGCCACCGGCAGCCTGCCGGTAGGGGGTTAACCGCCATCATAAGGCCAATTACTGTCCACCATATTAGATGGCAGGCGGTGTGCCTGGCAGGCTTAAAGCTCGTCCGCCAGGGGTCCGACAGAGGCAATCATTATGATTGCCTGATGGACTGCGCCGCATCCACAGAATGGTGGCAATGCCTAGTAGGCACCGTCCGCCAGATCAGGATGCTGTATCCCCGATAGCCTTTCCATGGGGGTTCAACCACCATGGAAAGGTTGGCGGGGATGTACTTTGTGCAGGGGCAGTTGGTTGGTGCCCCCTACATTTCCCTGCACCATGTGGCAGGCACCGCATGGTACCTGCCACATGGTGCAGGGAAATGTAAACAGTGCTTTTTTAACATTGCGGTGGGTGCTGCAACCAACAGCACCCGTTGCAATGTTAAACATGTCGTTTGCGGCCGCCATGGTGGTGGTCGCATCCTAATTTCATTTGCGGGAGAGCCACCTTATAGGTGGGCGGTCCCCATCCCCGGGACGATGGCGGACGGACTGAAGTCCACCCACCATCGTAATGACCCCCTAAAATAGGCCCTAAACTCAGTAAGCTAACAAAAACAATGTATGAATACCTACAACACAAAACTCGACTAATTCCAAACCCCAAAGGGCTAGAATACCTAGACATAATTGCTAAATCTATACTTTAAACAAAAAACAATGCTAAACATCATAAGCATTTTAAAATCACGAAACATCTAAACAACATAACTCTACTCTTTTTAATTAATAATTATGTCATTTAAAAAGTAAAAAGGTACTTATAAATATATAACATAATATAATTATTAAAATACAAAACAAACAAACAAACTAAATGTAACCAAAAACATTTCCCAGCGATAATAATAAAAAATTACTTACAGGTATGTCGCAGTAGACAGTCCTTGAAAACGAACAAATCTATAGCAGATAAATCAAAAAACGAATCCATCCGAAAAGGAAGCCAAAACAAATGCAGAAATACAACTGTTGAAAAAAATCCCCAATGACGAAATCCTCTAAATAACGAAACCCTTAAAAACCCAAAAATTAGCTTTAAAAAGAAACCGCTCCAACAAACCCGAAAAATAAAAGTAAAAGTAAAAAAGGAACTTGTTTCAAAGAAAAAAAATACATTATCCTTTTTAAAAAAAGAAACGCGTCCTCACAAAACGGGAAACCTGTAAAAAAAAAGAAAAAACAACACCCTCCCACAATACCATGTACAAACCCACACACATTAATGTCAACATTAAATACAACATAACATAATTAAACAACACATAACTAACACTACATAACACTCTACTTCTCTTCAACACTACGTCAAACACATAAAACACTAAACTACCAAAACACCTAACTACACCAAAAAATGAACAATTAATGCCCTAGCAAATCTAACTACACTACTACTACCTCGCCCCTACCCTGAACCTACCTTAAAAGTAAATTAAATCAAACTTACCTTAACCGACGAAACACACGTCCCAACTGCGAGATATCATCTTGCAAAATGACCTAAAAACGAAATAGACAGAAAAGTGAGAAAAAGGAAAAAAATGGCCACGTAGTAAAAATGAAGAAAAGACTGACTCCCCATACACAAGAATGTATAAATAAGAAAATAAATGCAACAAATTGCATTAATATAATATTATCAAAAAACACAAAATATAATAGTTATATATATATTAGAATTGATGTTTGTTTAATGTACTCACCTTGAAAATATAAAATTACAATAAGACTATTGTAAATATGCAACCAATATAAAATATTTAATAAAAACATATATGATATAAAAATATATTTGTAAAACAAATTGTACATTATTTAATATATCAGATATTATTTTTGTGTACAAAATATAACTTTATAAAATACATATATAATTTTACAACAAAATTTAAATTATATAAAATGTATTTTAAACAAGTTGTAAAAAGAAGGGGTATATTCTCAAGAACGTGTGATAACCATCGCAAAAGTTACTTAACGCAACCTACAACATTGCAGTCGATCATGGGAATTTTACGCCGTGTTAACCAGGTATTCACATCACGGCGGTACCATGCGATAGTCACCAGATAACGCGTGAACTGACCGCGATAAAATCAACGCCACGCCGCAAAAATGCGAAACGTGAACGCAAAACAAGCTGCGATGAGGCCAATCGCGATACAAAAATCAGCGAAAACCAGCTACAGGCCTGCAATTCACACGCGTCAGGCGGGAACAATCACCATAAAAGTAGAAAAAAACTGACAAACAAATGCCAAACAACAGCCAAGCACAATGGATGTTGCCGGAGCAAGTATGAAGGAGAACCAGAACCCCACAAGCCCCCCGGAGGACCTGCCTGGGACCTCGGGGTCAGCGGAGGGCAAGGAGAAGAAGAGTAGGAAGAAGCACTTCAGTCAGCAGGAAAACAGGATCTTGATAACGGAGGTGGTCAAGCACAATCAACTACTGTTCGTCACCTCCAGTGTGTCATTGGCAACAAAAAATGGACTATGGCAGTCCATCGTGGACAAGGTGAATGCAGTCGAAGTGCTGAAGAGGACAATGTACGAGGTCAAGAGGCACTGGAAAGACATCAAGCGAAAAACAAAGCTGAAACTCGCCAACAATTGGTAGGCAGCAATGCAGACTGGAGGTGGGAGTCCTGCGCCACAGGAGGAGCTGGACGACATGGAGGAAATGGCGTCCACAGTCATCAGTGGGGAGACGGTGGCTGGAGTTGGGGGACCTGACACTGCTCAACAGGACCGACACAACAGCATCAGGGTGAGTGACGACCAGGGACTGGGGGACGGGGGAGATGGGCACAATGGCTCGCATGCACAAGTAAGCACAGCACACCTTCGGACAAACCATGCCCCAGACCCCAACTCCCACCAAGAGAACAAGGTACCCAAGTATGCTACATGTCAGCACTGTACAAGCACAGAAGTCAAAGGCACACCGCATGAAAGGGATAAGGGGCAGCAAAACAGAGCAGCATGGCCACCCCCATACAGCACACACACATAACATGCAAAGCACATCAACACTGACAGCAAAGTGGCACAAACTCCAACACGTCCACACCAGAACACAGGACACAACTGGTGCTGACTGGGTGTAGACACTGGCCAATCACAAGTGGCATTGCAGGGAAATCTGAGTTAATATTGTACAAGTACAAACACACATCTGTGATGTTGTCGAAATGTCCACTGTCCCGCAGCAAATGGGCAGCCCCTCCAAAACAGCCATGATGTACACAGTCTGCAGTATGTATAATGCGACAACACACATGTGAACACATTGTTAAACTGCATCTCCCCTTCACATTGCAGAGGGACAATCAGCACCTCCTGCAGAGCAGCCCGAACCTCTTTTCTCTGATGACGAAAAGGACCACCACAGCTTCGACTCAGATACCCTCCAAGAGTTCATTAACAGTCTCCGCAGCCCACCTCCAGACGCAGGGCAGCCTAGCTGCAACGGGGACACTCCACCCCCTAAACAGACCACACAGTAGGCAGCACCCACCACCACGGCTGCCTCCCAGGACCCCCACGAAGAACACATGGCCTTCCAATGCCGTGTGTTAGGATGCCAGGAGCAGATGGCTGAACAGGTGTGGGTGGGCTTCTACCACATGGCAGACAAACTAGATGCCATGCGTGGGTGTCTAAATCCCATCAGGGACCATTCACAGTCCCTAACGGACACCCACAGTCCGCTCCATGCCCTCCAACGAACCATGGCTGACATCACCAGAGTCTTGACCGTGCAACAAGAATGACTGTCTAGTCAGGGTGGCTCCAACGAGCTCGCCCGGGAGTTGGGACTCATGCGGAGGCTCATGGAGACCATGGAGCGGGCCAATCTGGAAAGAGCGGTTGCCACGGCTGCACACCAGTGAGAGGTAGCTGGGTTCCACAATTACCTCAAAACCATCCTCATGGCATTGTTGCCACAAGGCCTGGCACAGATGCATGCTGCTGCTACCACTACATCCACATCTCCGCCCCCTGAAGTGTCAGTGCCACACAGTGCAGCAGACATTCCACCTCCAGCCCCTGAGGTGTCACTGCCACACAGTGCTGGAGAAAGGCCAGCACCACCCACACGTGAGGCACATGAAACAGCAGAGGACGAAGATGCGGATGAAACCACCTTACTGGTACGGAGAAAACTGTAGCATTCATCTCTGCCAAATGGACGGTTTCAGCTTGTTTCTACCCTCTGCATCATCACCTTCCACTGTCCCCCGATACACTCTGCGACACTCATCTTGGACCTCGCAATGGACTGCCATATTCTGTTTGATTGCCAATGACACAGCTAACAGACTGTGGACTAAATTCTTCCACTTCATTTGGACTTGTCATTCCCTGAATGACTCCTGCTGGCCCTCCACGGGCCAACATTTGAAAGTGGGGTTTGCATGGCCCTGTACTGCTCTAGATGCAACACTCCACTGAATGTGCATTAAACATTCCGAATAACACAATGTGTCGTCTCTATGGTCTTTCAAGTGTGGTATTATGGATGAATGTAGGGTCAGTGAATTCCTCTTACGTCCATGTGGCTCATGTCGTTGGACTTGGGTCGCAGGGTGACACATTACCGGTTGTCGTACGGGTGGCGCAACAACAGCGACACGCGCATTTGGTACTTCCTTGTCCAGCCCCGTACGGAACCACGCCCAGAGCCCCAGGGTCATTGTTCAAACCCTTACGCTGGACTGGCATACGCCAGGCCAGCCCAATATGCTTACGCTCCAGGGGGGGACAACAACGCCACATGTGCCGGGACTCCCCTGTAGTGATCTGCTCACAGGTCTAGTTCTCAGCATGCCAAGGCCACTCCCTCATGGCTGATTTACACCCACACCAAATGCGTCACAGCACATGTGACCCTGCCAATAAATAGGGCCGGGCACACGTGCACGATGCCATTTCCAACCTCTCTCGAGGTGTATCCGTGTGGTGTGCATGTAGGCATGGGGGCCCAGGGGCCTGCGACATCACATTTCACAGGCCTGGAGGTGACATGATGGCCTCCGCACCACGATAACCAATCATAGAGGGTAAATGACTAGCGGGGCACAGACTTGGTGGCACCGGATACACTGCGGCCGGCACAGGCACACCGCTACGGGACGGTGACTTTTGGTGCACTGATGTAGGGGCACCTTAAGTGCTGAGCGGGCGTGTAGCCTGCGATGATGCCCCGTCCTGGCGGTCCAGACGGCTCAGGGTTTGTGTGCCCTGCTGGACTGCAGTGTAGGCCTGAGCCAGCGGGCAGCGTGGGCTTACCGCCACGTGGCGTTGCCTCCTGGATCACAGAGTTAGTGGCACCAATGAGGCTGAGCAGGTGTGCAGCCTGGTGCACTGGTATGTCCTCTGTCATGGAGTAATCAAGACCCAGCACCAAATGTGAGACCTGGTGGCCTGCGGAGCGGGACTGCATAATGTGGAGGGTGCCATGTCTGCGGGCCCCGGGCTTGTGGCTTGCAGCGGCACGTGGTGGCCCCTCATTGCTACACACCGGTGGCGGAAGGTGAGCAGTGAGGCCTGGGTGCGCAGGGGCGGGCATGCACCGCTGGGTGGTGGGAGGGGCTGGGGTGCAGCTGCCTGGGTGCGCAGGGGCAGACAGGCGATGATGTCACGTGCAATTGTATGTATTATGCTATTCAGGTATCTGGACTCTGTTTCAGATGATGGGTCTGTCTCAGATGTGGGACCTGGTGAACTGCACTACATACCGGCACGTGGTTGGAGACACACCGGTGGCAGCAGGTGGGCAGTGTGGCCTGGGTGCACAGTGTCGGCACTCTCTCTCCCTGTCCCTCTCTTCTTTTCTCTATCTCTCTCTCCCCCTCTCTGTCCGTCTCCCTCTCCCCCTCTCTGTCCGTCTGTCTCTCTCTCCCCCTCTCTGTCTGTTTGTCTCTCACTCCTCCTCTCTGTCCGTCTATCTCTCTCTCCCCCTCTCTGTCCGTCTGTCTCTCTCTCTCCCTCTTTTTCTCTCTCTCTCCTTCGCTCTCTCTCTGTCCCTTGATGTGCGCAGGACACACCTTCTCATCATGATTTTTGTCTTGCAGGCTGTGACCTACGGAATGTCCCGAGGGGAGCCTCCATGTGTCTTCATTTCTGTTCTGTGTTTATTTTAATAAATTATCATTTGTTGCTTCGAAGGTGAATGTGTGATGCTCATTTTTGTGACGACACATGTATGTCACCAGATGTGATTGTGCGACATCATGCAGGTTATTTGGCACATGATTCAGTGTAGTTGATGTGGCATGTCTTTGGCCGGGGGGGGTGCCGGAGAGGGGGTGGTGGCGGTGGGTGTTGTGGCCTTCTTGGGTGTCCGGCACACATGTTCAGTGGCTCCATGGCATCTGTTGTTCTTCAGGTGTGGCTCTGGGCTGGGCTATCTTTTCTGGTGCAGGTTGTAGTCCGACTTTGTACCAGTACGGAGCAGGTGTTAGTTTCCTGGTGCTAACGCGCCTTATCGCCTATTTTGGGAACTTATTGCAGATCAGGGTGGTCGTTCAGAAAGTTGTGAAGTGGTGTTGTTGCGACTTTTTGCACAGGAACGCCTACTCTGCATCTCATTAGCGATAATTGCCAGGGTAATCTGTGGTGATGTTTTTTGCGGCTCCTATCGCCGAAAACTGGTGATATGGGCGGTTAGCACCAGCTTGGGAATGGGGCGGTACATTTTATCACGACTTTGGCTGCGTTACAGTGCCGTTAACTCGGCAATAGCTCCTTGAGTCACATGACTATACTACAGAAAATGTACCATTTTTCAAAACTGTTAAAAAAAATATGTATGTAAAAATATATTATTTGTTAAAAATATATTATACTGTAAAATCAAAATCTGAATAACAGAAACATTTCTAAATCGTTTTTCAATATTTTAAAAATGTTTTAAACAAAACCAAATAAAAATAATTTAATTGTGAACACCCCGAAAAATAAGTTTGCAAATAAAAACATAAAAATAAAAACTAACATACGTCTCCTTTTTTATTTGAATCTACATACAAACTCTAAAACACACTCAATAAACCCTAAAAATGTACCATTCCTAAATGCAAAACCCACTAAACTAATGGAAAATGCTGAATAATAAGTACTATTCCAACTCCAAAACCAACTAAACTCAGGGGAAGTGCTGGACAATAAACCATAAAAAGTTACTATTCCAACTCCAATATCAACTATACTTAGGGAAAGTGCTGGATAATAAATAAAAACAATTACTATTCCAACTCCAAAACCAACTAAACTCAGGGAAAGTACTGGATAATAAACCAAAAAAAATTATATTTCAACTCCAAAACCAACTAAATTCAGGGAAAGTGCTGGACAATAAACCAAAACAAAATAACTATTCCAACTCCAAAACCAACTAAACTCAGGGGAAGTGCTGGATAATAAATCCAAAAATAATTACTATTCCAACTCCAAAACCAACTAAACTCAGGGAAAGTGCTGGACAATAAACCAACCAAAATTATGATTCCAACTCCAAAAGCAACTAAACTCAGGGGAAGTGCTGGATAATAAATCAAAAAACAATTACTATTTCAACTCCAAAACCAAGTAAACTCAGGGAAAGTGCTGAACAATAAACCAACAAAAATTACTATTCCAACTCCAAAAGCAACTAAACTCAGGGGAAGTGCTGGATAATAAATTAAAAAACAATTACTATTTCAACTCCAAAACCAAGTAAACTCAGGGAAAGTGCTGGACAATATACCCCAAAAAATTACTATTCCAACTCCAAAACCAACTAAACTCAGGGAAAGTGCCGGATAATAAACCAAAACACATTAACAAAAAGATTACTATACCTAACTCCAAAACAAAAAATGTAAGGAAATTGCTAAATAATAAAAAATTATGAATGTCAAAAAAACATTATAAACAAATGTATTTTTTTTAAATGTGTCCAACTTTTTTAAGAATTAAAAATTGAACAGAAAGTGATTATAAAATACAAAATTTAAAAAATATTATAAAACATTTGAAATACCCCTTCTCACAAAAATAAAAATATATGAATATTAAATTCTAAATTACAATTTTCATTTTTAAAATTTAAAAATTCTAATCCAAATAAAAAAATATTAACACTAAAACAAATTCAAACAAAAACTATAAACAATTAGGTTAAAATCAATAAAAAATAATTAACCTATCATATATTTATTTCAATATTTTATACAATTTACATCAAAATATCAGCAACCCAAAAAACTTTCAAATTTCTAAAAGTTCAACAATATATTTTTAATCATTTATTTATATCTTTCAATAAATTTTTTTATTACATTTTATTTGTAACCAACATTCTCAAATTACTCCCCAACCTTATCCCCTACAAACCCAACATCCCACTCCTAAAATGTTACATTTAAAAATGGTTTAAAACTTTAAACAAATATTTTTAAATTTCTCCCACCCCTTATTCCCTATAAACCCAACATCCCGCTCCTAAAAATAAATGAAAATACAATAAAAACAAACATTTTAACATGAAAACATTAATTAAAACATATAAAATAACTACTACCAAATTAATTTTAAAAAAGCAACATTAAACAAAAAGAAAAAAAAGACAGTCAATATTATTTACAACAATATATTTGCCATCAATATTCACAGAATCAATATTTATACATTACACACAAATCGATATTTTTAACAATGAAAAAACGTACCTCGATTTTCTCCACCATAGATATTTTTGACTCGATATTCATGCAATTTGATATTTCGACGTCAATATTCTGTCTCTGCACCCTCATGTCAACATGTCAACTCTTCGCTTACTAGACCAAGGAGCGTTGGTACGCCCCCTGGTGTGACCATTTATATGCTTCTTTAGCTGTGTTGGGAAGATCAGTTTGGGAAATTTGCTCTGATGGTCGGGGTCTTCAGTGTATGAGGGGGAGGGATTGGGAAGTTGATTGCATTGTTTATTGTCATGGACACTGGCAGAAGATCACCGCCTGTTGTGTAGAACAGTCAAATCCCTGTAGGCACCTCTGGTTACATGTCATTCCCACCAGAACGTATGACTACCTGTAAACACACACTCACGTGGCTCATTTGGAATGTCTGCTGACTTAACGACTGTCGAAAAAGTGCTGGCATACCAGGACCTTCACGGGGTGGGCATAGCCTTTCTACAGAAGACACACATTGCTCCCACATGCCCCAGCACTTTTGCCCCTAAGAGGTCCCCCCACTGATACTTTTCTTACTACAGTCCATACTCTAGGGGGGAGTGTATCCGTATGAGCTCACGTACCGTTTTTGTTGTTGTTTTTTAAAATATTTTTAGTGCATGTCTCTTTTAAGATATGTTGCCAACACCCAGACTCCGCTGGCAGATTTATCATACATGAGGGCACCCTTAATTATATTTAAAGCTCCCAGATTTTCGTTTTTACTGATTTTTACAGATAAATACAGATAGAAAATGTTGTGTTTCCTGTCTGCATTTATTTTTAAAAGCAGAAAAAAGCAGTAAATTGTGCTACTTGTGAGTAACTCTCCATGTTGGCCTTCATGAATTCCATGGAAACAGCTGAGCAGACAGACATCATGGGAAGTTAAAAACAGGACGAGATTTCCTCAAATATAGGCATATGTTAGCATGTATTTGTATATAATGCTAATATTTACGTGTTGATGTAGTATTTTGTTATATCTGTCTGCTTAATATGCTAAAATGCGATAGGTATCATTGTATGAGTGCATGTTTATTAGTTTAATAAATGTGAAAATATACCATTTTACAACTCCATTTTGTCTCAAAAAGAAAAAGAAAAAGAAATAAATACCTGTAGGCTGACCGAAAAATAAATATGGACAACTACAGATGGAAAGGTTTAAAAGCATAAGTACCATAAAACTGGAAGCCCTAGTTATATTCCACTTACACTGATAAACACCTACGCACCGAACACAGAAAAGCCTCAGTTTTTTTTATGTTTCTGCTGCGTTGCACACTTCCCAGTCAGACACCATAATTTGAGGGGGGGTGACCTGAATCGGTTATTGGACACGACAATGGATTCTTAGGGATCCGGTCATGTGCATCACACCCAGGCGGCACGGGTCCTTCGTAAGCTTGTTGACTTGCATGGGTTATCAGTCCTATGAAGGAGAGCATATCTGACCACTAAAGACTACGTTTCATTCTGCACCCCACAATTCACTCTCCAGACTAGATTACTGGTTTGCAACTGTGGATATTGCCGGCTTTGTTGCAGAGGGTGAGGTATATGCCTTGTATGCTTTCAGAACATTCACCAGTCTTCTTTACCTTGTCCTTATTCACTTCCCAATTTTGCAGGCTGAATCAGTGTTTTCCATTCTCCTCGCCTTTGGATCGGGTTTTCAAAGATGAGCTCCAGACCATGATCCTTGAATACTTTCAGATCAATACTGATTCGGTATCTAAGAATGCCACTATATGGAAGGCCTTTAAAGCGTACATTCGGTGACAGGTTATATTAAAGCATGCTGGAGTGTTGAAAGACATTCAAGGGCAATTTGCCCGTTCGGAAGCAGCGAAATGGACCCTCGAGATCCAATTAGAACATGCACGGACACAGCCCTGTTGCAGGATCCAAATCAAGTCCTGCAGCAATTTCAGACCAGGCTGATAAGGAAGTCCTTCATCTTGGGAAATATGCAATGGCTAGACAATATAGAGGAGGCGAGAGACCTAGCAGAACACTGGCATCTTAGGCACGACAGAGCCAAAACACAACAGGCTTAGTTGTCTGCCAAGAACATTTTTTTAGAACAAATGCATAGTACATCCATACAAATAAACATATTACTCCACACGTCCAACGATCCAGTCAACGTAATTAGGAGAGCACTCACAGGTCCTTGCTTCAGATGTTGTTTATTCATGCAAACCCCCCCCCACCCCACACAGACAGACGCGTTTCGGCAATCTGCCTTTCTCGATGTTAGTGTGACCAAGTGTAAGACACTATTTTTAAAGTGCAAAGCGTGCATTACGTGATTTAAAAACATAGAAATAGAAGATGGCTTAGTGAAGTTAGTACCCAATGTAGAATACATGGCGGCCATCTTTGAACCTGTTCCAGACATGAACACGTCAGTGCATAATCAGTACTCCATTATTAAATACAAATATATACAATATATAAGTGGTTAAAAAACATTTCATAGTTCAGATATCTGATAATTATTTAGGCTTTCAATACCAAATGTTATCCTATGAAAAGTTAAAAAAGCGTCTTATGAAAGAGGTTGTTGCCTCTTGTTTTTTGTGTATCATAAATTAATTGCCGCTTTATATGCCACTAAGAGTGCTGACAAATAACCACAATTGCGCCCTGAATGGGCAAACATGTATAACGGAATAAGTGAAGAGAAGGGGACCAGGAAATAATTAATTAACATTGTTATTGTTATTGGAATTGGACTACTCTGGAGGGTATTCAGTCGCTGAAAGAGAAACAGTAAGAATAAAAGAGGGGACATATAGGATCGATGTATTACACCAAAATTATTCCAAATGAGCCTATAATTCCTCATCGATGTTGAGGCCTAAAGGGGCTCTAGTTTGTAAATCAATTATGTGTTTGGATTCTAGAGCTCTCAATGCTCTGGTCCTGCCCCTCCACTTTCGTTCTTAGGGACTTGATCAATACAGAAAAACTGTAATAGGTTGCTGCCACTTCTATGCATTTGTTCGAAATGATGAGCCATCGAGTAAGTCTAATCTTTCTTGGTGATGGCTCGCATATGTTCCAGTATTCGTTTTTTGGCTGGATGGATTGTACTGCCCACATACCTCTTTGGGCAGGGACATTACAAAACATATACAGTAAATTCAGAATTGCAATTCAAAAATCGATTGATGTTTCTAGTTTTTCTTATCATTGTACCACTTTCCAAGGTGTTATAATCTAGTACTTTATGGCTATGTTTACACGCCTTGCAATTCAGGCACGAAAAAAATCCTCTCACCTTTGTTGTTTGTTGTACAGGTGGATGCACTGGAATCACTCTTTTCAGAGTAGTTTCAGTTCGAAGGATATGCCAATTGTTTTAAAAAATTTGGATGACTTCTGAAGATTTAACATTGTAATGCGTGATCATCCTGGCAGGAGTAACTGTAGCTGTGGTTTCAGATTTGGGGGTCTTCGGTATCAGTAGTTGTAATCTATCTATTTATTTTGAGGTTTATACGCCCTGAGCTCCTCCCGCACTAATTGCCTTTTTGACCCCCTATTCAAACAAGACACATTCCAAGATAGGCACCTAATCAGAGCCATACCTGTTGAATTAAATTGCCAAACCTCAAACAGAAATAGCAAAAAATAGAAATAGCCGCAAAACTCCCACCACCTACCAAAAAACTGCAAACATTCTTTTTCACTCTTTTCCCCCGCTCTATACCCCTCCCTAGAACACCCTTCCCCCCCTCAAAAAACAGTCTACCCCTCCCCTCCCCGTTTCCTACAGAAGGAATCATCCTCCCCCAAAAGCTGCCGCTGACTATTGCAGCTTACGTCTCAGCAGACCACACCGCTGGCCCCCAGCCAGCCCTTCAAGACCATGAGAGGAAAAAGAAAAAAAAAGAAATGTGGGCAAGCTTATACCTTTACTACCCCCAAAGCAACCGAGGCCCATTCTCTATATAATTCTAATCTACCCTCCCCGTCCCTTTTTACCTAGACACAGAAATTAGCATGGCACGATTCAAAAATGCAGCGTTAAAAGATTCTTCATAAACCAGGCATAAGCCAGGCAGTCCCGCCAAGATTTCATGCCATCTGCCATTTACTTAATGCCAGCATAGCCACCAAATCCGAGACAAAAAATATTGGCTGCCCATCTTTAATAACTTTCAATCTGGCGGGTTCCTGCAGAAACACTTGAGCTCCTGTCGCCTTAAGTGGGTCAATAAGTTGTCTCATTTCCCACCTTTTTTCCATAGCAGCTCGGCTTAATTCGGATCTAAAAAAAATTGATAAGGAATCAACTGCCACTGGTGAGTTGGGGCGAGCCTTAAAAGACTGTCTCAGCAAAAAATTCCCCAAAAAGAACAAAATGGGGCGGGGATACCGGGCATTGAGCCTCTGTGTAGTTATAGGGAGCCGGTGTGCTCTTTGGACGTGGCAGTCCCAGTCCGACAGGCCTGGAAATGCCTTTTGGAGTAGTTGGACCACAAAGGCTCGGGGATCAGCATCCTCCTTACCCTCCGGTATTCCAAATAATCTTAGATTATTTCGCCTTTGCCTGTTTTCCAGGTCTTCAATTTTAGCTTGGCAAGTCTGGAGCTGTAAATCATGTGACTGAATGGTTTGCGCAATAGCGGTAACTGACTCCTCTGTCTCTGCTATCCTGCTTTGTAGTTCAGTCATATCCTTCGTGATACTAGCCACCGTACCCGTCACCTAATCCAATGATAGCTTGATGCTGAGATAGTCCGCTCTGATCTGAGCATGATGATCCTGTGCTTCTCGCCGTTGCTCTTGCAAGGCCTGCAAAATTACTGCCAGCGTTGGCTCCTTAGTGGTAAGCTGTTCTTCCGCCTCAGGCTCAGCCTCCAGTAAAACTGTCTGAGTTTTATCTGCTAATTCTGCACTGGGTCTGGGCGGGCTTTCTAAGCTGTTCTGATTAAGGTATCCTGCAGAATTAATTAGGGGATAAGTTGGAGATATCACTTGCCCACCAATAACCTCATTAATTTCATTGCTAGCTGTGCTCCTCGTACATTGCCCCCTTACCGAGCCAGGACCAGAGCCAGAGCCTGACAGACGAGAAATCAAAGCCTTAACCTCTCCTTTTGCCTGAACCCATTTCCTAAGTGGGCTATTCTCTAACCCTCCTCGGCGAGCTCCAGCCCAGTTAGCCCCTTGAGGGTCAATAGATCTCTTACGAGGCATAGTAACTAAGATATTTTCTGTTGATATTCATTTTTTGGTTCCCCCTTACAGTATTAGGGGATTTTTGTGAATCCCCTTCATTCTCCCTTGAGGTCACAGCCTCAGCCACAGCACCTGAAGCATTTAAGCATTTATTTTTCTTCTTAGCTTTAGAAATCGCCTCAGATTGTAAAGAAACATTACCTTGATCCGGTTGGGTGTTCTTAGGCCCATCTGCCTCGGGGCTAAACACATCGCAGCTTTGGGATATACTGCCGTGGCTCTCCCCATTCAACCCCCCATTACTCTCCACTCTGTGCCTGTTATCATTATCGTTAGTGCCCCTAGTCCATGCACCAGACATTTCTACGATGACATCAGCCTGAATGGCCAACGACTCTCCCAAGTCCACGCTCCCCCCCAGACCTACCCCTACCAGCAGCTCCATGTCAGCTTTGGGCGCCTCCTCTACAGTTCCTGCGGAATCCTCAGGCGATAGCGATAGCTTACTCCCAGCATCAATCTCCAAACCTTCTTTGGCTGTTGTGCTACAAAGTAACGATGCAATTGCAATTGCATCCGCCGTCTGATCCCGGAAATTCCCCCTCTGCGATCAATTTGGCCGCTTTGCTTGCCTCCAGAAGCCGCAAAGCAGGTCTACCGGCTCTTACCAAAGCAGCTTTAGCTCCACTCCTCAGGTTGTCCTCCTCCTGTGGGGGATCTTGCAGGCCCGCAGCAGGGAAGTCAGAAACTGAACTGGTTATGGTCTTATTGGATGCAGAAAAGGCATTTGACCAGGTGGCCTGGGAATATCTCAGGGTAACACTCAGGGCTTTTGGGGTTAAGGAAAATTTTCGGAAGCTGGTCGAGGCTAAATACCATAATCCGATGGCCAGATTACAGTATTCAAATGTCCAAACTTTTCCTTTTCACATCTGCTGTGGTACGAGGCAGGGTTGTTCCCTTTCCCCTCTTTTATTTGCTCTTTATATAGATCCATTTATTTGGGCATTATTGGTAAATAATATGATTTGCCCGCTGTATATTGAACAGCGTCCTCTAAAATTTACGGCATATGCCGATGATATAGCTATTTTTTACTGAAAAGCCAAGGGAGGCTATAGAAAATATTAATAGAGAGGCAAATAGGTTTGGATGCTTCTCCGGATATAAGTTGAATAGTAACAGAACTCAGGTTCTTCTTAATTTTAAGCAGGAACTCCCGGTTGAAGGAGTTTGCCCGAAGGTCACTTATCTGGGGGTACAAATCTCGTCTAAAATTGAGCTTATACATTCATTAAATTAGGATTCCCTATTAACCACTGTTACCAAACAACTGAAGCTGTGGCACAAGCTTCCACTAAGCATCTTGGGTAGATGCAATGTTATAAAAATGAAGATACTCCCCAAGTTCCTCTATCTTTTTAGGTCAATCCCGCTACGAATTCCTAACCTGTTCTTTAAGAAACTGGATGGGGTTTTGAGCAGCTTCATTTGGGGGTATAAAAAGGCAAGATGCGCCATTGGATTGATGAAGCTCTCATATAACCAGGGTGGTCTCGACCACCCGGATTTTAAACTCTACTTTTGGGCTGCTTTTGTTGGCCGGTTACGCAGCCTCTTGATCCCCGAGCAGATGGATTTTTAGCACTGGCTGGTTCTTTGGGGAGAGAGCCAGATGTTTTTATATCGAATTAGTGACCCTAATTATTTCAAACGTGTACGGTTCAAGACCATTCGAGATTGTGTATATATTTGGCAGTGTATTAAAACTAGATTTTCTTTATCTCTTGTACATAGTAAACTTCCTCTCTGGGGTAACCCAATGCTGCCCGGAATATTTCAGGATGGTACGGCTCGTCATTGGGCTAGGTATGGGGTGCATTCCCTTGGGCAACTGTATGTTTGCAATGGTTTTAAGACATTCGAGAATCTCCAGCTGACGTTTGATATTCCCCAACTATTGATGTTTAAATATATACAGGTTAGGGACTATTTTGTTAGAAACGTAGCAGTTCGGAGTGTCTCAGGGTCAGATATGTGGGAATGTATGTATACCCAGACCCGGCGAGCCATCATTAGCAAGGCATATCAAACTCTTTGCCAGAGTAGGGCAGAGGGTTGTGTGAAATTGGCCTCTCGTGGCGGGGAAAATATTGTCATGGAGAATATGAAGACCGCCTTGGATACTATTGCCCGGTCTGTACACTCTGTGAATCTACGGCTCCAGCAATTTCGGACACTTTGTTTGCTTTATTATACCTCTGAAAGTATTGCCAGATGGTCTCAAGGGGGGATTGAATGGGGAGGGATCCATGGAGGGACACGCCTGAACTGTCCTAAATGTGGGCTATATGCGGCTGGCATTGTTCACATGTTTGTTATGTGTCCTGCCTTAAAGATGTTCTGGGATAAGATATTAACAGCAATTAAATGTAAACTTGGGATGACCTCTTGCTTTCAATAACTGAAAAGATGCTAGGGTACAAGGAAGATTGTGGTCGGAATAGGTCTATATTGACAATTATGCTGGTTGCCGCCCGGCTGGCGGTAGCTAGAGCGTGGATCTCTCCCAAACCTCCTACCGAGATGGAATGGTGGCTCATTCTCAAAGAAACTGGGGAAAGAGAAAAAGCGCTGGCTAAAAAAAGAGGCCATATGGGGCTGTTTAGAAGAGCCATAAATTATATGTTAAAAGGCTTTGCTTCTGTTATTATGCCTTTCTTTGTGTATAAGACTGTCCTTCTTTTTGACAATAAAAATATTTAAAAAATAAAAATAAGGGAGTTACCCTTCATCTTGCAGATAATGCTTGCTATACATTGGTTGAATTTCTCCATAACCACTTGCAAGTCATTGGTGATAGAAGCAATGATTTGAGCACTGTCCGCATACGAGATCACCTGGAAACCAAATGATCCCACAAGTTCAGCCAAGGGAGTCACATAAATGTTAAATTAGGTGGGGCTCAGGGAGGAGCCCTCAGGGACCCCACATGGAAGGCTGAAAGCCTTAGCTCTAAAACCTACGCAGCTAACGATATCCATTCTCGCCAACAAGAAGGAATGGAGGAGCTGCAGAGCTTCACCCCAACTCCTACTTCCTGCAAACGCCGGACCATTTGCATAGGGGAGACGGTATCGAAGGCCACCGACAGGTTGAGCATAATCAGCACCGCAGATCCTGCATGCGAATATAGTTAGTGGCTACAATGAGAGCAGACTCGGTGCTGTGACTGGCGCGAAACCCATTCTGAGAGAAGTCTAAGTACTCCTGGGACTCAGGTAGGAAATGGACATCCAATTCTGGATGATATGCAGGCTGTCTTTGAAACGTTGAATGTCTAGATCAGAGGAGACTTTCAAGTAGAGTACCAATTCATAAATTTGCTGTCTGACACCTAAATCCTTAAATGTCAAAGGCCCAAGCTATTTGTATTCAAAGCTGTCTCCTTATTGGCCAGGTAGTTCATTAAGATCTAGTGATAAAGCTCTACTTACAGGCCCTCGGATAAGAAAGTCAGGCAGGTCTTTCTCTTCTTTAGCCCCTTTGTATTGGAATGAGCTTCCAATCTACTTACGTCAATGTACTGATCCTTTTAAATTCAGAAAACTTCTTAAGTATGGAGCTGTATGATGCGTGATAGGTTTTGATTATCTCTTTATGATCTGTGCTGTGCCGAGAACCCTTCCAGGGGGATTTGTGCGCAGTATAAATTAAAGTTACATAACATGACAATTGTGCATCGTCAGCAGAATGGTGAATATTGATACTTTTATCTGTGAGTAGAGCCACAAGAGGTTCCATGTATAGGTTGAAGATGCCAGAGGATAGTATGGAACCCTGGGGGACTCTGCAGATGATAAGGATCTTATGGGACCTGGAGTTGCACAGGTGAACAAACTGGGGTTGGTCGGAAAGACAGGAGGAGAACTAGTAAAAGACCAGTTGAGGTCACTCCAGCATGTGTATGAGGATGGGATGGTTGGCTGTTGAAGTTAGATGAGAGGTCCAGCAACATCAGAGGGCAGAGGTCATCTTTATCTGTGGTCTGGTGGGCTTGCCTACGAGCTTTAAGGTAGCGGTCTCTGTGCTGCACCGTGATCTGAAGCCTAACTGGTAGTCGTGCAAGAGATAGTTAGCATTAACGTGATCTTGGAGTTGAACATAAAATGTTTCATTAATGATCTTGTTGATGAATGGTTGGAAAATGACTGGTAGTTGGTGAGGTCATCAGAATCTAGTATTGGTCTTTGTAGGAGTGAGATGATCTGGCTTGCCTTGAGACATTCTGGGAACCTGTCTTGAGTAAGGGAAGTATTGACAATATTGAGTAGGGGTGAGAAAGCATCCCAATAAAGAAATTTGAATGTGGGATGAACCAGGTTATGATGATGAAAAGGGCCTAAGACTTGTGATAGGTGATGAGGTCTGCAATGTCTGGTGCATGTAATACTGTGGAGCAAGCATTAATGAGTATGAGTAGGATTGTGTGTTCTCTAGTTTGAGGTTGTGTGGTAGTTAGTGTGATGTGTATGAGGTTGGTTCTATGTGAGTGTTTGGGTCTTCTAGGTCTAGCAGTATGGGGTGCTGGATGAAGCTCACCATTATATATTACTGTGTATGTTTTGGTGGATCAGGGATTCTGGCTCAAGGCTCGTCCAGGCCCAAACAGACCCAAACAAGTGATGTCCTTGTCTTTGTCCCCCCTTTGCAGATGACTTCTGGGCAGTGGGAAGCCCTGAAAGGCAAACTGAAGTAGGGAGAATATAGTACAACAATTATATACCCCACGAAGTCATCAATCCACATCCAATCTTTCAACACAACATCCACTTGAATCAAGTGTGTTTATGAGTTAATCTCATAGTTGATTTTTTACATTCATTTTCCTCCAAATAATTTTTCCATTTTACCTTGGTCTCTTCATCTGCAATATATGTGCAACATCAAATCCAATAAATCAAGAAACAATTAATTAGAAACATATATACAAGAAAGAAAAATCATAACAGCTCAAGACAACGCGTTAGACACAATTCAAACTTCTTTTCAGCTCACTACACCTAATGTATGCCCCCTTTGGGGATGAAAGACAATCTTTCAGATTCCTTCTCTTTTTATGACCATTTTTTTTATTGTTAGTCACTTGTATCATTGTTTAATATCCAGAAGTCGTATATTACACTTACGGTGACTAACTCGTGAACGCCGGTTGCGGAAACAAGGAACCAGTTGGGCCGGTGGTTTTTTGAATACTCAAAGCAGGAATCCGGTGTGCAACAGAAACACATCTCTAAAGTAAGTCAGCTGATTAGAATGTAATATATGCAGTACTGCACGAGGCTCCACTTTTGTATATAAAAAAAGGAAACTAATTGTTTATCACGCTTGGTCCTTTTATTCTTTATGTGCATTAGGAGATATGTTGATGAAAAGGAAAAGAATCGCATCTCAAATGCGAACTGCTGTAGAACTCTCGGTGAGCCCGCTTTATACATTTTTCTTAAATAGCCTATTTAATACCATTTTTCAGCATGGTATAGGCAAAAAGTTAACAATATAATTCACCCAGAGGTCTTCTTTCACTTTCACTGTGCCCTAACTATGCAAGTAACACTCAGGCAAGAGCAATGGACCTTAAGGCACTATCTAAATAAACTATTATAAGTCTACCACCGTTGCACGTGCATTGAAAGATCTTTGCTGCACTGGTAGTAGTTAATGAATACTGGACACTGTGCATTATATAATGCATGGGGCTCTGTATGTAACAATAAATAGGAATGGCACTATAAAGGACAGTATGTCTGCATAGATGTATATGAAAGCATATTTCTTTATAAATAAATGGTTCTTACTATAAAACCATTATCCAAATTCTAATTTAATCTTCATATTATTATCCAGATTTAATTTTACGCCCTGATGATGACCTCCACATAAAAGCGCATGTATCCCCGATCCACATAGAGGTCAAAACGCGTTGGCATAATATCTGGGGAAGAAGCTTGAGATACTTTGCTACACATAAGTGTAATATACCACTTGTGGATATAAAACAGTGATACAAGTGAATAAGAATAACAAAATGGTCATAAAAAGAGAAGGAATCCGAAAGATTGTCTATCATCCCCAGATGGGGTATACATTAGATATAGTAAACTGAAAACAATTTGGACATTGTACATCCTCACAAGTTTCATGAGACTTTGGATTGTGTCTAATACGTTGTCTTGAGTTATGATTTTTCTTTTCTGTATATACATTTCTAATTAATTGTGTCTTGATTAATTGGATTTGATGTTGCACATATATTGCAGATGAAGAGACCAAGGTAAAATGATAAAAATAAACTATGAGATTAACTCTTAAACACACTTGATTCAATATGGATTGATGGCCTTGTGGGGTATATAATTGTTGTACTATATTACATAGATCCCTCCCCACAGATAGACTTTATTGGGATATACCCCCTTTTTTGTAGTGAAGTAGGGAGAAGGTAGGAAGTTATACCACTTCCTGTACAGATGGATGAAGGGAAATGTAGTGAGTGATGTGACTTCTTGTGCAGGTGGATGATGAAAAAAGCAGTGATGTCACTTGCTAGGCAGTTAAACGATGGATGATGGGGGCATAGCCAATGACACTAAATCAGGTGACCATCATGGAAAGGTATTGTCAATAGTGTATAATTGTTTTACAGTTCCATGATGGCCAACATCTTTGCTCTAAACGTGGTGCATATGCTGAAACTTAAAAACAATGATACACTATGTACAATGCCATTACAATATGGACACCTACTGATATATTTGATATTATTTGAAAGCATATACCTGCCATGTTTAGGCAGCAGAATGTTTTATTTTCGTTCTGCATTTAATATTTTAATTAATCTTACATATATTGTTGGGTTTGTGAATGTGTGTTTTATAGTGGTTGTGTAAGTGAGTAAATACAAGCATGAGTCAGCTTATGGATGACTGGATGCATGAGTGCAAGGATAAGTGACAGAGTGCAAAGGTGGTGACTTCTTGAGTGCCTAAATCCATTTGTGACCAAAGAGGCCCTTTCATTTAAAAGTTGGCATTGCCAATGTTTTGCCAGTGTTTGTTTAGTTAAGCCATAGAGTGAAGCATATCAAAGTTCATGTGTGGTATTAAAGAAATATTCTTTCTGTTCAACTCATGGGATTTTTCCCTTGAGAATCACTTTAATAAAGAATTCCAGTTCAGAAAATGATGCTATGATTGTATTTAATTTCCAGTTACACATTGTACTGAGGAAGGGGCTTCTAGTTGCACATATAAATTATTCTGCAGCAATGTTTTTGATATATAGGGTTGTTTTGACAAAGTACAAAGAATTAAGGGTCGCATGTACCAAGGTAATCGTTTGCGATTACTAAATAGCAACTTTTTGTGTTTCGCTATTTGATTATCGCAAACAAAAGTAAAAAGTGTCTTTGAAACATTTTGCGATTCCCATTGGGTCGCAAATAGACCTACCTCATGAATATTAATGACGTAGGTCTCGGATTGTGACCCTTTGGGAATCGCTTAAATCACAGGGATGGTGGCCTACTGGGCCAGCAGACCACCTTGTCTGTGATTTCTTTTAATTGAAGCAATCTTGTTTTTAGAATGCACCTTGTATTCCTTAAAGGAAAACGGGTTGCGTTCCAAAAACAAACATGAAAAGTGGGACCATCACCTGCTCTTAAAAAATGTGTTTACAAACATTCACAAAGGGTAAGGAGTCCCTTGGGGACCCCTTCGCATTTGCAAATGGGTTACCTCCAAGTTGAATTTAGTGATGAAATGGAAATGTTTTGCAACAGCATTTTGGCAGCAAAACATTCATACATACCACTGCAATTTCTGTATTAGGAAGGGACGCCCTCAGCACGCCCATTCATAATACCGAATTGCAAACCCAAATTGCGATTCAGTAACAGGTTACCAAATCGCTGTTTGGGTTTGCTGCAACATCAAAAAGGTTTCGCACATTGACATTTCTTCAATTAGCATTATTTTTCTGCCAAGAGAACAATCAAACAATAGTGTGGATGATGCTCTATATGTGTCAACTGTACAGCTGAGAAAGCGTCTATTCTTGCATTGAGTCAGTAGTTAATACCTTGCTTGTGAAGGTTTTGCACCAGTGGTTGTACAGGGTGTGATAGGTCTATAGCACTGTTTGATAAGCGGAAGGATGCTCCAGAGCGATGGAGGGAGTGTGTGATTAGTCTGGCAGGGGGTACTCTGAAAGGCTTGTGTTGAAGTGACTGGACTGGGGATGAGTGGTGGTCTGCATTTTATTTAGGATCAGCCTAAATGTCGCCTTTTGGGTCTGGGTGAAGGTTGTATGATCAGTGGAAACAGCATCTGGTGCAGTAATGTTGTCCGGCTAGTTCCAAGTTTTGGTCAGAGAGATGAAAAAGTTTATTTAGGAAAGAATTGTGCTTGTGTTCAAGCGACTAAAAGGCCAGATGCACAGCGCAAAATTGTGTATCACCTCGAGAGCCCACACAGCCCTTAAAAAATCTAGGTTGGAATCTTGTTGTCAGTGATAGAAGTAGTTTTTGGAAGATAGACTATACGTTACATAGGAAGAATGTAAAGCTGTAGGTAGAAGCTAATGGTATCTCGTAGGGACAGTTCCAGCTTTAGGGCAGTGAGACTGGTGCGGCCACATTGGGCGCTGACCTGTGGAGGGGGCGCTGACCTCAGGATGGGAAGCTGTGTTTAGCAATAACTTATGATTGAAGAGATGAGGGGCACTTCTGCCCGGTGGTCATGAGAGAATCCGAGTAGGTGGTCATGGGGTGTGAGGGCGCCAAAAATAATTGTGGCACCAGGCGCCACCAACGCTAAAGCTGGCCCTGTGTAGGGACGTGTTTGTGGAAAGTTGAGGCAGGGTATGGAGGATCGGTTGGAGATTTAGGAGTTGGTGAGACAGTAACAGGAAAGAATTGTGGGAGGGAGAACTGGATCCACAGGAGATCTGGGAGGCTGGTTGCAGTGGGAAGAGTCATGGGAATAAGTGGATCCAAACCACACCGCTTTGGTAGCACTCTAATATAAGACACATGCTGTTACCACTTCAAGAATGCACTCAACGATCCACTGCTTCAAGATTGCATCTCTGTTATTTTACCACTTAACACGGCACCTACATACACTTGACATTGTTGTCTATGTTCCCCTCCGCCCCTCCAGAACGAAGCCCAGTCCTGCAGTCTAGGCCTCTAAAGTCTTCATTGGCAGCATCAACTCAGGAGAAAAAGATTCATCTTTACAATGATTGGAAACCGTAAGACCCGCAGTACCAGAGGCACAGTCAACGAAAAGCCATTATGCGGTTAATCAGGTGTGTGAAACCATGTATGAATCAAGGATCAAAGTCTGGTTGTGGGGGCACAGAAGCTGAGTCTAAACTCCCAACTGCAACCTACCAGATTCAAAACCTCAACAGACTTGATGTGTTATGTTATTATTATTTGTATGGGGGGGCATATCAGCCAGGAGAGAACCTGGCGGCTGAAAGAAGGTGCTAACTGGAATGTCCGTCTGCAACCAATTGGAAGAGCCAGGTTTTCAGTTTCTTTCTGAACTCGAGAACTGAGCGGGCGATCTGATAGGAAAGGGAGCTCATTCTATCGTTCTTGGGGATGATCTGCGAGAAATCCCGCGCTCCAACTTTGGCTTACCGGATGCAGGGTACGTAGGCAAGTAGCAGGCCAGCCAGGTTAAAGTGTCTGGTTGGGATGTGGAAGTGAATGCGGTTGTTGAAGTACAAGGGGGCCAGGTTGTGGGTGAGAAGTTTGAAGAGAGTGTTTCTGGATCGGGAGCCAGAGGAGGTTTCCCAAGTGCTTGGTTATGTAATCCTAGCCTGAGTCTGATGGTCACATTTTGAGCCAGCTGGAGACGGCTGGTGAGCCTTGCAGTGAGCCTCTGTGTAAAGGGAGTTGCCGTAGTTGAGCCTGCTGGTGATGAGCAATATGGCAAAACTGGTAGTTCCACCAGTCATGTATTTATTTATTTATTATGAATGCCTGTAGGAAGGTGGAATCAGACTGCATGGTTGCCCCCACTTTTTTCCTGGTGTTTTGATGGTTTTTGACTTTAGTCTGGCTGGGACCCTGCTATCCAGGGCCCCAGCCTAGCTGCTTCCTCTCTAAATTGATTGCATGTACTTTAGGTACACCACATATTGGTTCCTGAAGTACCCTTGTGAGTCCCTAGTATATGGTACACTCTGTACCCAGGGCATAGGTAACCCAGAGACCTACCAGGGGCTGAAGCATGTATTATGCCACCCCTGGAAAGCCACCCAAAATGACACCACAGGTCTGCTACTGCAGCCTGGGTAAGGTGGTGCATGCACCCCTTACTGTGATATAGGTTACCTGTATCATTACATATATACACACATATAAACCTATAAGTCACTCCTATGGCAGGCCTTATCAATCCTGAAGGCAGAGTGCTTGGTTCTTATGTGAGAGGGTGCCCCTGCATGAGCAGAGCCCCTCTGCAGCTTTCGGAGTCCCTTCTCTGATTCTGTTTGTAGTGGAGCCTGACCATATACTCTTAAGTGCATTATAACTTCGCTGTAAATGCTAACTTTGGAATGGCTGCACAGAAACATGTCGTGTTTGATGTCAAACACTTCGGAATCCTACCCCCCCCCCCCCCCCTCGCCAGTTCTGGCGGCGGGGGTAGAATTCCACCCTTCTAGAGGGAGAGACATGTACCCGCTGGTATACGCGGTAGAAACTTAATAGAGCCCTGGCATCACAAAATGGATGCTGCAGCCACAGACACAGGTCTGGCCTCCTGCTGCTGACCGAAACTCCGGCAGGGAAGGCCTGGACAATAGGTTTCCTGTCACAGGGAGGTGTAAACACCTCCCAGACAGGCTCATGTGTATTGGGGCTGGGTGGGATCACTCTCTGAGTGCTTTAAAGTCCTGCACTGGGGGCACATTTGGTGTCACTGTGCACAGTCCAGCTCAAACCGGTCCAGGGGCTTCCAGCCCCTGCTCTGGTGCAAAACTGGACAAAGGAAATGGGTGTAGCCACCCCTCTTTCCAAACCCTCCCATAGGGGGGTCCCCAGAGCTAGTTCAACCCCTTCCTTAGGTATAAGTAAGGAACCTCTATAACTGGAACTTTAGATATCCCTGGACAAAACTCTGAAGCTGAATCCTGGAACTTCGACGCTCTACTCAAGACTAGAGGACTGAAGAAATCTCCCTTGGGGTCAAGGAGTGACTCCCCTGCTTGGCAGGCACCAATGAAGCAATTTGCCAGTCTGCATTTCTGAAGCTCCCGCCAGATTCCGAAGTATTTGCAGCCCAGGAAGAGGAGTTCCAGACATCTCAGAGGATGACCCGAGTCCCCAGCAAAGCTGAGACCCACAGCCCTCGTGAGTAGTGTGGAACCACAACCTGAGGTCACTGTGCACTTTTGCAAGTGCATTAACTTCTCGACTTCTCCTGAAGTCATGCTTGGGCTGACTTGTAGCCCCTACCTCGAGCACTGAATCCACCAAAGATTGTCGGCCTGGTCACTCCGAGTGACCCGTGGGCCGCCATTTTGTGTTTCGTCTTGAGGTCCCTTTGCAATCCCTGGTCCGTCGACTGGTGAGTCCCTGAGGGGATAACTTTGAATTTTCTTGAGCTTCCCTGGTTGCTCCAGACGTGCCCCAACTCTCTACCAAGTGGTGAGTCCCACAGACCTTGCTGGTCTGCGCCAAAGCATCTTTCTCGTTTCTACAAGGGTTGCTGTTGCCAAGGCTTGTTGTGTCTAATCTGGGCACCGACACTGCAGCACTCGACATCCTTTGTGGAACAGCTCGAATCCAGCTCCTGGTCATCCTCGACGCCTCCTGATCCTTGTGACTGAAGAGTCAAGCTTCACCTTCTTCACCTGAAATCACCTGACATCGGTGGGCATCTGCCTATCGACTTCCTGGTCATTGGCTAGTGACCCAGACTCTGTCCTCTCTGCTTTCAGGTTCTTCTCATCTTTGATCCAGGCTTGGATCTCTTCGGACACTTCGCATCTTCCCGGCAGCAGCACTTCTTCACCAGCTCTCATTGAAATCGATGACACGACCCGACACCATTTGACACCTATGCACCCGGCTTCCCTGGGTGAGGTAACACGAGTACTCCGGTGCTCCCATGGGTGTTGACCCTAGAACTTCCTAAGTCCAAAAGGGTTTGGTCCTGACTCAGTTCTAAGTGTCCCTAATCTTTAAAAATCTAACCGCAACTTTCTCCATAGAAGCTAACGGGAGCTCGCGGCTGTGTTCACACACTACACATGGCCCCCGTGGGTCCCCTGTGTCACTACCTTGGGTGGTTCCTTGGGGTCCCAGAGATTCTACAGGCTCTAGGCCTTGTGTCTAGTTAAGTTGTGGTTCTTATACCACTATTTTTGTATATGGTTTGGCTCGCCCCTACGGCCTGACGTGTATTTGTGCTTATTACTGTGATATTTGAAGTGTAACTTATGTGTTTTGACCTCTAGCCTCATAAAGAGTCTAGGAGGGTGTGTTTAGAAATAAATACATATATTTTATATATATAGCTGGTGTGATTGTCTTTCATTTAGGCACTCAAGAGATTATAGACTGGTTAAACAAGCTGCTTTAAATTCCTTCAAGACTTAGCCTGAAGGCTGCTCTCCATAGCTACCACTAGGATAGCTTTCAATAAAGGTTGTCTTTAACCTATAACCAATTAGGGGTTGTTTGGACTGGTACAGGGTGCCCACTATAACTATTGGACAGCATATACCAGCCCAACTTCTCACAATGCCTATCCTAAATTACTCATTTAAGAACTTCAGAGGTGCTTGACACGTATTTGGGTTAAAAGGCAAAAAAAAAAAAATTCCCTAAGGCAATCTTAATGCTGCCTGTGCTGGAAGGGGTTGCGGTACTCTTAGCTTTACAAAAGAGGTAACTAATAATCTTGGTAAACGTTAAGCAGCACAATAGATATGTTATCATCTTTTAGGCTCCTTTAATTAAATGAATGGAACATTTGTTTAGGCCCAATCTTATTCCCATATTTTTGTTCTTAAACATAAATTAGAATAATCACAAATGTTTGATAAATTCACCATCCCTTCACATTTATGTAACCACCTGATTTAAACAAATTAACGTCACAGATTTTTCTGTGTGGACTAAATCCAAGAAAACCAATATTCATTTTGGTGTTTGGAAAAGCAAAAATTGCACAGCCAGTATTTTAGAACGCAAATATGGTTCAGCCGAACCAAATTTGTATTCAACTACAATCATTTAGGTAAACAACAGAAGATAGGATAAGAGGAACCCAGGTGTGTAATCAAACCAGAACCAAAGAAAAATAGAAAAAGGTGTAGTAAAAGGTCAGCATAAGATGTATATTGGCTGATACATTTAAGAGGCAGCAGATTCTATTTTAAAACAATCATGGATACATAGAATCAATCATTGTATCAGCAATACAGAAACATTGTCTGTCTCTTTAATCGTGTTGACGTCGTTTCGACCCTTTAGGGATAATAGGGTCTCATCAGGACTAATATTGCCTGGGTGTAGGGAAACAGAAAGGTTAAGATTAGGGAACTGTTACAATCTAGTTTAGTTTGATTCGAAAAGATGGAAATCATGTACTGGCTGGATTTGGAAAGTGCAACAGTTATTCATAAAATGGAAACCTCTGGAATCAATCCTGGTAGGTGGACAAGAGTCATTATCTCTTGAGGGCGGCAATGCTCAATGAAGAGAGGGCTTGTGTAAAAATGAGAGAAAAACACTGGCTGGAGTGTGGGGACATTTAGAGATAGAGTTGGCTCACCTCGTGGCCCACTGAGTGTAGCTCTCTAGTGGACAATCGAGTTAAACGAAGAAAGGCATCTTAATGGCGGGCTATGTTCAATACAATAGTCCCTAGAGGTAAAAGAAATGGAGCACACATTTATCTAGCGCCCAAAAGACTAAGTTAGTCAACCCTCAGCAATGGAGAATTGTACTTATTTACCTGAAGGAGCACGGATAGCTCCTAGTGGTGTGGACGCTCCTGTAAGCATTAGGATGCTAATGAAGGTGGCCTCCTTGAAGTGTGAGCGATAAGGAAAGCAGGAGCTCCCCTCATTGCAGCCTCGTGGAGGGGGCGTGTCAGGACGCGTGACAACTAGGAGCTGCCATCCAATTGAATCAGATCACGTCGGCAAGTCTTACATCCAGGGAAAAGGGAATGACAGATGGGAAATAATGGTGCGGATTATCAATCGAGCACGTATCTGGTGTAGGCGGCTGGCACCCATTCCCGATAGTGACGGGTTAAATGACAGGAGGGAAGGGATGCTTGCACCCGCATGCTATCCTATTGCAGCTTGGCCAGGATAATTGCCAATCAAGCCGAACAGTAAGCGACAAAGAGAAACAAAAATTATTATAATAAAGAATTATAAAACCATCAATGTCTCTGAAAACGATTACGATGTGACTCATTGTGGATTTGAACACCTAGATAGCAAGATGGCACCCCTGAGGGTGACGGAGCCTCTACGCTAATCAGAGACAGAGCAAACATGGCCTATATAGGAAGGCAGACGGAAGCCTGAAAATTCTAATGAGTGAACGCGCTCTTTTAAACCACATATATGATCAATGAAAGGGCCCCACAGAGGGGTGCTGTGCGGAGAAGCGCATGCGTGTGGCATGGGTAAACCATCTGGATTGGATAAAAAGGTAGGTGTTTGATTTGACTTTAGGCAAACAATCCACAGAGTGATGCCCAAAGGCACAGAAATATAATAATCAAGAATTATAAAAATAATAATCAAGGACTCGGAATAGTTTTATTAAATTGTTGGGATGTGACTCGTAGTGAATTTGAACTCCCAGAGAGCACCACTGAGGTTGATGTAGCCTCTACACTAATCGGAGGTTGAGCAGAAAGGGCCTATCTGGGCTAAGGAAGGCAGACAGGAGCCTGAAAATTATGTTGATTGTCCGCAAAGCATGAAGTGAGAGCGCCCTGTTGTACCACATATATGATTTATAAAGGGGCCCCACACAGCCTACCATAGCTCCCCCCCATCCACTGTGAAGCTATCATCAATATTGAAACCAAACAAACCGCCGGAACTCTGTGACTCCTACAGACCCCTTTCTCTTATCAATATAGATAACAAAATGTATGCGAACGTTTTAGCTAACCGTCTTCAACCTCTAAAGCCATTAATAGTGCGGACTGAGTTCATACCAGGGAGGGCTACATCCCATAACCTTCGCACTATCTTCTCAGTCATGCACCACCTCCATCCCTCTCTGCCAGCGGTGGCAGCCCTTCTGGATGCCACAAAGGCATTTGATTCCCTTGAGTGGTCCTTTCTTTTTCCTCTACTGGGGCGGTTGGCCTTCAGTTTCAGCTTCATACAGAAAATTCAGCTGCTGTACAACCTGCCTTCGGCGGGAGTGAGGCTCAATGGACGCACATCGGACCCTTTTGTTATCACGCGCGGCACAAGGCAGGGCTGCCCACTCTCCTCCCTCCTGTTTGCGGTGGCCAAGGAGCCGCTGGCAGCTAGGTTACGCCAGCATAATGCCCAGAGGGGGATTGACTTCACCACACGGGGATTGTATGCGGATGATATCACTCAATATATCCGAGACCCGAGGGAGAATCTTTCGAGAGAGGTGATTCGTTTTGGAGGCCACTTAGGTATTCAGGTGAACTGGAGTAAATCTATACTAATCCCGCTCACCAACGAGACATTGCCATTCCCGACTGAGTACCCATACAAATGGGCATCCGAGCCGACTCAATATCTGGGCATGTGGCTGAGCAGAGGTCCGGAGGAATTATGGAGAGCAAACTATGGGAAAGAGATTGCATGGCTTGAAGCGTATATTCCAGTGTGGAATATACTACCGCTGTCTATCGCTGGGCGCATAGCTAATATAAAAATGGTCGTCCTTCCGAAACTGCTTTACTTATTTGCTAACATTCCGCTTCCCCTAACAGCACTTTTTTTCTAACGCCTGCGCTCTAGTTTGATCAACCTTGTCTGGGAGGGCAAACAACCTAGGATAGCATATGACATTCTTACACTACCCCAGTCGCTGGGTGGTCTGGGAACACCGGACCTTACGCTATATGCTTATTGCACCCATGCGAGCTACATACTTTTCGGGCTACATCCAATGGCGTTTTAACCACATGTAGCGGTGGAGTGTGATCGGGTGGCACCGTGGCTACTCAAAACCGCACTTTTGCAGCCCTACAAAACACCTAAAGATGAAATTAACACAGTAGAGTGCATGCGCTGGGTGTGGAATGGTATTCATAGGCACTCAAGGGATCTACTATTCCCCGATGCTTACATACGATAAATTTGACGAAAGGCCACCGAGCTTGTAATCATTGCCCTTTTCAGGCATCGGAACAGGTTTTCGAGGAATCTAAACAGACTACGTTCTTGAGGATGGCTTTACTGAACTGTCGTTCCCTGCCTGGACATAAGGAGGAAGTCTCACTTTTAATCTCCTCCGGAGATCTTGACGTCCTGTTTCTTGTGGAGACTTGGCTGGGGGAACATTCTGGCCCAGATCTGGTCGAGGCACTGCCCCCAGGATACACAGTACAACACAAAGATCGTCCAGGGAGGGCAGGAGGAGGGATTGCAATTATCCATAGGGAGAGTATAAGCTGTCGATTACAGGACAGTGGGATCCAGGGATGCGAAAGCACACATTTTACCCTCCACCCCTCATGTGAGAGCTCAGTAACAGGGATGTTGATATATAGACCACCAGGCCCCCTCGGTAGGTTTCATGAAAGCCTACTAGAGGCAGTTATAGGAGGGGTCTGCACGGTCACGAATTTCCTGCTATTAGGAGATTTCAACCTCCACTTTAATAAGTCAGGAGATAGGGCAGCGAAAGACCTAGAAAAAGACTTAGAGAGCTACAACCTCAATCTTAAGGTTCGGCGCCCTACGCACAAGTCAGGAAATACACTTGACCCCATTTTTACCAATATGGTGAATATAACAGTCCTGGAACCTTACCCTGTCCCCTGGTCGGATCACTCGGTGATTCCTTTTCACTGGAAAATCTCCAGGATGACCACTAATACCTCCTCAAATAGAGGACTAATAAGAGCTTGGACAAAACTTAACATGGACGAGTGGAAGGGACAATTAGAAAGCACTAAGCCACTGGATAACTCTAATCTGGACGGGGCTGTCAACAGTTTTAATCTGTGGATTACCCATTCCCTAGATAAGGTCTTACCAAAAAAATCCACAACAATTAGGAAGGGAGAGCTGAAACATCCATGGTTCACCTCAGAGTTAAGATCATTGAAACAGGAATGTAAAAGGGCAGAACGCCATTGGCGGAAGGATTTCAGTGTGGAAAGGAAGATTAGCTACAAAGCCACATTGAAGAAATATAAAACCACTCTCACTACCATCAAAACGGCATTTTTTGCGAATAAAATAGAATCCGCCGCCAATGCCCCTAGGGAAATGTTTAAGATTGTAAAGCTTCTAACGAAAACTCCAGACCCCCCCATAAAAGCAGATGAGCAGGACACAAGGTGCGACGATATGGCGAATTACTTTCAGATGAAAATACTTAAAATCCTCGAGACGATCCCGGTAATGGATTCGGCCTCTCATCACAGGGTACCCCCTTTGGACGACAAAACAGATTGTCCAACACTTACTGAGTTTGCTCCTCTCACGGAAGAGCTTCTCCCCGTTTTGATGAGGAGTATAAAAAGTGGATCCCCACGAGATCCAGCTCCCATGGCAATACTAAATCAGGTACTGCCAACCATTAGTAAATCGGTAATTAAGATGGTCAACCTCTCCCTGGAATCGGCCACGGTACCTAAGGGATGGAAGCTGGCCATGGTGAGATCCTTGATTAAAAAACCTAACCTCGACCCAGGAGACCTGGCGAATTATCGCCCGATATCCTTGTTACCCGGGATGGGGAAATTAACTGAAAAACTGGTAAATATTCAATTGGCGGCATTCCTGGAGAAATACAAGCTTCTCCACCCATCCCAGACGGGTTTTAGGAAGGGACAAGGCACGGAGACGGCATTGTTGAGGGTGGTAGAAGAGGCCAGAGGGATTTTGGACGCTGGTGGCAGCGCGGCCATTATCCTTCTGGACCTCAGTGCCGCCTTCGACACGGTAAGCCATCACCTGTTGCTGGCGCGACTTCAAAATATCGGAGTAGCCGGGAAAGCCTTGGAATGGCTGAGATCCTTCCTTGAGGAAAGATATTTTCAAGTGTTTGACGGAAATAACCGCTCTCGCCTTTTCCCGTTGCAGTGTGGGGTTCCACAGGGGTCGTCCCTTAGCCCCACACTGTTCAACGTTTACATGGCCCCGTTGGCGGAATTAGTAACTCCGTTCGGCATCCAGCTAATAAGCTACGCGGACGACACCCAGCTGGTGTTTTCCCTGCAGCAAACAGATGCCCCCCCGAACAACTTGGCTAACTGTTTGGAGGTGGTGGTAAATTGGATGCACGTGTCTCAGCTCAGACTCAACGGAGGAAAAACTGAGCTGATGCTCCTAGGAAAACAGGATATTCCCGAAAGTCTAGCTTGGCCAGCGTGCATGGGTGCCAGACCATCGCCCAAGCCGGAAATAAAGAGTTTGGGCTTTTGGCTGGACAACGCCCTGTCCTTTGATACGCAGGCCAGAAAAACGTCTGCAGTCTGTCATGGGATACTTAAGTCCCTGCGCAAAATCCTGCCCCAACTTCCTGAAAAAGCAAGGAAAACCGTAGTTCAGTATCTGGTGTTATCCCGAATTGACTACGGGAATGCGATTTATCTTGGGGCACCGGCATCCACTTTTAAGACCTTACAAGTGGCACAGAATTATGCTGCCAGAATTCTGACGGGAACTAGTCGGTTTATGTCGGCGAAGCCGGCATTGAGGTCACTTCACTGGCTCCCGGTGAGGGAACGGGTGCGATTCAAATCCCTATGTATAACCTACAAGATCCTGCATGGAGAAGGTCCCTCCATTCTGGAAAACTTGATAAATCCCTACAAGCCCCAACTTAACCTCCGCTCGAGCGAACATAATCTGGCAATCATTCCAAGAATAAAACGAGCACGATCGGGCGGTCGACTCTTCTCTGTGCAAGCTGCAAGAGAGTGGAATGCCCTCCCATGTAATTTGAGGCAGGAACAGACCTTTCTTCAGTTCAGGAAGAAACTTAAAACTTTTCTATTCCCAAGAACCAGCTCATAGTATGATTGCAGATCGGATCAGCCTAGGGTCACTATTTTCCAAGAGCGCTGGGATGCCTACGGGTAGCCATGCGCTATATAAGTGATTTTACAATTACAATTACAATTACAAACAGGAGCAGCCGCTCTATACGTGCCATCGGCGGCGGAGAATCCAGCCCTTCCTCCGCTGCAGGACAAGGGGGTGACACGCCATTCAGATACCCTGGGAATACATACATTTGCTAACCTATACCCAGGCAATTTATTTCTTCCTCCACTGGATGCCACAGTGGAGAGACCAATTACCTTTTCTGATACACTTTTGTATTATCAGCTTAGAGCGACCTGCAAAGATATACACAGCACCTTTTCGACTCCCCTCCCCCCGTCAACACTGCAGTTGAATATATACATACGTCTGCGTCGCTGCGAAAGCTCATAACGCAAATTTACTCCATGACCAAAGCTGCTTCCCCGCAGGACACTTCGCGTGCATGCAGGGCCTGTGAGATAGACTTAGGGCAGGATATATCTGAACAGGACTGGCATTGCTGCTGCTGGCAGACCGAATGACTATCCTCCAACTACCGACTCTGATTGATTAACTTCAAATACTTGCACAGAGTATAACGCACACCAGTGCACCTGCACAGGATTGGGCAGACGGAGGACGCTACATGCGTGCACTGTTCCACTCGGCCTGCGACCTTTATGCACCTGGCCTGGGAGTGCCCGATGGTGGTGCGTTTTTGGCAAGAAGCATGCACAGCAATCACTGTTCTGACTGGAACCCCCTTCTCGCCAACCCCTAAAAGGTCTTGCTTGGTTATGTTAAAGACACCCCGGACACGCACATATGACTAACTGCGCTACTGCTGGTGCTGGCTAAGCGCAGAGTGGCAATATGTTGGGGACGGAAGCCATCGCCCACGACACTGGTGTGGCTGGGGGATGCCGCGCAGTGCCAAACACAACTATTGACCTCTTGGGATCTCATGCCGCCCAGATGTCGCATCGCAGATATATGGGAACAATTGGTGACATAGTTGCAACAGCATAACACCTCTACGACGGCCCCATCAGTGACCGATCAGACTGACTCTTCGACTGCTCCAGACTGGCATGTATCATCAGTAATAGACAAGCAATTCAGACCCTTGAGAGGACAAACACAAGACATTAGTGGGATACCCGGGGGCAGCAGGCCTCAGCTAGGCTGCCCGCCATACAAGCGAGGAACGCACTTGTGATGGTAACTCACATTATGATGGGGATTGTTATATAGAATGAATGCGCTGAAACAATTTATCTTATGTCTGTAAGACTGCCAAGTCGCTCTTTTCCTGTATGCACAGTTTAACACTCAATAAAGGTTTTGAAAAATCCCCAAAAAAATTATACATTACATTTGGCTCAGACTAATATTAATACATATTCATTAAAGCTATATCGCCTCTCATGAGCAAGATTGTAACATGAGTGGATTTTGCTTCACACTGAGGGGGATATTCACAAGGACTTATATCCGATTTATCACCACCTTAACGCATCAAAAGTGGAGATAGATTTAACACCCTATTCACAAGCTAGTGCAAACTACAGACAACGCCAGTATTCCCACGATAACTGACCCAGAATTTATCTCCACGGTGAACATCACCAACTTACCCTAATGAGATGCAGAGTAGGCGTTCCCGTGCAAAAACACACGGAAAACCACAACACCACTTTCACAACGAACTGCCATATCCGCAATACGAGTCAAAACTACGCGATAAGCCGTGGTAGTAGCAGGTATTTAAAACCTGCCTCCTGCAGGTGTAAAGCTGTACAACTACCTGTAGTAGGCAACGGAGCCCCGCACACAGCCACACCCGAAGAACAAACAACGCCATGGAGCTACTCATCATGCAGCTCGGAGCCCCAACAGGGCCACAACACCCACCGCCACCACCCCCAGGACCGCCACCCCCCCACCCCCTGACCACAACAGAGGCAGCGTAGAGTAAAACAGCGGACCTACCGAAAATGCACCAGTCTCACAGAAGGAAGTCATTGCCCACAACAGGCTCTACATCAGGCACTACATTGCCCACTACAGAGAACCAACATCCCTCCGCAGACAAAGCTGCTGGCTGTGCTCTGGTACCTTCCAACCAACAACTACCAGAGTCGGAGGGGTCTCACAGCCAGCCTTATCAAAGTTCATCACACCTGTCCTGGATGCCATCCTCAGCTTCATACCCCAGTACCTTCACTTCCCCCACACTGCACAGGAACAGCATGAGACCAAGCAAGGCTTCTACGCCATAGCTGGATTCCCGGCGGTGTTGGGGGCAATAGACTGCACACTTGTCCCACTTGTGCCAACTGCAGATACTGCACATCGCTACCGCAACAGAAAGCACACGCATTCAATCAATGTGTAGGCAATAGTGGACCACCTGGGAATGTTCACCAATGTCGTCGCAAACTACCCCGGCTGTGTACACGATTCCTACATCTTCCGACAGTCCATCATCAACCAGCGCTTCCAGGATGGCACATATGGAACTGGACTGCTCGTTGGTAAGTGCCAAATCAACACACCACACACCTCAAAGCCACCATCACACAATGCACAACTGTGGGAATGCACACATGACAAAACCACACAGAACATGTCAATCAACTTGCCCACCTACCAGACATGACAACACTACTCCATGGTGATCCTGGGCTACCCCTGCACACAATACAGCTATCTCATGGCACCCCAGCCACACAACAGCTGAACGTGTGTAGATGAGGAATGCAGCCATGTGCGAAGGATGAAAGTGACCCGTGAATGGGAATGTACACAACGACAAGTGAGGAGTGGATGTTCAGGACAGACATGGGTATGCAAACCACAGATATGTCCATGCAGACCACACCTGCTGGTGACTGGAGAGTAGTGAACAGTGGACGCAACTATGTCACCCCAGGCCTTGGGTCAGATAGCGGAAATGTCGCTCGCTGCGTCCCCCCCTGTGTGCGAGAGCATAGTGGGTTGACCCTGAGTACGCCAGGCCTGCGCAGGGGTGTGGACAAAAACCCTGTGGCGCAGAGCGGGTTCACTCCCGGAAAGGCCAACGTCACTGACAGGATGGTGCCTTGCAGTCTGCCACGAGGCTGACGTTGTGAGCAGTGGGGCCTGTGACCCTGGTCGTCTGCTGCCCCCCCGGACGCTGATACCCAGACCAGGCCTGCCCGCCCCAGCGTCCCAAGGCCGCACTGCTCACTTGCCGACAATGTTGTGTGTCAAAGAGGACCCACCACATGCCGGAGCAAGGTCCAAGCCCAAGTCCCGCACGCTCCGCAGACCATCGCTGGCACCCACGACGCTGGCCCACATCACTCCTTTCTCATTGACATACTCCACCGGCGTCCTCTTCGTACCAGTAGGTCCCACATGTGGAACTGTGTCCTGAGTCCTAAATGGCAGTGACCCCGAGTCCGTGGCAGCGGCCCCAGTACCAGACTCCCTTTGATCAGTGAGGCATAATTGCATATCGCAGGCCTGCGACACGTAGTGCCACTAACCCTGTCAACGCAAGCCTGCGACACATGGTGCCACTAACTCTGTGTGCCGTGAGTGACCATCAGCCTCTGGCGGAACATCGTTGGTGTCTGAGCCTGTGGCCTGGGGATTTTCATCAGCAACAGGCAGGTACGGACTTGGTGTCTGGCATGAGTCTGTGGCATTCATATCCGCCATGTTGCCGGACACAGCTGGCATGTGCCCTCTGCATCATGCCCTGGGGGTAGACCTCCCATTCTCCCCGTGACACTCCGCGGAAGGCACCTATGACACATACAAGACCATGCTCTGCCCTCATGACCCTACCCCAGTCTCCCACAGGTCAGAGTCCCGTGGTGGTGGGCCCGTGTCGGCCGTTGTGCATCTGGGGCCACTAACCCTGTGCGACTCAAGTCATCCCCCCTTGTTGTTCTGACATTTCATTTCTGTGTGTCTGATGACTGTTGAAGTTGTTGCCAGCACCAGCTACTCCCTGAGGGCTGGCTTACACCCACCCCACACACAGCCAGCACAGGCATCACTGGATTAGTGGGCCTGCCATCACATCCTGCCGAACCAAGTATTGACTCTTTTCTCCCTGCACTGTCACAGGTGATCAAGGATATGCACTCTGCCCTTGATGACACCCCTAAGACCCGAACATACCCACCCAGACGCAGTACAATGCAGCCCACATACGCACCAGGGGCATCGTTGAACGCACATTTGGAGTGTTGAAGTCACGTTTCAGGTGCCAGGACAGCACAGGTGGAAAGCTCCTGTACAGCCTGGGCATTGTGTGCAAGATGATCTTTGCATGTTGTGTGTTGCACAACATCTGTGTACGCACCAATGCCCCATGGATCCCAGTTCCAGAAGTGCCGGACGATGATGGGGACGATGGAGCAGGTGGCCCACATCCCACTGCAGCTGCGGCAGGAATGGCCCATAGGCATAACATCATTGACAATTACTTCTCATGAGCACGTCCCTGGCAATCATGGGGCAGTACTAAATGTCCATAAGCACAGCATGTGTGAATAAAACATATTTGCAGGTTACAGGTTGTACTTGTACATTGTCATGTCACAGTTTCCTGCTGTGCCAGATGTGATTTGCCATTTTGTGCACATTTGCGGCACCAGTTGTGTCCTGTGTTCCATTGTGGAGGTGTTGCTGTTTGTCCCGGGATGTTGTCAATGGCGAGGTGCACGGTGTGTGATTCACTCCTGCGGCTCTGATTTGTCTGCCACTGGTCCTTTTCATGAGGTGTGCCTGTCAGTTCTGTGCTCCCACGGTGCTGAGGTGTTGCAGACTTAGCTAACTTGTGCTCTTTGTCGAGTTGTGACCCTTTGGCATGGTTTGTCCACAGATGCATCGTTGACGTCAGGGGTTGTTTGTGCAGGTGGTTGTGTCCGAGTGTGACCTGCTCCTTTCTGGTTGTGGTCCGCACTCAGCCACCTCAGTGTTGTGCTGTGTACATTGTCATGGTGATTGGACTGCAGCCATGCTACTCGTCATGTGGTGTCTCTTGCATTGTCAGTGTGGCTGACGTATATGCATGTTTGCTGTGTTTCGCACGTGTGCATGTGTTGGTTGTGTGCTTGTTGATGTGTTGTGTGGGTACATGGTGTATGTGGGACTACTTGGTGTTGTGTGTGCTGAAGGGCTCCTGTGGGATCAGGGACATGATCCTGAGTTATTGTGGGTGTGCAGTGTGCTCTGCTTAATTGTGCATGTGTGCCATTGGGCCCATCTCCCCCGTCCACCCACTCCCTGGTCGGTGCGCACCCTGTTGATGTGGTGTCGGGTCATGTTGGACAGTGTCCGGATCCCCGACTCCTGTCACCGTCTTCCGACTGGTGACTGTGCCCACCATATTCTCCATGTCATTCAGCTCCTGGTCTTCTGCTGGCCCCCCTCCTCTGGGGTCTGTTGCTGCTTTCGTGTTGGCAGCGAGTTTCTGCTTGGTTTTGCCATTCACATCAGTCCATGGCCTCTTGTGCTCTTCCATTGTCCTCCTCTGCCATGCGACGGCATTCACATGGTCCGAGGTGGTGTGCCATCTTTGTCTCTTTGTTGCCAATGACACGTTGAAGGTGACGTGCAGTTGGTGGTGGTGTTCTGGCTCATCCGTGGCGATAATTGGGTTTTCCTGGCGACTGTTCCCCGTCTTCCTCTTCCTCTTCTCGTTGGCCTTCCACGGACCCTGTATTCCTGGGTGTTCCTTCGTGGGGATTGTGGGGTTCATGTTGTCCTCTGCAGTCGGTCAGGGTGCATCCGTGGTACTCCGCAGTTGATGTCGTTTTTTAGTGGCATTTTCCGTATGCTGTTCTTGTGCTTTTTCCCGCATTACGCGTGGGTATTGCTGGCCTCTCGCTGGTTGTCACTGTTTTCTTATCGCGTTTGGGTCCATCGCATGTTTTTCCGCTTTGAGATTTGTATCTCCATCAAGGTGGTTGTATCGCGGATATTGGTCGCGTTTTCGGCGGACTATCGCATGGTACCGCCGTGTTGTGAATTCCACGTTGACATGGGGCTATTTTCCCGTGATAGGCTGCGATGTGTAAAGTTGCATTAACATTGTTTGGAGATGTTTAGCACACGTTCTTGTGAATATACCCCTAAGTCTGAAAGGTTTTATTTGCCTGCAATTTCATTTGGCTAAAAGTCTTTGGAGCTTGTCAGACTGTTGTATTTGGAATAGTGATTCACAATAGGAGCATTGCCCATTAAATTACTTCAGATATTTTGCAATAGATTATTATTTTTAAAAATACACACTATTTGGCTTGTAATGCAAGACCATAATGGCCTGCAACAAAAAGAACTGTATGTGCACAAACTAAGATATTCTGAATACGGTGCCCTTTTTAGGTCTGACTAGAGATATATTTAGATGATTCCCCGAGATTTAAGAGGAACCAAAACAAGTTTTTGCAATGCAACAAGTCTCGCATTTGAGAGAGTTTAAGTTATTGGCATTGTAAATGGCAATGCCTTTTATTTATCTGTTTTGATAATTAACACATAAATAAAAGGCATTATCATTTACAATGCCAATAGCTCAAACTCTTGTAAATGCGAGACCTATTTCACTTCAAAGAAGTGGCCACCATTGTCCCCGGCTGTTTGGAAAGTGAAAGCGAGCATGGCACACTGAATGTTGCAGGAAAGCATGTTGTGCCTTCACTGGGACAAACTCATTAAAGAAAATAGTACTTACAGACTAAATAAGACATACCCTGTAACAACATAAGTAAAAGGACTAGTCCTCATGGGAGGTTACTAATGAAGACAAGGCAGTAGTAAGGAGGGACTAACAAGCCTATTAACGAATCAGAAGCCAGCATTTACACAGGATAATGACACAAGCCAATGAAAAATATGGGGGGAGAGTGGGCGGAGCTTCAAGTTCATACTGGAATACAGCATGCCTCGCAGAGCAGCGCATGCACTGCCCAGGCTCGACCCAAAAAAGAATACCAAATACATATGGAGGGGCGTGTTGATTACCCTCTTTATTGAGATGGTGTTTTTCATTGGCTAATATGTGTATTGTTTCACCTAAAGAGTTTTTGCATTGAGGTTCATGCATGGTAAAGCATCCATCCAGTGCAATAGAGGTACATTGTTTTAATTTCAGCTTGTAGTGGGTTCTGCATTTCATGCGCAGTGGAGCATATGGCAGTACGACCTGACCTATACGTGCACTGACACCCAGTTCCTTATGGACAATGATGCATGCTCTAGGGCTGGACGGAGTGCTTGTCTTCCCATTTGGCTGCCATGTTTTTGAGAGACATGATAAAACAAGCATTGGCATAGCCAATAGGTCTCGCCTTTGGAACCTTTTAAGTATTTAGCTATGCAGCATATTACACTTGGTGACTGTACAGAGCCCTAGTGATTAATGCCCCTGACCCACTCACACAGCTTAGAAGTAGGTAGGTATCAGACTTAAGTGAATTGGGCGATGACAAGTGGGTGGAGACAATAGCAGCCCACGGTCTCTAGCTATATCATTGTTCTTAAGTCTTAACCACTTTAAGTTCTGTTATTACTATTCACCTATGGAACTCTGGCACATGGGAAGGGCTCAGCACCCCAACTGCACTAGATGCAACCTCATCGAAGAGGATTTCTTCCACAAGACCTGGGCATGACACTGAAGATGTAAGGGAGGGTCAAATTGAATCAAGAAATGCCCTATGCGTGTACAGAGTCGCCTCTGCAGATGGGATAAGGGTGATGGTATGTGTGTGTGTGTGTGTGTGTGTGTGTGTGTGTAGGTATACTTTTGCATGTATGTTTGTGTATATGTGTGAATTGTACTGTTGTGGAACGAACGGTGCTGTGAGGTAGTAGGAGGCGGCACTGGGCGTGCTGGGGGACAGGTAGGGAGCCAGGTGGGGCAATGCTTGCACCAGATGCAGGGCATCCATGCCAAGGGATTGTGATGTTGCCCCATGGATGCGTTTGTGATATCCAAACCATAAGCCCACAACATCCGCCTGCTTCGTAGGGCCACCCTATCGACCCCAAAAGAAGGGAAGGCGTGAGCCCGCCCAGTCCGGCACTCAACACGTGACCTCCCCCAGTGCAAACGACCAAAGCAGTCTCCACTCCATTGAACCCCGTGCCTAAAAATGAATGTAAAAGAGGTCTTACTACAGTTCAGCTATGGCCAGCTGTGAAAATGTGGTGACCAAGGGGGCAATGGATCTTCCATTTTCAGTTGTGTAAGGGAGGAATGTAATGCAATGTGGATTGCTGTAAGCAGTAGTGTGTAAATATATTCTACATTGGCTACGGGTGGACATTGTGTAATGATGAAAGCAGACTGTTTTTTAAATAAAATTTGTGACTGGTCAAACCTTTTTAATTGAGTGATTTTAAACTATAGTATAGGGAACATAAAATCCCAACACTAGATAATGAAGTCAAATAGATTTTTTAAGAGTCACAGCTTAAGTATTAAGACTTTTTCTCATTTTTGAGGAAAGGATTCTGATATATCCAGCTGTTTGTAAGACGCATACCCCTAAACTTTGATACCAAAATGGAGGATTACTGTTGTTTGTAGTATTTTTCCAGTACCAAAAATTCCCTTTTGTAGGGTCGTGATTTTGAACTCCAATTCAAACAGAAAGTGGCCTTCCATTCAACTGTGTCCTATGCCCCGTTGTCACTGACCACATGAGACCAATTAACTAGAAATTGGGCATTAAATTTGGAACAGTTCTTTGGCACCATAAAACCATAATTTTTGCAAGTTGGGATCACAGTTCACCTTTGGGTGATGAACTTTTGGGTCTTCAAATGTTCTTGCTCTTTGTAAATTGTGTTACATTTATAGCTGCCTGTGCTCGATACCATCGATTTGCCCCCTCACCCCTTGCACCATTAACTGGTGGGAAACTAAGAGAAAGGCAGACATTTCTTTGTATGTTTTATTCTTTTTGGTGATTGTTCTATTGTGGGCATCGTTATCAAAGTAACGGTAAGAAGACTGGGACCTCTGGATTTTAAAGAGCAGCCTTCAATTTTCCATCTATCCCAGAACTTGTTTCTTCAGATTGGACAGTGACCTTTATTGATTAACCAAGTTCCAAACCTCATACCCTCCTAGATTAAGCCTTGACCATTCAGCCAAACTACCGCTTATCACGACCATTACTTGGAGATTAACGGCCCAATTAGAAATACTCTGCACCCAAGGAGAATTGCATTCATACACAAGACCCCAAAACACCATTGGTATATGGAGGTAACTGACTAGAGAAGTATCTGGTAATCACTAGTTGCCTCAGACCAAGAGAAAAGGCTGAACATGCCCACTAAACTTCATTGCTCAAAAATGGTTGCACATTCCACTCCAGAGGACAGTGATCTATACACAAAGAAATACAAGTGTTGTGTTATTGCTTTCTTTGCCTAATTTGAAAAGCACTAAATGATGCTTCTCACTGCTGCTTCAGGCGGTCGGTCGGTTTATTGTTTGTAAGATTTATGCATACCTGTACTAGGGTGTTAAGCAGATTCATGTTTTGTATTCTGCCAAAAATACCTTACTCATAATTCACCTAACAACTGAACAACTGATTCACTGAGTCTTGACAGATTTAATTGCAGAATGCCAGACGATAGTAGCTGCCAGGCAGAGGAAGAGGACTGGTGTCACATTTCTACAAGGGAAAGAAAATCATATAGAAGTAACCTGATGACATAAGTGAAAAAATATAAAACTCACAATATATTTTACGTTTATAAAAAAAAGCTGGAAACCAAAGACTTGGACCTCCTGGTGAGATACCACATGAGAATTTTGTGAAGAGGGAGGCTGGGCCGTCAGACTAAAAAAGTGGCAGATACCAAACAGGAGATGATTGAACAAACCGCCAAAGACAGGAAAGGACGGGTGGGAAAAAATGGGCGACCCAGTTAACACTCGTGACACTCTTCCATTCTCCTAATGTTGGTTATTTGAGTATCATTAAATTGATTAATTGTTTAATAGATTAACAGTGGCCTTTTTTGTATATTTTTGCAGTGCTTAGAAATGGTAGAAGTGCGGTATGCAGCACTATTTAAAACTGGAGTTATTCATAGCTAAGCAGAATGGAAACTGATAAGTGGTTTTTCCACCATTCGAATGGCAGCATGGGAGCAAATGGGATCTGGTTCTGGTTGTATGAAGCGGTAGACACTTGTTTGGATTGTACCAGAAGGAGAAGTTTAATTAGCCAGGTGCTGGTCCAAAACCCAGCCCTTCTGTAGATAGTGCTTCCCTTATGGTAAGCTTAGGCCATGCATGGCCGTAGGCGCCCTCATCCGAGTATCTTGGACAGAGCCAGAATCTACTGTGAATACGGACGGTACAGTTACTGTTCATCGAAGGAAGTGCTAACGAAAGCTAGTTGGGTAACGGAAGGGAGTCTTGCATACATGTAACAGACGAGTGCTCTATTTCTATATTCCATATGAGAACATTCAATTTTACAATAAAGCCCTCGCAATCGGAGCCGTAAGGAGAGCCTAGGTGTATGTGTTCTAACTTTTCTCATATGTACACTTCATGACTTGGAAATTAAGTTATCACTCTTGTTTTAATTTTCTTTTCTATCGGGTGATCTAGTCTTAGTTTAGAAGGTTCATAATACATTTGGAACGGAGGGGGTTAAAATGTGCCGTTTACTGAGACAGAAAGGTGCCCTTTGACTGGCACGCATCCCACTTTGTCAGCATTTATCTCTGGCAGATGACACTGACCTTTAGTTTTTCTCTAACATCTCTAGCAGCTTGGTGGTCAAATAACCAGTGTATGGTGTAGTGGGATTGTTCCTTACCTTGGATCAGACCTTGTGCAAACAGGTTTAGCTGACTGCTCTTCCTGGCTCCTTTTATCAGACCTTGAGGAACTGCAGGCTCCTCATCCGTCTTGGTCCTGAAGCCAGCCCTGGGATCTGCCAACTGTCCCCTTCCCTGAAATTAGACATGGCGGGTAAGAAACACTGCTGCCTCAAAATTCTGTGCAGTCGCCCTTTCGCGGGCGGAGGAACTACCGAAGCCTGGTTTCAATTAGACAAGTATAGTTAAAAGAAAGGAAGGACTGACTACACAATGCCATATTCCAAACTACTACCCAATTTAAGATGGCAGCAGCGTTTCGCACGCATGTGAAAAAGTAAGGGTGCTATTAGGAACCAGAAAGATTTACAGGCTAGAGACTATAACATGAAGTGCGGCATGTGTAAGAACGGTGCACGTCATCATATACCTAGTGCCACACATTTCACGCAGAGGAGCAGCAAGAGCGAGACTGCAATCAGAAGTAATAATGCACCAGACTGCACTTGCATTTCAGTAAGTTGAATTTTCCTACGTAGGGATTGCGTGCGCATTCCTGCTCGCTCCTGCGGCAATACTCCATGGGAGTTAACTTGTAAGGAAAGGTGGGACATGCACCAACCATCAGCCATTAGCACACTACCATTTACAAATGACACACACAAAAGCCAATCCAAAGCAAAGGAGGAGTCAGACCCCACAAAGCACATACAACAGATCGCCTGACAGCACAAGCACTGTTTAGGCTTGACCTAAAAATTAAAGCCTCACTGAATTCTAGGCTAAAATCCAGTAGGAATCCCAGCCCTGAGTAAGACAGCACAGAATTTAGTCCCAGTGAAGTAGGCATCAATGGCTGCGGTGCTAGAGACCATGTCAGGCTGCTGGGTTGCAGGATCAGGGAGAAGATGGACATATTCAGAGAACTGAGAGCCAAGAGGGGAAAGCTGTGCAAAGGAAAATATTGGGGATCAGTATCTATACATAGGGACAAACAGCACTGTAGCAATCTTCACATGTTTTTCCCTGCCTCACCACCCTGCCTATGTTCTCATAAACTGCATTTGTCCCATAATAATTCATGCACTCACCCATTCATTTTGCCACTCATTGATGCACTCACTCTTTACAACCAACCAACATCCATGCATTCACTCTTCCATCTATGTACTCAGTCACTCCGCAACTCATTAGTTCTAACTCATATATTAACCTACTCACTGTATTCACTGACATGCCTTCCACACTGCTTCCTCCAATACTGACCTTGTCCCTCACACATGGCCAGTACACCCATTAGTGCATCTATGATCTCACTTATTTATCCAACAACCCATTCATGTAGTCTCTTTTCCACCCATGCATCCACTCCACTATCAACTGTTCCTTCCCCTTGCACTGTCCCTCCTTCCACAGTCCTTGACATGCTGTACTTGTTTCCTCTCCCTGGTCTGTGCCTCAGTGCAGCATAAGCAGAAGTATACACTGTAGCACTCACTGTACGGTCTTCCACAGCCTAACAGCACTAACCTTGCCCTCACACACTGCCCTTACTCCAGCACTGGTCCTCACCTCCTTGAGCCCATCAATGTGCTCACCCATGTATTTAGCCCATCATCCATGCTCCTTCACTGATGCTCTCAAGCACACACTCATTCATCCTTGAATGCACTCACTTACCTATCAATTCATCCACCCATTAAATCCTTCTCAGCTGCATCCACTTACCCATCCGCACACCAATGCACTTAAAGGATGAAGAAGCGCGTTTTTTAAGAGCCAGATCTATTCGCATTGCCAATGTTTGTTTAGAGTCACGTTGAATTCACAACTTCATTAATTCTGACTCATTGGTTCTTCCTACGTAGGTTCCTCAATATTTGCTTAACTAGGTTGTTAGTAGGTTTATTTCAATAACATAAGTTAAGTAAAAGTCATCTTTGTATGACCACATGCTCCTCGGTGGTGGCACTGCCTGAGAAGCACAAAGACGCACACTACTTATCTGCTGCAAGAAACCGAATTTACCCAAGACGTTACTGGTGTGAGGGACGTCACCTGTTGAAGTGCCCATCATCGTTTTGATTATGTGAAAAGTCTCATGAACCCTCATTGGCAAGATCAAGAATGGAGTGTTCCCAAGTATCATATTTCTTCTCTGGTATACAGCTCACAAGAAATTAGCGGCCATGTTCTAACCCTTTTTTCTCATAAATAAATGTATTTCTTGTAGATTAGAATATCCTACCTAGAAGGTTGCGCGCGAGTGAGTCCAGATTCCAGATGCAAGGCCTCGTGTTTGTACATGCCTGTGTGAGCTTGGAGTAACTTCCGGCTGGCCCTTCAAGCAGTAGCTTCTGTGGGTCGCCATGTGGGAGGGGGAGACATCACTGCCTTCTGCTTGGCAGGAGGAGTGCCTATGCTGTGCAATGGCCGAGTGTAGATGGCACGAGACTGGCCAGGTTCACTCACGGCAGGTTCTACCCGGTGTCCACGACACATGGGCAGCTGTGGTGCTTTTAAGATAGTAAGCGAGAATAAATGATCCACAATTGCCAGGCAGCAGACTTTTCCAGTGGAGGCGGTTTCATTGACATGCTAGTATCGTGCGCTGTGCCCGTTTGTAAATCACACAGTAACAAGTAATGCCACTCACAGGTTGTTTTTCTCGGCGTTCCGGTTTTATTAATAGAGTCCCGATTCGGCTGCGGAACAAATCAATGGCCCTTACAGAAAGTCACGCGCCGCAGCTGTCCCTGCGTTGTGGGCACCGGGCAGAAACGTTTTGCGCGTGAATAAATCATTGCGAATTCCCAGTGTTCCCATGATTGCAACCTGTTAGAGATCTCATTACACAGCGGGGTCACCGCACCGAGCAGAACTCCCTCTCTCTGTCACACAAACAGCTGCCGCCTGTCGGAAGTCCGGCATATCTGCCATTCCGAGGGAGGCGGAAGAACGTGGCGTCCGCGCGCACAGGGCCTTCCTCTCGTGCCACAGAGGCTGATGTGAAGATGTGAGTCCCCGCAGGGCCCCGGTGGTTCAGCTGAAACCTTGCCAAAGCCTGTACGTATTTCCCAGTCACTCGGCCTGAAGCTTTCATTGAGGTCGGGACCCAAATGTTGACCTATTCCAAAAATTCACATTTTTAAAAACTACATTTAAGGGACAGGATAAGGCCTGCACCCTTCCTTGCCAACATTCCTTTTTTCCAATTAAACTATGTGTCCCATGTTACACAAGACCTAAAGGAAGATTTATCAGAAAGTGCTACTGTGCACTATCTGAAGTCATTGAGTTGTGCATAAACAGGCCCATCCCTGGGAAAATCCACAAGAGGTTTACAGTTATGAATGATGGGGAGTGATCAGGAAAATAAAGGGCTTCCAGCCAGATGTAAAAAGATCATGGGTAATGGCCTTGCTTTGTCAATTATAGTTATTGTTTAATTAGAGGACATTATTGCTTGAGGGCCCCAGGCTCACAGAGGTAAAGTATAGATTCCTTACAGGTATCTTCATTACTCTGATTCTGCACTCCTCGTCCTGTAGGCAGTATTTAGAAGGTCCGGTTCTAGGCTCTTCTAATTTGCATACGACGTGACATCAGAGGAAATGCCATCAAGTGGCTATTAAACCTCTGCCATACTTCAAGAGACTTTGCAAGAATCTACTTTGCTGGTGCGGTTATCAGTGAAACACTAAAAATATGAAAAACAAAATAAGTATATATATTTTAAAGCCCTATTAAGTTGAAATACATAGCATTTTCGGTAATGGTATTGTTCTGTGCCCCCAGTGAGTCAGCCAGTCTGCCCCATCTGAACTGTTTGCTCAACTTTTGCCTTTCTGTATTCAGATCCTGTTATTTGTGCCCTCAGTCAAGTTAGCCAGCGTAACATTAGCCCATTGTGCTGTTTCTAACTTTTGCCCCATGGAGCTAGTTGTATTTACTATACTGCCCCACCTGCTACTTTCCAGCCTGATCCGCCGCTTCCACCACCCTGTGCCCGCCCCCTCCCAGGACCTACTTAATGGAGACCGTAGTGCAGTTGCGCACAGCGGGTGCGCCAAACGTAGGCCCGTCTGCGCCTGGACCACTCCCAGGACCAGGAACCCTGGTCCTTACGCCACCCACAGATACTCTGCTGAAGAGCTCCAAGCCCTGAATCGTGGACACCGCAACAACAGCTGCTGCCGGACCTCTCTGTGCTCAACAGTGGGAATTTTTGCATGCTGCCACTGCCTCTTCTCCTGCTACACCAGAGTACTCATTCTCGCAAACAACACCCCTGCCTTGACTGCACCCGGACATCTTTACTACCTTCTACTCAAAGCTTGATCACTCTGCAAACACGCCATCGAAATCTGTGACACCATCACCTCTCTCACCCCTGACATCGCCTTTCTCAGCAAGACCTGGCTCAACCCCACATGCGTTCCCAATATCGCCACGTCCATGCCCAATGGCTTCAAGATAGAACATCGGGACTATATCAACCAATACAGAGGTGGGATCACCATCATCCACAAAGAATCCACCTACTGCACTACCGCCGCAAACAACACCACCACGTTCATGGAACACCTCAACTTCCAACTCGGAACAGATGGCACAACCACTTTCAGAGGCACCCTCGACTACAAACCCCCAGGACCATGCCCCGGCTTCTGCGATGCCAGGCCATCAACTCCAAACATTACATCTTCCTCAGAGACTCAACTTTCACCCAGATGACCCCAATAATTTCAACACAGCCAATCTCCTCAAAAGCATGAACAACAACGGCCTCACCCAGCTGGCCACCGACCCCACACACATCGCAGGACACACACTGGACCTCATCTTCACAGCAGCAACAGAGTCAAGTACAGCAATGCCACCAAGCTCACCTGGACGGACTATGCAATGGTCCACTTCACCATCACATCAACCACCAGTGCTGCCAGCAGATCACCCAACACCTCAAACTTTAGCTGGAGCGATATATCCGAAAGCCAATGGACCGGCGCCCTCAACACTACCCACCCGGACACCACTACAGACCTCGAAAAAGCAGTCAACAACTTCACCGCCTGGATTTCCGCCTGCACCGATAGAATCGCCCCTATTTAAAAAAATATATATATTTTAGGAGTTTTATATAGCGTTTGCTGGACCCAAGGGCATCAGAGCGCTTTACAACAAGTATCTTATATGCAATCAAGCAAGGCAGAGATCATAATAGGACATAAAGATTCGCGACGAGTAGAGTTCAAACATAAGAAATAGCAAATAGAACGAGAAAAAAAAACATGATGAGCACAGGTCACACAAAGCGAGTAGCCGATGCAATATCTTCTTCGGGGTGGGTGGAATGGGGTAAGAGTCCGGGGGTAAAGGAGGTCGAAGTCACAGGACACTGAGTCAAAGTCAGGTGGGGTGCCGGCTCAGGTACTTCAGCGGATCCTATCGGTTCACTAGGAAGCGATCGAGGAAGAGGACTTTGAGCAGTCTTTAAAATTTTGCAAAAGAGGGGACCGTTCTGATGTGGGGGGGAATCGATTCCAGATTGTGGGCGCGTTACCAGCAAACGACCTGGCCGCGTTTTTTTGTTTGCGTTTTTTCCGCGGGATGAGTAACAGAGTGTCGGAGCTCCTGAGGTTCCTATCAAACCTACTAAACCCAATAGGCCCTATCAAACCCACTAAACCCAAGAGGTCCTCCAAACATACCAGCTGGTACACCCCAGAATTGAGAATCATGAAATACTAGAAAGGAAATGGTGCACCAGCACGGAGACCATTGACTGGACCACCTTCAAGACAGCACTCAACCAGTTCAACCGACTCCTGAAAGAGGCCAGAAGGAATAACTTAGCCAACCGCATCTAAACCAGTGCCAACCACAGCAAGGAACTCTTCAGCATTGTCAAGGAGTTCTCCAACCCTTCAGCAATGGAAAACATAATTACCCCTCCCAAAAACTCTGCGACACCCTGGCAGACTTCTCCCACGACAAGATTTCCATCGTCTACAAAAACTTTGACCCTCAACCTGACACCGCAGACATCCTCAGCCTCCCCGTTCCCACAACCTTGACCACCGGATCACCGACTGGGACCAGCTCACCACTCAGGAGCACCCACGAACCCCTGTCCCTACCACATGTTCAACCTTGACAGCAAGAACATCAGCAACAAGCTCACAGCCATCTGCAACACATCCATCTCCTCGCCCACCTTTCCAGATGCGTGGAAACAGTGAGGTGAAAACTCCTCTTCAAGAAACCGTCAGCCGACTCCAGCGACCTAAAAAACTACCAGCCCATCTCTCTGCTTCCCTTCCTCACCAAAGTCTTCAAAAGGCCATCAACAGCAAGCTCACGAAATACCTCAAGAAAAACAATCTTCTGGAGGTGTTCCAATAAGGATTCCGCACGAACCACAGCACTGAAACCACACTGATCGCAGCCACTAATGACATCAGAATCCTTCTAGACCGGGAAGAAGCGGCAGCCATGTTTCTCCTTGACCTCTCAGCAGCCTTCAACACAGTTTCCCACCACACCCTGATCAAGAGGCTTCATCAAATCGGAATCCAAGAGTAAGCCCTCAAATGGATTACATCCTTCCTCACCAGAAGAGCACAGAGAATTCGCCTGCCACCTTTCACCTCAAAGCCCAAGCACATCATCTGCAGCATCCCACAAGGCTCATCCTTCGGCCCTACTCTGTTTAACTGCTACATGATTACCTTGGCCAACATCATCAGGAACCACGGACTGAACATCATCTCCTTTGCAGACGACACCCAGCTCATTCTCTAACTTTCCTAAGACCCATCCACCACGAGGGCCAACTTCCACTTGTGCATAACCAATGTTGCCGACTAGATGCAATACAACTGCTTCAAGCTCAACACAGACAAGACCAAAGTACTGATTTTCAGGAACAACTCCCCCCATGGAATGACTCCTGGTGGTCTGCTGCACTGGGGCCCGCTCCCACCCTCATGGACCACGCCTGGAACCTCTGCATCATTTTTGACAGCAAACTTGCAATGAAGATTCAGATCAACTCAGTCTCCTCCACATGCTCCCTCACTCTGCGCATGCTCTGAAAGATCTTTAAATGGCTCCCAGTCTCCGCCAGATGCATTGTCACTCGTTCCCTCGTCACCTGACACCCAGACTTAGGCAACTCACCTCCTAAAGAGACTATAGACCAACCAGACACATCAACGAGACTCATCCTCGACCTCCCCAGATGGGGCTACATCACCCCCACCTGGAGACAATCCACTTGCTTCCCGTCCCCAAGATATGCCTATTCAAGATCCTGACCCACGCTTACAAAGCTCTGCATAACAAATGACCAGCAGACATCAACCACCGACTGAGCTTCCACAAGCCCACCAGATTCTTTCGATCCGCCTCCCTCTTCCTAGTCTACATCCCTCGCATCAGTCCAAGCAATAATGGAGGACACTCCTCCCACCTCGCCTTAAAGTTCTGGAACAGCCTCCCCATCCATCTCACGATGTCACCCTCTCTTCAGGAGTTCAGAGGAGGACTCAAGACCTGGCTATTCAACTGATGCACCAAATAGCTTGGACTGCAGCTCCTGTATACCCTCATGGGTGATTAGTTGCGCTTTATAAATCCCCCTTGATTGGTTGTATTATGATTGTATTAGTCTCCATGGGTGGAAAAGCTTGGCTAAGCTTTCTCAAAAACATATATCTTTACTCCAATGTTAACAATTGTTTTCCAGATTAGTACAGCATTATGTACATATGTAGTATTTATATAGTTCAAATGTAACCGAAAAGCAGCAGAAAGCTGTACAGGGACAAAGGCAAAGACCTAGTCAACAATTTGGTAGGAGGTGTAGCTGGTTTGTTATTACAACAAGATGCAGTGTTCTTTAAAGAGGAGCGTGTTGAAATTGACATTTAAACTGTGTTTCTGCCGTCCGAATGGATACGGGTGTCCGGAAGGACTCAACAAAGGCGCCCAAGTTCTGCAGGAGCAAGGACAGATCTCCCTATTTCCCCACAGGGCCACCCTCGACACTCACACTCCAGACCGAGTGCTGGTGACAGACCACTCAGGGGAAAAGGGGATTAGGAAAAAATAGCAAAAGAAAGGTCTGGCTCATGACCTTTATGCTACTGTAGTGCTGTCTGTCGGAAAGGATGCCCGTGTCCATGTGGTACTGCATGCTATTCCCTATTGGTACAACCTGCACTACAGAAAAGATGGAAAGAAAGAAAGTCTGAGATTATCTATTTAAGAATACACCACACATAAACAATATATATCATCAACATGCCCTGGTCAATTTACCGACAGGATTCAAAAGCGTGGACTCAAGGGGACATCGTTTCATCAACAACCAATCCATTAAAATCTTCCAAGAAAATATCCAAAAGACACAGGATCATTGATGCTTTCTCAAGTTTCCATAAAGTAAATGTTCAAAGCTCCGTATCAAATATCAAGTCAAAGAAACATCTCCATAAAGTTCAATGGACTGACCTCAATGTGATGCTCCGAGGAGCAAATATCCATGTAGTTGGACAACGACTAACAATCCTTTTTGTTTATTCACAAAGACAATCCAGACATGGTGCCTGTTAGACCTGGCACCTTGGCGTGAGTTTCCCTTCCACTTTTTGATGGTGTGCCTCGATTGTTTTGCTGGTGTTGTCCGCTCAGGGCACTGCGCCACGGCTAATCCGTGCCGCAGTGCAAGTGCTCCCTAGGTAAAGTGTACCTGTAATTGATGTCCATGATTGGTTGATTGGATTCACTGTCAGTCCCCAGTAAAATGCACCAGGGGTGCCAGGGCTTGTGAATGCCAATGCTGCTGGTGGGCTTGCAGCGCTGGTTGCGCCACCCACGGAAGCGGCCTTGTAAAGTGTGTCTAGGGCCTGCCACCGCAGACCCTGTGCGCGGTCCGGGACCGTCGCGCTGACTACGCAAGTGCCCCCACTTGCCAGTCCCTAAACCTTCCCTTACCTACATATTAGCCACCCCTCTGGTAGGCCCACGGGCAGGGTGCATTGTAGGCATAAGGTAAGACATGCCCTGGTGTGTGTGGCATGTCTTAGTAGTGAATTACAGCCCTTTCCGTTCTTCACTATTGAAGGCTACCTGCTCTCCATAGGCCAGAATGGGCTGCTGGGATCACGCCAACGCTGTGACCCCAGTGGACTCAGAGAGCATGGTAGAGTGTCAAGTTTGGTATGCCTGAACTCAGAATAATAAAATACTTCTTGTAGTCAAGTTTATTTTAATATCCTGGGTTTGTAAATACTACTTTTAGAAAGTTAGTATTTACTGACCTGACCATCTCAGTCCGCCTCTGCTGTGTGTGTGTGTGTTCTGCCTAGCAACAGGAGGAGCAGGGCGGGGGGATCCCCAGAGACAGGTTGGCTGCCAGGTGGTGGGTAGAGAGGTGACACCTGGATGGGTGGGAGGAGTACACCTTGACTCTTGAATAGACCTGTGCTCTGCCACCACAAAGCCGGCGCCACCCCCTGTGGGGCGGCTGATGTCTCTGCCCTGCTGCTGAAAGGAAAGAGCAGACTCACCATAACAAAGTGCTCCAGAACTGGACTGAGCCAGGCCTAGGCCCCCTGGCGCTAAAGAACAAAAGAATCATGGTATAAAAGTAGGAGCCTGGCTCCTAAGAAATCAGAATCCTGTTTACCACAAAGAACCTCTGCCCGACTAGAAGGAGAAGGAGACGCTGGAGGAGCTGGCCTGCTGCCTGCCTTGCTGAGAAAGGAGAGGAAGAGACTTACTGAAAAGACTTTGCTACTTTGTGCTTGAACATTCTCCAAGGGCTTGATCTGAGCTTGCCCCCTGAACTGAACCCCAGGAACAGTGGGTTCTCTGTGCTTCTTGCTCCTCCTCCAATTCGAGCCGTGTGGGCATCCCGCTGGAAAAGAGACTGCGCCCCTCATCGCCCCTCCTAGAGCCGTGACACTCAGGAGCTCGCCTGCCGCAATCCCGTGAGAGCCCCGCTCCGTCCGGAGCCGCTCTCTGTCCCCGGGCCAGGCCGCCGCACCCCTGTCACCGCCTGCCATTGGAGTGCGCTGAACGCGCTATCACCCCTCCTGCCGGAAGCCGTCCGACGACTGTGATCTACGCCGGGTCATCCAGCTGCACTGACTGTGCCCTGTGACCCCGCTTCGCTATCCCCGGACACCTCAGGCCGCGCCGCCCCCGCTGTGGAGACCCTCCTGCACCGCCGTGCTAAAGGGTCGCTGGCCGCGCCTGCCTACGTGCCCACACCTGCTGATTGAGGACCCAAGAACACTTCCCGAAGTTGAGAGTCGCACCGACCTGTGCCGACTCTCCTAATCACGAAAGAAGTCCAGTATCGGGCTCGGGGCCCGCAACGCCTTATTTCTCCGTTCGCAGGAACCAATCTCTGTGAGTACTGGAACTACAAGTAAAGAGACTACGAACTATCCATTTGAAACTACGAACCAAGAATATTTGCCTGCTGTATAACCTGGTGGCCTAGCGAAAACGTTATTGGTCTTGTGATAAGTCTGCTGAGATATATATACCTTATTTTTACATAAAGAAGCTTATTTTTATATATATCCAAGTCTGGTGTCCGTTTCTGGGGGGATTGATGTATTTACTGCGTGTACGATTGTAAGTGCTTAACCAACAACGCCTGAGGAATCGCCTTGGCTGCTCACGCCACGCACCTAGAGGGTGAGCAAGGGTCATTCGCGAGGGGTTATCCTGCGCCCTGACGTGGAGGAGAGGGTTCCTGCTTGACACAAGGGCAACCTTGCGCCAACCAGAGATCCCCGACTCTAACATTGTTGGCAGCGGTTGGGATTTCGGATTTGCACTTGTAATTTGCATACAGTGAATTATTAATCACCAGATAGTGAGAGCAGACCAAATAACGCAGCGACAGGTTTGTAATTGTTGAACTTTGTTGAGACATCTGCCATTACTGCAACCATGCCTGGCTCGCACTCCGCTGGAAGAGCACTCTCTGTGATTTCTGGAATAGATGAGGTGGATTGGGAGAGACTGGAAGGCTACACGATGGAGCAATTGAAAGGCTACAGTGTACAATTCAGAGTCCCCCATGCTGGATGCAAGAGGAAGCCCCAGTACACCAAGGCGTTGAGAGCCTGGAAGGAGTCACGAGACCTACGGAATGCGGGGGACATCGTTCCACCCGACAACCTTGAGGAGCCCAGCAGAGTCCGGTCGCCAGAGGAGCTGGCAGACAGGGCAGCCGACAGGGCGCATGCAATGGAGATGGCAAAGTTGGCAGGACAAATGGAAATGGAAAAGCAGAAGTTGGCCCTGGAGGCACAACAACGCCAAATGGATCATGATATCAGATTGAAGGAGTTGGAGCTGAAGGCGAAAAGTTTGGACACCGCTCCTTCTGGTGGCAGCACTCCACCGGTGCAGGTAGAGTCCAAGGTGTACATCCCCAAAGATGTAGTGAAGGAGTATTTTAGAAAGGATGACATAGGGCAGTGGTTTAGAGCCTACGAGGTGGCCATGTCCTCACACCGGGTCCCTGAGAAAGACTGGGGAGCGGGGTTGTGGGGAAGGTTCCTTGCTGAAGGACGTGACACCCTGTTAGATTTGCCCTTAGAAGTCCAGACCTCATACCCCCATATGAAGGAAGCTTTAATGACCAGGTATGGGTTAACTCCGGAGCTATATAGACAGAGGTTCAGGGAGACCAAGAAGATCCCTGAGAGTACGTATGTGGAGTATGTGACCTTTTTCTGCAGAGCACTGGATGGTTGGGTGAAGGGTAGCAAAGTGAATGATTATCAAGGGCTGCTTGATTTAATTGCATGGGAGCACTTGTCCAGTCAATGTTTTCCTGAGCTACGCCAGCACCTGATAGATAGCAAGCTGTCCAACCCGAGGAAGCTTGCTGAGGAGGCGGACCGCTGGCTCAGCACCAGGGTCCACAAGGGTCAAGTGGGAGACTCCGCCAAAGGTGGGCAGGGTCCCCAGCAGAAGAGTGGGGGGGACAAGGGTAAACAGAAGGGGTTCCAAAAAGGCCCCCAAAGTAATTCCCAAGGGAACCAGCAGAAGGGTTCTCAGCCTCCCCCACCCCCGCAGCAGAACGGGGCCCCGACAGGTAGACCTGTTCCAAAGGGGCCCTTCAATTGTTATAAGTGTGGTGACCCGGGTCACATCGCCTCTGATCCTAAGTGTCGCCTGTTTGGTAAGACCGCACCCACTGGTGCTCCACCCCGGCAAGTAGCTAATGTTAATTTTGGGGAGGAGGTAGCAGTCCAGGAGGGTGGGGGTCCCGGGCAGATGACCCTAGTCTCGCTAGGAGACAGTGAGATGGTCCCTGTAACCTACCTGCCCTCTAACACTAAGAAATATGGGCAAGTAGTGACCATCAATGGAAAGAAGGTTGAGGCTCTTAGAGATACAGGAGCCAGCGTGACCTCGGTGAGGCAACACCTGGTGTCTCAAGAGCAAATTGTACCCAATGCCTACTGTAGGGTTGTCAATGCTGACAACGTGGAGAGTCGTTGTCCAATGGCTCAAGTTCCCTTTGAGTGGGGGGAGGTCTCTGGTACTCTACAAGTCGCTGTGAGAACTGACATGCCTGTAGATTGTCTGCTAGGGAACGACCTGGAGAGCTCCCCTTGGGAAAAGGTGGAGAAGACCACGCATCTGAGGATGGTGGGTCTACCCGACTGGGCGTGCGTGACCACCCGGTCCATGGCAGCCAGTAGGGGTGTTGAGAGGGTCCTGGAGCCTGAGGGAGAGGTCCAGGAACCGGCCTTAGGGAGAAGGCGCAGGAGGCGCGGGAAACCGGCCCCCGAAGTTCCCACGGCCCAGGAGGAAGTAGACCCTGAGGGGGATGCTCTGGAGCCTACCGGGGAACAGGTTGCCGAACTGGGAGATCTGCCTGAGCTGACCCATTGGCAGCAAGAAGGAGGTCCCTCCAGGGAGGAATTCTGCAGGGAGCAGAAAGAATGCCCTTCTCTCGTGGGTATGCGGCAACAGGCTGCAGACCAGGCCAATGGTGTTCAGGCCAAAACACACTACGTGTACTGGGAGAGTGACCTCCTGTATTCCGAGCCTAAGGCTGCTGAACCTGGGTCAGCCCGTGTGCTGGTGGTACCCCAGAAGTTCAGAACCTTCCTACTGGGGCTGGCTCATGATGTGCCGTTAGCAGGACATTTGGGGATGGACAAGACCTATGACAGGCTTGTCACCCACTTTTACTGGCCCCAAATGCACAAGAATTCCGATTCCTACTGCAGAACCTGTCAGACTTGCCAGGCAAGTGGTAAGAGCGGAGGGAAGCACAAGGCTCCTCTGCAACCTTTCCCTGTGGTCGGTACGCCATTCCAACGAGTGGGTATTGATATTGTGGGGCCTCTGGACCCCAAGACAGCCCTGGGCAACAGGTTCATCCTGGTCTTGGTGGACCATGCCACCCGGTACCCTGAAGCCATCCCTCTGAGGACAGTGACGGCCCCCGTGGTGGGACGGGCACTGATGGGAATTTTCTCCCGAGTGGGATTCCCTCTAGAGGTGGTGAGCGACAGGGGGACCAATTTCATATCCACATATATGAAATCCCTGTGGAAGGAGTGTGGGGTAACTTACAAGTTCACCACTCCTTACCACCCCCAAGGAAATGGGTTGGTTGAGAGATTCAACCGAACCCTCAAAGGCATGATCATGGGCCTGGACGGTCCAATGAGGCGTAAGTGGGACGTCCTCTTGCCATGCCTGCTCTTCGCTTACCGAGAGGTGCCGCAGAAGTCTCTAGGGTTCAGCCCCTTTGAGCTTCTGTATGGTCACCCGGTAAGAGGACCTCTGAGTTTGGTAAAGGAAGGCTGGGAGCAATCTCCCAGGAAACCTCCCCAGAATGTATATAGTTACATGCTGGCCTTCCGAAACCAGACTCGGCGTTTCAGGCAACTTGCTGAGGCAAATCTGGAAGCCAGCCAGGAGGAGATGAAGCGGTGGTACGACCGGAATGCCACTCTGGTAGAGCTTCAACCTGGACAAAAGGTGTGGGTCTTGGCCCCAGTGGAGCCTTGTGCACTTCAGGATAAGTGGACAGGTCCATTTGAGGTTGTGGAGCGCAAAAGTCCTATCACCTACTTGGTGGACATGCAGACTCCCAGGAACCCTTTGAGGGTCCTACATGTTAACCGCCTTAAGCCCCACTTAGAGAGGACCGAAGTGGGCATGCTGCTGGCCACTGATGATGGAATGGAAGAGGAGACCGAGCCTCTTCCTGACCTCTTAGTGGCCTCTGAGAAAGATGGGTCAGTGGATGGAGTTAACCTCTCACCCACCCTGACGCCCGAACAACAGGAAGATTGCCGCCACTTGCTGGGACAGTTTTCCGACCGATTCTCCCTGGTTCCTGGTGTCACAGATTGGTGCGTCCATGATGTGGACACAGGAGACAGCTTACCTGTGAAGCACAAGGCTTACAGGGTAACTGACAGGGTCAGAGCTTGCATTAAGGAGGAGGTCTCCAAAATGCTTGGGCTAGGGGTGGTTGAGTCCTCCAGCAGTCCTTGGTCCAGCCCCGTGGTCTTGGTCCCAAAGGCTGCTGCGCCGGGAGCCACACCTGAACTCCGGTTCTGTGTGGACTACAGAGGACTCAGTCACGAAGACTGACGCGCACCCCATCCCCAGAGCTGATGAGCTCATTGATCGGCTGGGGGCTGCCCGGTTCCTCAGCACGTTTGATTTAACGTCTGGGTACTGGCAGATCGCCTTGACCGATGGGGCCAAAGAGAGGTCAGCATTCTCTACACCAGATGGGCACTTCCAGTTCCGAGTCATGCCATTTGGGATGAAGAATGCCCCTGCCACCTTTCAGAGGTTGGTCAACCAGGTACTGGTTGGGCTGGATGCGTTCAGTGCCGCCTACCTGGATGACATCGCAGTGTTCAGTGCCACCTGGCCTGAACACCTGCGCCACCTCTGGGAAGTGTTGGTGGCGCTGCGCCGAGCAGGCCTCACGATCAAGGCAAGCAAGTGCCAGATCGGGCAGGGTTCCGTGGTGTACTTGGGACACCAAGTGGGGAGTGGCAAGGTGGCACCCTTGCAACCCAAAATTGAAACCATCCTGGCTTGGGAACCCCCCAAGACGCAGACCGCAGTGAGGGCCTTCCTGGGGCTCACTGGGTACTACAGGAGGTTTGTCAAGGGCTATGGAACGATCGTTGCCCCCTTGACAGAGCTGACTTCGAAGAAGCAGCCCAGGAACGTGATTTGGACTGACACCTGTCAGAAAGCTTTCGACACCCTGAAGACTGCCATGTGCACGGCGCCCGTGCTCTTGGCCCCTGACTTCTCCAAGGAATTCCTAGTGCAGACAGACGCTTCAGAGCATGGTGTAGGGGCTGTTCTTTCACAGATGACTGAGGAGGGCTGGGACCAACCCGTAGCCTTCATCAGTAGGAGGTTACTTCCACGGGAAAGTAGGTGGAGTGCAATTGAGCGAGAAGCATTTGCTGTGGTCTGGGCGCTGAAGAAGCTAAGACCCTACTTGTTTGGGTCTCACTTCCGGGTTCAGACGGACCACAGGCCCCTCAGATGGTTGATGCAAATGAGGGGTGAAAACCCGAAGCTGTTGAGGTGGTCCATCTCCCTACAGGGTATGGACTTTACGGTGGAACACCGTCCTGGTACAGATCACGCCAACGCTGACGGTCTGTCCAGGTATTTCCGCCTTAGTGACGAGGAACCCCCTGGGCAAGGGTAGTTCTCCCCACATTTCAGCTGGAGGGGACACGTGTTAGACCTGGCACCTTGGCGTGAGTTTCCCTTCCACTTTTTGATGGTGTGCCTCGATTGTTTTGCTGGTGTTGTCCGCTCAGGGCACTGCGCCACGGCTAATCCGTGCCGCAGTGCAAGTGCTCCCTAGGTAAAGTGTACCTGTAATTGATGTCCATGATTGGTTGATTGGATTCACTGTCAGTCCCCAGTAAAATGCACCAGGGGTGCCAGGGCTTGTGAATGCCAATGCTGCTGGTGGGCTTGCAGCGCTGGTTGCGCCACCCACGGAAGCGGCCTTGTAAAGTGTGTCTAGGGCCTGCCACCGCAGACCCTGTGCGCGGTCCGGGACCGTCGCGCTGACTACGCAAGTGCCCCCACTTGCCAGTCCCTAAACCTTCCCTTACCTACATATTAGCCACCCCTCTGGTAGGCCCACGGGCAGGGTGCATTGTAGGCATAAGGTAAGACATGCCCTGGTGTGTGTGGCATGTCTTAGTAGTGAATTACAGCCCTTTCCGTTCTTCACTATTGAAGGCTACCTGCTCTCCATAGGCCAGAATGGGCTGCTGGGATCACGCCAACGCTGTGACCCCAGTGGACTCAGAGAGCATGGTAGAGTGTCAAGTTTGGTATGCCTGAACTCAGAATAATAAAATACTTCTTGTAGTCAAGTTTATTTTAATATCCTGGGTTTGTAAATACTACTTTTAGAAAGTTAGTATTTACTGACCTGACCATCTCAGTCCGCCTCTGCTGTGTGTGTGTGTGTTCTGCCTAGCAACAGGAGGAGCAGGGCGGGGGGATCCCCAGAGACAGGTTGGCTGCCAGGTGGTGGGTAGAGAGGTGACACCTGGATGGGTGGGAGGAGTACACCTTGACTCTTGAATAGACCTGTGCTCTGCCACCACAAAGCCGGCGCCACCCCCTGTGGGGCGGCTGATGTCTCTGCCCTGCTGCTGAAAGGAAAGAGCAGACTCACCATAACAAAGTGCTCCAGAACTGGACTGAGCCAGGCCTAGGCCCCCTGGCGCTAAAGAACAAAAGATTCATGGTATAAAAGTAGGAGCCTGGCTCCTAAGAAATCAGAATCCTGTTTACCACAAAGAACCTCTGCCCGACTAGAAGGAGAAGGAGACGCTGGAGGAGCTGGCCTGCTGCCTGCCTTGCTGAGAAAGGAGAGGAAGAGACTTACTGAAAAGACTTTGCTACTTTGTGCTTGAACATTCTCCAAGGGCTTGATCTGAGCTTGCCCCCTGAACTGAACCCCAGGAACAGTGGGTTCTCTGTGCTTCTTGCTCCTCCTCCAATTCGAGCCGTGTGGGCATCCCGCTGGAAAAGAGACTGCGCCCCTCATCGCCCCTCCTAGGGCCGTGACACTCAGGAGCTCGCCTGCCGCAATCCCGTGAGAGCCCCGCTCCGTCCGGAGCCGCTCTCTGTCCACGGGCCAGGCCGCCGCACCCCTGTCACCGCCTGCCATTGGAGTGCGCTGAACGCGCTATCACCCCTCCTGCCGGAAGCCGTCCGACGACTGTGATCTACGCCGGGTCATCCAGCTGCACTGACTGTGCCCTGTGACCCCGCTTCGCTATCCCCGGACACCTCAGGCCGCGCCGCCCCCGCTGTGGAGACCCTCCTGCACCGCCGTGCTAAAGGGTCGCTGGCCGCGCCTGCCTACGTGCCCACACCTGCTGATTGAGGACCCAAGAACACTTCCCGAAGTTGAGAGTCGCACCGACCTGTGCCGACTCTCCTAATCACGAAAGAAGTCCAGTATCGCCTTATTTCTCCGTTCGCAGGAACCGATCTCTGTGAGTACTGGAACTACAAGTAAAGAGACTACGAACTATCCATTTGAAACTACGAACCAAGAATATTTGCCTGCTGCATAACCTGGTGGCCTAGCGAAAACGTTATTGGTCTTGTGATAAGTCTGCTGAGATATATATACCTTATTTTTACATAAAGAAGCTTATTTTTATATATATCCAAGTCTGGTGTCCGTTTCTGGGGGGATTGATGTATTTACTGCGTGTACGATTGTAAGTGCTTAACCAACAACGCCTGAGGAATCGCCTTGGCTGCTCACGCCACGCACCTAGAGGGTGAGCAAGGGTCATTCGCGAGGGGTTATCCTGCGCCCTGACGTGGAGGAGAGGGTTCCTGCTTGACACAAGGGCAACCTTGCGCCAACCAGAGATCCCCGACTCTAACAGTGCCAAAACAAATAATTAAGTAGTAGAATCATCCAAAAGGCAGAATAAACATTGAGAGAATGAGGAGGACCTGAGCAAAAATGACCATGGAAAAGAAGCACAAAAAAAGAATAAGCATCTCAAACATCAGAACAGGCAGGAGTTTGCAACAAAGTAACAGCAGGAGGAGCTCGCTAAAAGCAAGCAGGAACAGGGTACAAAAAGGCAGATGCTGAGGACAGTCGGAGTAGATCAGGGAAGGAAGATAGGGCAAGAGCAGACCGCCTGGTACAAACAATGAGGATTCAGGTATGGCCGCTGTGGAGAAAGCCACTCGCCACGAACAAGCAGAAAGCAGTCAATGACAGTGACCGAGACGAAAGACGCTCGCCGCGAACAAGCGGTCATATGCCAGGGAAAGCAGCGGGGTGAGAGCATCCTGCTAGGGGCCAACGGGAAACGATAACACCGCTACAACGGTAAACCAAGCAATGTTCATAGATTAGGCGTAGTCTTTATAGACTGTGCCTGCAACACACAGTCAGTAACGTATCTGCTTCGAGATCCCACAAGATCTCGAGCGACGCCCCAAGGGGCTAGTACAAAGGAGGCCAAACCCCCCTACTGACACCACATATACGGGCGATTCCTAGCAACGGGGGATATCGTTCGATATCCCCAGTGCATAGATAAGGAAAGACATTTACCATATTGTTTTCTTTTTTACACCTTTTTGTCTCTGTTCTGAGAATGTCCTGGCTGCGGGTGTGCAGAGAGTCACTAGAAATGGTGACCTTGTAATCCAAGTAGGCAGGAGAGCTGGCCATGATGGAATGGTAGGTGATGCAGCTGGTTTTGAAGGTGGTGCAGCCGGCAAGGGCAGCCTGTCAAGCTCCATCATGGTGGGATGTGGTTATATTTTTTCAGGACCTAAAGAGGCATGCTGCAACAAGTAAACTGGACTTAGGGGGGAGCAGTATGGACTAAAATTTCAAGATGGTTTCATACATACCCAGTCCAAGACAAGGTGTATGGCAAGAAAGATGTCAAAGCAAGCACAACAGTTAATCTAGCTTGACTTTTATTACTTAAGGCATGATTCAAGTCACGCTACAATTAAGCAGTGGGGTCTAGCGAGATAAATCTGAGTTCTGATACATACTTTTTTTATTTTAAAGATTATAAAGCACAGCCCAAGAAAAAGGGCAGCAGAATGCTGTCCAAACAAAACATAATTATCTAGGGTGTTCTCTGACAACATTGTGGGAATGCAATGAGATGTAGGCTATAAGGGTTCAAAGGTATGTGCCCTGAGACATGGCTAAAAAACCCTATCCACTCCCTCTGCAGCCTTTAAAAGTTCTCATACTAAATATGAGTATACACTTCGGCGGTTCCAGAGTACATTTCTGTTTGCGGATTGCATGATGCATATTAAATTAATACTTTCCAGTGAGCCAAGGGGTCAATATCTGACATGCCCATTGCACTTAGGGAATTTCACAGAGAAGAAGAAAAAGGTGAAGAGTGGAATGTTTTAATTAATTTCAGTCGCTTTTAAATATTGGCGGCCAGTGACGTAACATTGGTGACAAAGGCCCTGATGCAAGCAAAGTGAATTGTTCCCCCCACCTCCGTTTACTGACTAGACAGGAAAACACAGCCATAATTTGAGTGCAGTGGACCCACAGGGCTACAGAGCCACTGCACGTGCTACACTATTGATAGCTACACCTTTCAGAGGGACCTATTCTCCTGGGCCTTGCAGCCATGGTCCAGTGCTGAGAGGCTCAGAGGAGGATGGGCTTTCATGGCACTCGCAGCTCTGAATCTTGGCTGTGAGGCCCATGGGAGACGGGCTAGTGGAGTAGAAATGGTGCCATGGGTTCTGATACAAACAAGGTAAATTGGCCACCCATCCACTTATTGGCCAGAATTACACAGACATAATGTGGGTGCATTGTGTCCATCCCATCCTTGAGCCCTGGCGCCACTACACCTACTGCACTGTTGATAACTACACCCCTAGAGCTTTGAGACCCAGAGCATGAGAGCCCCGTTTCCTGCGGCCACTAGCTATAATACAGTGCAGTCAGGCCAGGGGAGGGAATCCCTCTCCCCTAGACGTTGCAGGCATGATCTACCGCTGTGAAGTCCCGAGGACTTTTCTCTCTCCCTTTGCTGGGCCTCACAGGCTCTTTGGTGCGAGGCCGCACAGTGCTGAATTAAGGGCGGGGCCCGGGGCAGCCGCCCACACTGCCCATGCCTGGCACCGGCCTTGGTCGTATGCCTTATAATAGCACTTTTCTCAATCATCCTCTTTTTCTTTCTATTGATCCATTTAGTTCAACCCCCTTTACTGTATAAAGGGAGAAGATACTTCTTTCTTACTGTACTTTAGCTCCCATCTCCGGAAGAAGACATAGGCATAGTCCTGGAGGGAGGAAACGCAAGTAATGAGACAAGGAGTACAGAATCAGAGTATTGAAGATTACTGATAAGTAATCTAGACAGCACTTCCTCAGCTGCACCTCCTCATCCCATTGCATACTTTGAGCTAAAGTATACTGACTTTTTTACATGTCACTCCCAAATAAATACCAAACTAGGAGTATAATGATAAATCAACCCTCATTATGATCAAAACAACTCCTGACTACAATAAGGTACTTCTACTGGCAATGACTTAACTTTCAGTATCTTTGAGCCAAACACCAACTCATTACCTTACAACAATTTCAACCTGTAGTAATAAACACATTTTGATTGGTGTGCCCATATAGGGTCCGTACGCAGATCCATAAAGAAGGCTCCAACCTGTTCTTCCCATGAGATGCCATTCCTCTTAGAGCAAGTTTAAATAGAACAAGGAAGTGACCTACCTGTACTAACAAAATTAGTTACAGGTGTTGATAAAGATGACTTGTAACCTTTCCTGGCTGCACCAAAATCTGCCTCCCCCCCCCCCCCCCCCCCCAAAAAAAAAATCTAATTTTCTGAAATTTGCAGTTCTCTGATGATAATTTTAACAGCCCGTAAAACATCCAACTTTTCTAAATGAACTTCATTTTTGCACATAAGTTAGAACTGAAAACTGTCAATACTATTTCTTAATTTCTGTAAAATCACGAATTGATTTGGGTATAACATTCAGATTTAATCTTGGCAACACTCTGTCGTCAAAAATCTTCAAATACGGGGGAACGCACATTAACACATTCAATTACCCCAAATGTCTCGCTGTTGTAATAGCTACCAAAACAAAATCCATGAGTTGACAATACAAACTGCAGATCCCAAGAAGGAATAAATTCCTAATCTTGGGTCTTAAAGTTTCAAACCCTGTGAACCAACTCATAACCTAACCTTAAATGTCTGTTAAGGCACCTCAAGGTGTATGAAGGTCTTTGATAGCTGCCGATTACGATTTCAGCACCGCTACTGGTAAGCCTCATTGTGAGAAGTTGGCCTGGAATATGCTGGTCACTAGTTAAAGTGGCCACCTTGCACCAGTACAATTCGACTCTTATGGTAGTAGGTTTAAGACAACCTTTTAAAGAAAGCTTTCCTAGTGGTAGCTGTGGAGAGCAGCCTTCAGGCTAAGTCTTTAGAGGAATGTAAAGCAGCTTGTTTTACCTTATAATCTCTTGAATTACTAAATGAAAGGACACCACACAGGTATATATATAAAATATATATGTATTTATTACGAGACACACTCTACTAATCTCTTTATGAGATTAGAAGTCAGTAACATATGCACAAATCAACATTTCACAACAAGTTAAGCACAAATATGGCTGGGGCCCTAGGGGCGTACCAGACCATATACTAAAAAAGAGACTTAGAGATAACGACTTGAGAAGGGACAAGGCCAAGGGCCTTCAGAAGCGCTGGGGCCTCACTAATCCACCGAAGGCAGGTAAGTAAAGGACCCACGGGAGACGCATGCAGTGTGAGAACACAGCCGCGGATCCCAATTGACTTCAATGGAGCAAGTCGCGATTGGAAATTTAGAGTTTTAGGATACTTCGGGAGAGTCTACAAGCAAGTCACTTACAGGTGTAAGTAGTTCTAGAGCCAACACCCACAGGAGCAGCGTAGTGCTGGAGTTACCTCACCCAGGGAAGCCGGGTGCATAGGTGTCTTTTGGTGTCGGGTCGCAGCGTCGTTTTCAATGGGAGCCAAAGAAGACTTGCTGCTTGTGAAGACAGGAGAAGTGTCCGGTGAAATCCAAACCTGGATTCAGAAGAAAGAAGACCTGAAAGCAGAGGGGACAGTGTTCAAAGTCACTTGGCAGTGACCCGGGGCAAGGAAGATGGATGCCCACAGTCGTCGGGTGATTTTAGGTGATCACAGGTGTCTTGACTCTTCAGCCACACAATCCAGGAGGCGTCGACGACAACCAGGAGCTGGATTCGGTGTGCCCCAAAAAGTCTGCAGCTTACTACTGTATTGGTGACCAGATTGGAGCCAACAAGCCTTGGCAACAGCAAGTCTTGTGGAAAGTGTAAAAAGTCAGCGGTGCAGACCAGCAAGGTCTGAGGGACTCACCCAGCAAGGGTAAGTCAGGGCAAGCCTGGAGCAACCAGGGGAGTCCTTTGGTTTTGTAGAAAAGTCTTCTGGGGACCCACAAGCCAGCCGGCAAGGGATCGCAAAGACGCCTAGGGAGGATTCACTCACCAGGAGCCCACGGTCACTTGGAACAAGGTAGGCCTCTGATCTTCAGAGGAAATCCTGCTGGAGGCTTGGACTACATGTGGTCCAATGCACAAGTTCGTAGAACATCGTGAAGGGGTTGCACTCGAAAATAGTGCCTGGTACTCAGGTATTGCGGTTCCTTGTCACTCGTGGAGTCCACTTGCCTCAGCATCACTGGGGACTCACGATGGCCTTGGAGAAGTTAGGAAATCCACTTCTGGGGCTACAGGGACTTCGGACTCCGGCGGGAGCGGGAAAGTTTTCGACCATTGATGCAAAGTTTTGGTGCCTGCTAAGCAGGGGAGTCACTCCTTAACTCCAAGGGAGATTCTTCAGTCTTCCAGAGGTAGTGGAACGTCGAAGGTCCAGGATTCTTCTTCAGAGCATCGTCCAGGGATATCTAGTTTGGAATGGCAAGGGTTCCCTAACTTATACTACAAGGAAGGGAGGGACTAGCTCTATGACCCCACCTACGGGAGGGTCAGGGGAGTGGGTGGCTACACCCACTTCCCTTTGTCCAGTTTCACGCCAGAGCAGGGGCTGGTAGCCCCTGAACCGGTTTGAGCTGGCATATGCACAGAGGAGCCTACTGCTCCCCCAGTGCAGGACTTCAAAGCACTCTAGGAGTGCACCCACCCAGTCCCAATACACTAAACCCTGTCTGGGAGGTGACCACACCTCCCTGTGACAGGATGCCTATTGTTGGGCCTCCTCCACAGCGAGTTTCGGTCAGCAGCAGGAGGGCAGCCCAGTGTCTGTAACTGGTGGCATCCATTTTATGATGCCAGGACTCTTCAGGATTGTACCGTGTTTACACAGTGGATACATGTCTATCCCTCTAGAAGGGTGGGATCATACTCCCACACCAGTTACTGGTGTGGGGGTATGATTCCAAAGCGTTTGACACCAAACACGACATATTTTGATGCAGCCATTCCAAACTTAGCATTTACCGCTAGGTTATAATGCACTTAAGAGTATATGGTTTAACCGCATCCAGAAACAGCCACAGAGAATGGACTCAGAGCTGCAGAGGGGCCCTGCTCAGGCAGAGGCACCCCCTCACATGGAAACCAAGCACCCTGACCTCAGGATTGATAGGGCCTGCCTTAGGGGTGACTGATAGGTTTATATGTTTGTGCAGGTAGAGATATAGTGTACCTATATCTCAGTGAGGAGTGCTAACACTACCTCACCCAGGCTGCAGTAGCAGGCCTGTGGCGCCAGATTTAGTCTGCTTCACAGGGGTGGCATAATACATGCTTCAGCCCCTGGTAGGCCTGTGAAGTACCTTTGCCCTTGGTACCTAAGGTACCATATACTAGGGGCTCACAAGGGACCGCAGTATCCAATCACTAGTGCATCTAATATGCACTCCATGTCATTTAAGGAAGTAAGCAGATAGGCTGGGGTCCTGGATAGCAGGATCCCAGCCAGACTAGTCAAAAACCATCCAAACACCAAGAAAAAAGTGGGGGCAACCATACAGTCAGATTCCACCTTCCTACACTCATCAAAACCTTTTTAAAGGATTTGTAAAATGATCTATTGGGAAAACTCAGTAGGTGAATACTGATTTTTCTTACATCAAGAATTGAAAAGACATCCAGTGATGATTACATGCCTTCTTGGTTAAATCCCTCCTAGCTGTCTGACTAGAGAGGCCTGACGGAAGTGACAACCCCACCCTCATAAGTCCTTCCCTTTCAATCTCCAAACCGAGAGCTTAGACATTGAAGGGTTACCTGAGGGAGAGTGACTGACAAAATAAGACTAGGGACTAATGGAAGATGTTACGCTTCCTGGATCAACATTTCCTTCAATAGTGGAAACCACTGCCTTCTTGGCCAAAAGATGCAGTAGTTTCCTCATTCCAAATCTCGGCTGCAAGATGAAGGTTTAATGGGATGGGGGAAAGGCATATAATAATATTCTTAGCCTATAACTCATCAAGGCATCCACTTGCGTTGCTAAAGGATCCTGAAAACTGATAAAGAAGTTTAGAGGAACAACCTTGTCCGATCTGCAAAAAGATTTATTGTCAGACAATTGAATCAATGCAAGTTTCCTGACGCACAGATAATTATATTCTGAGATTTTGTAATGATGGAACTACCCTGCTCTTGTATTGTCCTTCCCCTGAACTTAAATTACCTTGACTGATACTAAATGAGTCTCTACTCATAATAAAATTGTATTCATTAGGGAATGTTGTGTCCTCGGCCTGGTGCCAAACGGTTCTTTCAATTAAGACATTGTCACTGTGTTGTCTGTCCTCATTATGAATGAGAAGTTGAGAACCACCTCCCTGAACATCTGCAGAGCTCTCCGTACTGCAAACAGTAGGAGGAGTGTTCCTTTCCTGAGAAACTCCAATGACCTTGAAAGGGCTGTGAATATAGTCTGGATTTTTGGAAATTTATCAGGAAATTAAATTGCTCCCGAACCTGAACATTCCTCTGTGTATCCAGCATATGCAGGGACATGGAATGGACTGCTATTAGAAGAGTGTCCAAACAAGGAAGGATGTGTATCACCCCCTTGTGTAGAGTTGCCAGCAGAGGTGCAACCACCATTGTAAACATCCTATAACCATGTGACACCACTTGCACCACTCAGCTGTCAATGATTGTCTTCCTGCATGTGTCCCAAAGCATGGCAGTATATATTCCACCAGTGAACTAGAGCTATGCACAGCAGCATAGTCAGGATCCCAGTCTTTGAGTGCCTTAGTGATTCTGATAATTTTTCGTACTAGAAGAATTCTGTTGTTTAGGTCAAATCCGGGCTCTATTTGAAGATGGTTCATACATTTTCTGTCTCGACCTCTCATAAGGTTTCATTATTTTTGCATAGAATCATAACTTATGCTTGAAGGATTGGGCATGTTTCTGATTCTTGAAATAAGTGTATATTTCTGATTCCAGATCTTACCCAAATAGCTTGTCCAAAGGAAGGCATCTTCAACAGCAAAGCTTTTTGCGATCCGTACATTTGCCATCCACTTAAATGCATCTGTCTTCTTGCTGCCACCGTTCCACTATAGCCATTGATGATCCCTTTAAGTTGTCAAAGTAATGTTGGATAGATATTTAGCTTGAATATTCATTATTGCAAACAGCTGAGATATATATTCAGTACTCTAGAAAGATTAAGATAGGCCCTGAAAATCTTTTACCAAAGATTGCAAAGTTTAGATGGTATAAAGATTCCTGCCCCTTATCACCAGATTCAAACCAGAACACGCCCTTTTCAATGCTGCCTCTGCCTTCTTATGGACCGATCTAACAAAACAATGTCTTCTGTCAGAATTACTGTTTGTCCTGTCAGATTTGTTGGCCAACAAAAGATAAATCACCAGTTTTGATGGTAGATTTGTGCCTTCTTTCGGAATTAGGTTCAACATACGCATGAACCTAGACACAGATTTCTCTCTGGTCCTCTGCAATCTCTTTGCAGCAAATCTTGAATTGTATTGTTCATAGGCATCTTGGGAATAGATGGTCTGTTGAACTGCCTGAACCATTCTCCACTAGAAGTGGATTGACCATCATCCGGTGCTGACAGAAGATTTGAGGATAAATAAGAAAGGAATCCCTGTAACTCCTCCTTCTGAATATCATTTCCTGTGGGTGTTGCAAACTCACTGATATCCTTTGCATGATCACAATTTGGGGATGACAAAGATAAGGATATTGATAAAGGCGAAGAAAAATACCTTTGCAAAGAATCAGACCTTGCTGACAGATCACACAACCTTTACTGAGTCTCCTTTTGCTTTTTGAAAGCTTCAGATATAGATCTGATTAACAGCTGCAGCCCTTTCTCCGACATCTTGCCAGACAAGTGCATTTGTTTTGAAGATCTACCTTTCTTACATGCCTGGGATCGTCCGTCATCTGAAGGAGATAAATAATAAAACGGCAGTGATCCTGAGTAATTTTCCCTATGGTCGATCTATGATCGAATTGTCAAGGCAGAAACAACCCCTAGTTTTACATACTAAGGCCCAAGGGATCCTATTTTCTGTAACTGTAAACTAGCATGTAATGGGACAAAGAGGTGCAAATGAGAAGGTAATGCAAGTAATAAGACATTGCAGGCCAGACTGGATGATGACCAATTGGGTTGTGCTTTTCCTTAAATTAGTAAATTTGTCTGTATTTATTAAGATAAACTGAGCTGTAAATTTGGTGCCATGTTAGTGCACAATACTACCCAGTGAGGCGCGTATGTGTCTGTGGACGCAGTCACCTGGCACACACCGAGAATCACCAATCTTCAACCATTCTTCTCTTCTCCCATCTTTAAGAGGGAAGCATCTCTGAAATTGTGTTTATCTGTTGTGTTCTCACAACATGAAAGCCATTCAGGCTGAAATAATTGACACCAACATTGAGGGTATTCATGGGGCACAAAAGAGCCAAATTAGAGACACTTGAGCAAGAGATCCACGAGTTGGAATCGAAACTCATTGACCAAGAGCAAGCAGACATCCAACACACTTTAAGACTAAAGCAAAAAGAATATTGAGATGCCGCGTTGAATGCTGCCATGTCTCGTCATCGAGCAACTCATCGAGTCTACGAGGTGAGTGACAGGGCTGGAAAACTCCAGGTTTAGCTAGACAAACGGGAGATTGCAAATCGCTGGGTGCTGGAAATACTAATTGACAGTAGTGAGTGGGTGAAAGACAGACAGGGAGTGGCAGATGCCTTTGCCACTTATTACACCCACTTATACTCCTCAGATATTACCGCCATAGCAAAAGACTCTTGTGAACTATTGGCATACATACAACTCCCAAACCTTTCACACTCAGACAGGGAACTCCTAGAAACCGAGCTCACCAAAGAGAAATTATGCGGGCAATCTGTGACTTAAACTCGGGCAAAGCAGTGGGCCCTAATAGCATGCCCATTGAACGTTACGAGCTGACAGCCTCTAAGCTTGCCCCCTACCTGCTGCGAATGTTCAAGGAAAGCAGAGACGCGGGCTCCCTCCTTAGAGATCAAAGGTCGGCCACTATTGTGGTCATGCAGAAGGATGGTAAGCCACCAGAACAGTGTGCCTCATATAAGCCGGATTCGCTAATGAACGCCAAAGTCAAAATATTGACAAAAGTATTGGCCTACTGTTTGCTCCAGATGATCACGACTCTAATCCATCCGCATCAGTCTGGCGTATGCCACGGTGAAGCACCTCTCTCAACTTACGGCATCTACATGGTGTTTTGGGTCAAGCCAACGGGCTTCAGGAAGATGCCCCTGTACTCTGACGTAATGGCAGAATGGCATTTGACACGGTCAATCAATCAGGGGTTATTAAAGCGGGCGGGGGGAGGTGCAGCTCCGGATCAGTCGAAGAGCCAGGTCTTGAGGCTCTTCCTGAAGGTGTGCAGAGTGGGGGAGCATCTGATGTTGACTGGGAGCTTGTTCCAGGCCTTTGCTGCAACGTAGGAGAAGGCTCTTCCACCTACTCTGGTTCTGTGGATGCGTGGGGTCTCTGCCAGGGCGATGTCGGCGGAGCGGAGGTACCTTTTGGGTACGTGGAAGGAGACTCTTTTGTTGAAGTATTTGGGTCCGATGTTGTGGAGGGATTTGTAGGCGTGGGTGAGTAGCTTGAAGGTTACTCTCTTCTCGATGGGGAGCCAGTGGAGGTCTCGTAGGTGCTGGGTCATGAGCTCATGTCGTGGGGTTCCAAGGACAAGTCTGTCTGCGGTGTTCTGGATGGTTTGGAGCTTGTGTAGCAGGAATTTGTTGACTCAAGCATAGAGGGTGTTACCGTAGTCCAGTCTGCTTGTTATGAGTGCGTGGGTGACGGTCTTTCTGCATTCAGGGGGAATCCACTTGAAGGTCTTCCAGAGGATGCGGAGGGAGTTGAAGCAGGTGGAGGCGACGGCGTTGATCTGGCGGGTCATGGGAGGGAGGAGTCTAGAATGATGCCGAGGTTTTGGGCGTGGTCTGTTGGAGTGGGTGGGTTTCCGAGGGCGTAGGGCCACCAGATGTTGTCCCAGGCGGTGGAGGAGGGTCCAAGGACAAGGACCTATGTCATCTCCGAGTTGAGCTTTAGGCAGGCTGCAACGTCTTTCATTCCTTCCTGGAAGCTGAGTCTGTTGTCTTCAGGGTTCTTCATGAGGGAGAGGATGAGCTAGGTGTCGACGGCGTAGGATAGTATGCTGAGCCCATGCTGTCTACGATGGCGGCGAGGGGGGCCATGTAGATTTTGAAGAGTGTGGGGCTGAGCGAGGATCCTTGGGGTACTCCGCAGTTAATCTCTGTGGGTTTGGAGATGAAGGGTGGGAGTCTGATCCTTTGGGTTCTGCCAGCGAGAAAGGAGCGGATCCAGTCGAGGGGGGGATCCCCGTATGCCGCGTCATAGGTTCTGGCAGCGAGAGTGCGGTGGGAGACGGTGTGGAAGGCAGCGGAGAGGTCTAGTAGGATGAGGGCCGCGGTGTGGCCCTGGTCAAGTAGCATGCAGATGTCATCGGTTGCGGCGAGGAGGGCGGTCTCGTGCTGTGGTTGCTGCGGAATCCGGACTGGGAGGAGTCAAGGATGGCGTTCTCTTTGATGAGAATGCTGGGCATTGACAAATCTCTTGGTGACTTTGGCTGTGAAGGGAAGGAGAGGGATGGGCCGGTAGTTTTTCAGGTCCATCAGGTCAGCCGTGGGTTTCTTGAGGAGGGGCTTGACTTCTGCCTGCTTCCAGGTGTCGGGGAAGATGCCGGATTCAAAGGAGGTGTTAATGGTCTGGCATAGTTCGGGTGCTATGGCGGCGGCGGCTCTGTGGTAGATGTGCGGCGGGCAGGGGTTCGTGGGGGCTCCTGAGTGGGTGTTCTTCATGGTCGTGGCGGTATCTTCTGTGGTAGTCGGTTTCCAGGTGGTGATGGTGGGGTGGTTGGTGATGGTGGAGATTAGGGTGGTGTCTGGAGTCTGTTCGCTGAAGTTGTCGTAGACGGCCTTGATTTTCAGGTGGAAGTAGGAGCGGAGCTTGTTGCAGAGGTCCTGGATGGTGTGACGTCCGTGGCTTCGCTGGGGGGTTTGGTGAACTGCTGTATGACGTTGAAGAGTTCCTTTGCGTTACTGGCGTTGGTGTGGATTTTGTTCCGGATGAAGGTCCTCTTGGTGGCTCTTATGCACTGGTGGTATTCTGTCATGGCGTTCCTGTAGGTGTTCTGGTCTTCGGTGGTTTTCCTGCTCTCCAGAGTTCCTTGTGGTGGGCAAAAGAACGATGGATTTAACCCAGATCTCTTGACTGGGGGAGAATGTCTGCATTGTCAGCATTCCGTCCATCATTTGTTTGTTGTAACGCTTTTCGCCCTAAGTGGGATGGGTATTCCCAGACGTGGGACCCGTGCTCACTACGCCACTGGAGTCAAGCTATCCTGGCTGATGACGGCTGATAGCCAGAAACCGGTCCTAGGATGCTTGATTCCGGTCCAGGGAAGACATGGCTTGGCAGTTCGGGCTGGACTGTTCCCATGAGGCACAGGGTCAAGACTGATTTGCATATGGCCATGTCTAAACTGGGGTGGTGTAGTGGGCAAAAGAACGATGGATTTAACCCAGATCTCTTGACTGGGGGAGAATGTCTGCATTGTCAGCATTCCGTCCATCATTTGTTTGTTGTAACGCTTTTCGCCCTAAGTGGGATGGGTATTCCCAGACGTGGGACCCGTGCTCACTACGCCACTGGAGTCAAGCTATCCTGGCTGATGACGGCTGATAGCCAGAAACCGGTCCTAGGATGCTTGATTCCGGTCCAGGGAAGACATGGCTTGGCAGTTCGGGCTGGACTGTTCCCATGAGGCACAGGGTCAAGACTGATTTGCATATGGCCATGTCTAAACTGGGGTGGTGTAGTGGGCAAAAGAACGATGGATTTAACCCAGATCTCTTGACTGGGGGAGAATGTCTGCATTGTCAGCATTCCGTCCATCATTTGTTTGTTGTAACGCTTTTCGCCCTAAGTGGGATGGGTATTCCCAGACGTGGGACCCGTGCTCACTACGCCACTGGAGTCAAGCTATCCTGGCTGATGACGGCTGATAGCCAGAAACCGGTCCTAGGATGCTTGATTCCGGTCCAGGGAAGACATGGCTTGGCAGTTCGGGCTGGACTGTTCCCATGAGGCACAGGGTCAAGACTGATTTGCATATGGCCATGTCTAAACTGGGGTGGTGTAGTGGGCAAAAGAACGATGGATTTAACCCAGATCTCTTGACTGGGGGAGAATGTCTGCATTGTCAGCATTCCGTCCATCATTTGTTTGTTGTAACGCTTTTCGCCCTTAGTGGGATGGGTATTCCCAGACGTGGGACCCGTGCTCACTACGCCACTGGAGTCAAGCTATCCTGGCTGATGACGGCTGATAGCCAGAAACCGGTCCTAGGATGCTTGATTCCGGTCCAGGGAAGACATGGCTTGGCAGTTCGGGCTGGACTGTTCCCATGAGGCACAGGGTCAAGACTGATTTGCATATGGCCATGTCTAAACTGGGGTGGTGTAGTGGGCAAAAGAACGATGGATTTAACCCAGATCTCTTGACTGGGGGAGAATGTCTGCATTGTCAGCATTCCGTCCATCATTTGTTTGTTGTAACGCTTTTCGCCCTAAGTGGGATGGGTATTCCCAGACGTGGGACCCGTGCTCACTACGCCACTGGAGTCAAGCTATCCTGGCTGATGACGGCTGATAGCCAGAAACCGGTCCTAGGATGCTTGATTCCGGTCCAGGGAAGACATGGCTTGGCAGTTCGGGCTGGACTGTTCCCATGAGGCACAGGGTCAAGACTGATTTGCATATGGCCATGTCTAAACTGGGGTGGTGTAGTGGGCAAAAGAACGATGGATTTAACCCAGATCTCTTGACTGGGGGAGAATGTCTGCATTGTCAGCATTCCGTCCATCATTTGTTTGTTGTAACGCTTTTCGCCCTAAGTGGGATGGGTATTCCCAGACGTGGGACCCGTGCTCACTACGCCACTGGAGTCAAGCTATCCTGGCTGATGACGGCTGATAGCCAGAAACCGGTCCTAGGATGCTTGATTCCTGTCCAGGGAAGACATGGCTTGGCAGTTCGGGCTGGACTGTTCCCATGAGGCACAGGGTCAAGACTGATTTGCACATGGCCATGTCTAAACTGGGGTGGTGTAGTGGGCAAAAGAACGATGGATTTAACCCAGATCTCTTGACTGGGGGAGAATGTCTGCATTGTCAGCATTCCGTCCATCATTTGTTTGTTGTAACGCTTTTCGCCCTAAGTGGGATGGGTATTCCCAGACGTGGGACCCGTGCTCACTACGCCACTGGAGTCAAGCTATCCTGGCTGATGACGGCTGATAGCCAGAAACCGGTCCTAGGATGCTTGATTCCGGTCCAGGGAAGACATGGCTTGGCAGTTCGGGCTGGACTGTTCCCATGAGGCACAGGGTCAAGACTGATTTGCATATGGCCATGTCTAAACTGGGGTGGTGTAGTGGGCAAAAGAACGATGGATTTAACCCAGATCTCTTGACTGGGGGAGAATGTCTGCATTGTCAGCATTCCGTCCATCATTTGTTTGTTGTAACGCTTTTCGCCCTAAGTGGGATGGGTATTCCCAGACGTGGGACCCGTGCTCACTACGCCACTGGAGTCAAGCTATCCTGGCTGATGACGGCTGATAGCCAGAAACCGGTCCTAGGATGCTTGATTCCGGTCCAGGGAAGACATGGCTTGGCAGTTCGGGCTGGACTGTTCCCATGAGGCACAGGGTCAAGACTGATTTGCATATGGCCATGTCTAAACTGGGGTGGTGTAGTGGGCAAAAGAACGATGGATTTAACCCAGATCTCTTGACTGGGGGAGAATGTCTGCATTGTCAGCATTCCGTCCATCATTTGTTTGTTGTAACGCTCCAGAGTTCCTTGAGGCATCTGGAGGAGCGCCTGGCTTCTTGGAGGTTGGTGGTGAACTAGGCGGCCTTCAGGGGGTGTTGTCTGATAGGGTGGCGGAGGGGTACGAGCTTGTCTGCACAGCTGGTGATCCAGAGGTGTAGTTCATCGGCTGCAGAGTTGGCGTCAGTCATTGCGGGGTGGGAGTCGTGGAAGAGGGTGGTGTTGAGGTGTTCCTCTGTGACCTGGCTCCAGTTCCTTTGTGGCAGGCACGGGGCGGGCTTGGGTGCGATGGTAGTGTTGAAGGAGAAGTGTACACAGTGGTGGTCTGTCGGAGGGGCTGCGAGGTGTGGCTGAAGTGGATGTTTGTCCCTCCTGCGAAAATGGGGTTGAGGATGTGTCCGGCTTTGTGGGTGGGGGTGTTGAAGACCTGCTTTAGTTCGAGGTTGGCGAGATTGTCCAGGAGGGTGGTGGAGTCGGGTCACTACGGTTGTCCAGGTGGAAGTTCAGGGTGCGATGGTGGTGGTGGAAGAGGCGCATGGCCCAGGGGGTCTGTAGGTGAGGGTCCCGGCTGGTCTGGATCTGGAAGTGGAGGTGCTCTGTGTTGGAGAGGGGGTCGCTCGTGCTGGAGGTGGAGAGTCAGAGGGAGCTCTTGTGCACGATGGCGAGTCCTCCTCCTAGGCGGTCCTTTCTCTGGATCTTGTATCCGTTGGGGATGGTGGTGGCGATGTCGGAGGCGGAGGTGGCGTTGGCCTATGGTCCACGGTCAAGTGACCATACATGTTTGAGGTGTTGACCAGGATGGGTTTTGGCCCGCACGTCATACCTAGGATAAAGCTCCTCTACACTGAACCACTGGCGCAGGTAACAGTCAACAGAGGAGTATCTCAGATATTCTGGCTCCAACACAATACCAGACAGGGATGGCCACTCTCACTATTAATTTTCGTTCTCATATTAAAGCCCCTCGCAGCCTGGAATAGGTGAGAACGCCTGGTTCAAGGTCAGCAACTGACTCATCACTGGGAAGGCAAAATATCCCTCTACGTGGACGACATTCTGCTCTACGTTTTGGACCTAGTCTTCAGTCTTGATTGAATTATGCAAATACTTACCCAATTTATCAAATAGTCAGGTTATACTATCAACTGGAGAAAGTCCCTGATCTACATCCTCCCTGGGCACATATTACGATTGCCCCGCAATTGTGAGGCGAGAATCGTCATGGATGAGTTCCGATATCTAGGGATATATATCCCAGCTGACCCTGACGTGTTTTACAACAATAACTTGTTACCACTGCTGGTGCATCTTAGGAGTGACGTCCAACACTGAAGGTCACTTCCCCTGTTTCTACTTGGCAGGGCCGCACTTTTTAAAAGGGTGGTCTTGCACCGATTTGTTTATGCTCTGCACAACACAACCTACCTGGTCGCCGTGTCCTACTTTAATGCAATCAAGAGTGAAACCTGCACACTGCTCTGGGACCGTGGCCCAGTGCATATAGCCATTAAAAAACTGATGTGAGGCTGGTACGACAGCAGGGTCACCTTGCCTGATATACAAAAATATTATTGGGTGTCAGAACTAACCTCTGTTAACCACAGGGTTCACCCCCAGGGAAGAAGTACCTGCGTTTCGCATGGATAGACAAATCATGCAACTAAGGGACTATCTCAGGGCCATTTCCGTGTGGGATGCAGCAAAACTAGGCACACTAAGGACCCAGACTGGATTTGATAAATGGGACCTCATCTGTCTATCCAAGGTGGGAGACCTCTGGGTACAAGGAGCAGTCATCCCTTTCACTGAACTGCAAAGCGAGTACCAACTAGCACCCACTGAACCCTATCGCTGTTTGCAGATACGCGACACACTACAGACAGCATTACCGAAAGGAGCGGTGCTCCCCGAGTCCTCACCACTAGAGGACAGATTGTTAGACAATGACATGACCCGCAAGGCAATCTCGCTCACATACCGAAACTTAATCAGCAGCTCATCAGACACCCTAAAACATGTAGGGGAACAGTGGGGGTGCGATCTGGAGGGTCTTGAGGACGACGAGTACCCTGAGGCTCTGGCGTCCCGAGAGAGGTGGCTGTAAGGTCAAGGTTCCATCTCATGCAGCTAAAAATACTGCATAGATCCTATTATGCAGGCACTACCATGGTAAAAATGGGAAGGGCAAAGGACTCACAGTGTCGCAGGAAGTGCGGTCAAATATGTACATTCTTTCACACTTTATGGTGCTGCCGTAAGATAAAAACATATTGCAAGTCTGTAGTTGCCATTATGAATAACCTCTGTGGGAGCAACATGGGTGACTTTACAAAATGGTGCCTCTTAAATGTCTGGGATGCAACAGATCTCAACCGCATGGAGCAGATTTAGATGACCCTGGGGCTGGAGGTAGCTAAATGCAATATTGCACGTTTATGGGGCCGCAGCAGGCAACCCGGCGGGGGTACTGGAAACGCAACATGGATTGGTGCTTGCTGGCTGAGAAAGTGATTTATGAGGACAGGGGATGTCCTAATAAATGGTCAAAATAAAATATGAGGAAATGGAATGGCTATAGAGAAGATCTCTGCACTCTTCTCGTTGGTGCTGGTTCCGATGTATTGCTCACTAATAACTCCAAGTCAAATGCCCTTGTTGGTGACATAATGGGGAAAAGGGAGGGAACACAGAGGCTATTAATGGCTGACAGGGTAACTGTTTTAATTGCCTATGTCAATGTACATCAGCGTGTCGTGTTCTTTGTCTTTATTATTTTTTGTTATCTCTACGATAAAAAGATTTTTAAAAAAACATTTAGGGAATAGAAAAACAGCAGTCTCATTGCCAAAGAAGAGACTGTATGTGAAGCCTCAATTAGGAGCAGGTGAGAAAAAAGGGGCCGGACCAAGAAGCCGGCCACAAGAGCATGACTATTCATCGAGACCATCACAGCATAGACCCCCATGCAGTGCACACTTGTTAAGGCCAAGCTACACTGTAGGACGCACAGCACTCCGGGGCATAGAACAGCACCTCTGCATCTCCAACATGGAATCCCACCTGCATCAAGCAATGGCTCCCGCCGCACCATGACACATGACACCTTTTTATAATTATGCAGGTGCAAGGTAGCAAGAATCCCCAGAGCACCACAACCCGAGCCGTAAATGGACAGGCGCTCCTGTGGCAGTGACACAGCAGTGAATATGCTGGTCTCCCACAAAGAAGCAAACTAATACTGATGAAAAGCTGGCTTCTTGTTCTTCAGCTGACTCATTGGTATTGAGTGCTGCAGCTGTACTTAGCGTATACTTGTCACCCCCCCCCCCCCCCCACACACACACACACACCCAGCCGCTGACTACTCTCACGGTTCATTAGAAAGGGTTGCAAGAGCAGGCACCAGCCACACACATGGCCCAATCCTCATGAACTCGCCATGGCTACCAGGAAATTCTCAATCTCTCAGGAGCCAGCATTTGCGATTCACTCCAAGGTCACAATTCTGAAGGCTCAATACACCAACAATCATCTTTAATTACATCTATACATGCACTTCTGGGAATTCGCGTACATTTCCAGTAGTACGTCTGAAAAGCTGCTCCAGTCCCAGCCTTCCAGACGTACTACAAGGAACATCATGTGGCATTTGCAGTCTCTCTAATCGCGGTGTTATAAACACACTACATCTCCTACTGTGGAAAGGCAGACAGTTGTACAAATGCACATTTTTACTTTTTCTTTTACCCGAGAAAACCATTTTCCCAGTGGGGGAGCCGCCTTCCAATCACATTCAAGAAGTTTGGGCAGCTTGGTTGCCCTTCACACCTTCGAATAGGACAAACAGGAGTTTGTAATTGCGACCTTGATTTGCTCACTAGTCAACACATGCTTGGGGTTTAGTATTAGGCAATTGTACTCAATTGTGTTGTACAATTTTTCAGTGATGAAGCATTAATACCTGTCAGGTATCTTTTAGTAGATACTTAAGAAGGCGTAAAAACATAGGTTTACAGTTATAATTGGCTTTGCTAATCAAGCCCTGCAAATCGATATTAATTATATAATGTACATATATGGAGGCTAAAGTCCGTTCATCTGCCTATAATGTAAAGTTCTTTCAGAGGATTAGCATATTTCTCTAGCAGGATCATCTGACATCTATGTAGCAGGCCGTGAAAAGTGCAAAAATTGAATACTGCACCATCCTATATGTTGGGCAGCAGTATTCCTTTCTTCGTCTTCAGAGTGTAGTGAACCCCTCAATATAGGGGTCGCACCCGGGGATTTCCCTGGCCCTCCGAGAGATGTGTATAGCCTTGGTCTCTGCAGTGAAAAGGAAAATATCCTGGTAAATTCTACTCCCTTGTTCAGGCTATACTCAAAAGAATTGAGTCGGTATTAGGAATACGATGGACCTGCCAAAGAACCTCTTGCATGGTATAAATGAGGGACTGTGCCACAGAGACCCCCAATTAGTACACACAACTTTGTTATTGTTTAATATTTAGTGTTTAATATGTGATAATCTATAGATATCAAATGTATTAGGATCATCAGGATAATATAAAACGTTGGTATTGTTTAATAATTAGTGTTTAATATATGATAATCTAATAGATATCAAATGTATTAGGATTATCACCATAATGGAAAACTCAGTTGTTTTGTGCCCATTCCTTGGTATGGAATCACATGAAGGACTGTAGTTTATTGAAACTTCGGTCATACAGGAAACAGGTCCGCTCGGTTCCCCTGCATCAGCAATTCTGAGCACAGCATGCTGGACAGTGGAACCTTGCCCACGTCATGACAATACCTAGCATTCCATGCCACCTGCCACATAAAGTATATGCATCAAGTATACAACTATAACACATTCCCCCCTCTTATAATATAACAATAAAATAACAAATGTTAACAAGGCAAAACTAACAACGCATACAGTGTACATACCATAACGCATCCCCCTCTTATAATAGAATATTGAGCACCCCTAAGAAAGAAGGAAAGAAAGAGGAAAGAGGGAGCAGAGAAAGAGCTGAGGGGAAAAACAGTCCAACAAATATATATAAATAAGAAAGACATTTCACAGTCTAACCAACCACATAATCCTTTCAACCATCCTGGTAAAACACCTTCTGCTCTTAGTACTTACTGTCCGAATCGTCATGATTACTTAACATCACATTTGGCTCCTGAACAACACCTCATTGACGCCTTCACCCTCAGTGACACCACCTTCCACATTTCCCTTCAAAAGGTCAGTACCAGGTGCAGACTGTACACCACTGTGTTCAAAGATGTCCTCAAACCACAGTGAACCTTAGTTTCCATTCTCTTCCTTTTCATTCATCTCCATCTCACAGCCATTTTCCTTTATGCCTAAGGCTACATGTTTAACGTTCCATACCTTGCCATTTTTTAATCGAGCAGCAATCCTTTTAACTTCCACGACTTCTTCAGGAACAAAAACTGACTCTCCTTTCATAACTTTAACAGGTTTCCTCACATGCACCCAATCACCAACTCTCACCTGAACTGGTTTAACACCATGAGTCTTGTCATAGTAAGATTTACTCTTCCCATGCATCTCTTCCAACTTCCCCTTCACCAAACGGGGCAACCACTTCTCCCCCTCACTATCCCATAACCACGCAGGAGTGAATTTACTCCTGGGTCTCCTACCTCTCATTATCACAAATGGAGTTAACCCGGTAAAATCATTGGTAGTTACTCTATACGCCCAAACCACCATCTTCACCCAGAAGTCAATCATTCTGCTTGCTAACTGCACTTTGAATGACGCCTTTAACCACACGGTTAAATCTCTGCACAGTGCTGTTGTAATCCAAAAGAAAGATGGTCCGTTCTTCTTAAGTAGATTGGTTAAGATTTTTATTCAAGTTGTTAAGTAATCAAGAGAAACCCCACCAGGAGCAGCTGTCCTGCTGCTCAGCCCACACCCAACTGACATTCACAGACATCCAACATTCCATCCATCCAACATTCCACACCACAGTCATTCTAGCTGAGCAGCAGGGAAACATAAGTTACAACATATCTCCCTTCTTTACGGGGAACAAGTGCATCGTAAAATAAATTAGATGAAACAATAAAACAATGACAATATGGCAAATAACATATAGTCACGAAATTGAATACAATGCACCAATAGTAAGAAAACAATGCATTACAATATAAACATCCCACATCATACCCTGTCACACCATACCACGTCTCATCAAACTCACATAAAAGAAACGTCATATCACATCATACTACATCTCATCTCGCACACAGATTTCACACCACATCACATTCTGACCTAAGTATCACAACACTTCCTGAATTAAACCACCATCCTACCACATACACCAAAACCCATATGCCATAGATCACACCAGTTGGCCAGACCGGTACGACGAGCAACATACGGGGAACAAACCTTAAAACAATACATATATATCAGGAAACAACGTGTACACCCCAGGTCAGTAAACAAACACCCTAATAACACTTCTACTTCACACTCCCAATAAAACTACTACTCTCCCTTACCACAAATCTCAAACACTGAGACACTGAGTCTCATTCACATACCATTATACAACAAATAGTACCTACTAATGAGTGACTTAACATAACACAGCCATCTCATGCACAACTCAAACCAATGAGTGGCCCAATCATTAACGACCACCACATACACCACATCAACAGTGTTTCAAAATTCTGGGACAAATGTCCCTTCCCCATTCCTATTATGGGATATGGCTCTCCGTCGTGGTTCAAATTCATTCACAAAGTCAATGGATGACTTATTCGTCTACAATCAAACAACAACAAACTTGTAATAATGAGTGACTTAATATAACACAGCCATCTCATACACAACTCATACCAATGAGTGGCCTAACACCTCAACGCCAACTCATGCACAACAATCTTCCACTTCTGAGACCCTTGTCCCCATTTAGAGCTAACTGTTGTGGTTCAATTTCTGGGACCTTTGTCCCCAACATGGGCTCTTTGTCCCCGTTTTTTGAGCAGTCGTGGTTCAAGTTCTGGGACCTTTATCCCCTCCAAAATCCTATCTCAATGACCGACGTCTGGGATTACTATCCCTGTTCCAGGCTCACACTTGACTCTAACTTCTAGAATCGTTGTCCCAGTTCTGGGCTCTCTGCCACTTATCACTGTTTTTATTCACACACTCTGACTTGGTTTTGTTTCTGGGACATTTGTCCCCATTATGGACTCACTGATCCACCGCTTCCAGTTCTGGAACATTGTCCCTATTTTATGCTGTCTGACTCACTCTTGTCCCGGTTCTAAGATCACATCACATATCATGACAAAGGCAGGAGAGCTTGCTCTATTCCTCTCACTTGTGTTCTAGTTTTAGTCATTTTGAGTTCAAGGACACGCTGTCGATAATCTCACAGCAATTTACCAGAAATGTTCAGCTCTTAATAAAAAACGATATATACCCATCAGCAAAAGCAGGAAAATTAACTGATAAAATATATCCACATATCTCTCTGGCTCACTGCCGATCTCTGCGTAGTAAAGTTCCTGGTAATCCGAAACACTCCATTGACATTGTCGTCAATACCTGATCCCGTAAACAGTGTGCATCTGGATTATTCACCTAAAATGGAGGCACGCATATTAACGTAGAACCGGGTGGTTCTCGGCAAGGACATGCATCCAAAATCGCCACACAGGAGTACTGACGCAGGCAGGTTGGAGTGGAGACTCGTCACAAAAGGGATGGTGTCATGGTGACACCGACAGTCTCCGTGAGGAGGTAAGCTGGCACGTATTGTCCCTCTCGTGCAGGATTTTTTCCCATTTAAACTGTGACAGTTAATCCGTTACTTGTGGACGCACACGCTGTAGATAACAGTTACAACCACTGAATTATGTATAAATTCCGTCGACATCAGCACATCTCTGCTCTTTGAAAACGTTTGTTGCCAAAAATACAAGTACTGTCAACACAGAAACCTCAATTAATCACTGCCCTCACTTGACACCTCCAAAGCACCAAACAGCAACGGAGCCCGTATTCACAGTCAACTAAAAGCTTAACAGCTTCTCACCGGGGCCCGGTCATTGCCCCCGAGTAATATATTTAAAATATACGCCGGAGCTCGATCTTTGCCCCCGAACGGCACACTCAAAGGTTCACCACACTGAAACGTGAATCTTCTTGATAAATATCACAGAGGCCCGATTTTAGCCCCCGATCGTCACACACCAGAATTCATCACATTGAAACCTGAATCCTTATTAATTAGCTCTGAGGCCCGATCTTTGCCCCCGTTTGTCACAAATCCGAATTCATCACACTGAAACCTGAATCTTCATTACATAGTACTGAGGCCCGATCTTTGCCCCCGATAAACATGTACTAAACTCATATCTGGCACGCTTGGGTTAAAGGGCGACCGTTGGCAGGGTCACTGGTGGGGTTTGGGTGCCAGACAGCAGTACATACTTGTTTCTAATTTCCTTAAAAAAAAAATCTTTTACCTTGTGGTTTCTTTCGTTAATACTTCATGTACCTGTCAGGTTTCTTAAACATCCATGGACTTCTCTTTTCAAGTTCTCCTGTCAAGTTCCGTTTTTTCTTTAAGTTCCAATAGGTGGCACACGTGGATTCTTCTTCAAAACATCGCCAAAATGTTGTAATCCAAAAGAAAGATGGTCCGTTCTTCTTAAGTAGATTGGTTAAGATTTTTATTCAAGTTGTTAAGTAATCAAGAGAAACCCCACCAGGAGCAGCTGTCCTGCTGCTCAGCCCACACCCAACTGACATTCACAGACATCCAACATTCCATCCATCCAACATTCCACACCACAGTCATTCTAGCTGAGCAGCAGGGAAACATAAGTTACAACAAGTGCCTTTCCAACTTGGATTATAGAGCGACGCCATCCCATGCTTCACAACTGACCTCTCAAAATAGCGCTTAGCCACATTGGAAGTGAATTGCACTCCATTATCAATTAACAAAATGCCTGGAATACCTTCCGATAAAAAGATTCCATCCAAAAACTCCAATACAGTGGCGGTATCTGCTCTCTCACCAATCTCAACCACTGGCCACTTAGAGAAAAGGTCCATCAGCACAATTACATATTTCGGTAATTCTCCCACTGGACCTAACAAGTCCTCTGCTAGACACTCCCATTGTTGTTTCGGAATCAGACACTCACTCATGGGTGGTTTCAATGTTCGTAACAACTTTATCAGCCGAAGAATACACTCCACAGCCTTATAAACCCCTGGCCACCAGAACACTTCTTTGACCATCAATTTGGTCCTTGCAACACCAAATTGCCTTTCGTGGCACAGCTCCAAAATTATGTCCTGCAACCCACCTGGAGGAATGACTCGGTTACCTCTAAGGACCTAATCTTTATCCACAGACAGCTCCGATCTAACTTCCCAAAAAAGGTCTCAACACCACGTCACTTGTTCCTTCCTTGACCAACCCTCATACGTATACTCCACAACTTTCTGTAAAACCACATCCTTCCTTTGTTCTACCTCCCACTCCTCTTTTAATGGCCAGTTTGCCTGAGTCATGAACCTACGTGACTTTGAAGTCATTCCATGGATCATCTTTGCACTCCTCCATTGGAAAAGGTATCCTTAAAAGGCAGTTTCCCACCACATTCTCCCTGCCTGGAACATACTCAATTCTAGCAGAGGCAGACATAAGTCCCTTCAATAGTCAGCAGCTTAACCAAGGGCTTATGATCACACTGGATGGTCACTGGCTTGCCCCAGAAAAAAAAAATGCTGTAAAGCACACGCACAAGCTAATGCCTCCTTCTCTATTATTGAATACTTTTCCTCCCCTGGTGATAGTGATCTGGATGCAAACAGAATTCTTTTCCTTACTCTTAGAATCTTTCTGTGATAACACTGCTCCTAACCCTTCTTTGCTGGCATCCGTTGTTAGTCAACAATCCAACCTAGGATCAAAACTACCTAAAGCAGGCACCTTCCCCAAATCTTCCTTGACCCTGCAAAATTCTGCTTCACACTGCTAGTCCCACACAAACTCTACTTTTTTTTTTGTTAGCAACTGATGGATAATATACACCTTGTCAGCAAAATTGGAAATAAACTTGGCACAGTATTCCGCCATTCCCAAAAAGGATCTTACCTCAACCTTGTTGACAGGAGCAGAAGCACCCATAATGGCATTCACTAAGAAAGGTTTAGGTTTGACCCCCTTCTCACTAATCACATGACCCAAATAAGTCACACTTCTCTCCACAAACTTACACTTACTCCACAGTTAACCCCACACTCTCCAAAACATTTAAGACTCTCCTCACTCTCTCGTCATGACTCTCTCGATCCACTCCAAATACAAGAATATCGTCCTGGAAGAACATTACTCCTTACTCCTTCCTGAACAGTCTATGCATCAACAGCTGGAAAACGACACCTGCCGCTGCCAGTGCTAATGGCATCCAGTTAAACTGGTAAAATTCACATGGTGTGATGAACGCAGTGAATTTCCTAGACTCTGGTCTGAAAGAGATCTGATGGTATGCACTTAACAGGTCTATAGTAGAAAACCACAAAGCCCCTTTTAGAGAATAAACCATTTCTGTCATTTTGGGAAGAGAGAACCGATCAATGTCAATATCTTGTTCAAGTGGCAAAAGTCCACACAAACATGGATCTTTCTATTGCTTTTGTGCACCACCACCACTGGCGAAATCCAATCCGAAATTTCGATTGGGTCAATTACATCCATCTCCACTAGCTTATCCAATTCTTTCGAAACCTCCTTGCTTATCATTATAGGAACCATTTTTATTCTGTGTATTTTGGGAATGGCAATACTTTTGAGCACAATATTGTGCTCGAACCCCTTTAACATTCCTAAGTCTTTGCTGAATACCTTGGGAAACGTATCGGCTATGGTCTGCCCCACTACACTCCCATCATCCACCACCATTCTTTCAAAACTTTTTGGATACAGGATGATGTGTAGGTTCCCTTGGTCTACGCACCCCAGGACCCATGGTCCCTGCCTTGCTACATAGAGTTTGCCAGTTTTGTGACTTCCCTTGAAGGAGAAGGCTAGCCACCTGAACCCCAAAATGTCAATCCTTTCACCCGTAAAAACTCTTGGGACAGATGTCAGATGGTAACAAATATGAACCAACTTTCTCACAAAAGTTGTTGTTCTACACCTTCTCATTAACAAAAGTAAATGGTGATCCCGATCTACATATATTTTGATGGGAACCCCACCTATGAACATATCAGAGACACACAGGCTTACTTTAGAACTGCCCTCATTAATAGTAAGTGCACATTTTCCCTGCAAACTCTTGCAGTTTCTATTTTCTTCCTCTGCGTCGCTCCCACTAGGGCTGTTGCCTTCCAAAAGACATTCGACATTCTTTTTCTTCCTTTTGCACACTTTTCCAAAGTGACCTGTTCTGCCACAACTGCTGCACTTTTGTTTCGCAACAAAGCAGTTTTTGCTATATGCAAGATGATTTCTACTATTACAACAATAGCATCTTCTATCATCTCCCATTTGTTTCTCCTGGACGCTATCCTTCTGCTCCTTCCCAGTCTCGTTGTACTTAGTACTCTGCACTTTGTATATTCAGTCCAAGTCTTTGTCAGATTGTTTCAGTTCTGTGGCACATCTCCCAGAAATATCTGCCTTACGAACAATTGCCAATACATCCTCAAGCGGCGAATCGCCATTAATCCACCCTGGTTCTTGAATATCAGTGTTATTAGCGTGCATGAATAATTGCTCCCATATCAGGTCATCATGTGAATTTCCAAATTTACAGTCAATGGCAAATTGTTTTAACTCTGCTACGTAATCATCAGCTGTCTCTCCTTTGTTCTGTTTACGTTGGAAAAATATATACCAGATAATGCCCATGCACACTTTAGGTGCAATGTAATTGTCTAAATCTTTTAATGCTGCATTAAAAACATTACCGTCTCCACTCACAGTTGTTTTTGGCATGTGAGTATACGTTTTTAAACCCACAGGCAGCAAGGATTGCAAGAGAGTCTTTTCTTTTGTTCCGCTGACATTTTATTCGCCTCATCAATAGCACTAATGCAGTTAAGAGAATAGTCCTTTCACTCCACCCATTTCATAGCAGGTTCTGCTCCAGAGTCCAGATGCCCAGAACACATGCGGGGGACTAACCATGAAATTCTGTTGAGCCATAGTAACCACTTAATAACTCAAAGTCACCATGTACTGGAACTTCAACAATAGTGAGCTGGAAGACTGAGGAGACCAACATGCTTCCCAATATAAGAATATTTAAACGTGTATTTCTCAGTACTTGTAAGCAACAATACAGTACAGAATAAACCCTCGCCTGTTTCCTGTATATTCTCATAATGGACTGTTCCTGTAAACTTAATTTCCCTTCATCAAACCATGTTAGTGGTCAGTTGCTGCTAAATGAATCAAAATGGCCTCCAAGCACGTCACCTGACGAGTACTGACGTCTTCATACAGCGTAGACTTGTGTACGCAGTAAGCCACACACGCTCAGGGTTGTTGCCGAATGTTGTCTGCTCCACTGACACCGCATGAGAGATGTGTTGTAATGAAGACAGGGTCCTGTTCCTTGGTAAACATAGGATGGTGATTTATTAAGATAATAGGTTCAAGATAAAGATATAGTGAGCCCCACCAGGAACAGCCGTCCTGCTGCTCAGCCCATTCTCCCAACTGACAAACTCACTCACCCAACATTCCACAACATCATCCTCACCAACATTCCACACCACACTCACACTGGCTGATCAGCAGGTACAACACTTCTCCCTTCCTCATATTAAACAAAAATACAATGCAATGATACAAGTGAAAAGCACCTCAAAGAGAAAATAACATGCACATAAATCTGAAAAGGTACCATTGCACAGACCTGAAAAAAGTTGAGGGCAAACCAGAAAACATGGAAAGTAAGGAAAACACAGTACAGTGGGCTTGCAAGTTAACATCCAAAAATGCAAGAAAGCACAGTAGAAAAAGAAATTTACATGAATGTCAACAAATGGTAAAGCAACAGTAAAACGTCAATGCCCACCGACGTACCTACAAAGAAGAAAAACAAACTGGACAGGTAAATCAATCTTTAGGCAGAAAGACAACCTTAAAGACAACCTTTACACATCCGCTCCCTTTCCACACAAAACTCCCACCTTACCACACAAAACCAAACAAACCAGCAAACTACTATACCACACACCACCAACCAACCACACCACCAACCAACCCCTTGAGCCACAAACAAGCCAGCTGGCTAGGCCAAAATGAACGTGGACACAAAGGGGAACAAACCACAACGGTGCAGAAGAAAACACACCACAGGACACACATGCTCAACCAGGACAAAAACGCCCGAGCTAAAGGGAGGGAGGAAAGAGAGAACAAACACACAGAAAATGCTCCGCGAAAATGTAAAGCTACAGGTGAAGTGAACTTCACCAACCAACCACACAAAAGTGGTAGACACGAGTGACTCAAAACATAGTTGACTCCAACCAAGGCACACAAGGGAGACAAACCTAAGCCAATCCACAACCACAAAAAATAGTGGTAGGCCAGAGAGGCTCCAAAACAAAGAGCCATCTCACATACAAACCCCCAACAGTGAGAAATACACACACTCCCACAACAACCACAAGGGGTCAACTACAACACATTGCCCACAAAGGTGACACACCAATGTCACCCACAACTACAAAAATAGTGGTAGGCCAGAGAGGCTCTGAAACAACGAGCCTTCTCACACACACACCTCAAAAGTGAGAGGAGATCTACTCTCACTACAACGACCAGGGGATGAAACAGAGTGAAATCGTGCAAAAGTCAACTCACACACAAACACTCATTAGGTGACAAAACCGAGTCTCCCACAACCACACAGAGTGGTAACCAAGAGTAACAAGGCATCACACACACTGCGCCAAGACCCTGAAGTTTAAAACATTTTGGGATAACCCAGAGTGACTTCACAAAGCACAGTAAAAAAAAAACTTTTGCCAGAAGACTTAAACTTTTAAACCCAAGCAGTAAGCCAGGGATATAGAGCAAAGTCAGGAAAGTGTGAGAGTTCCCAGGGTGAGATGACCCCCAACACCTGCATTGAAGCGGTTACCAACCAAAAATGAAGACAGTGTAGGTTGACGCAACACCGAGGATGGTGAACAAATGCCGCCGATAACAAACGTAAGGCTTAAATGTCACGTCCAAACGTTCGCACCAGAGTTCACCGTTGATCCAACACTGCTGGTTCCACACATTCTTAGCTGGATAAGTTGTTTCCAAAAATCCTCGGAGGGAACACAGAGACGCAAGTCTTCAGAAGACACTCCAAGCGCTGGGGAAAGGCACCCGACACTCTCTGCCTTCAGCCTTATTGGAATCAAGATGGCGGGACGCTGATTGACGAAGGCCCGGGTGGCTCACAACACGTCCGTGCAGCTCAGCGTGAAAGCTGCAAGACACTGTGCGTGGAGGAGACAAGGCTCACGCTGACATCCACATACGTGGATGGAGTGAGGAGTCGTCACAGGAGATGACGCTGTAGGCCTCCGTGAGAAGGTAAACTGGCACGTGTGTTGTCCATCTCGTGCCAGACTTTTGAAAAGAAACTGCAACGGTTGACTCCACTCACTGAAGGTAACGGCCGAAACCAATTCAAATAATAACTTGTATCATGCCAATGCCGATGACTTCAAATAAAGTGTAATTTTTCCACTTTTAAAAGTATCTGTGCAAACCCCTTAGCGCTGTCTCCACAACTCGAGCTATTCGCTCAGGCGCACACCTCCTCACTCTTTGTCCTCACTCGAGATTTTCAAAGCAGCAATGGGCCCGATCCTTGCCCCGATCTCCACATCCAAAGGTGTACAACATCCTTGCGAACACTAACAGTCAACACCAGGGCCCGATCTATGCCCCTGAACAACCCGATGAGCTCCTTTCATGGTGTATATCATCCCTGCAAAACACCATAATTTAACACCGGGGCCCGATATTTGCCCCTGATTAACATAATTCAACAGATGACAACAAGGCCCGATCTTTGCCCCCGAACATATTTTCCCAAAACAACATCACCCACTTATTGAAGCTGATGTTGATTAGCCATTTCACTTGTGGGTCCTCTGGGGAACTCCTCTCGATGGAGAAACTCTCCCAAGACAGCAAGACATGCACACCTCTTCCAAGATACAGCAGGGACGAAGAGGGAAGGTCCAACAGGAGCTGTCAAGCCCACGTTGGGGCCGACCGATCTACTGGTCACTGGTGGGGCTCAGGGCTGCCAGCTTCTACAAGATCACTTAGTTGAATACCAGTTTCTTCAAACTTGTAACTTACTTGAAACTTGAAAATCACAGTCCAGACAGGTGGCACACGCAGGTTCTTTCCAGGAAAAGTCGCCAAAATGTTGTAATGAAGACAGGGTTCTGTTACTTGGTAAACATAGGATGGTGATTTATTAAGATAGTACGTTCAAGATAAAGATACAGTGAACCCCACCAGGAGCAGCCTTCCTGCTGCTCAGCCCATTCTCCCAACTGACAAACTCACTCACCCAACATTCCACAGAATCATCCACACCAACATTCCACACCACACTCACAGTGGCTGAGCAGCAGGTACAACAAGATGCAGCTGGTCATACACCACAGCCGAACGTAGCCGGTTGGCTTGATGTTGCACTTTGGATGTCGGACAACGATAATACCTCCATTTACTCACAATAAGGCTGGCAAAATATCTGATTCCCCCAGGTAGCGGCGACAGTTTAACTTGCACCAACCGTTGGTACATATGGGAACAGTTCTATAGGTCTCAATAAAAGTTCAAGTGTTGACAGTTTCCCCCCTGCCAACAAAAGCTTCAACTGGTTTACTTTCTGGCCTGACTTCACTTCTCTGCTTTCCTTGCCGGCAATTTGTACCATTAAAAACTTCTAATTCTGCAAGTATATGTGAATGTAAGCACTAATGAGCACTCCAAATTAACCAGCTGTCTCTGCATGCATGAGACACTCCTTAGGCTAACAGCAAGATGATACAGCCAATTCATCGCCAATTTGTTGTGTACCCATTCCTCTGTATGTAATCACAGAAAGGACATTTGTAAGGACTACCAGTTTACTGAAGCTCCGGTCAAGCAGGAAACAGGTCCGCTCACTTTCCCTGGATCAACAATTCTGAACACAGAATGCTGGACAGTGGAACCTTGCCCACATCATGCCAATAACAGGTATTTCTGAAAGTGTATGCATCAAGTGTACAGTAGAATAAACCTCAAACATTGTTCATCACACACCCCAAGTCAATTAGTTCATAAACTCCCAGTCTGCCTTGTGCATTATCTTATTGTGATGTTTTCCTCCTGAGTCATGTGGTATCCCCCACATACAAGCTATAGCCCTGATGGCCCTCAGTACTGTATCCCAAACAGCAGCAAGTCCCCCAGCATCTCGTTTCTCCACCCCCATCTCTGGTTTGGGAATGGCTTCCATAACATATCTATGGAGATGTTGGGTAGCGCCTTTCACTTGGAACCCTAGCTGGAGCAAGTAGCAACATTTAGCTGAACACAATCCTTTCCTCTGCAGCAAGGAAAGCATTAGTGCATGTTACATTGTGAACCCCCTTAAAGTGGGAATTAGAGCTTTAGCAAGGTTATTCTGCAGGAACATGTGTACCGTCTGGCTTTTGCCAAGACTGAGCAGTGCGGAAATGGTAAGTTCCCCTTCAAGCTGAGCAATGTGGTGATGAATTCAATTTACACACATACAAAATAAAAGAATATAATTCTGCAGAAGCAACAATAACTCATGCTAAATGAATACACTGATTTAAGGCCTATAAAAAGTATGCTAAGTAAATGCACTCAAACACGCGAATACAGACCATGCTTGTATCTGGTACGAACTGTAATATATATTAATATAATCAATATATATATAGGGGCTTTGCTGCATATCACAAACTGCCTAGAATCGGACAGGTGACATTGTAAGCAAAACTCGACAGAATGCACACGACCCCTGTTTTGAAAAATGTGCACATGCTCACTGTGGCATCCTGGTAGCCTGGCACAAACCAGTCAGGCTTAACTAAGAGGCAATCTGTAAAGCATTTATGCAGCACTTCAAACCGTGATAAAAATGAAAACACAACACAAGAAAAATCCCACTCCAATTTAGAAAAATAGAGTAAAATGTCATAAATTATTTGAGACACAAATGACCAAAATTCAATCTGTAGAACCGGAGATATGCAATTTTCAAGATGTAAGTGAAAGTAGTGACTAGAGCACAAAGTGCCACCTGTGGCTATCCAGTTGCGCCAGACCGGGAAAAAGTCACAAGTTCAGGGCGACCGCGGTAGAGCCTGGGCCTGATACAGGGAGAAAGGCATGCCAGCTGAACACCTTAAATCTTGGTTTGCGGAGAGTTGCGAGATCCCGCTTCAAGGATGCGTTGCGCGGCAGGCCTAGACCCAGCTCTCCACCGTGCTGCTCTATTGCTCCTGCTCCTCTCTTCTCTTTGCTTTTCGCCCCTGTTTTTGAGTGCCTTCTCCTTGCTTTTCCTTCATTTTCACAGCTTTCTCCTTGGTTCTTCTCCTGTTTTATGAGTGTCTTCTTCTCGTTTTTCCCTTGTTTTCACTGCTTTCTCATTGCTTTTTCCCCCTTTTTTTAGTGCCTTCTCCTTGCTTTGACCTAATTTCCTGCCTTCTCCTTGCTTTTTACTCTTTTTGTGGAGTGCCTTATATCCTTTTCCCTCATTTTTTTTTTTTGTTTTATTATTTGGAGAAGACATACAAAATGAAAAAATTAATTCTATTTCATACATGACTTAACCTTGAGCATCTATTTATCGAGAGCTTATGGCTCCATTTTTCATATGTACTTACATTATAGAAACATAAAACGAAAAGAAAACGTACCTAGACAAACATCAATAGCCAAATCTAATAAAAGAGATAAAAAAGAAAAAAAAAAATCAGCCTTTGTAGATACATCTTCTACCAGTAAATCTCGTGATCTAAAGACCTTTATATCTTTTCTTCTCTTATCCCCTGGTTTGTCTAATAATCCATTTTTCTAGTGGAGCCCAGATTTCTCTACCTCGTTTGCGAGCACCTCGACCTTTACATTTATATAAAGACTTCTCTAGATGATATATAGCCAACAATCGATTAATCCATGCTTCAAATCGAGGAGGATCTGGATCTTTCCAGTAGGTAGCAATGAGAAGTCTTATTACAGCCACAGCAACAAAAACAAATCTGCTGTTGCTGCAACCGCATTGTATCTTCTCATCACACCCTAATAACATTAATGTTATAGACATTTATAAGGGTTCTCTACAGCTGATGTCAAGAACATTTCTATTTGTTTTATTAGTGGATCTAATTTCACACAGCTATAGAACATGTGGATCGTATCTGCAGGTCCTTGATCACACCTGGGACATTTATCGTCCTCCCTTTTCCCCCATCGATGTAATTTCTCCGGAGTAAAATAAAGATCATATATTGTATAATAATGTTGGACTTTTGAGTTTGTAGCAAGAAATATCATATTGGATAAGGTCAGGGAGCGATATATATCGGTATCACGATCTCCTGTCTTTAAGGCCCATTTGGTTTCTACCACCTCCAGATCATCCGGAAATGTATCTATTAGAATTTTATATATGTTTTTAATTCTAGTCTGAGACTGTAAGATAACTTCTATAAAAGCATTCCTTTGCAAAGATAATCCCCTTTGCTTTATTTTATTCAGATGGCTCGTAAACTGTCTGAATTTGAAATATGTTCTATCTGATAAATCATATTTTTGCTGAAGCTCTAAAAACGATAATTTTTGTTCGTTCAAATAGAGGTCTCCCACCCTCAGAATTCCCTTTTCTTCCAAGTGGATAGCTAACTTATCATACGTTAATGACAGAAAAAGGGAGGTGTCTATCTATTATATATAGGGATGTTCATAAGGGTCATCATCTTTTTTTCCAAAGTTTCCAAATTGCTATCATAATCTTAAATTTCGTTTTTTTATAGTAACTTGGCTCAATTTGTCGGAGAAGCACCCCTTGAGCATTGATTCCCATGGCTAATTCATATATTGTGGGAAGATTCCCGGTTGTATTGCATTGTCTATTTCCTGTACCAGGTAAAACTAAGACAGGTATCTGTTGTAAAAAGCATGCATAATAATAGTACCGAATATTCGGAGCTGAGCATCCTCCTCGATCGTATGGCAGTGTTAGAAATTTGAAAGATCGTCGGATTTTGGAATATTTCCAGGCAAAACTACTAAAAATGCTATCTATCTTTTTTAGAAAATAATCCTCAATTTCCACAGGAATAGATCTAAACATATATAAGATTTTAGGAAACATAATCATTTTTAAAATGTTACATCGTCCTATGAGTGACAAGTGTAGTCTATCTAGTCGTTGAAGATCTTCACTTATCTTACTAATTATTGGCATTATATTTATCTTCCATATATTTTCAATATTATTAGTGATCTTGATACCTAGATAAGTTACCTCGGTGGATCTTCGAGAATCACTGCATAGAGTTTTGATGTTACATAGAATCTGAGTTTTCCCTGCATTTAGCAGATATCCTGATTTCCGACCGTATTCATCAGCCAGTTTCTGAATTTGTTCGATTGTTTTCTCTGGGTCCTTTGTTACTATTGCCAGGTCATCGGCATAAGCGAGTATTTTTGTCTCATGGCCGTTACACTTAATCGGGATAATAGTCCGATTTTGAAGAATTTGCTCTATAAAGATGTCTATATATAGGGCAAACAGTATTGGAGAATAGGGGCACCCCTGTCTCGTCCCCCTTGCAATCTTTATTGAGGTTGATTCTTGCTCCATTATATTTAATCTAGCATATGGCCGATAGTACATTGCTTGTACAGCTGTTAAAATACCAGGCCCGAATCTTTATTGAGGTTGATTCTTGCTCCATTATATTTAATCTAGCATATGGCCGATAGTACATTGCTTGTACAGCTGTTAAAATACCAGGCCCGAAGCATCTCTGTGTCATTGTTGTCCATAAATATTGCCATGCCACTCGATCAAACGCCTTCTCCGCGTCCAGGAGGATCATAGCCATCTTCTCTCCAGTTGTCTCAGTTGTTGATCAGCTATGATCCTCCCTAATCTGGTGGCTAAAATTTTGGAATACAATTTTGTATCAGTGTTCATAAGGGATATAGGTCTATATGAAGCAGGATTATCAGCCGGTTTCCCCTTTTTAAAAAAAAACACAATATCCGCTCTTTGCCAGGACTCCGGCGGTATCCCATTATATTGTATCCCCAAAAATAGATCTAACAATATAGGAGCTATTTCTGCTTGAATTATCTTATATAGTTCCAGTGGAATGCTATCCGGGCCTGCTGCCTTCCCTGAAGCCATAGATTGCATGGCGGAGAGAACCTCTTCTTTAGTTATTTCCTTGTCTAATTCTTGTCGCATTTCTTCACTGAGCCTTCGTTGATTACCAAAAATGCGTTTAGTGTCATTAGCCGACATGGGATCAATGTTGCCTTGTTGATATAAATCTTCATAAAATGCTCTTCTTTCCTGTATATACTACACTATCCCATCCCTTAATTTCCATGATGCTATTCCTAGCTATCTTCTGCTTGGTTCGTGGAGCAAGAACTTTACCAATGGTCTCACTATATTCATACCCCTCAGATTTATGTGCTTGGTAAGTAGCAGCCGCCTTCCTAGTATAGTGATTATTTATTTCACTTTTGATAATTGCTATCCTTTGACGTAATACTATTTCTTCATCATCTTGATTCTGTTTGACTACTTCTGTATATTCTTTTTCCAGTTCTCCTAGTTTGATTATAAGCGTGTTAATTTCCTTCTTTTTTTGTTTTCTGGTTTTTCCAACAAAGCTGATAGTTTCCCCACGAAGACCAGCTTTAACACTATCCCAGACTATATTTCGAGAAGAGCTATTTTGGTTAATCGCATAGTATTCTAAAACCCACTTCTTAATATATTCAATATAACCATCATTGAGTAATAGTGATCTATCAAATGTCCATTTTGGTTGTGGATGATCTAGCTTTGATAGCATCAATTCCATAATCAGAGGATTGTGATCTGAAAATAGTTTGGGTAGTTTTTTAATGTCTACATTTGGGATCAAACAAGATGACACCAGAAAATAATCAAGCCTAGAAATTTTTTATGGGGATTTGGGTAGTATGTATAGCCAAGATCCATTGGATGTTTAACCCCCAAAACATCTCGCAAATCATAGCTCGTTTGAAGAGTTGAAAGTGCTTGATGTACGTGGGTTTTTTCCCCCCAATATTTCTGAGTATCACCACAGCCCTTCTCATAATGGATGGTTAGGTCCCCACAGAATATAAACGGGCCCGGCCATGATGCTGCCTCAGCTTCTATATTATTGAAAATGTGTGGGTCATCTGCATTTGACCCATATATTGTACAGACTGTGAATCCCATAGGAAGTTGTGACATAGCCCATCTCCCTGCTTTATCTCCGAATGAGCGCGTGGCTAATCCAAGACGGTTTTTCATGTGGATTGTAGTCCCTCTAATAGTTAAGGTTTGTGTAGAAAAAGCTATGAGATTATATCCTCCTATAGGAAGCATATCACGATTCCCCCAGGGGATATGTGTCTCTTGTTGACATATTATATCAGGATTTAAGCTTCTTAATATTTCCGCGACTCTCACACGTTTTAATCTATCGTTAAGGCCACCTACATTGACTGAGCAAATAATAATCTTACAGGCACATGCATCATCATAGGGTTTTGCGATTCCTTAATAGCGATTATTAAGGAATCGCTATTAAGGAATAGCAAAACCCTATGCATGTAGGAATCGCTAAAGAAATAGCGATTCCCACAAATTCCTTAATTGCGACTAGCAAATTGCGAGTCGCAATTAAGGAATGTCTTCCCATTCATTCCTATGGGCCTCCAGGCCCATAGGAATGAATTAGAGATTGCGGGAGCAATTTGCGAGTACCAGTAGGTACTCGCAAATTGCTCCTGCAATTTCCATGGTGCAATGGTGTCAAAATGACACCCTATTGCACCCATGTATGTTCACTCTGCACAAATGTTGCATACACACATGCTCTAAGGGCATGTGTGTGGGCAACATGAAACTTAGAAAAATGCAAATAAGTGCATTTTTCTAAGTTTTCGCAAATTACCATGAGGTCCAGCCTCATGGTAATTTGCTCACGCTAATAGCGAAATCGCTATTTTTTTAACTGTAATGCATTGCATTTAAGGAATCTCAATTAGGGATTCCTTAAATGCAATCGCTATTTAAGAAACCACAATAATTTGCGATTTCTTAAATTGCGAGTGGCAAGTTGTTTCATGCATCGCAAAAGCTATTTTTGCGATCGCAAACGGCCGATTTTTGCGATTCGCGCCGTTTGCGATCGCAAATAGCTTTGATGCATGTGCCTGATAGTCATTTAAACAATTTAGATTCCTCTGCCTTAGCTGCCCTTGCCTCTGATAAGTTGCGATTTCAAGTTTCTTTTCTATTATATCCTCTCCCAAAAAAATATTCTCCTCTTTTCTCCCCTTCCCCATAACCCTTCCACCCAAAATCCTTACCCCTCTCCTCCCTCACCCTCCCAACATCTGTGCCCATGCACCCCCCCACATTCCCCCCGACCACCCTTCCCATATAGAAAGGCATTCAGACTGCTGATAATCTGATTGCGATGGTTGCTGCTCCCTGACTCAAAGTTTAAACTAGCTGGCAGAATAGAGATATCGACGTCTCACAGCGGAAAAAGAAAAAAAATGCTGGATCGCTTAAAATATAGTCTCTTAAGTTAATCATTCTACGGTTTCTCATCCCATTTCTCCAAGTACTCCTTCACTTTAATTTCTGAGGTAAAAAAACAGACGTGTTCGCTTTTTATTATTTTTAGACGAGCAGGATGTAGTAAATATGCCTGTCCCCCTCGATCTTGCACTGGTTTTTATCATTTCCCGAAGACGCCAACGTCTCTCTACCGTAAAATGGCAGAAGTCCGGTTGAACAAAAAAGAAATAGTCTCCACCACTACGTTTTGTTGATGGTTTCGCTTTGTCGTAAATAGCCTGTCTAAGTAAAAAATTGCCGAAATAGACAAGTATGGCACGAGGTTTTGCGTCAGGCTTTGCGGGCATCTTTAGATTAAAAGGGGCACGATGGGCTCTTTAAACTTCCAGATCCCAATTCTATCCCTGCAAGTCTGGGAATTCCTTGGCTAGGGTGTCAACCATATACTCTCGGGTATTTGACCCTTCCTTTCCCTCCGGCACACCTAAGACACGTAGGTTATTTCGACGTTGTCTATTTTCATTATCCTCGAGCTTCCATTGTATATCAGTTAGCTGCGCGTCATGTGTCGAGGTGTTCGTTCGCATAGTTGCGACATCATTTTCCAGTGCTTCAGTCCGAGCTTCAAGAGTTGTGAGGCGTTCATTAATAACCACACATGATTTTGCAACTTTTCTGACTGCCCCTTGGATCTTTCGCATTGTATTCTGCGCACGTTTACTGTCATGGCGCGTCTCTTCCCGGTGAGAGAGTATGCATTGAATAACTGTATCCAGTGTCGGTGGTGAAGAAAGGAAGACAGTCTCTCCTTTAGCTGATGGAGATGCGTTTGTATTAAGCAAATCTGCTCCCAGATAGTCCCATCTCAGGTTTTTTTTCTGTGGGCTGGGATGGTTTCTCTCTCTAACGGCTTTGCGCATTGTAGCTGTCATATCTCTTTTCCCTGTATCTGAATTTTCTTCGCTGGAATCCTCAAGTGACTCGGAAGCTGAGCCGGATACTGACCAAATGCCATCAGAAAGAGAGTAGAAATCTTGCCCACTGTGGTTAGAAGATGTAGCATGTTTATGACCCATTGCCATAGCAATTCCACTAATGTTAGTGAGAATAGTGGAATCTGATGTGGAGTAATTTGCCTGGAGTCCTGGTTCCGATATTATCTCTGCCGCGTTAGGAGCTTGTATCTCAGGTTGCAGGCAGGGGGGGGGGGGGGTCCCTCATTTTCACTTCTTTCTCCTAACTTTCCTATCAAGACCTGGCCGTTTGAATGAGCCACCGGGACCTGCAAGCGCTTGATTACCCTGTTGGGTGATTAGCTGTGCTTTAAAATCCATATCGATTGATTGAGTGGTAGTTCCGACGAAGCTGCTGGGTTGCGTGTCAGAGTCCTGCGTCGTTGTCAATGATGCCGTCAACGCGGGGCTTGCATTGTGAAGTGCGCTTCGAAGATGCATTGCGCAGTAGCGGTTAAAAAGAAGCCATGGGGGTACAATGAGAAGTCCTGAGTCGTTGTCGAGAATGCCCCAGAAGAGGGGCTTACGATGCGAAGGCATTCGTCGAAGATGTGCACACACAGTGGTTCCGAGGCAGCTGTGGGTAGCACACAGCGGTGGTTCTGAAGTGGAGCTGCGAGGAGATGCATCACACTACATCAGTTCTACCCACAGGACCACAGCTGGGCTGGCATAGTACCTTCAGGCTCACTTCCAAGATTCCAGGACTAACGTGGCACCACTTGGGGGGCAAGGCTTACACCAGACAGAGCCCAGGTGCTGAGTTCAAGGTGGTTAGAGTCTTTTCTGTCCCTGAGGCTCTGATCAGGAGGCCAGCTAACTAGCTCTTGGAGTCACTCTGGTGGTCCTGGGTTCAAGATGCAGGTCCAGTCCTTTTTACTCAGGCAGCAGGGCAGCAGAGTAACAGTCCTTCTTGCACAGCAGTCCTTATGAGTCCTCCACCGGTTCAGAGGTGTGCTGAAGAGTTGGGTCCGAGGGCCCACTATTTATACCTGGTGCCGTCTTTGAGACGGTTCTAGAGGTTTCTACCCCCAGAGGTGCTTGGAGTTTCCTGCCTCCCTCTCCCGGCCCCAGCATGTTTGGGGTCTCAAAAGACTAGTTCCAAACCCTTTGTGAGTGTGCTCAGGCAGAGGCTTTGTGATCTGCACGAGTGGTAGGTGACAGCTCCTCCACCTCATCAAGTCGGAGAAGACCCTTCCTGCCAACACCTATTCCCTCTTTGTCTTACTTTCTATGAGAAATATACAAAAGACCAACTGCCAGCTACACCTGGTCATGTGACCGAAGATACAGGTTGCAGTTACTAAATGGCTGGGACAAGAAAATGCCAACTTTCTAAAAATTACATTTTCAGAAATTTGACATTAAAAAATGCCTTTACCATTTAAAAGGAATTTAAATTACAATTCTACCCAAAAAAATCCAACTCAACATTCTTAACTACTCCAAATTGAAAGTTATCAACAGTGATAAGGTAACCCAATCTTATCTTATAGGAGAGGTAGGCCTTACAGTAGTAAAATTAAGAGTATTTCACTAACAGGACATTTAAAAGTTAAAAGTACATGTCCAACTTTTTAATTACACTGCAGCCCTGTGGGCTACTAATGGCCTACCCGAGGGGTGACTTATATGTATTAAAAAGGAAGGTTTAGACCTGGCAAAAGGTTTATTTTGCCAGGTCAAAATGGCACTTTAAACTGCACATAATGGCTGCAATGGCAGGCCTGGGACATATTTAAAAAGGCTCCTTAAGTAGGTGACACAATAGGTTTGATGGTTTGATTCAAAAACAAATCAGAGGTGTATTTGCTTCCTTCTCTCTCCAATATCACTATAACCCAATATATTGCCATTGTGCTCATATACACTGAGATTACTTCATTAAGTGTCCACAGGAGCCTCTGTCTTTTGATAATAAGCAGGCCCACTTGTAACATTTAATTTACAGGCACTGGGCACAGATAGTGCCACTTTACTAGGGATTTACAAGTAAATTGAATGTGCTAGTTCCTTAATCATATGCCTGAACCCGTTCCATCTGTACTTGTCCATTTAGTTCCTTTAACTCCTGTTCCTGCCCCCTCTCGACCCATTCTTGTCCATTTAGTTCTTGTAACCCTGTTCCTGCCCTCGCTCTGCTTGTTCTTATCCATTCAGTTCCTATAAGCCCTGCTCCCATTTTGGCTTAGTCACCGTATGTGGACATTGGGTTGCTGGTTGGGAAGGGTGAAACTCTACTCAAGCAGCAACCACAATTTCTGTCAGGGTAAAGTCACAAGAAACCACAGATTAACCTGTGCTTAACTCTTTGGTAGATAGGCACAAAGCAGTCAGGCTTAATTTAGAGGCAATGTGTAAAGTATTTATGCACCACTTCAAACAGAAATAAAGTCAAAACACAACACAAGAAATATTCTATACCAATTTAGAAAAATAGAGTCATATTTAGCAATTTATTTAAGACCAAAACATCAAAACTCCAATCGGTAGAACTGTCGATCTGCAATTTTAAAGATTTTATTTAAAATAGTCCCTTGAAGCACAAAGAGACAACTGGTGTTATCTGGTTGCGCCGGTCTGGGACAAAGAAACAAGTTCAGGCTGACTGCAATGGAGTGTGGGCCGGATATAGGGACCAAGTTAGGCCCGCTGAACAAAGTACCTTAAATCCTGGTTTGTGGAGGGTTGCGAGATTCCAGTGGCGGATGCGATGCACAGCATTGGTTTAGAGGAAGCTGCGGGGCTGTGATGTGGATTCCTACATTGTTGTCAAGAATGTTGTCGTCAAGGGTCTTCCGATGTGAAGTCCGGGGTCGAAGATGCGTTTTGCAGTGGTGGTTCCAAAGAAGATACGAGGCTACGGTGCGATGTCCTGCATTGTCATTTAGGATGCCGTCGATGATGGCCTGGCGATGCAAAGGCCTCCATCCAAGATGTGTTGCGCACAGCGGTTACGAGGAAGCTGCAGGGTGCGATACGAGGTCTTGTGTCTGGGATGCATCGCGCAGTGGTGGTTCCGAAGTGGAGCTGTTAAATATTTTCGGAGTGCTTTGGTTTCAGAAATTGTTTATGTGTATGGTTGGAAATTTTCATCCACTTATCATATGTTAGTCACTAAGGCGTCTTTATTGTTGTTTTATTTTTATTTTCATTTTTGGTTCTAAAGCATGGCGCGCTCGATATGATCACAATATCTTGTTAATTTCCATCACACGTATGAGCTAGTTCAGGGTCACCTGACATTAATTATTCTCACCAGATCTTTAAAGAAATCCGTTTCACCAGGCTCTGTTTACGGAGCATTTACTGGAGGAGCCGTGCATTAGCAGTTAGGCCACAAATTCTCTAGTTTTACCGTCAAGACACATGGCGGGACACACTGTGGTTTCAGCAGTTGGTTATGTTTTGCACTTTAGATCTGCATGGTGCTGGCGGACTGGTTTGTTAGATGCCAGAAGCTTTCAACTTCACGATGAACACACCGTAAGTTCACTGTGTCACACTTTAATAACTTATCATCTTTTAACCACGCTTTTTGTTGCGTTTTCCAATTCAGAGCACGTATTGTCGAGCTCAGAACACACCATCGTCCCAGACAGGTTATATGTCAATGCAGGATGTAAATATGGTTTTTCATATTTCCTGTTTCATTTGGAATAACACTGATGATAGGGATAAAAAATAAAAAAAATATAAAAGAATGATAAAAATAGTAGTATTGATGTTGTTACAATGGCCCACGGGCCAGTTGGCTGTCCATCTTGGGTCTGATGTACCAGTTTGGGCACCAGCTTGCGATACGTTTATGTGTGTCTGGGCGGAACACTTACCAGGGTTGCTCGCCAAAATACTTGCATTTGAGCTTCTGGTAAATTGTTAAACAATTGCCTTTGAACGCCAGAAAGTTGTTAAAGATTGTTGTGCATTCTATCATTTTCATAAAAAGGTTTATTATGCCAGGTCAACGTGGCAGTTTAAACTGCACACACAGGCTGCAAATGCAGGCCTGGGACATGTTTAAAAAGACTACTTAAGTGAATGGCATAATATGTGCTGCAGGCCCTTTAGTAGCATTTAATGTATGAGCCCCGGGCACAGGTATTACCACTTTACTAGGGACTTACAAGTAAATTAAATGTGCAAATTGGGTGTAAGCCAATTTCACCATGTTTAAAGAAGAAAGGACAAACACTTTAGCACTGGTTATCAGTGGTAAAATGCACAAAAACAAAATCATAAAAAATAGAGGAGTAAGGCAAAAAAGTTTGAGGAAAGGCGACCCTAAGGCTGACAGGTCTAGCACCTTAAAATTCCAGTGGTGCCACTTGACCTCTCTGGTATGTACGGAAAACAATGCTAGAATAACCTCACGTTAGCAAACAAGATCTTAAACTGCTGGGATCGTGGCAGCCATCTTGGGCCTGATCCTGTTTATATCATGCAAAAGTCAACTGCCAGTTGCTTGGCTCCAGCGCTTGAACAGAGAGAATATGTTTCCTTGAGCTCTGCTGCAACCTACCATATCATTGCAGGATACCTCGATTTATCCTGATCTGGCTCTTCCCACCGCAAACCGACAACAGTGGGAGAGTCCTCCCCGGCCTCATCTCAGGCACCGATGCCCTCGTTTCGTAGTTTCTTGTAGGGTGACCAACCGTCCGTAAATTTCACGGACAGTCCGTAATTTGGACCTCATGTTCGTTGTCCGTGAGGATCCCTTTTACGGACGCCTTTTGTCCGTAATTTTGGGAGGTGCAGGGAGCAGAGCTGTTCCCCTGTGAGAGGCTTCTGCTCCCTGGTGGGGCGCCTCGCACTCCTCCTAGGAAGGCAGGGCCGGCATGTATGGCGGTCGTGCCGGCCCCCGATGACCACACAGGGGCGGGCCTGTCGCGCGCAAGGGTGACTTGACAGGCGCGCCCCGCCAATGGTTGGTCTCCGGGTTGTTGGTGCGTGCCCCGGAAGTGATTGTAATCACTTCCGGGGCATGCGTCGCATCAATGCTAGGCCGGTTAGAACTGGCCTGATTAGGTTTAGAATAAAAGGCTGGAGAGCGGCGGAGTCTACCTCTTTGCTCGCCTCTCCCACAGCCTGCCCCTTAAGGACCACAGCCTGTGGTAGATTTGATCAGCATCTTCTACCGGGATCCTGGAAGTAGGCGGCCTCGCGTTGGGGGCCTTTTAGTATTTTCTTTGTTTTGCAGGCTGGGCTAAGAGGCTCCGCTGCGTGGGAAGCTTGAGCGATGGCGCATTACCACATCTGAACAGCGTTCATCCCAGCGGCTTCCTGTAGCACGACTGGACTAGATGGCAGGGATTGGTGCGCTGGGATCAGAGCGGCAGGAGAGGTCCTGGTGGTGCGCGACTGGAGCGGTATTCGGCACTCATGATTTCGGACCGCGGTGGATGTCATTTGCTGTGTGGGCAGCTTGATCAACGTCGCATAGCTGCATCAGAACAACGTTCATCCCAACGGCCTCTTGCAGTACGAATGGTTACCCTGCTGGAAGCTGTTTTCCCCGGCGGGACCAGATTGCAGTGATTGTAGTGTAAGTATTCCCACTGTGTGTGGCTTCACTCATTTGTCGGGCATTGACAGGCTTGTCTGGTAGGGAGGCGCAGGGACGGCAAACAGTCCATAAGTTCCCCGGGTAGGATGAGGTTTGTTCGCTCTAATTTTACAAGTCCCGAAATGGAAACATGCGCGCTTCTTCTGTGTGTCCTGCGCTTGTTCACAAAGTTGTTATAATACACGCATGTTGTTGCTCAGCGCGTTGTTCTGAAAGGTATTCCACCGCAGTTGCCAATATATGGTGTAATCACCACAGGCACCAGCATGCCCCTTGGGTGTCGCAGTCGACGGCCGGGGGTACGTCCCGTAAGTGGCGCATGGTATGAGAGCGGTAGTGCAGATTGGCTCCAATTTCACTAAAGTGGCTTTGAGTACGATTTCAAATAAAGGGAAAATATTGCAATTATCTTGCAATTTGCCCTTCGCTCATAATCGGAGAGTCACTGTCTTACTTTCAAGGTGTAGGGGTTCAATTCCTGGTGTTTCAAGGAATCTGATTCTCATAATCGAAGCAAGTGCAAAAAACGGGTGCAGATACTGTATAAGCCTGTTATTTTCACTATCGCCGTAGTGAAAACCACACTAGTTGTCTTTTAGGCGACAGTAAAGTGGTGGCCTTTTCATGACATAAGAATAATGTTTTATGCCATGAATGAGCAGTAATTCGATAACAGTATGCTCTTATTTCATTAAAGAGTCACTGTGGCCTAATGGTTAAGGGGCGAGACTCTTACTCTCAAGCTTACGTGTTCAATCCCCGGTGTTTCTACAATTGAAGGAGTAAGCAATGGTGTCTTACTTGACTAAGGTTGGATTTGTTAGTCTATGGGGACGATTTCAAATAAATGAAATTATCCACGTGTCATATGTTACACGTTTAGCTAGTCTACCCCCTAAATCCAACAGGACTTTACAAGCCAAGGTGTTTAGATCTATATTGATTATATAAAATTGGAAACTACAAGTCCCAGAATGCAACGCGCTGTTGGGTGAAATCAGGCTTGGAATCAGTGAATGCATTTAACGTGACGTGTCCCGTTTGCTTATTGAAGTGGGACCAGAACTAGTCCTTGTATGCCTGAGCCTCCTTCCCTTGGTGGCTCCGGGCGAGAACTAATGATTTACTACCGGCCCGAGAGGCGCAGTTTAGGTAAATGTTTACAGAGCCTTATCTGGGTTATGGGACAACAGGGAGGGACTTTATGGTTCAGGGGAAATGTACACGTCAGGTAAATATTGGCATTGATATGATATGCAAATGCTACAGGCCTTTTTGTAATGATCGTTTGAACAATGTTTGGAGCGAATAGATGCTTCATGTCAGCAGTAGCCCCGCAGTGCCACAACCTGATAGGGGTCTCCCTCACAAAGCAAGCTCGAGGTGGTGTGGGCTGGACGCCTCAAGCGGATTTTTCAAAGCTACGCCTCTCTTATGGCCTATTGGTGCTTCGGGGGAACCCAGTATAAACACGCTGCTCACAAATGTGTGATTCTAATGTGCCCACTGTAGGGGAACTATGTTTGACCTCTGAGGGGGATTGATAATAAGTATTATTGAGGGCGTACGGGGGGGTAACAATAATGATCTGTTATTTAGCGCCAAGGGGCCGCAGGTGAACGTGAGCTCTACAAATACATGTTAGATTATGTGGTAAACTCTCACAAATGGTTATTCAGGGTTATGGAGGGAGTAGGTAGCATTTCTGCGCCGGAGTGCATACCAGTGCCAGACTTTTTAAGATTTTCAACCAACTCCCTAAAAAGGGGTCAACTGAAACCAGTCGCGGTACACATCCATTCCACATTTTAGTCCACTTTTGGGGTATTACTGACTTGTGTGGTTACTCTTAGTGTGATGAGGTGGGCTGGTTGATCAGAATGCGAAGACCTCAAGGTTACATACCCAGGGGTGTTGTTAATGGTCACATTTTGAAGTGTGTCAGCGGCAAGTCTTTGGTACCAAAGGTCTGGCCGGGGCAATTTGTTGCCACCAGAATGGCCAAACCATTGGCGTTTGCAGTGCGAAACGTGATTTGCCTTTCGGTTGGCATTCACATCTAGATATTCCAAACCGTCATGTGACAACAACCCATTCCACGGTTTTGAGGTCAGTCTTGCAAGGCGCTAGCCCCGGTGATGTCACTCAAGCGCATTATTACCACGTATGATGTCACATCAGTACGCCCCATGCCTTACTGTCACGCCTTCATGAGTACTTAAGCACACGTGTGCAGTTATACATACAAATTAGGGGATTGCCAAAAAGCATCTAGACACCCATTGCAACTACACGTATAAAGTAGAAACCCGTTATGCCACAAGCAGGGTGCAGCAATATATGCTGGTGGTTGTCACACGGTACCGGTGCACCCATGTGCTACTTGTATGTATGCATACTACTGATGCATTGTGTCGCTCAGTACCCCTGCACCCAGGTGCCGGAACACTGGTGAATTGGATGTCTGTGTTGTGGCGCACGGTGCCGGTGCGCCCTATGTGCCTGATCAAACATTATAGGCCTATGGTTTGAAAAGCAGTATCTCTGCACTCTATTCCTGCGATACACTGTACCTACCGCTCATGGCTTGTGCACTTTTAGTATTTTGGATGCCTATGTTATCTTGCATTCGTGTCGTGTCACACATTGTATCACACTGTATCTTTTACCCAAAGACAAAAGCAATAATCGTCTGTGTTTGGTTTTCATTTATGTATGGCTGGATTCATGACTGTGATACATGGGAGGTGCTCCACACCACAATGGCTGCAAGATGTGGGCAGGCAAGGGGACCGGAAGATCCGGGACGGGAGTGGCAAGCAGCGGCATCAAGGCTGATGGGCGATCAATAGAAAAGCTCAAGAGGTGCCAGCGTGCATGCGGGAGATGATGCTACCCATGCACTATATTGGTTGAATATAGGAGTGTCAAAACCACTTGTTGTTGCCAGCCCGGGTATTTTAGCAGTACGCTGCTTTACAAGTGTAGGTGTGTCAACCATTTGTTGTTGCCAGATGTGGTATTTTGCAGTACGCTACTCCACAGGTGTATGCCTTGCCAGCTTGACTAAACCCAGGTATAAAAGGCGGATACAACACCCCCGGTCGGGAAAAGGTGTTCTGACATTACGGCGCCTGTGCTCGCAGGTGCCATCATAGGTGAGCTGTTGGGAGGCTCCGTAGTAGGGGGAGAAGCTTGTGCAGACTCTATCCCAGAACATAGTGGTCCGGGTAGGTTGTGCACGGATTTTTCCATGATATGTACAAGGGAGATCTTGGGGCCCGTAGGGGCACTCCCGGTGTAGCCTTCCAATGGGGCAGTTCCACCGGCAATGGGTATCATTGTCTGGGGCATTGTGTCTATCAGGCACATCGCGCTGCTACCAATTGGGGCCATTTAGTGGCTCCCAGACGATGTGTCACTTTCCTCTTAGCCAGTCAGCCATAGCATTATTATCCTACACTCGGGGTGGGAATGACCGGGTACGCTTGGGTAATAGGGGGGCTGGGCAAAACACTAATCACGGAAGTAGGTGGGTAGGCATGTCTATGCCCGGGGTACACCCTGGCACGAGGACTGCAGAGCTCCCCTAAGGGGGAGGCTATCTAGGGCTCCACACCTCCAGACTATAGAGTCGTGCTTCTTAAAAGACGGCATCGATCTGTCAAAGTTAGGGATTGTAAGCGCTATGGAGGATCTTCTGGCCTAGTTAGTTGGGTATAGGGGCATGGCATGACCTTTCAGTGAGTCTGTTGGGGGAGGCCTGATAGTCGGTCAACCATGCAGGCCTGTGGGCCCAAAATCGGATATCCTGGGAGAAGCGGAGGACGCAACAGGATCTTCATGCCTTGGAAATTCAAATATTAGACTTGGAACAGCGGTATCTGTCCGGAAGGGACCTACAGGTGGACTCCCAGCTGAATTCTTCAAAAGGGGGGTTGATTTGTTGATGCCCCACTCTATAGGGACGCGACCCAGGAAGGTACCCTCCCCCTTGACCTGCGGCTGGCCACAATAGTACCTATATCTAAACAAGGCAGGCCCCCCGAGGTCTGCGCGTCATATAGACCAATCTTCCTCCTGAATGTGGAGGCTAAACCACTAGCGACGATCTTGGCCCTTCGCCTGCGTCAAGTGATTTCAAGCCTGGTACACCAGGACCAGACGGGATTCCTCCCAGACAGGGCGACTAAGCAAAACTTGTGGCGGACTCATAACTGGCTTATGGAGGTGAAGGGGCGGGAAGGCCCGCATATGTTCCTCTCCCTTGACGCTGAAAAAACGTTCAATGCGGTGCATTGGCCCTTTCTGGAGGCGGCTTTGACTAAATTTGGTATTGGCCCTAAGTTCAGGAAATGGGTGGGACTTTCATATGCAGACCCCAGAGCCCGGGTTAAGGTAAACGTGATCCTATCGGAAAACTTTCCTATTAGGAGGGGGACCCGGCAGGGATGCCCCCTGTCTCCCCTGCCATTTGCCCTCTCTATTGAAATAGTGGCCTGTGAGGTCCGGCAGGCAGAGGAGATACGAGGCTTTCAGATATCGCAGACTGACGTGCAGGAAGAAAAAATATCGTTATATGCAGATGATATTCTGCTGTATGTAGCGCAACCGGCCACCACAGTCCCTGCATTGTTCAAGCTCCTGGGTCAGTATGGCTCCTTTTCGGGGTACACGATAAATTGGCATAAATCAATCTTATATAGCCCGCGACAGGAGGAGGAGTGGCCCCCCCTGCCTGGCGCCCTCCAGGTCACCCAGACGGGGTTCACATACCTGGGGATATACATGACTACAGACAGACACCTGTCCTATCAAAAAAACATCCAACGAGTGATTAGGAATTTTGCGGACGATGCCCTTAGATGGAAGACCCTTGCCCTCACGATATTAGGCCGAGCCGCAATATTTAAGATGATAACATTGCCGCGCTTTCCATATGCCCTACAGAATGAATATTTCCCCCTTCCCAGACAGACGTTTAAAGTGATCAATGCGGAAGTGCGCTCTCTGCTGTGGGTGGGAAAACAGCCGAGAATCGCCCTGGACACGCTCCAGAGAAATCAGTATAATGGTGGGATTTCCTTGCCAGATGTGGAGGCATATTATTGGGCTGAACATCTGGCACCGATAAATGAGTGGCTCCATGCACCAGCAGATCACCCGACATATAGACTGGGAAAAGGCAACGAGGAAGATGGGGTGGACACGTAAACCGACAAAGCAGGTATGGTATGCCCATGGCTGAAGGAGCTCCACAAACTCAGGGGTTTTGAAGGCTGGGATAACATTGGAATCTCCACGTTAGGGGATCTGGTGGCGAAAGGGAAGCTTAAACCCTATGGGACCTTGGCGGCAGAGTATGGACTACGCCCTACTCAGCTCTTCAAATATGCGCAGCTGCGCCATGCCTGGAGGGCGGAGGCGACACTCTCCTCGCTCTTGCCAGAGGGTCGCCTGTTGCAAGAACAGGTACCCAATAAGCTAGTATCCCTGACATACAAAACCCTGATTAACAACACTCCAGATAGACTAGGGAAACTGAGAGCAGCCTGGGAGCAGGACTTGGGCGAGATGGACACACTAGATTGGGAAGCAGCCCTGATGCATCACAGAGAAGTTGCGATTAAATCCCGCCTACGACTTATTCAGTATAAGATATTGCACAGGGTATACTATGACAGGGTTAGGCTACACCATATGGGTAGAGCCAGTGACTCCTGTTGTCTTCGATGTGGACACCCGCAGGGGACCTTCTATCATATTATTTGGGACTGCCCCACTATCCATACGTACTGGACACAAATACTGGGAGAATTAAGTGAGGTGCTTGAGGCAGAGCTTGTTGTAGAACCAAAATTCGTCTTATTGGGGATAACAACTGATGTGGATCTGAGCCGCCCGCACCTGATCTTTGTGATGCTAGCCCTGGTGGTGGCAAAGAGAGACGTGGCACGGGGGTGGGGAGCATCACTGCCTCCCCAATTGGGGGATTGGAGGAGGGGGATGGATATGTATATGGCGGCGGAGAGGGTCACCTATAAAGCAAGAGGCTGTCCCTGGAAGTTTCGTAGAGTGTGGGGAAAGTGGAGAAGGTATTATGGCCTAGATGGAGGTCTGGGACCGGATTGATGCACTGAGAGTCTGTGGACCCAAGGCTATGTTCCAAGTTACTGGTGGGTGGCCCAGAGACCCTAGATCTATGGGGAGCTGTTGGGGACTAAAAGAGCATTGTGGACTTATGTGTGGTGGGAGGAGACTGGATTTGGATGAGCGGTGGCTCACAGTGCTGTCATTGTGGATGATGGATGGAGGGGTGGGGGGACGCCCGGGAATGCGGATAATCACCTGTGACTTGTTAGTGGTGTCAATGTTGGTTAAAATGCAAATAAAAAGATTTATATAAAAAAAAACTATGCAGGCCTGTGGCGGTAAGGTCATGATTGGTGAGCAGTAAATTAAGGTCCTAAGAGGGCAGCGCCATTCTTGAATGGTGTCGCCCAAGGGGGAGGGACAAGTGGTCTCTCATAGAACTCCAGGGGCAGTTACAGCCGGTTGGCTGGATGGGTGCGGGGGAGGGGGAGTCACCCTTTTCCAGTAGGCTGCTTGGCCACCCCGCACGTGCACAATGGCGCAAGTAAATGGCGCATAACTGCAAGGGCCCCTTATGGAGATAATTTACAGGACGTACGGGGGTGACCTGGGGTGGAAAGTACCCTCATGGGGAATGGTCCCTCTGCGCATGCGCTCTCCGGTTGGAGGGCGGGCATAAGGGCGTACGGGGGCGACCTGGGGGGGAAGTACCCTCACGGTAAACGGGCCCCCTGCGCATGCGCACTCCGTTGGAGTGCGGGCATAATTTGATAAGGATCTGGCACCAGTTAATGACCTTGCCGTAGGCTCAAAATAGGGATACGCAGAAAATGAAATGTTATTGTTATGATTATTGATTATGGAATGTTTAGATTCGGATAGGAATATATTTGTATTAGAGATATGTTAAGGTTAGCAAAATTACATTTGTACCTATCAAGTAATCAATGTAATGTTTTTTCTACTTTTTTTGTTTAAATATTATAATTAAAATTGTTGATTTAATTTTATGTTAATAAATAAGGCCGGGGGTTTACAACTCCCTAATCCAAAAATTCCTTGTGCTAAGCTTGTCACTGTCTTGATAAGGGAGGAGGGGGTCTAGGCTGTACCTAACCATATGGAGCACAAGAGCAGCCACACCCCACCCATTGTCATTCTGTATGGGACTGATTGGCACATACAGAATGACAATGGGGCAGTCTCGGCTGTAAAAGCATGTGGTGGCCTCCTCCTGCCTCAGTGTACCAGGAACAAAATAACTCGTGTTTAACCTTGCTAATAGATTTGGAACGTCCCTACAGTGCTCGAGGAACTCTTGGATTCGGCGTCTCAAGTGTAATTCGTCTTTGAGACCGGCCTTTGATGTGAAGTCGATTTTACCGCCCCGTACACTTCTTGGATTATCTTTTTTGTATGCGCTCCCCGAACTTGAAGAACTTTCAACGTGGAGGTTTGAATTAATTCCACCTCTCGGGGCAGGTCGCACATTGGGCGAATTTGGCTACCAAACAGCAACTTTCGCAACACCTGAATGCTTCCATCAATCTAAGGAATAAGCAATCACGTCAAAAATTGAGCCCCCAACAAAGTTTATGAGCCTTCCGAATACATTTACAGAACCCAGTCACAGCCCTGAAGAGACGCTCTTTGATTCAGAAGGGCTTTGAAACGCGTTGGCACTAATTTAACCAACAGGGGATTAAGTTTTTAAACTAAGTAGCGATTGACGAAATGTACTCTAAATCTGATGATGTTCTATTGCTAAAACTAAAATATCCCCATTGGATGGTACCCTGAGTTTGCCCTATAGGGTTTCCTATGCGATGTACTGTTGTCGACCGGTAGCAATTTGAATGTGTACATATGTGTTAAAGTCTGGATGTTTATAATTTAACAAGTTGTCCCACTGTGTGAACTTTGTATTGTATTATTGGATTTAATGTGAATTTGGTAATGTGAATTTTTGTAATTTGTGAAGGAAGGTGTTTAATTTGTTAAGTGTTATCCTTCTTTTATACTAAATATTATTGCAGCTACTCGAAAACAAAAGAAAAAATGTAATGATTAAATGATTGGATCAAATTATTAAGGATTTTGGTCCGAGTCTGTTTAACTGATGACAGCATATCTAAATGGTCAGCTAGTTATCCTCCTGTTCAGTGTAGAGCAGGGCATTCTGTTAGATGGATGAAAGGTAAAACGCCCATGCTGCAACGTGAGAAAACAGTTTACGTATATAAGAAGCCTGTGAAACAAGTTAAAAAGAACGGGCTATAGTTCTTTCACTATCTCATCATTTTAGAACTGACGCATTATCAGTATATATTCAACAAAGCCATGGTTGCTGCTTTTTTATTTTAAGCAACTAACAACGATTGACAAAGCCAATAGTCCTGGCTTGTTGTTGGTGTAATGATACTTGCTATATTATATATCTGGATGCAATGACAGAAACAACATAATACAAGTCGGGCAGAACACTATGCTAAGCACATATTTTTAGCCTAGCGGTTTTAAGCCACGCCCTCAATTACATCAAAGCCCCCCTTTGAAGAGACCCTCAGTTTTTTTTACCCCGCTTAAAGCCCTGGAAACAACATCATGTCACCTCACGTCCTGGCACTGTGCATCATGCATGACTTCTAAGTTTTCAGATTGCCTATGTGCAGGGGCATAGTGAACCCTACCCCCACCCCACCCCACCCCTTTCTTTAGGAACTACAGCGAGGTGAAGTTCTTGATGGGCCTCTTCTATCTGCAGCGGCGTCACTAGGGTTGGTGTCACCCAGTGCGGTAACTCATGGTGACGTGCGGTCCGCACCCCACTAGTGACGCCACTGCTGCTGCTGACACCGGTGGGGCTTCGGCTCTTCTGTTTCCCCGTATGGAGCGATCTGGTGTAAGGCTAATGTGTCCCTGGGCTGGAGACGAGCGCCGTGGTCGACATGCTGGCCGAGATGCCGGGGCGGCTGAGGAGGCTGTCCTCGCGCCTGTCTACATCGTCTCAGGTAGGGGAGGGACGCTTTCACGGTGGAGTTATTTATTGATAAATTAGGTGAAACTGATGACTGAAGGAGTGAGTGCGCACTGCGTGTTACTTGGGAGATCTGCAGACAGGGACTTTTGGTCACACTTATAATGTGACCTTAACGACAGAAATGTCGTTCGCTTTCATAAAGAACGAAGGGCCTTATTTGGAGTTTTGCTTTATAGACTTCGGCACTTACAGTACGGCGGATCTGGGATATTACCATGTTTGACGCAGTATATCCCGCCCTCCATTCTCCACATTAGGCCCTACATTTGGTATTGTAACCTGGAAAAATGCCGTGTTATATCTAATACCAGCAATGCACTAACAGGCAGTGTGCTTTGAGAAGAAAGGTGCGCTCTCCATGGCAGTTTGCGAACCCCCTCCAGGATGTGCCCGCACGCTGTCATGCAGTCAGCCTTCGGGGTTTCCCACCTGTCAGAGGTTTGCAGCTGTGAAGCGTGGCTTCCTTTGAGAGAATGTGTATGGCTCCGTGGTTTGTGGAGCGGTTGGTAGTTGTGCAGTGCTTTAAAAAGAAAAATAGAAGTGCAGGTACTCGCTATTTGGACTTCCGGTGCCCACGAAGGTGGCACAGGCCTGAGCCAGCGCATTGTGTGGGTGAAAAGAGGTCCGAGCCTGTCAACTCTGAAATCATTTCCACTATGTGACGGTAGGGAGAACAGGAAATAGCGCTTTGTGTCACATGGTTCTCACCGGCCCGAGAGAACACGTGATGAGTGTCGGTGTCACCCCATGCGATGGTCCGCACCCCACTAGTGACGCCACTGTCTATCTGCAACTCTGCAGACAAAGGCTCAGCTCATAATGTGAAAAGGTGGGTGAGTAAATAAGTGAAGGAATGTGTGACTGGCTGGATGGATTAGTGAAAGGATGAATGGATGAATGAAAGGGTGAATGGATAGATAATGAAAGAAAGGATAGATGAGTGAGTGAGTGGAAGGAAAGATGATGAGAGAAAAGGTAAAAAGATGGATGTATGGGTGGAGGGGTAGATTGATAGGTAAAAGGGTGGATGGATGAGTGAAAGGGTAGATAATGGGCGAGTGGATTGGTGGATGGATGAGTGAAAGGATGGATGGACTGATGAATTGATAAGTGAAAGGGTGAATGGATGGATGAGTGAAAGGGTGGATGTAAGGATTGATGATTGAGTGAAAGGGGGTTAGATGGACAAAAGGATGGATAGATGAGTGAAGGAGTGAAAGGGTGGATGGATGAGAGAACGGATGGATGGATGAGTGATAGGGTCAATGGATGGATTCATGGATGGATGAGTAGACGGGTGGGTGGAAGGATGGATGGATAAGTGAAAGGGGGATGGAGAGAGAGAAAGGGAGGATAAATGACTGAAAGGGTGAATGGGTCGAAGGATAAGTGACTGGGTGGATGGATGAGTAAGTGAAAGGATGGCTGGATGGGTGAAAGGGTAAATGGCTGGATGGATCAGTGAATAGATGGATGGGTGGAAGAGTGGATGGATGAGTGTACAGATGGATGGGGTGAAAGGGTGGTTGGATGAATAATGGATGGATGAGTGAAAGGGTGGATGGAGGGATGGATGAGTGAAATGATGGATGGAAGGATACATAGTGGATAGGTCTGCAAATGGTTGAATATGTTTGGATATAGATGGGCACACCGATGGAAGGACAGGATGAATGCTGAAAGAGTGAATGATAGATAAAAGAATGATTACACCTTGTAGCACCCATTATCTTAAGTAACATTTCCTATACATTGACTTTCACGTTTATATGAGTTATTGTCTCTATATGATGTGTGTGTGATGTAACGCACTCCGACACCCTGCCCTACATACTTGGGATGAGTAGCACTATAAAAGAAATTAAATACACATGAGAGACGGTCTATGTGAAGCTGAGGGGCACCATTGGAGGGTGGTAGCAAGGCTGGAATGCCAGACCGGGCATCGGTTGGTTCCCTGGGAGGTTGGAAAGGGGGGGGTGGGTTGTGACTGGGGGCTGGCACTGCAAAGTTCCTTGTATATCCAGTAGTTTTCAATCAACAATAAAAGCGGCCCCACTTGTATTCTGCTGGAGCGAGATGCGAGTTTTGAATCGTCTAAGGTAGCAAGTTGCGGGCAGACTGAAAAACCGTGAAGTGCACGATTGTCTCAACCGAATATAAAATTCTTTTGACTTGTACTTAAGTGGTTGTCTCTTTACTTGCTTTTATACTATTGTGCAACCTCCTCTGATGTGCCTGTAAAACTTACCTTTTGTCCCGAAGTTTTGTCCTGAATTTTGACCTCCTGTCCTGAATTTTTGTCCTGAATTTTGACCCTTTGTCCTGAATTTTTAATCTCTCTTAGAGATAAGAACTTATTTTCCAAGGTTAGTGTTAACTGAGCAAACATTCCTAGAATTCAGAGAGCTAAATTTGGTTTAAGAAACTGACTAAAAATTGTGCACAGAGCGAGACACAATTTCTTTTTTTGTTGCATATTTATATAGCGCGAACTCGACCCAAAGGTATTGGAGCGCTTTACATGAGCACCGTATTTACATTACACATTCAGGCACAGGGAGATTAAGTGATTTGCTCAGAATCACAGGATGTGGACGCGACCCCGAGGCTCGAACCCTGGTTTCCAGCACCAAAGTCGGCAGTCTTGCCGACGGACCACATCCTCTCACACAATGGCTTTACTAACCTCTGAGTGATGTCATTTCGAACAGAATGAGACATAAAAGAGATGCAAATATTTTATCTCTGAGAGATAGGATGGTGAACAGAAAGAGACCAGAGTGAACTACGAATCCTATCTCTAGGACAGGGCCGGCGCTAGGCATGGGCAGTGTGGGCAGCTGCCCAGGACACCACGGCTGTCTAACTAGGATGAGACCCCCACGAGTCCATCATGCTTTTGAAATTGTGAAAAGTTACAGATGGGCAGCCCCCTCCATTTGGATTCGCAGACATGGTGAACCGTGAAAGACACAAGGCGGGTTCCCCCTCTATAGGGCCCGGCTGCCATGGGCTGAAACGACAACATGACACCACATCCCTTTGAGGTGCTGCAGACTGGGCAGGACAGGGTTTGTGTCTGTGATTAGCTTTCCCCGCATCTCTTTCTCTTAGCCTAATCGCTGCATCTGCATGATAGCAGCGGTTAGGCAGACACTTTAACTGGTGTGAGGTGTGAAGTGAGCCCTGCCCCTGCATGAATGAAACGCAGAGTATCCTGCAGGACTCACAGCAAAAAAAAACAAGCATTAGCATAGCCAATAGGTCTCGCCTTTGGGACATTATAAGTGTTTAGCCATGCAACAGTTGCATAACTAAATACTTATAAGGTCACAAAAGCGAGACCTATTGGCTATGCCAAGCGGCCATGCGGCCGCGAAAGTGATCGCGATCAAACATCAAAGCGGCTGCGAAAGTGAAAGTACTCGCGTCAAGCGCGTGCGGCCGCGCACATGCACTGTAGGTCTAGGCTGGCCTGGTAGCACTTTTTGGAGCCCTCTCAAAAAGTCTCGCCAGACCAGCGCATGCGCTGGGTCAGGCGAGACCTAAACAGAGTGACCTCACATCAGGATGGGCTCTACTCACTTCGAATGAAGGCAAAGGGAGAAGAGCAGGAAACGGAGAGAGAGGTGGTTATTCTTTTTTTTTTTACAATTCTGTTTTGCTGTTTTATTTTACAAACAAGCATGTGTACAGAGCCAAACACAAATAGCAACTGCAGTCGAGTATAATTGCTTACTGTTTTTTATTTTCATGTAATTAACATGAAACGAGGAATATTGAACAATTGGGTCTGTAAAATAATAGTAGAGATGATAACAAGTGAGTTGGTAGGAGGGAAGGAGCGGTGACCCCACATCCATCCTTACCCCCCTGAGGTAAGTGCAAAGAACCGTCTAAGATACACCCAAGCTATTTAACCCGTCAAACCACACACCATTCCTTGTTCTGCACATCTGAAAAGGTAGCACTACTCCCCGGCATCATGTTTGATCATATCTGAAAGCCCTAATTCCCGTGTTTCTGGGTAGATCTAAGGAGGTCTGGTGTTCTCTTTAGCTTTTAATAGAAGTATTGAGGGAGATGCACATCTAAAAGGGATTAAACAAACAAAAGAAAGTAAGAGGTGGGGGAGATTACACAGTACAGCAGGGAGAGGAGAGCTGAACATAAGGGGCAAAACAGCTATATAGCACAAGACTCTTAAGGAAAGGGAGATGGGGAAGGAGTGATGTGTATGTAATGACAGAATCAAGTAAAGAAGGGAAGAATGTTGGTTAGGCAAAAGGAATAGTTTGCAGAAAAAGAAATGTAACAGGCTTGGGGAGAGTGAGAGGGTGGAAGAGGAGAGAATGTTGTAGGTTACCTACGAACAGTGGTGTAACACAAAATAATAGGGTCTCTCTCTGCAGAATGTGATAATGGGCCCCTGAGTCTCTCACATCTCACAGATATTCATTGGCCCTGGGCTGAAGTGTTGTGGGCCCATCTGTGCTGCAGGGGCCTGTATTGCGTCCTGACACAAGAGGTGAAGCAAGGTAAGAGGCCGGGAGAAGAGTGGTGAATAGCAGCGCATGTAGGGGCAAGTGGAAGCTACAGGGGCAGAAACAGCGAATGGAGGTAAGAGGTGAGAGAGAGAGATAAAATCTGAAGAGTTGAGCATGGAGCGGAGAGGTGGACATGAAGGTGGCAGAACCAGTGAATACAGTTAAGGCTGGAGAGAAAGATGAAAGGTGAAAGGCAGTGCTTGGATAGGAGAGGTAGATATGAGAGAAGCGGAACCATTAGGATAACTTGAGTGTCATGGAGAGGAAATGGTGAGTGTTAAATATAAGAGGCAACACAACCAAGATCAGGTAGGTACGAGGCTGGGAGTGAGGCAGGGGAGAGGTTGAGCTCAGAGTGGTAGAACCAGAGAGAGAAGGTTAGAGACTGCAGAGAGATGAGAGGTTAAGGTTTTAGCAGGTAGGTAAGAGGTGGGTGTAATAGGGGCAGGATTAGTGAGAAAGGTAAGAGACCATAGTAGAGATAAAGTGAAGTGTAGAGCATGTTAGGGAGACATGGATATAAGAGGCAGAAACAGTGAGACAAGGTAAGAGGCAGGAGGCTCAAAGAGGAGAGGTGGATGTAAAGGGGACAGACCAGCCAAAAATGTTCGGAGGCTGGAGGAAGAAATGAGAGTGAAGGGCAGTACATGCATGGGGTATATAGATGTAAGAGAGGCAGAACAATCAATAAACCTTACAGAGTGGGAATGGAGAGAGGTGGATGTAGAAGGCCAGAATCGGTGACAAAAGTAAGAGGCAGGGGAAGAGATGAGGCACACAGCATGGAGGAGAAAGGTGGATATAAGCGGGACATAACGAGAAAGAGAAGCGACGAAGCTGGGGATAGCAGAGCGATTGATGTAAAAGGGGTGTTGTGAGAGGCTGGCTCAGTATATGGTGCTCACTTATGTAAGTGTAGCACCCTGCACTAATCCAGAGAACCCTTATGGTGATTTTAGTGGTCGTAGACAACCTTAGAAAGCTCTCTAAGTGGTAGCTATGGAGAGCTGCCTTCAGGCTTAGTCCAGAAGGAGTGTAAAGGAGTTTGTTTTACCAGTACTTAATCTTATGGTATAGGTTAGGTGAAAAAGAATCACACAGTGTAGTTATAAAAATAGGTATTTTATAATAAACACTCATTAACACAATGTATTATATCCTACCCGGAGATATAAACACAATACACACAATACTTAGTAAATAGAGCACGTAGGTAGCACAGATACACAGTGGTCCGCAGGGGGAGACCAAACCAGATACTAAAATAGTAGAATGCGAACGACGACCTAAGTCGAGAATTGACCCAGAAGACGTAGAAGAGCCAGGGACCCAAGGAACCACCCTAGGTGAGTTTCTAGGAGCCCCACAGAGGTTGTGTGCTGAGTGGGAACATGACAGCGTGCTCAATGTTAGTCAATAGGTAAGACGCAGTTGCAATTTTTTAAGAAGGACCCTTCCCAGTGGACCCTGAAGAAACCCTGTGGAAGATGGAATGTTGGCGAGTCGCCCCACCCATGGATACCCCAGGAAATAGGATACCCACATCAGCGAAGCCGGGTGCATAGGTGTCAAGTGACGTTGGAGACCACTGTAAACTACAATGGAGGACTTCAGGAAAGGTGCCACTAGAGAAGAAAACAAAAGAGTCCGTGGAACCCAAAGGTGTATTCAAGATGAGGTCTTGGCTGCAAGAGTTGCTTGAGGTTGGAGCTTCTTGGAGCCCAAAGACCTTTGTTGGAAAGAGCCAACAAGCCTTGGCAACAGCAAGTCGATGCAGTGCACAGGGGTTCTGTTCCAGCGGTTCAGATGAGGGAAACTGGCCTCAAACTTGGTATGTAGATAGTTCAGGCCTCAAGGGAGTTGCAGAACCACCACCTGTGTTTCTGAGCCTTTCAGAGTCAGTGGGAGCCCAGGATCAGCAGACTGGTCAGCTATGTTGCGGTGCCTGCCGATGCAGGGGAGTGACTCCTTCACTCCAAGGGATATTCTTTCGGGTGTCTTGAATGTCCACAGACCTGGTTAAGAACCTGCATAGAGCACAGGCACAGATGTTGCAAAAGACCAGCAGGACGACGAGACCAGAAGCAGCAGGAATCTTACCCGTTGCAGTCTCGGTTCCCAAAGCAAAGTCCAGAGTGTCCAGATGGTCGAAGTTGAAGTGGTGTATGGTTTGAATCTTGTCCCACGACGAATCTAGGGATCCACCCACAGGTAAGCCCTTAAGTACCCTTATGGAAAGGGTTGGGACCATTCAGGGGTCCCCAGGGGCTGGACTGACTGTGGGGGGATACTCCCATGGCCTTTGTCCAGTTTTGCACCAGAGCGGTGAGCCAATGGCTCCCTGAACTGGTTTGAACTGGAGTTTGCAAGGAGGGCACCAAATGTGCCCTTAAAGCCGTCTCAGTGGCGCTGGCCAGCACCCCCATCCTGCCCCAATACACTAAACCCTTTCTGGGAGGTGTTCACACCTTTGTTCTGACTTCCCCTGCTCGAGTTTGGCTCAGCATTCGGAGGGCAGGAACATGTCTCTGGTCGGCAGCAGCCCTAGCTTACTGTCCAGTTCTGGAAGACTGGTATCAGGAGAACTAAGGGCCTCCCGAAGGAGCCTTACAGTGCATGGAATCATACCTACCACACCATTTACGGTATGGTATGATCCCAATATGTTTGATATGAAACATGACAGGGTTCGTTACAGCCAGTTTAGAGATGGTCATCGCGTAATGAAGCATGGCCAGTCTATATGTTATAATGGCTGATGCACTTACAACCCGGTAGAATGGGCTCCGAAGGTTGTACATGTGCCTCACTCATGCAGGGGCACCCTCACACTTAGGACCCATCATCTTGTCTTCAGGATTGAAAGGCCTGCCTTAGGGGTGATTCATATGTTTTAAGTGTAGTGACCTCAGATATAGGGAAAACTATCTCTGTCTTAAGTGGTGCTAGCACCAGCTTACACAGGCTGCAATGGCAGGCCTGTAGTCACAATGTGAGTGGTCTTTCATGGGTGGCATAATACATGCTTCAGCCCATGAGGGAACACTGGTGTGCCTATGTCCTGGGTACCTCAGTACCATATACTAGGGACTTATAAGGGTACCCCAGTACCCAATCTGGAGTGTACCTAAGTACTCACCATGTCCAGTTTAGGGAAGACGCACAGAGACTGGTGTCCTGATCAGCAGGATCCCAATCAGACTAATCATAAAATCACAATGAATCCAGCAAAAAGTGGGGGTGACCATGAGATCCTATTTTTCTACACGCGTAATCCACAAAATAAGGTTTGAGGAAGAGACGAGAATAAGAGTAGAGCATGAACAGAAATAGGTGGTGTAAGAGGCAAAATCAGTGAGAAAAGATTAGAGTGTTCTGGAGGATGAAAATGGAGAGAAGAAGTGAATGGGGCAGATCCAGTGAAAAAAGTTATAAGGCTGGGGTACAGATGAGCAGCGAAGGTAGTGTATGGTTAAAATTCATGCTGTAAGAGAGACAGAACCAGCAAGAGTACATAAGCAGAGTGGCGAGAGAGAAGTGGATGGAAGAGAGAAGACCCACCAAGAGATAGTAAGAGGTTGGATGAAGAGCGAGAGAGGAGGGGAAGGTAGATGTTCGATGTGCAGAACCGGCGAGATAAAGTTAAAGGCTTGGTGAGAGATTAGACATGAAGAGTAGATCAGGGAGGTAGAGTTTGATGTAAGAAGGGCAAAATCAGCAAGAGGAGAGAGGGTAGGAGATAGAGGGGATGTGTAGGTTACAGGTCCGGAGCAGCAAGAGAAGATAAAAGGAAAGGGGAGAAGGAAAAGGCATAGCTGCATTTAGGATCGCAGAAACAGCAGAGAAGATAAAGACTGGGTGGAGAGTTGAGAGGTGAAGAGTAGGGCAGGGAAGAGAGATTTGGATTTAAGAGGGGCATAATGGGCAAGCGAATTTGAGAGCCAAAGTGTAAAGATGAGAGGTTACGAGTAGAGCATGGAGGTATGAGGGTCAACATGGATGTAAGAGTGGCAGAGCCAGAGAGAAAAGGTAAGAGGCTTGGGGATTGGGAAAAGATGAGACGTTAAGCGGAGAGCATGCAGAGCGATGTGGATGTAAGAGGGGCTGAACCAGCAAGAGAAGAAAATAGGCTGAGCAAGAGGTGAGGTAAAAAGTAGAGCACAGAGGAGAGAGGACAGAATCAGCAGAAAAAGTAGGAGGAGAGGTAAAGGTGACTTTGAACTAGCATGTGCTGCTAAGTACATTGAGCCTTCTGCCAAAGTTTGCAATTATCTGTCTCTTTATTTTCCAAGTAGAAAATTTGACTTAGATTTGCAATGGGAATCATCCTTCACAAAGGTTTGTGATCTTGAACCATCCTCAACATGTTTGCGGAATTACAGCCTGTTCTCTGTGTATTCTTATTCCTCTTGACCTTTTTGTTAAATCTAGCTCCCAGTTGGGACCCTTTCCTCCCCATTTCATGAATGGACATCTAAAGATCAAAGCCCCTGCCCTGACCTCCATTTGCAATATCGCCTCGTCATCTGTCCCTACCAATGTAGAAATAAAACCAAACAAAACACCTCAAAAGCTGCATTTGTTCCTCTGTTTAAAAATCCTTCAGCAGGTTCAAAGTTTCTCATCATCTTCTAACATCTCTTTACTGCCTTTTTCTGAACAATCCTTGAAAAATAGGTCAACTGACATCTCTTTCATAGAAACTAATTTACTTATTGATCTCTTGCAAGTTGGATTCTGACCTCTCCATGAGTTGGAAGTTGCATTTCTTGCTGTGTCAGACAGTTTGTATCTGATTCCTGATCAGGAAGGCAGAGCAGCCTTGATATTACTAAATTATAGTGTCACATTTATCAGTTTCTCATCCGGTGCTTTTGAATTAACTGGAACAACCTGGAATTCAAGATATTCCCCTGGTGTGGCTTGAGGTCTATCCTTTCTGAGGGGCCTGGTCTCTAACCATCAAAATGTTTTGGACTTGCATGCAATTAATCAGTAGCCTTTTGGATAAAGACAGATTGATTAAAACTATATAGTAAAAAATCAGGCATCCGCATCTTTAAGGGGCCTGGTACCATATACACTGTTCTTTGGTGGTTTATGGAGCTGGGCCAATCAACCACCATGGTTGAGTCAACAAAAATATCTTGTATTCATTGTCCATGTCTTCTCTCCTTGTCTGGACAAACAGTGTGTTATCTACTTGTACTACATCCATATGCAACACAAAATCCTACATTTTCACCCGTCACTGCCTCAAGACTGTTGTACAGTCAATTATCTTCTCACAACCAGATTATGCAAGTGCTCCCTGTCTTGAACTTCCCACCTTTTGCATTTGGTACCCTGCAGATCATCAAGAACACTGATAGGATTCTAATCTGCGGCTGCCCTAGATGCTGTAGCATTACTATTCATCTTTCTGCTTTCTGCTGATTCCCGCTACCTAACGATCAATCCATTTGCCATTGTGCACTGCATAAAAGGGCCTGCTCATTATTCATCACTATATTATTCCTTCAGTTTCTTCCAGAATCCTACGCTCTGTAACAGTCATGCTCATGTTCCATCTTAAACTTAGGAGGAAACATATTGAAGGTAGATCCTTCTCCTTTCTAGCTGTACAGGACTGGAAATGTCTCAGTCTTGAGCCATGGTGCATCTTACATATTTTGGGAAAAACGTAAAACTGGCCTTTCCATGCATTAGTATAGCCTGTACATTTTCCTTGGAAACCCCTTCGCGTCAGGATGCCCTCTTGGTGTGGTATTCTCATTCATCTCTTTGAATAGAACAATAACTAAAGAAATTTGCACTATCTGCACAATTTGGTGAAATTTAACAAAACCCCCCAAGGAAAGGGGAAGGTGAAGATGTCCAAATATCTTGTAAAATTAGTTTGAAGGCCTACTAGGTATCTACTCCAGCATGTTTTAAAGTTTATCATTTGTCACTTATTGTCCAAGTAACTAGAGTCATGCATGCTACACACTAGTTATCCTGTCCCAAAGAGTATTAAAATGCATGTAGCAGGTCTGTCTGGTCATGCTCCCAAAGACAGCCTGATCACCGTCAAGTGCAGAATGAGAATGGCCCGGCCTGGGCAAGCACAAGATGATGTGCGCCTCTTCCTACAACAAATGATCCCAAACCTCAAGGAGTGACATGAGACCTGGGGAAATTGCTGCTTTTCAGCAGTACAGTTTGAATTAGCCTTGCTTTGGAGATGAGTAGAAGGGGCAGTTTACAGTAAGAGGGGGTTGAAGAGGGGAGCTGACTGAGGAGTGAGTGCCTCATTCCATAGAGTACATCATCACACATGGAGTGATTAGCCAGTCACTGAGCCTAGGTGAGTGGGTGGCCAGTAGTTTTAGGAAGGCAAATCTTGTATTTGCGATTGAAGGACCAAAAGTGTTTGATTAGGTAGTAATTTATGGATGGTGGACATGGTCTTTCAAGGGTCTTGCATTCAGTTATCTCTTTAACCAAGATCCAGTGGATTTACCTGATGGTAGGTGCAATTTGATTGTTACTTCTTAGGCTAAATTTGAGTCAAGCGACGTGTCTAGACCCTTCGCAATTTGGCAAGTGTCTTCTCAGCTATGAAGGCTATGTGACTTCAAATGTGACTTCAAATCTTAAAAAATGCAAATCTAAGGGATTCTCAGGGATTATGGGAGATTTATTTTGAAAGTGACACACCACCTCCCCAACCTATTCCACATTGCTAGATTTAATTTCCTTGTAAGGGAAAACTGCACTGAGTCTGCTACAATAAATTCCTCTTGTTTTGTTGCTTTAATTTACTACTTGTCTAATGAGTGACTGGCTCCCATTGTAGCTTTTGACAGTTTTTTCTCTTTTTACACATTCTTGTCCCTATTTAGCCATCTCACCTTTATATCTTTAAGTTAGTTCAGCTCTTTTCATCTCTTACAAATGAAGTTTGAGAGTAGTTTCTGGGTATAGGCATTCAGTTTGTGGGAATGGGTTAGCTTTTGGTGCTCCTGCCCCCCAACCTGTATATGTTATCTGTGTCATCTCATCCTCTTATTTGTGCTTTCTGTTATATACTGGAGCATTTGCATGTCACTCACCCAAACCAGCATGGATCCCTTTGTGTTGATGCCCATGCCTGCTAAAACCAAATGCCTTAACCGTGACTTCACTGGTGCAACTGGAGTATCGGGGAATCCCCTAAAGATCCACTGTATAGCTATGGGGCAGTCTGGCTTAGAATTTTAATCATGCACTTATCTGGAAAGATTGGTTTTGGGAGATATGGGCTTAGCTTTTAAACCCAGTATGTCGTGTTGTATTTCCACATAATAGAGCTTTAAAAAAGTTGCACTTATTAGGGCTATTATTTGTATTTGTAGCCATCTCAGTGATATCCACATTAGAGAAGTAGCTTCTTGCAAAGCTACTTCAACAGTGCCAGAAAATGTTTGGTCAGTTGACACTTCCTATGATGTCACTTGCTGTGATACTACATCTTATGCAAATTAGAGGGGCCTCGCATGTTCCTATCTCGCCCGGGGGCCCACAAATCCTAGGACCGGCCCTGCTCTAGGATACTATTTTCTATGAAGGACTAGAGAATTAAAAGGTTTGCCCTTTCGTATTGAGGCAAAGAAAAGACAGTAAGACTTTTAGGAGAATACAGAGTTGTTGTATAATATGAAAAATACTGGAAAACTGGTAAGACACGTGCTTCGTATTGATAAGCTATCAGTAAAATATATTTCTGAGTCTCAAGAATAAGAACTGATTCATTTATGTTACCTTTTCTTTAAGTAAACTTAAAGGGGCTTATTACGATGTCGGTCAGAGTTGTCTCTGACCGACACCGTCTCGGTCTCGGTACCCGACCGCCTGATTACTTAACTCAGTCTTAAAATCTACATTTTTTGTATCTTTTCTGAAGGTCACCAGAGACTTTCTAATAAGAATATTGTACACTTGCAATGATCTAACTGTTTTGGTTTCTGTCATGTGTGTTCCCTTGGTCCTTATCATGGTTGCTCAGTAAACGTACACAGGCTTCAATTAGGTGTATGAGAGGATTTTTTCGACAAGTTGCCTTAAGTATGAATGCGACAAATGGCGCTTCTTTTTACAATTTAGTTGTTGAGACATTTGTGTTTTTTTGTGGCGGTGGGTGACAGAAGGTAGCACACTGGAGTTATTTTGTATGAGATGTGGATAACCTGTGATCATTATTTCCAGTTTCACAATAATTTTTAATGAAGTCATTTTTTTACATTGGTGACTGACCTATGTATTACAGTTCTGACTTTAGTATGAGTTGAAGTAGTGAGAAGCACACGTAGTATATGCTACAGTGTATCTTACAGGTGTTGTATGGACTGCCATGTTGGTAGCATGGAAGGCCATGATACATTTTTATCAATCAATCAATCAAAGACATTTATAAAGCGCACTACATACCCGTAGGGTCTCAAGGCGCTGGGGGAAGGGGGGAGCCGCTACTGCTCGAACAGCCAGGTCTTCAGCTTCTTCCTGAAGGAGAGGTGGTCTTGGGTTAGGCGCAGGTCGGTAGGGAGGGAGTTCCAGGTCTTGGCGGCCAGGTAGGAGAAGGACCTTCCTCCTGTCGTCGCTCTTCGGATGCGGGGGACGGCGGCGAGGGCGTGGTTGGCTGATCGGAGGTGGCGTTTGGGAGCGTAGAAGTTGATTCGGCTGTTGAGGTAGCTCGGTCCTTGGTCGTGTAGGGCTTTGTGTGCGTGGGTGAGGAGGCGGAAGGTGATTCTTTTGTTGACGGGGAGCCAGTGTAGGTCTCTCAGATGTCCGGAGATGTGGCTGGTTCGTGGGATGTCGAGGATGAGTCTGGCTGAGGCGTTCTGGATCCGCTGGAGTCTCTTCTGGAGCTTGGCGGTGGTTCCGGCGTAGAGGGCGTTGCCGTAGTCCAGTCGGCTAGTGACGAGGGCCTGGGTGACGGTCTTCCTGGTCTCGGTGGGGATCCACCAGAAGATCTTCCGTAGCATGCGTAGGATGTTGAAGCACGCCGAGGAGACGTTGTTGACTTGCCTGGTCATGGAGAGGGAGGAGTCCAGGATGAAGCCCAGGTTGCGTGCATGGTCTGTCGGTTTGGGTGCGGTGCCCAGGGCGGGAGGCCACCAGGAGTCGTCCCAGGCGGAGGGTGAAGAGCCCAGGATGAGGACCTCCGTCTTGTCTGAGTTCAGTTTCAGGCGGCTGGTCGTCATCCACTCGGCTACCTCTTTCATCCCTTCGTGCAGGTTGGCTCTGGCGGCGGCGGGGTCGTTGGTCAGGGAGAGGATCAGCTGCGTGTCGTCGGCGTAGGAGATTATGCTGAGGTTGTGTTGGCGTGCGATGGCCGCGAGGGGGCTCATGTAGACGTTGAAGAGGGTGGGGCTCAGCGAGGATCCTTGAGGGACGCCGCAGATGACTTCGGTGGCCTCTGACTTGTACGGTGGTAGGCGGACTCTCTGTGTTCTTCCGTCGAGGAAGGAGATGATCCATTCCAGAGCCTTGTCCTGGATTCCGACGTTGCTGAGGCGCTGTACTAGGGTGCGGTGGCAGACAGTGTCGAATGCCGCGGAGAGGTCTAGGAGGATGAGGGCCGCTGTTTCTCCGTTGTCCATCAGTGCTCGGATGTCATCGGTGGCGGCGATGAGGGCGGTCTCGGTGCTGTGGTTGGCTCGGAAGCCAGACTGTGAGGGGTCGAGGGATCCATTCGTCTCGAGGAAGGCGGCCAGCTGCTTGTTGACGGTCTTCTCGATGACTTTGGCTGGAAACGGGAGAAGCGAGATGGGGCGGTAATTCTTGAGTTCGGTGGGGTCCGCTGTGGGTTTCTTGAGTAGAGCGCTGAGTTCGGCGTGCTTCCAGCTCTCGGGGAAGGTGGCGGTGTCGAAGGATGTGTTGATGATGTCTCGCAGGTGGGGTGCGATGACAGCGTCGGCCTTGTTGAAGACGTGGTGAGGGCAAGGGTCGGTCGGCGATCCGGAGTGGATGGAGTTCATCGTGCGGATGGTGTCTTCGGTGCTGATCGGGGTCCAGGCGTGGAGGGTGGTGGTGGGGGGTGGTTGTTCGGTCGTGGTGTGCGTTGGTTGGGTGTTGAAGCTGTTGCGTATGTCCGCGATCTTGTTGTGGAAGTATGAGGCGAGGGAGTTGCAGAGGTCTTGCGATGGGGTGATGTCGTTGTTTCCTGCGCTGGGGTTGGATAGCTCTTTCACGATGTTGAAGAGTTCCTTGCAGTTGTGTGCGTTGTTGTCCAGCCGGTCTTTGAATGCAGTTTTCTTGGCGGCGCGGATCAGCTGGTGGTGCTTCCGGGTGGCAAGCTTGAAGGTGGTCCTGTTGTCCGGTGTAGGTTCCCTTCTCCAGACTTTCTCGAGGGCTCGGCAGTTCTTCTTGGAGCTCTTTGTATTGCTGCACCCATTTATGCTTGTCTCCCATGTTGTTGATGCACTTTAATGGGGATTCTATTGTGGTTGTTCAGGATGATATTACACGGCTGTCGAGCTTAGGCTGAAGTATTGAGAAAAAGTCATACCATTTGAAGGCACTATCATAGTGGCCCTGATCCTCCTCGACCTCTCCGTGGCATTCAACACAGTCTCCCACAACACCCTCATCAACAGACTCTACAATAAAGGCATACAACAAGACACCTTCAAGTGATTTTCCTCCTTCCTTACAGGACGCAAACAGAGCATCCAACTACCTCCCTTCACCTCCGCACCCAAAGACATCATATGCGGTGTACCACAAGAATCATCCCCAGCCACACCCTATTCAACATCTAGATGACTCCCCCTCGCAGACGTTGCAGATCCCACAGACTCAACATAATATCCTACGCAGACGACACTCAACTGATCCTCTTGCTCATTAAGGGCCCCTCCAATGCCAAAACCAACTTCTGCAACTCCATGGCTAACGTAGCCAAATGGATGAGAGACACTGCCTCCAACTCAACTCCGACAAAATTGAAGCACTGATCTTCAGGAAGAAAACCTCTGCATGGGACCACAGCTGCTGGCCTGCAGAGCTCGTACCCACACCGACCATGCTCGCAACCCCGGCATCATCCTCGACAGCCAACTGACCATAAAACGACAAATCAACTCAGTCGCCTCCCCCTGCTTCCACACACTATGCATGCTCTGCAGAATCATCAGATGGATCACAACCAACACCAGAAGGACCGTCACTCAGGCCCTCATGACCAGCTGCCTCAACTATGGTAACACCCTTTATGCTGGCTGGCATCTCCACCCAGCTCCTCAGAAGGCTCCAGACCATACAGAACCCGGCAGCCAGACTCATCCTGGACCTCCCCAAACGAACCCACATCGTCCCCTACCTGAGAGACCTACACTGACTCCCCATCCAGTAGAGATGTCAGTTCAATATCCTCATGCACACCTACAAAGCCCTCCATGACCTAGGACTGGCCTATCTCAACCATCAACTGAACTTTGACCAACCTTCCAGACCCCTGTGCTCCTCTTCACTCGTCCTCACACATACACCCTGGATCCGTCGCCACCAAAACCTGGAAAAACATTCCCCTCCAGCTCCGTACCACTCCCTGGCTAGCAGACTTCAGAAAGAGACTCAAGTCCTGGCTCTTCGACTGAGACACAGTGCCCACATACCCCTAGGGGTGACAGTGTTGTGCTTTACAAATGCGATTTGATTGATGGTTCAATCAATCAATCAATCAATCAATCAATCACTCAAATACATTTGTATAGTGCACTTCTCACCCGTGAGGGTCTCAAGGCGATGGGGGAGGGGGGAGGGGTTCTGCTACTGCTTGAATAGCCAGGTCTTGAGTAGCATCCTAAAGATAAGTAGGTCCTGGGTCTGCCGTAGGAGGATACGGAGGGTGTTCCAGGTTTTGGTGGCGAGGTGGGAGAATGATCTACCGCCGGTGGTCGCTCTTTGGATGCGGGGACGGTGACCGTTCTTCTTGTTTCAGTGGGGATCCACCTATAGATCTTGTGGAGCATGTGGAGGGTGTTGAAGCAGGAGGACGAGACGGAGTTGACTTGCTTGGTCATGGAGAGTGTTGAGTCGAGGATGAACCCTAGGTTGCGTGCGTGGTCGGTGGGTGTTGGTGCTGCTCCCAGTGTGGTCGGCCACCAGGAGTCGTCCCACTCCAGGGAGTAGAGCTGAGGATGAGGACTTCCGTCTTGCCTGAGTTCAGCTTCAGGCAGCTGATCTTCATCCACTCAGTGACGGCTTTCATTCCTTCGTGGAGGTTGGTTTTGGTGAGGGAGAGGATGAGCTGGGTGTCGTCGGCATAGGAGATGTTATTGAGGTTGTGCAGTTGGGCGACGTGAGCGAGTGGTGCCATGTAGATGTTGAACAATGTCGGGATGAGGGATGATCCTTGTGGTACGCCGCAGATGATCTCGGTGGCTTCGTATCAGAAAGGGGGGAGGCAGACGCTTTGGGTTCTGCCGGAGAGGAAGGAGGTGGTCCAGTCTAGTGCTTTGTCTTGGATCCCAGCGTTGTGGAGGCGTGTGCGTAGGGTGCGGTGGCAGACCGTGTCGAAGGCGGCTGACAGGTCCAGGAGGATAAGGGCCGTGGTTTCGCTGATGTCCAGTAGGATCCTGAGCGATGAGGGCAGTTTCGGTGCTGTGGCTGCTGCGGAACCCGGACTGGGACGGATCCAGGATGCTGTTCTCCTCGAGGTGGTTGGTCAGTTGTCTGTTGACGGTCTTCTCGATGACCTTCGCTGGGAACGGGAGCAGGGAGATGGGTCAGAAGTTCTTGAGGTCCTTGGGATCCGCCTTGGGTTTTTTGAGTAAGGCGTTGATCTCGGCATGCTTTCAGCTTTCCGGGAAGGTCGCGGTCTTGATGGAGATGTTGATGGCCTTGCGGAGATGGGGTGCGAAGGTGGAGCTGGCTTTGTTGAAGATGTTGTGTGGGTATGGGTCTGACGGAGAGCCGGAGTGGATGGTGTTCATGATTTTGATGGTGTCGTCGTCGTCGTTTATGTTGGTCCAGGTGAGCAGGGGATTGGTGAGGATGGTGTCCGTGCGGTCAGAGGTCTCGGTGACTGTCTGGGCGGTCAGGGTGTTGAAGCTGTCATGGATGTCTGCGATCTTGCGGTGGAAGAAGGTGGCGAGGGCGTCGCATAGGTCTTGCGAAGGTCGGATGTCACTGGTGTTGGAGCTGGGGTTGGAGAGCTCCTTTACGATGTTGAAGAGCTCTTTGCTGTCGTGTGCGTTGTTGTCTAGGCGGTCTTCGAAGGAGGCCCTTTTGCCGGATCTGAAGATGTGATGGTGTCTGCAGATGGCATTCTTGTGGGCTGCGTGGCTGTCCGGTGTCTGATCGCGGTGCCATTTCTTCTCTAGTTTTCGGCAGGTTTGCTTGGATACCTGGAGGTCCATGGTGAACCAACTGGCTTTCTTGTTGGTGTGTCTGTTGGAGGGTTTCTTGAGTGGGGCGAGGGTGTTGGTGCAGTCATCAATCCACTGCCCGAGTTCGCGGGCAGTGGTGTCGGGGTCGGTGGGATCGATGGGTGGGCTTTGGGTGAAGGTGGTGTTTAGCTGGTTGTCGGTGACTTTGCTCCAGCATGGGTGAGGGATCTGTTGAGTGCGGTGGTGAATGGTGGGTTTCCGGTAGGTGAAGTGGATACAGCGATGCTCGGTCCAGTGGAGTTCGGTGGTGTGGCTGAAGGAGATGTGGGAGCTTGCGGAGACGATGGGGTCAAGCGTGTGGCCGGCAGAGTGGGTGGGTGTTGTGACGAGCTGTCTGAGTCCGAGGTTGGCGAGGTTGTCAATCAAGATGGTGGAGTTGGTGTCATTGTTGTTCTCGAGGTGGAAGTTCAGGTCCCTGAGGAGGATGTAGTCTGTGAAGGCGAGGGCGTGCGTACTGACGAAGTCGGCGATGGCGTCGCTGATCTGTGGCCGTGGACCGGGGGGGGTCTGTAGATGAGGGTTCCTTTTAGGGTGGTGTTGGGATCAGTGTGGATCTGGAAGTGCAGGTGTTCGGTGGTGCTGAGGGTGTCGTCGGTGCTGGTCGAGACTCTGAGGGTGTTCCTGTGGACGATGGCGATTCCTCCTCCTGTTCCATTCGTGCGGTCCCTGCGGGTGATCTTGTAGCCATCAATGATGACTATGGCAATGTCAGGTGCCGAGGCGGGATTCAGCCAGGTCTCTGTCAGGAAGGCGACGTCTGGGGAGATGGAGTCGAGTAGGTCCCAGAGTTCGATGGAGTGTTTCCTGGCGGAGGGGGTGTTGAGTAGAAAGCATCAGAAGTGGTTGTTTCTCGGTGGGTGGTTTGGTGGCTCGAAGGCTGGTGAAGCTGCAGCTCTGGCAGGAGAAGGGTCCTTGGGTTCGCTTCGAGCTGGCCAGGAAGCAGGTGTGTGAACGTCCGGTGTTGAGTGCGTGGCAGGTGCTCGCATTGTAGCGGAGACGGGCATCGTGGTGTTCGCGGGGGCCAGGGGTTCTGGCGCTGGGCGCGGTCCAGGCACGGACGGGCACAGACGGGCTTGCCTTAGGCGCGACCACACAACGACCGACATATAAGGGGAGGTGGAAGGGAGGAGCAGCTGGGAGCGGGGTGGCGAATGGGTGAGCAGGGGGGCGGGCCGCAGGGGACGCAGTGGCGGGAAAACAGTAGAGCGGGATATAGAAGGCAGAAAGGGGAGAGATACAAAATAACAGTGCACAAACTGAAATAAAGGCAAAAAACAACTAACACAATACAGGATCAGAGGCACAATTACAATAAGGCTGACAGAAGAGAAAGGGGCAGGACGAGCGCAGAGAGCTTAAGGCCTACAGCGGCAGCAGCGGGCTAGAGGACACGGACACACAGGTGGTGCTGTGCGGCGTGGAGAGCGGCCTAACCTGTAAACAGGGTCAAGGGTCGCTAGGCCGCATTAGGCACGCAAGGGTAGTTAGGCTCACACGTGTATGATATCCACAATACTGAGCCATATTCCACCTAGTCCTAGCAATCCCACAAATATGTTGCCACCTATTAGTGAGCCTATGCTGGAAGGAGACAAAACAACAACTGAAAAGCTTAGGTTAGAGAGTGTAGGTGCTCTCCTGCTCCTAAATTGCCTCCTGATACGGGTAGGATCGAGATGGGCCTATAGTTATACATGGTTTTAAGATCTGCGCTTGGTTTTCAAGGTAACTTCATGAAAGGTGTTGATGAGGTGAATGGTGCAATTTCCTTTTGAAGCTGTCAGTTTTGAATGAATGAATAAATTACGTATTTCTATAGCTCACGGCTACTCAAAAAAGAGTGTCCCGGCGCTGTTCAGTATGCCCAACGCAGAGATACCGGAGGTAGAAGCCTAAACTCCTTGCTAACCTCTGAATAGAAATGTCTTCAACTCCCTTTTAAATATTGCTTGTTCTGGTCTCCTTCTGAGGTAATCCGGGAGTTTACTCCACAGATTTGATGCTATAACCGTGAAGGAAGCACCACCCCTCCGTTGTTTCAAAAAGCTCAGGGACACAATAAAGCCAGCTGAGCTCGACCGCAGCAATCTCCCTGGGCAATAAGCCTTCATCCTATCCTTTAGGTACCTAGGTCCTTATTGTGGAAGGCTACATGCGTTAGGGTCAGAGCTTTATACCTAATTCGCTGACGAACTGGCAACCAATGAAGTTTGCCTCGATACACTGAGACCAACGTGAATTTCAGAGTTTTGTATAGTAAATGCACTGCCATATTCTGCATGACCTGGATCAGATATTCCGGGAAACCAAGATACAGGACATTAGCACAGTCCAGCCTGGATAAAATTAGCGATCTAACCACTGTGATTTGGGCCTCATGAGGAAGCAAATAAAGACCCTTCCTCAGAATGCGGAAAATCCAGAAAGAGGATTTCACCACTGCTGACACCTGTGCACCTGTATTCCGAATCCAAGCTGGGTATCGAACAGCACACCCAGATTTCTTGCCATCGTGGTTGGTGGGGACGGCAGGGGAACACTTTCAGGCCAGGCCGGGCCCCAACCGAGCCAGGAAAGTGGTCCCGTCCAAATAATAAGACTTCCGTCTTATCGGAGCTGCACTGCAATCTATTAGCCCTCCGTCAGTCTAACAGTGCCACCATACAGTTAGCACAAGGCTCCATATCGTACATGAGCAGTTGAGTATCATCCGCTTATGAGATGATCTTGATATTATAGGATTCCATCAAATGAGCCAAGGGAGACATGTAAATATTAAAGAGTGTGGGACTGAGAGAGGATCCTTGCAGCACCCCCCATTTCAACTCTTTACTTCCTAAGGTGTATGGTTTCACCCAAACCATCTGCTCACGGCCTTTAGGGAAAGAGCCCAACCAGCCCAGGTCAGAGCCCGCTACACCCAAATATTTTAACCTGTACAGCAGGATGTGATGATCCACCATAACAAAAGCTGCTGACAGGTCCAATAGCACCAGAGCCACATTGCGGCCCGAGTCCAGATTGAACTTGATCGACTCAGAGACCTCTGTGCTGTGGCCGGCTCTGAACTTGGATTGAGAGGGGTGGAGCAAGTTGTTTTCCGCTGGAAAGGTGTTGAGTTGCTGGTTTAATACCTTCTCCTACACCTAAGATGCTACTGGTAGTAGCGAAACTGGCCTGAAATTTTCTAAGCATTCAGAATCAGCATTGGCCTTTTTAATAGTGGAATCACCCTGGCTCTCTTCCAGTCATCGGGCACTACGCCTGTGTTGAGGGATATAGCAAATAGCTTCTGATACACCGGATCAAGTTTGAGATTATCTTCAATATATGGGGGGTATCGGATCCATTGGGGACCCAGACCTGCAGTTCAAGAACGCAGCTGTTACATCCTCTACTGATGGCACTAAAAAAGTAACCAGTGAGGGATACTGTAATTGCTCCACTGGTTCTACTGGTTCTGGACCTGCCCGGGTGTTATTCTCATCTTTTGAAAAATATAATGTCTAAAGGATGACAGGACCTGCATGACATCCAACACCGCATATAACAAAGCAAAGTTCATCTGATTCTGTCTGATTTATTGAACTGACAAGAAATTACAAATTCTGCAGATGAAAGTTACTCATCATTTATGACCAAGGAAGGTATAGATGATGGATAAACTTGGCCGTGATAAACATATGAGGTTACAGTTGAAATGTAGGAAATAGTAAGGTTAATACTAATATTTATTAGTCCGCGATTTAAGGTGAAACGGTTTTCAGTTCTTGCCTAATAGTAGTTCTTGCCGGTTCACTGAGAAAATATCCCCTCTCAAAATATCACCCAACCGGGGCATGGCTTGGCGCCCGAGCCGAATGGCGGCGTGCGGGTGAGGCACTCGGCTCACCTGAAGGACTCGTTGTTCCGCGGCGCCCTTGCCGTCCAGCTGGAGGAAGGAACATCTGACTGAAAGTCGGCAGCACGTTGGAGAATGCCTGCGGACCTCCGAGCGACGCGTCTTCATGGAGTTTCACGCTGTGAGTTGCTGTCGCGGCTATCTCCTTAGCGTTGCTGCCATTTTGTTTCGACGCGTGAGTGCGCGCTTCCTGACAGAAAACTATGCCTTTGTCTTTTTGATTTTTGCATGCCCATATGCCCCCCTGTGAATGTTTTTAGATGCTTTTGGCTGCATTTTTGCCCGGCTACTCACTCCTTTGATGCTGCATTTCTTTTATTGACTGACTTTTCCAGCAAATCCTATGCTCCTCATTTGGCAGCCATTTTGTGCTCTTATTTTGAGCCTCCATTATTATTACTATTATTTTTTATCCTTGCAGCCTTGAGAAACTATCAGTGCAGTGCCTTTCTATTTTCATAGGTGGTGCTACGTTCTGTGCTGTACCCTTTTGAGAGTTTCTGCGTCCTCCTCTTGGGTATTTTTACCGCCCTTGCCTCTTGGCCTCTTGGTGGGCACGCAGCCTATTGGAATGCGACTGGAATTTTTTTTATCTTCAGTGGGAAGGACGCTTTTGCCATATGCTGTTGATGCGCTTCACTGTTTCCGCCCAGAGGACGAGGCAATTGGCAGAGGGGCGCACAGAGAGGCCGTCAACCCACTACAACGAACTGGGAGAGAGGTCGTGGCACAACCGGGAAGCAGGTTTGCTTCCAACCAGAGAACCACGGGGAAATATCGACACGACGAAAAGTGTACAGATGGTAAAGGTTGACGATAACCCTGTGGTTAATATTTCATCCTATACTTTGAAGGAAGAAGAGCAGAGAATCCTCCCCAAAGGTTTGTCATTTGTACCCACATCCTACACAAATAACTTCGACACCAGGATAGAACTGCGTAGTTTTTTCCGTAAGATCCGTCTTAGGTATTTTTTTAAACACTCTGCGACGGATTCATCCTATTCAGTGACAGGACTGAGAGTTCCTTCTACCTTTGTCCCCCCCACTAACACCATGACCAATAGGATTCTAGCATATGAGAGCATGGTATTGATGGATGTGATGAAACTGCTCTCCACACACAAATACACCATTCCAAACACCAGTAAATTGGAAAAGGCAGCCTTAACTAATCTTAAGAACAACAAGGATATAGTCATACAGGCTGCGGATAAAGGCGGGGCAATCGTGATCCAGGATACTACTGCCTACCGAGCGGAGATTATGAGACAGCTTCAAGATGGGATGAGTTACTCTAGACTGAGGTCGGACCCCACTAAAGAGCTTGCTGAAGAAAACCTGAAAATTACCTCTGAAGCCTACGAACAAGGTTTTTTAAGCAAATTGGAGTTTAATTACCTTAATCAGAAACATCCTGGACTTCCAACAATTTATACCTTGCCAAAAATCCATAAGGATATGCAGAATCCCCCTGGACGCCCAATTGTTTCGGGATGTGGTTTTCTACTTGAGCCCCTATGTAAATATGTGGACTATTTTTTAAAACCTTTGGCAGAGAATACCGAAGCATATCTAAGAGACACTATGCAAACCATTACTTTGATAGATCAACAACCCTTCAACCCATGTGATCAATTACTTGTAACATGTGACATCGTATCATTGTATACAAGCATCCCCCAAGAACCGGCCCTAGAAATAATGAGAGAAGCTCTCAATACACGAACAGCACCTGTGAGAGTATCCACAGAATTCATCATTATCCTATTGACGATCGCGATGAAGAAAAACTTTTTCTTCTTTCAAGGAGAATACTATATACAGACAAAGGGCGTCGCCATGGGAGCAGCCTTCGCTCCAGATTTGGCAATCATCTACATGGACCATTTTGAGAGATCATTCATATTTAACAACAATCCGTTTCACCATCAGGTGCTTTTGTGGAAACGGTATATTGATGATATTCTGATCATTTGGAACGGTGATTCCACCGACTTGGCTATCTTTCACAATTGGCTGAATCAACGCAATTACAACATCCAATTTACAGTGCAATCAGACAGCAAAGAACTAGCTTTCCTCGATATCAAAATCTATTGTGAAGACAACAAATTGCACACAACATTATATCGGAAACCGGCTGAGCGTAACTCCCTTCTCAGATATAACAGCCATCACCCACGCGGATTGAGAGACAACCTACCGGTGGGCCAATTTCTGAGGATTCGCAGGAGCTGCACTAAAAAGGAGGACTACATGGCTGAATCCGAGGACTTAAGCAACCGCTTATTAACGAGAGGTTACCCGAGAAGACTGGTAAAGAGGGCACAGAAAAGGGCTTGGTTCAACCCCCATGAGATCTTGTTGACACCGAAAGAAAAGAAGGACACGCCATCTCAGAGAATGATTTGCGTTACCACGTTTTCTACAAGAAGTAATGCAATCAAAAAAGTAATAAACAAGCATTGGAGCCTGGTTCCAGACGATATTGATCAACCAAACCCACCGATGCACTCTTTTAAGAAGGCTATGAGTGTCAGGGACCATGCTGTCCATTCCTTTCTGGATACTGCGAAAGAATCAACGATTCAATCTCTTTGGAATCTCCAACCAGTGATTGGACACTACAAATGTGGACACTGTAAGGCTTGCGACAACACTATTGCTACAAAAATCTTTGTCTATAAGGAACATACTATTACTCTCAATTCATTTACGAACTGTAATTCTGTTAATTTTATCTATGGCATAATCTGCCCATGCGGATTACTATATGTTGGCCAGACGCAACAGAAGATTAAATCTAGGATTCTACAGCACCACAGCAGAATTCGATGTATTGTAGCAGGGGCCCCACTGGTTGAACATTGTGGTTTGATGAAACATAACCCAGAAGATCTACAGTGGATTGTCCTCGAAAAGGTGAAGTTGGGACCACGAGGAGGAAACCTATCTGCTATTTTGAACTTGAGGGAATCCAAATGGATGTTACGCTTGAACACAATAGCCAATGGGTTGAATGAACTCGATTGCAGTAAAGCACAACTAGCATGTCTTTACACCTCATTCTGCCATAGAATCTCATTATGTGTACCCCTATACGGATGTTAAATTCCACATGTGTCTTTTCATGATGTGAGGAAGATTGCCTTTTGCTATTGTAAGCATTTCCATTACTGAGGATTCAAAAATCAAATGATTTTCTCTCTGGCTTACTTACTTTTCTCCTCTTTAAGATACTCGCATCTACTGAGCCTGCTTGGTTTGTTAATGTCTATATAATGTTTTTCAACAAGTAGTCTGTGTGCCATCAAATCTCTGTACCAATGTTGCACTAATTGGTGGTCGAAGTCGATATATAATGTTTACTGAATTTGATACCATCAATGATAGATAAACCGTTTTGTATTCCACTGGCGGTTCATCAAACTGATACCCTGAGATGGAGTTGTTTTGAATGTCACTTTTAGGCACTAGCCATCTCCTAAAACCCCAATTTGTTATTAATGTTTATTGGCTCACCATATGTTTGTGCATCAATTGTCTAGAAAGATTGTAGAGTCATCAGATACCAATCTTTTTACACTTTCACTACTCCAAAGTCTATTCTCTACAAATGTTCCGTATTTCACTGGCAGTTCAGTTAACTGACGCTTATAGATGGAGTCCCGCCAAATGTTATTCTTAGGCTTGAGTCATCTCTAAAATCCCTATGTGTAATTAAGATTTATTTCATTCCAAAGTCTATCCCTCAATAATGTCCCGTTTGAGTCTGTGTTCCCTTTCATTCGACTATCCAAAGACCGGCATTTAGCTGCGGCACCCGACCGGAGATCACGTGTTTCTCCGCGTCTTTTCCCGTCATATATCCCGGTGTGGGCGGGTTACGCGTCCCTTCTCATTCATGGATGGAGGTTTCACGACGAGGGTGAGTCCTGTCTCTTTGGAGACTTTGACTTCTTTTTCTGCATCAATTTAGGCGCTTCATAGCCCCTTTGCCTTCAGGGTACTAACTTATTTTATCACCGTTATCGGTTTAATATACGAATGTAGACCCCTTTTCCTACATCGTCAACACAGGGGTTCTTTCCGAGTCTAGTGAGACAATTTGAGCGTCTGTAATTCTCCGGGCACCAATTATATGATGGTATTTCTCCGGCCACCACCAATTGAGATAGAGGGTGTATACCACTCTTGTAACGCGGCCACAAAAATACCCCCCCTCCCCCACCCCACTTCTCATTTACGGTAACTCAGTTGTATGGAGCGGTGGGTAACGGGTGGTTTGGAGTTTGATAAAGGTATTTATTTTCGAGTCACTTTACTTGACTCTCTAGTTTATCGCCCCCACAATTTCTCCTCCCCCCTCTTTTTTAATGTTTGCATTACCCACCATACATTGCGAACTCGAAATTGGTTGCCGGGTCCATGGCACTGTTTTTAATTCTTCCTCTCTAACTTGTAGATTCACTCTTCAATGGCAATTAAGCTGAGATTTAGGCTTGATGCTTCAGCCTGCGATCTGATAACCACGGCTGGCCCCCAGCAGATTTGGGACTGCGCCTTAAGTAAAGAAAATTAATTAGGGGTTTTTTGTCTCCTGTGGTAGAGTAAGTTGATACCTCCATCCTTTTAGTATATTTGGGACCTTTCTCTGCAAGACCCTTATTAATCAACGCCTTATTCTTTTAGGTGTACACCACTCTCTTCATCCTTCCGTTGGGAGGCACGTATCCCCTTTCCTTAGACAATTGACTGCGCCTTAGGAACTGCCAATGTGGCAGACACGGTAATATTTAAATCCATCCTTTTTGATCACCTAGATGTCATGACCTCAATAAACTTATGGATCTGACATACCTAACTCCCATTTTTATTAATCCTCTAGGTGCCCTTCTTTCTCCCCACTCACCCTTCTGTCCTGAGGAAGACCCCATTTGTAAGGTTTCAACTAAACACCTACACGAACCCAGGGGTCGAAACGTCGACACGCTACAACTGCCAGTAACATCAACAGTGCACGTGGCACTGGGATTCTTATTTTACATGGCGATACTCATTTGAACTGCATTTTAATATGAGATTAATCTTTTCTCTAAATATGTGGCATTAATTAAGACATGCTTTTCAATTTGTTTGTAAACAAGTGTCTATAATATTTTGCTCACGAATCCCTCAATTTCACACTAATTCACTGCCCCCTCCCTTTCCATCCCTCTTTACCTGGGTACACCAACTGTGTTTTTTCAAAAAGATTTTTTGCTTATTGTACTATTTAATACATGAAATTGAAGTTCAGTGTGATTAAACAACACTTGAATGTCCTTCAGAATTTTGTTAATTTTATTTGCTAATGTTTCATCTACATTGTCTCTATATTGTTGTACTGGGACCATTTTGTTCTATACTGTCCTACACCCAGGTCCCAGTGATTTTTGGGTATACCCTTTCTATAACGCGCTTCACTGTTTAGCACCTCGCATTGCCAATTGGTGAATTCACCTTCCCTCTTGATAATTTCACTTCGCTGCGTTTGTTTCCCAACTTGCCTGAATCAATACAGAGTGCGTGGAGTGTGCTTTATGGGCAGAACGAAGCTGGCCCATTCCTTATGTTCCAAGCCAAAACACATTTTTGTCAAGAATTCAAAAGTCTTCTCTGAATTCTCTAAACTAATAGACTCTTCAGCCTTTGCTTTTCAAGACTTGGACATTGCAATGGAGCCCCCATCCACTGCCCCAGGGAAGTCCAACACCAAACGCTTAAAAAAAGACCCTCCATCACCTCCCAAGTCGACTTCGCCTGTGTCATTGGAGCTACTTCTGGAGGAAAAAAGAGCTCTTCGTCCATTCATGGAAGAAACTAACACTAAATTACAAACTTTAACAGATAATTGGTCTCAGCTTGAGACAAGAGTCTCTTCTGTTGAACAAAACATCTCCTCCTTCAAAGAAACTTGCATCACCGTTTCTCATCTTCACTCTCAAGTCACTACACTTCAGAAACAAGTCGAGGACTTGGAAAACCGTAACAGGCGGAATAACCTCCACATTTACGGCCTGGGAGAAGGTCTTGAGGGTGCAGACTCTATTTCTTTCTTCAAATCATTCCTTCCAAAATTGCTCAACATGCCAGACGGAACAGTGCTCAACATTCAACGGGCGCATCGCTTAGGCCGTCTTCCATCACAGGCCTCGTCCTCATCAAGACCTAGAGGTGTTATCTTATATTTCTTGGAATATACAGATTTGTCAAGAGTCCTCTTGGCTGTAAGAGCTTCTTCGAAGATCACGTGGTCTGGCTCGTCCTTATTTTTCACACAGGACTATGCTAAAGCTACTGCAAACCGTCGTAAAGCATTCTTAAACATGCGGGCAGACCTGCGTTTAATAGGAGCCAGATACGGTCTTTTTCACCCTTGTCTATTTAAAGTTACACATAATAACAAAACAATTGCTTATGAAGATCCTCTATGGCTACAAAGCTACATCAATTCTTGTAAACCGATGGCTATGGATTCCTCAGGGCATGCCTCCTTTTTCAATGCCTGATGTGACTATTTGTTGTACCTATTATTTAAGTTGCTGTCTCCCATAATGGGCTTCTTCATATCTTAGAATGTTCTCTTACCAGGTTCTTAGCTTCTGCTATTGTTGACCTTTTCTAGGTCTTAATTATTGATCGTATCTCCTGTTCTATTTTTCCTCATTAATGTTATTGATTTATCTTATTATATTTATGCCAATGTTTATTCCAATGTTTTTTCTCTTTCTTTTTTTGTTTTGCCTCTGCAGATATTACATTCATTTCTCATGATGTCCTTCCGGTTGTCCGTCTAGCCGACACCTGGATGTGTTGTCCATTCCATGTGGTTCCACCCCCTCCCTTGTTTCCACTTGGTCTTTCCCCGTGTAGGTATGTCATTATCCCACTGTTTCCAATGCTCTCACGTCTCATCTTCACCTTCTCCACTCCCTTCACATTCCCCTTTCCCTCTTACCCTCTGTGTTGTTTTCCTTTTTGCTCTTCGTATTTTACGTTTTAACTCCTTTTGTACTTCATTCAATTTCGTTCTTGAGGCGGTCTATTCCCAGTTTCAGCTGTTACTTATTTCTCTTATTTCCTGTTTGCTTTCATCTTCCCTTATTGAATCACAGCTCCAGCTCTACTTCTTCCAATTTTCCTTTTTCTACTTTGGACTCTTGACATTTTCTCTTATTATTGTTCATCTGTATTATGCTCTCATCCTTAACTCCTTATGAATGGACCTTTGTTTGTTTTATTCTTTCTTATTTTCTTTCATGACTTCTTTACTGCATCCCAAAGTTATTTCCGTATTTTCTATTTGTTAATACTCAGATTCTGTTATGCCGCTGAAATTAGTATCATGGAATGTTAGAGGATTGAATTCCCCCATAAAAAGGCAAAGAGTTCTGTCTCATTTAGTGAAACTAAATGCAGATATAATTTTCCTGCAAGAGACTCATCTCACGGAGAATGAGTCGTTAAAACTAAAAAAAGGTTGGGTGGGGGAAGTATTTTATTCCACAGGCGATGGCAAGCGTAATGGAGTCATGATACTATGTCGCAAATCGCTTAATTTCACGTTTCTTTCACAGGAGTCTGATGTAGATGGTCGTTGGCTTAATGTTAAATTATTGATGAAGGATGTTCCAGTCTCTTTCTTTAACGTTTATGGCCCTACTGGTGGTGATTCTTCCTTTTGGCTCTCAATTGCCCAACAGCTTACCCTCTGTATGGAGGATAATTTCATATTGGCAGGGGACTGTAATCAGACTTTTGACCCTTTTGTGGATAGAAATTCTAAAGTCTCATTTGTTCCTAACAAACCACATAAATCCTTTGTTCATGCTATTACTCAACATAAACTGTTGGATGCGTGTAGGCTGTGCAATCCTACCACGAGAGAATATACTTTTTATTCCCCTGTACATCACTCTCGATCACGTTTTGATTACTTTTTTATTTCTCATAACTTATCACAAGTACTTACAAAGGCAGAGATAGGACCTATACTATTATCGGATCATGCACCTATTTTAATTGATTTAGACGTTTTACCTAAAGCTAATAGCCCTAAAAGATGGAGATTTAATAACTCCCTCTTATTAGATCCAACATTTTCTTCTACTTTCGCTGCCTTTGTTGAGGAATATTTTTCCATGAACGATACTAACTCTTTACCTTTCTCCACTATATGGGATGCCTTTAAAGCTTCAGCAAGAGATTTTATTTTACGGTTTGTGGCCCGTAAGCGCAATATTGCGCGCAAACGCTCGTGTTCTTTATTACAACACATCAAGAGACTGGAGCATTCTTTTTATACATCCAATTCGAAAGTTGTTCTTGATACCCTTATAAAAGCAAAATTACTCTTTAATAAGGAATCAACTGAAAATGCTTCATTGTATTTACTGAAATCTAGTGCAAAATATTATGGTGGGAAGAATAAGGCAGGAACATTTTTAGCTAGCTACCTGAAAACCAAACACAACAAATTGAATATTAACTCTATTTATGATAATAATTCCACTTTAAAACTTAAAGATGCAGAAATTGTGGATGAATTTGCCCTCTTTTACCAGTCATTATATGCCTCTGAAACAGACCCTTCCAATGACATGCTATCAACTTTTTTTGCCTCGTTACATGCACCTCACCAACACTCCCTCGAACTGGCTTCATTAGAAACAGACTTAACACAATAAGAACTTTTGGCCGCACTCCAACATCTAAAGAAGGACAAGGCACCTGGACCTGACGGTTTCACTGTCGAATTTTATCTTCATTTCTCTAAATTATTATTACCTAAATTGTACACTTTGATTAATTATTTTGCCTTTCGGGGAAAATCGGAGGGTTCCTTCTCAGATGCTCACATATATCTAATTCCTAAGGAAGGTAAAGATTTGAATTATTGTAAAAATTACAGACCCATTTCACTTGTCAACATAGACTATGGGCCATATGTAGAAAGCAAAATTGCGATCGCAAACGCCGAAATTCGCCGAATTTCGGCGTTTGCGATCGCAATTTTGCTAAGTGGGATGTAGGAAGGAAAATCTGCATACAAAATAAGGAATCGCAAAATTTGCGATTCCTTATTTTGCAAATGCATTTAAGGAATCCCAAATAGCGATTCCTTAAATGCAATGTAGAAAGCACCCAAGTTGTGCTATTTTGGCTTAAGGAATCGCAAATTACCACCAACTTCAGGTTGATGGTAATTTGCGATTTCTTTCAATAATGCAGTTTTTTGCATTATTCAAAGTGCCATGTGGCACACATACAAGCCCTTTGGGCATGTATGTGCGCCACATGTGCACCCATGCTCTTTACAGGGGTGCAAAAGGGTGTCATGTTGACACCCTTGCACCCTTGAAATTGCATTCTCAATTTGCGATTCTCTAATTGAGAATCGCAAATTGAGAATGTCTTCCTATTCATTCCTATGGGCCTTTTAGCCCATAGGAATGAATGGCAAGGTATTCCTTATTTGCGATTCTCAATTAGAGAATCGCAAATAAGGAATAGGTGGGATTCGCAAACAAAATTGCTAATCCTACCTACATAGCGTTTTGCTATTCTCTAATTGCGATTCCCTAAAAATTGCAATTAGAGAATCGCAAAACACAGCCTACCTACATATGGCCCTATAAGATTTTTTCTAAGGCACTTGCCTTGCGCTTAGACCCCATTTTGCCATCCGTTTTGGGCAAGGAGCAATCTGGTTTCGTGAAAGGCCGAGTCATTAGTGATAATACAAGATTATTTTTCAATATTTTATCTAAAGCCCCGCAATTAAAGTACTCTCTTGCAGCTATAGCACTAGATGCTGAGAAAGCCTTTGATAGAGTGGAGTGGTAATATCTCTTTTTCACACTTAAGTGGTTTGGTTTTGGCCCTAAATTCATCTCCTTAATCTCCCTTTTATATTCTAATCCGCGTGCTGCTGTATGTGCAAATGGTCTCATATCTCCCTTCTTTAGTCTTGGCAGAGGAGTGCGTCAGGGTTGTCCCTTATCCCCTTTTCTTTTCAACCTAGCTCTTGAGCCCTTTCTCTCGAAAATACGTCAGAATACACGCATACATGGTTTTCAAGCGCCAGATATTAACATCAAACTTGCGGCTTACGCAGATGACATTTTGCTTTTCATTTCCAATCCTACTGAATCCATCCCTGCTTTTTTGCAGGAAGTACGTGCCCTTTCGCTGATCTCAGGATATAAGTTAAATAGCGATAAATGTGAAATTTTACCTTTGACTAAATTCACTTTTAAGGCTGATTTTATTTCAACTAATTTTGCCTGGAGGTCTTCCCATATCAAATATCTAGGCCTATATTTTAAGTCCACAATAAAAGACACGGTAATCCTTTGTATGACTGTTTTAAAAAAATCTCAGAGTTTACTGCTAAATGGCACCCCCTCTATCTTTCTTGGTGGGGACGCTTAGATACTATAAAGATGATGCTCTCCCCCATAGTTCTCTACACCATTTCTAATATTCCGGTCCCAATTCCAACAAAGCTATTTAAATCTATTAATTCAGCAATATCCGCTTTTCTGTGGAACAATAAAAAACTCTGATTATCGGCCTACAAGTTAACACGTCCTAAAACTGCAGGAGGAGTTAACTTTCCTAATTTTCCTTCTTACCACAAAGCATTTTTATTATGACAGGCTTCATACTGGCTACTTGATTCCACAATTGATTGTCCTTTATGGACATCAGTTGAACGTTTGCTCCTGTCTCCATTCTCGTTCAATGAATATCTTTCTTTTTCTCGTAAACCCCAAACACTATCCACTCCCCTATTTAAATTCACCTCCAAACTTCTTTGCCCTTTATATCCTCTGACTCATGACACTCTTGATTCTTTTTTAGCCTCCACTATCTGGCATAATAAAATCTTACTAATACATAACAAGCCCTTTTATTGGAAAACATGGAGACAACATGGTTTATTATGGATTCATCAATTGTTTTCAGAAGTTGGCTTCATCTCATTCTCTTCGCTTCAGCAGTCTTATAAACTGCCCAACTCCTTTTTGCCTAAATATCATACACTCCGTACCGTAATACTTGAAATTTACGCTCAACTTGCCAATAATTCTACTGATTCCTCAACTGACGCCCCTTCCACAGGATTATCTACTATCCTACGTACCAAACCTAAAGCCTCCACTCTATATACTTTCCTCCAATCCGCAGGCATACCAAGGCAAAAATCCAAGATTGAATGTGCTTGGGAAACAGATTTTAATGAAGTCTGGTCCTTACCAACATGGAACAAGATTTGGATTAAAACACGCAAAACTTCACGAACGGCAAGTTTAACACAAACATTGTTTTATGTATATAACAGGATTTTGCTCTCTCCACACTCTTTAAACAAAAGGTTCCCCACAGTACAAACTACCTGTTGGTCTTGTACGTCTCCTGATGCCACCCTTTTTCACATGCTTTTTTTTTGCCCTTCAGTGCGTAAATTCTGGATCCAGGTTTGGTCTCAAATTAACTTAATTTTTGGCACTAATTTTTCATAAGGGACATTTTCTTGGGAAGCATCTCACCAGTATGGGACAATTGTGAAATTAATGTTAAAATTGTGGATTTGTTAATAGCCGTTGCTTTTCAGCAGATTATGAGAAATTGGAAAGACTCTGCAAACATTTCTTACAAAGCTTGGTGGTATGATATTTTTCACCATCATAGACTGGATGCATTTTAGCTTTTTCCTTTCCATATGGCTACGAAACGACTTCTGTTATGGTCACCTGTTATTGCCTTTTTTGACAAGTGTGCTTTTTAACATGTTTTACCACTCTCATCTCCAGCAAGAAGTTCTTAAACCTCCATGATTTTTATTATCGTTTTTCTATTTATTCTTACAAACTGTGTGCTGTACCACTCCTAAATTTACTCTGCTGTATTTTTGTTTTATATTCTCATTTATGTATGTATGCTGGATACCCCTACATTGTACTGTTTTTTGCTTGAAACTTGTATCGTTTTTTGCCCCCTTTTTACCTTTCTCTTTAATAAAACATTTCTGAACTAAAAATATCACCCAACCAAAATATTGTGACCAAAATATCGTTGTCAACAATATTGTCATCCTATACTTATAATGATAGGTACAAAAATATCAGGGGGAAATATTGCTGTCATTAATATCATTGTATTAAATATGGTTTAAAAAAATATATATTTAAATATTAAATATATTAAATAGTAACATTAATTTAATAAAAATAAAGAAGACTTAGGGCCTGATTAGGATGGCGGGCGGACTCATGTCCGCCTGCCATCCTAACAGAGATGGGGGCCACCCGACATAGTGTCAGGGGTCCCAGAGGCCAGATTACAATGCGACAGCCACTGTGGCGGTCGCATTGTAAATGTTTTCCATTGCAGCGGTTGCTGCCAGCTGCAGCACCCGCCACAATAGAAAAAATGCAGGTTTTGCATTTCCCTGCACTATGTGGCAGGCACCATGAGGTGCCTGCCACATGATGCAGGGAAATGTAGGGGGCACCATAGGTGCCCACCCCAGTGAAAAACCAAAGTGCCCAGGGGAAATGGGGGCCCGCTACAGGCCCTGAAAGTCCATCCCCGCCAGCCTTTCCATGGCGGATGAACCGCTATGGAAAGGCTGGCAGGGATGGACCGTTATAAAATGACCAGCGGGGCCTCACAGGCACCGGTGCCATTCTGGGTAATGCAGCTGCTCTGACAGGAGTTCGGAAAAGGACCACCTGTCGGAACCGTGGCAGTCGCTCTTTTCGACCGCCACATTTCCGTCTGCTATAGTAATCTTGTGGGTGGAAAACTGCAGTACGATGGCAGTGAACCCGCCACCAGCAGCCTGCTGGTGGCGGGTTCACCGTCATTGTAATCAGCCACTTAATGTATATTTAAACAAATATAACAATTAAACTTATTTTTTTTTTCAAGTTAAACACACATATGTATTAATGTATATATATTTAGATATATCTAGTTCAAAATTAAATAATGTAATATACCAATGACATAAAATATTTAAAAAACAAGCCATTTTAAATAAAATAACGAAGTAAAAAAATAAATATCTCACTATTTAATAAAAATATTTTACACATTAAAAACTTTCATAAACGTCCCACAAACAGACTCCCACATGAGACCCCAAATTGCTTTTGTAACGCCACTGGCATGATGCAAGGAACTTGCAATTACTAAACGACCGCATCCACAACCACACAAAAGCAACAGTCTAAATCCTACTGCCTCGCTATCAAACATGGCTTTAGAGTAGTTTTTCCTCTCAGGTTGACACCACACTTACTACACCTCAATTGATAATCTTTTAACTAAATATTGGAGGTGGACCAATTCAGGTCTCTACTTCCAATATTGCGCTTGAACCTTGCCAATAATGAAATGGCCATTAACCTTGGTTCATAGTCTTTTTTTCATGTTCTCTTTTTTGTCATAGTCTTTTTTTCAGTTGTGGTAATCACCTCAAAAAATAAAATTATTATTTACTCATCCCCTCGTTTTTACAATGCAACTAATTTATTTTAAAAAAAAATCCAACTCTGAAAATGATCCTCCCAAATGGTGCGGACAAAGTTCTGAAATTAGGAGGCCATTTTCTTACAACCGCAGTCTAGTCTTTACTCGCATATGAGCATGACTGGGCTTTCCTGCCAGTATTTAAACAACATCAGGCTGAAGACGGTGGGCGCTAGGTTGCGCCACGCAAGATGGCCGCACAAATGTGAGGCTCCTGCCGACCGGCGCTTACATCCGCAATTTATCCTGCCCACAGGAGCTGCAGAGGGCTGCCTGCGTCTGTGCCCACAACCTGGCACTGCGTGCATTGCTGGAAGGAATATTGGATGGCTGGAGGGCTCCCGCCAACGCGAAAGGGAATCAGTGTGATCGCGGACCGAGTAGGACCCGGCGGGCGGACCTACGCGAGCCCACAGCCGCACACGAGGCGACTGGGCCTCCGAGTCGGGAGGCGGTGAAGAAAGCAGATTTGGACTGATGCGGGCCGGTGACTGCCCCAGGTGAGGGTCTGGGCTCCGGCCGGGGCTGCCTGGGGGCGAGTGATCAGCGGGGTAGAGCAGGGGCAACCGACGCTACACATCCCCCGAGGGCCTGACTCAGATCCACCCGGCCCGCTGATTGGGGCGGAGGCGACGGAGACGGCAGGGCTCAGCTCCCCGCCTGGGTGCTGAGAACAGCGGGGAGCGGACAGGGGGCCACGGTGTGACACTCCCTCGACCTCCTCTGATGCCCCGTACTTCTGGCGGCTGGTTTCGCCCCCTGGGGTGGCTGTGCGGGCCGCGGCGGCCTACATCGGCGCTAGAGAGGGCAGGGGAGCTGACATCGATCCTCCAAGAAGTCAGGCAGGGGTTTGCGACTATGGCTGATAAAAGGACAATCACAAAGACCGGCTCCGGGAGGCGGAACGTCGTATCTCGGATACTGAGGATACCTCCACCCGAGTCTCCATGCAGGTAGCGCAAATGGACAAACTACTGAAAATTATAGCTGCCAAGAACGAGGATTTGGAAGCAAGGAGTCGGCACAATAATATCCGCGTTCTTGGTGTGCCGGAGGCCACCAACACTGGCAGAATGGAGGAGTACGTGGAGAAACTGTTGATCTCAGTCATCGGAGTGGAACACCTATCCCCTCAGTTCATCGTGGAGCGCGCCCATCGATCCCTGGGGCCTCGCCCGCCACCGGGGAGCTTGCCTCGCCCCATAATCGCTAGGCTTCTCAACTACAGGGACCGCGATGCTGTACTTCGCGTGGCTAGAAGCAAACAGCAACTCAACTATGAGGGAGTCACCTGTTCCATTTATCCTGATTTTACAGCCGCAGTGCAGGAGGACAGGCGTAAATTCATGGCAGTAAAAAATAAGTTGCGACAGGCACAGATAGACTACGCTTTGCTATACCCGGCACGCCTCAGGATTACCCACAAGGGCAAGCAACGGTTTTTTACTAATCCGCAGCAGGTGGAAGACTTCCGAAAACATCTCAAACGCGCAGGTGGCGGCTCCGGCTTGCCATCCACTTCGAGGCGTTCCACCTCGCCAGTCTGATGTACATCACCACCGGCTAAGCCCTGAATGGGGGACAGAGAGAAGAAGCGATGGACAAGAGTGGTGGGCTGCTGGTGGAATCTGCAGTGCTAGATATGGGTGGCCTGTCACTGCATTTGGTTTTGAATAGGGCGTACATGTGGGCCTGGTATTCAGGGTTGCGCTGAGCATCCCCCTTATACCATACAGGGCTCGACTACTCCATCACCCATGGGCTCTGGGGGAGGGGTGGTTCCGGATCGCCACCTAGGGTTTCCCCCAGCGGGCAACCCCCTTTGGTTCTAGGTTGCATGTTCAGAAATGCATTTACGAAGTTGTTGGGCGGAGGTAGGGTGGGGGAGCGAAAGGTGATTCTGGCAAGTTGGGGCTGCTTCAGTGGGAGGAGGGGGATCATCACCGGGTTTTTTCACAGGTTGGGGGGCACATGACACAGCAACGCGTTTTGAGGGACAGGAACACACTAGACGTCGAGAGCATGTTCATAACACAGTCAGATATCCCAGAGAGGACTCTTCCAGCCCTCTGCCCAGCAGCTACGGAGGGGGCACTCATTTTTTCCTTAGCCCACCACACATAGGGGACACGAAAGCTAGTTTAACCACGTCCCAACTAGGGGTCATATCATGGAATGTTCGTGGCCTGGGGGACCCTAGGAAGAAGCGGCAGGTGTTGGCATACTTGGATCGTCACCAGATTAATATTGCTATGTTGCAGGAGACGCATATCAATCCCACACTCTCCAATGCGTTTGCTGTCAAATGGGCTGAGCATAGGCTGTTCTCCTCATACTCCTCATATGCGCGGGGCATGGCGCTATTAATAAAGAAACAGACGTCATTTGCTTTGGCAGGGTCTGTAGTGGACTCACAGTGGCGTTTTGTAATTGCATGGGGCAGATTGGGAGCAGACTCTGTTACACTGGTTTGCTGTTATGGCCCTAACTCGGACACACCTGACTTTTTCACCTCACTTTGGGGCAAGATCGTGGACATAGGAACTACTCATATCATGTGGGGGGGAGATTTCAATGCCGTAATTAACCCTGCACTGGACAGGTCTAATCCTAGTTCCCACCATTACAGCCGCACCCAGGGGGTACTACAGGATATTTTGGAGGAGGGAGGTCTGGTGGATGCCTGGTGTCATTTTCAACCTCAGGCCAAGGAAGGCACACACTTCACGACACATGCGGCCACCTGGGCCAGAATAGATTACATTCTCCTCACAAGGGGGCTGGCGCCGACGCTAAGCGCAGCGACGCAGCCTGCTAGAACGCTCTCAGACCACTGCCCAGTGAGGATAACACTTCACCCGCCGGGCTATGACAAACCCTGGCCTAGTTGGCGATTGCAACCCACAGCGCTGTTAGACTCAGTGTTTCAGCACGAGTTGGGGGAAGAGATACAAGACTTCTTTCAACGGAATAAGGGCTCTGTGGATAGCGTGGAAACGATCTGGGAGGCCTTTAAGGTAACAATAAGGGGGTTCTGCCTCTCCAAAAGTTTTGGAGTGCTCCGGGATATACAAGGGACGTTAAAGACCCTTGAGAAAAACCTTAAGGCATTGGAACACCGAATGGAACTGGGCGAAAGGGAAAGGTGCAGGCTGACTTTCGGGCATCTCTGTCAGAGTACGAGGAAACTGCGCAGCGCGAGTCAAGATTCCGGGGGCGGTACTTGGAGGCCCGTAGGTATGGTGAGGGAGAGAGGCTGGGGAGGGCCCTGGCTGAGGTGATCGGGCGACCCGGTTCTCTAATTACATTTTGGAGATTCTGGGCCCTGCGGCGATGAGACAGAGACACTGCACGCATACTAGATATGTTTACCACGCACTACACCAGCCTCTACACCACACAACGCAGTGGCTCGCTGGATCTTGAAGATTTTTTGAGAGATGTTGCGTTGGGCTGGCTCTCCGATACACATCGTGGCTTTCTTTGCTTACCGTTCGATCTTGACGAAATACGAGAGGCAATTATGAAAACGCAATCAGGTAAGGCGCCGGGCCTAGATGGCATCCCTATTAAATTCTATAAAACATACATAGACATAATGGCTCCGGTACTCAAGGAAGTATACGAAGAATCGCTGGAGGTTGGGGAGCTGCCCCGATCAATGTGGGAAGCACTAATAATCTCACTTCTGAAGCCGGGCAAACCTAGCGACTCTTGTGACTCGTACAGACCGTTATCCCTTATCAACTGCGACATGAACATTTTGGCAAAAGTCATTGCCAACAGGGTGTCGCTGCTACCGGATAGGCTCATTCTTCCCGACCAGTCGGGGTTTGTGCCGGTACGCGACACCTCTCACAACCTGCGTACCTTCTTCTCCCTGTTACAAAATGTTGATCCGGAGCTACCACTGGCTGCGGTGTTCCTGGATGCTACGAAAGCATTCGACTCCATGGAATGGGACTATCTGTTCGGTATACTGGGACGGATGGGGTTCCCCCCTCTCTTTATATCTTGGATTCGGCTGTTGTATCACAAACCTACTGCAAGGGTGTTAATCAATGGGCATCTCTCTGAAGCCTTCCCCATAACCCGGGGTACGCGCCAGGGGTGGCCGCTTTCCCCCCTGCTGTTTGCCATAGCACTGGAGCCATTAGCATCCAGGCAGCGGCAGCACCATGGGGAAAAAGCGTTCCGATGTATCCAGCGTCAGATACAGGTGTCCCTGTACGCAGATGACATTACATTGTATGTGAGGGACCCTCAGCAGAATATCAATCCACTGCTCCGTGAATTTATCACTTTTGGTAGACTATCCGGGGTCCATATTAATTGGGGGAAATCGCAGGTCTTCCCGCTGACGGCGACAACCACCAAGTTTGATTTAGACTACACGCTGGCTTGGTGCGATTCTGATCTTTGGTACCTCGGGATACAGCTCTCTAGGGAACGCGATGAGTTGATTCGTCTTAATTATGGCACCGCGGTGCAACGTCTCTCTGATGCTTTCACCCGATGGATCTCGTTGCCCCTCTCGTTTGCTGGACGGGCGTCCTTGATAAAAATGGTGGTGCTTCCGCGATTCCTGTATTTGTTCTTGAATATACCATATCACCCTGGGAGATATTTCTTTAAGACTCTCCGGTCGGAACTCATTAGGTTGCTCTGGGGTGGCAAACATCCCAGGCTTAAATGGTCCATACTAACCCAACCTTATGCTCAGGGAGGATTCCAAATTCCAGATTTCGAAATATATTACCTTAGTGCGCAATGCATATTACTGGATTCGTCCCCCTCCGTACATGCCACATGTGGCTGCAGAACACTGGCTGGCGGGCCCTATCCCACTGGACGGAATGATACAGGCCCCAAGGCGCACCCGCGACATCCCTCTCAACACTGTAACATGCACAGTAGATGCGTGGCATAACAGAGTCGGACTATGTGGGTCCCCATTCCTATACTCCCCGAAGCTTCCGCTCTCCTATCATCCCTGTATGCCGCTGTTACAGGAATGGGTCTTTCATCATATGTGCGCACGGGTGCAGATAGTCACTTGGGGAGATCTCTTTCGGAGCGGTAGGTTTTGCACGCTTACACAAATATTTGGCGAGGCCTCTCCCTCGGCCCTAGATACGTTTCTATACATCCGGCTACGGCAGGGCCTTTGCACTATTCTTCCAGAGAGTGGAGAGGGACCCCGCGTTGGCACTACTAGTCTACACTGCACACATCTCTCAGGCGCATCGCAAATTCACTGGTATGGTTTTGCTGTTGGCCAGGCGCAGGGTGGCTTGCAGGTGGGGTAGGGGGAGGGCTCCTAAATTCAAAGATTGGATTGATGACCTGACCCATTGCCAGGGACAGTTGGCCACATATGCAGAGACCCTTCCGTCAATGTCTAGACCAAAAGATATTTGGGGGCCCCTTCATACTCCCCCACTTTGGAGCAGGATACGGGGGTCTAAAGGAGAGACTTGCTTCCTCTGGGCTATTGCTGACACACAGACTGTTCAATGCGGGGGCGCGAGGAGTCTGTTCCCTTGCAGCGTAGACTATCCTCGGTGGAGGTCCATAACACCCCTGGTGCTTGTCTTTGGCACCGGTGTATAATGAGAGGGGGTCGGAGTGGTCTCTCAGAGACGCGAAGGTAGAGTGTATAGTCCGCATGATGTATGCTTTCTTTGTGCCGCACAACAATATCAAGTTATCACAATGTAGGAGGCCCATGGGACAGGGTGGGATATGTATAATCTATAAAACTGGATGGGTGCGGAGTTCTCCTACGGAAATGTTTGGCCAGATGGTGCTGTGACCAGTGTTTACTTGCCTGATGTCTTTGTCTTTTGATTTACTGATATGCTGTGTCGTGAAAAGGCTGTAATGTGCAAAAACGTTAAATAAAGTTAAAAAAAAAAAAAAAAACCTCGGGCTGAAGATACGCTAATATGCGGTCCGCCTGGGTACGAGTAGGTGTCATTGACGGAGGAGTGCTGAGCCAAGTAAGATCTTTCCTTCCCTAACAGGAACCCAGGATCCCTGATAAACGCTCGTTTTTTCCTCCAGCCCACGCTATGGGTATTAACTAACTAGTATTTCGCATTTACCCATAGCCCTTCCCTTGACTCAAATACTTTATATACATTTTTCTAGGGCAGAGGTCTTCAATCTGTGGGGCGCGACCTCCAGGGGGGTCGTTGAGTCCTGGGAAGAGGGTCATGCATTCCCCAGCTTCACTTGTGCCTGCAATACAAAATGTTTCTGTTCCTTTTGGAAAAAGACAGCCGTCCTGGGATGGCTAATTTAGATCATTATCAGCTGAAGTTTCATCAGTTGAGTATCTTGTGCTGTGAAAAGCTTTGGTGCCACAGTGCCTGCTTGACTGGATAAAATACAAATGTGGGCTATTAGTTAATCTTCAAGTGCAATGGGTTCTTGGGAGCTGGTTCTGGTTTTAATTGACTGAATCACTCCAAGCTTTGTGATGACAAATATTTGTGTTTTTTTAGTGCTAGTGCAAAGAAGTAACAACTGGGCTGTGAAGTGCTTGCTTTTAATTGTAACTGCATTTACACAGCGCTTAGTACCCCTAAGGAGGTGTTGAAGGGACAGTTATATAAAAAATAAATTGCATTACATACGCACTGGTATTACTAAAATCTATTTTTGGAAGCACCATTTCATCGTAAAACTATCTGCATATTTTGCAGTATTCTATCTTACACTGGGGCCGATTCCGATCCGGGTCGGAAAGCCCTCCGAGTCGGATCCGGAGTGTTTTCCGACAGAGCGGGACCCCTACAGTCCGACCGAGCGAGTACGATGCCCACATACCTAAACAACGTACAGAATATTTTGGGACTTGTTAATGAGAGTCTTGCATCGCCAGAGCATCACTGTTTTTTTATGCTCGGCAGCACAAGCATCTCAACCATACCTATGAAGCGGTGCAAAGCCACCTGCATGGCTTTGCATGGCCTCATAAATGTAAGACATAGCAGCGCAAGTCACTGCGTTGCCTTACTTTGTGTCAAGGAGGGGTTCCATGGGCTTTGTGTGTGGTTCCCTCGCAACACCCATGGATTTTGATGCTGCCCCATTTTTACAAAATCACGTAAACCTGAGGCATCTCCAAAAACGGACGCCTCCACAGATGAGGTGTAACAAGGAGAAATGTTTTAATTTCTCCTTGCTTTTTCCTCTTTCCATGTGTGCCACATTCTGAAGCTCAAATAGAAAGAGGAAAACGCCTCTCTGGATTGTATTTGTGAAGGAAGGTGCCCCTTCCTGCACTAAAACAATCCTGCCTAGGTTGGTGCTAGGCAGCAATTTGTGCACCAACGCAAGGGGAAAGGACAGGAATGCACCGTAGTTCATAAATACGGTGCATTCCTGCCCTTTCACTTTGACATAGGGCAGTGCAGCAAGAAGACTTGCAGCGCTGCCCTACGCCAATTCCTCATAAATGAGGCCCTTTGTTTTCAGCTACACTTTTGACTAAACCCCCACGCTCACTAACCTTAGGTTTGATAAACACTGTTTAATATTATTTCCCCAACGTAAAAATTATTCGCTGTGGGAATTAGGGGTTATGGTTGTCGCAAGTTGTCGATGATGAGGTACACCAGGTTCTAGAAATTTTTGTTAGAAGGGGGTCCTTACGCCTAAAAAAAATTGACAAGGGGGTCTCGGCATCAAAGGGTTTGAAGACCTCTGTTCTAGGGTTACCACAAGCCCCTCCACCCTGGCAGTCCATGAAGCACAGCGTTGCCAAAACAGAAGTATGTTCTTACAAATTGTGAACTGTATGTTTATATGTTAGTTTTGTCTTGTAATGTTTGCTCACAAGTGTTTCTTTCTCTTTTTACCAATGTTTTTAACGATTAACCATGCTTTCTCACAATAGAGTAGTCTGATGTGTTCCAAGGTGTCACATTGGATACAAGCACTAATTAAATATTTTTTACTACTAAGGGCACCGACACAAACTATAGAGGAACGAATAAATTGGAACACTGCATATGGTTTGGACCTGCCCACGTGAGAGGTGGGCAGGCAATATGTACTAATCTCTTTGTCACTTTATCTCCTTGAACAGATACTATGAGTCTGATTTCAACCGTATGTATTTCATTTTGGTGCTCACACATTAGGGGGCCGATTCCAATCCTGTAAAAAGGCCCTACGAATCGTCGTACGGAGCCTTTTCTCCGTACGACTCGCACCCGGTAAACTGGCCCTACAACCTAGGAAGTACGATTCGTACAGAAAGCCTATTGCCGTACGAATCGTACAAAAGACCGTACGTGGAAAAAATACCTACGTTTCTGATCCGGAACAGCTTGTACGCGACGTCCGGATGTATTCAGGCAGCGGTTTCCGGCCCAGCAAGTACGATTCATCCCTACGTCACTCCGTACGGCCCTTTTTTTACGGGAGTCAAACACAGCCGGAAAAGCAGAGTTCGACATGAACCGCTACGCAACGGAGCCCCGGTATCGACGTACACGCCATGAACCCCATCGTACGTGTCATCCCGGTCCTCTTGGCCTACGACCTGGTGCACCGCACCCGACGCACACGCCGCAGAAGGTGAGAACAACACCCAGGGGCCGGTGTGGGTGAGGGGCACGAAACATACCCCATACTCAAACCCAAACTTATAATATGTAGGCCATACATTACCACCAGGCTCTGGTCACTTGGGGGGGCTTGTCCAGCAACCCCTGCGTACCGCAACAACGGAAGTGGATGTGTACGGTGCGTACCACACGTACCCCTACGGCACCATGACAACTCAGGTACGGACCGTACCCACGCATGAATGCGTGGGTACGGTGCATACCACACGTACCCCGTTACGGCAGCAGTAAATTTGGGATAGGATGCGTACACACGCCAGGAATGTGGGTCTAGAGGACTGGCCCAGCATGTTACCTTCATATTGGTGTGTGTGTAGGTCCAAGCCAGCAGTGTACAGCCCCAAAGGGGTGTGTGGGTGGGTGCATATGACTCCCAGCAGCGTCCAGACATATGAGGGGTGGGTGCAGAGGACTCCCAGCAGTGGACAGACATATGAGGGGTGGGTGCATATCACTACCAGCAGCGTCCAGACATATGAGGGGTGGGTGCAGAGGACTCCCAGCAGTGGACAGACATATGCGGGGTGGGTGCATATCACTACCAGTAGCGTCCAGACATATGAGGGGTGGGTGCATATCACTACCAGCAGTGTCCAGACTTATGAGGGGTGGGTGCAGAGGACTCCCAGCAGTGGACAGACATATGCGGGGTGGGTGCATATCACTACCAGCAGTGGACAGACATATGAGGGGTGGGTGCATATCACTACCAGCAGCGTCCAGACATATGAGGGATGGGTGCATATCACTACCAGCAGTGGACAGACATATGAGGGGTGGGTGCAGAGGACTCCCAGCAGTGGACAGACAAATGAGGAGTGGGTGCATATCACTACCAGCAGTGGACAGACATATAAGGGGTGGGTGCATATCACTACCAGCAGCGTCCAGACATATGAGGGGTGGGTGCAGAGGACTCCCAGCAGTGGACAGTCATATGAGGGATGGGTGCATATCACTACCAGCAGTGGACAGACATATGAGGGGTGGGTGCATATCACTACCAGCAGCGTCCAGACATATGAGGGGTGGGTGCAGAGGACTCCCAGCAGTGGACAGACATATGAGGGGTGGGTGCATATCACTACCAGCAGCGTCCAGACATATGAGAGGTGGGTGCAGAGGATTCCCAGCAGTGAACAGACATATGAGGGGTGGGTGCATATCACTACCAGCAGCGTCCAGACATATGAGGGGTGGGTGCATATCACTACCAGCAGTGTCCAGACATATGAGGGGTGGGTGCAGAGGACTCCCAGCAGTGGACAGACATATGCGGGGTGGGTGCATATCACTCCCAGCAGTGGAAAGACATATGAGGGGTGGGTGCATATCACTACCAGCAGCGTCCAGACATATGAGGGGTGGGTGCAGAGGACTCCCAGCAGTGGACAGACATATGAGCGGTGGGTGCATATCACTACCAGCAGTGGACAGACATATGAGAGGTGGGTGCAGAGGACTCCCAGCAGTGGACAGACATATGTGGGGTGTGTGCAGAGGACTCCGAGCAGTGCCCCACTCCCAGGAGGATGGATGTCTTTCACACACTGCATCACACACCACATGTGGGTGTGAGGACATATAACACATGCATACCCACCCAGATTTCATGCCAACAGACTGTTTAGTCATGTAACTGCATACAAAACTAAGATAGCCAAAGGGAACACACACTGTCACGCACATCCCAGGACTGATAGGAATGTCCAGGTGCTGGTCCAGCCACCAAGATGTTGTCTCTCATGGAAGGAATATTCCACCAGATACAATGCCCACAATTGTGAGTCAGGTGCCCAAATACCCTGCATAACAAGTACCATTTGTGTGGTAGGCCGTGATTACACACAAGCATAGAGCTGAAAAGGGACAATTTGTCCCTGAAGGCATTCCTACATACCCAAAACACAAGTACAGTGACTAGCAAGGATGGCACAGACGATTCAGCAGGAGACATCAGTGAGCAGGCATGGCCATTGTTGAAGGGATCCGTCACCAACAAAGGAAATGTTGACACAGGTCAGCACAACAATTGTGCAACTGTTTGCAGGGAAGATGTCATGTGCCACAGTGGAAGGAACACTCCTTGGGACAATGTATCCAAAGAAAAGGAACACACACTACCAATGCTTCTTTGCAGAGACATTGTGATGACACACAGATACCATGGTCCACCTCATGACCATCATACAAAAACATTTCTCAGAACCCTAACACATTACCAGAACACCAACTCCAGGAGCCCCATCACCAACATCAAGTACCTGAAATGCAATAGTGTTGAAAGTAAAAGAAAAGGCTTTATTCAGCACACAAAAATAATAAATTAAGAAGACACTATCTACAAAGGCCAATGGCCAGTCCTTTGTCATAGACCAAGGGTGGACGTAGGGGACTGTGTCCACCCCTACCTTGCCTGCACAAAGTAACCCTAAGGTTTGTCGACCGGGGGGGGCATCATCTGTGGCAGGACCAGACACCGCAGGGACAGGAGGGGGTTGGGTAGGTGTGGTGGGTGCAGGGCTGGACGTCTCCACCACAGGGGGTGGGGCAGCGGCAAAGGTGGAGGTGAGCTCCGCGCTGCACACTGCTGCCAGGGCGTCCAGAGTAACCCCTGCACCTGAAGAGACCCCAGGGCCAACGGAGGGGGGGGGGGGGTGGCCGAGGGATGGGGTGCAGCGCTCATGGGGGGAGGGGGTGGACATGGGGGGGACTTAACTCCCCTGCCCGGGGACTTCCTCGCCCGCTTGCGGGGTGGTGTCACAGTGGGGGTGAGGGCCAGCCCATCCATGTAGAGCTCTTTGGGTGACAGTTTGGCAGGGGAGCTAAGGGGAGTTGTTTTGGAGGGACTGGGTTGTGAGGACTGCTGACTCTGACTGTGGCTGCGTGTCTGTCATTTGCCCCCAGACCATGTGGGTGTGCCTACATACCCCTGAGTGTGCGTGCCAGGAGGTGTGCGCAGTACCTTACTTGGGGGTGTGCTGGATGTGTCTGTTGGGGTGCGTGCCCATGACTGTCTGTGTGTGCGTTGGGCAGGCATGGGAGAGGGCAGTGTGGATGGGTCCGGGGTAGGGGGGGACGGAGCGCCACAGGAGAGAAACTGCTTCCGTCAGTGAAGAGTCCATGGACCGCAGAATCCTGCGTTGCTCAGATATCATTGATGACATGCCCTCCACGAACGACACCAACTGTGTGAGCAGTTTAGTGAGTCCATGGAGGACATCTAGCACTGATGCCTGACCAACCTGCAACTGGCGCAGTGTGTCCACAGACTCTTCACTGAGGGCAGCAGGGGTGACAGGGGCAGGGGGTGCGGTGCCTGGTCCGAAGGAGACACGGTGGGACCCTGCACGGACAGAAGGGACGGGAGCAACTGGGAGGGCGGAGATGTCAATGGAGGAGGCGGGTACAGATGGTGGGATGCTGCCAGTTGTTGGGGCATCCTCCGCCTCCTCAGGGAGTTCAGCCTCGGACCCGTTGGCGTCGTAGATGCTCTCGCCTCCAGACAGGTCCTCCGACTGACACCCCTCGCCCTTCGTGCCACTGGCTCCTGCTGACTCCACAGCACTGGCGGCACTGGCGCTGGGTCCCTCCTCAAGGTCCATGCAGGTGTCTCCCTCGCTTGCTGATGATGATGCTGTGGGCAAGGAGAAGAAACTAAAAAACATCAGTCACCTGTATACATCTGACACATGAGCACAAGAACAATTGGTCACAGTGCATATCAGGCAATGCATCATGAGTAACAGCTAGCTTACTCCGCACATATGTAAGCCCTGTACTGCCCAGTTGTTAGACCCACCATGCCACTTTGACACCAGGAAAATACATACACAAAAGGCCACAACTTGAATGAGAAATACACTGAGAAGCTAGTGTCTGTGAACCGGTGAGCACAGCAATACAATGAAGTCATGACACCTCTTGTTTAGCCTGAAAGAAACAGCAGTGATGCACTCAAGGTAAACTAACACACCTCAATACTCAAGGTGTCACCACACTCAGAGACCTGTAAGTCCTTTGGAACACAAAACGAACAAATGTTGCTACCTTGGGACTCAGAATACTTTACACAATCTACATGTTTGGAATGTGCCAATTGGCCATTTCGTGAAAACAACACTCATGTGGCTGCATGCAATATGTCGCACAAGGCAGTGCACACAAACGTACATGTACACTGTCATTGAAGAAGCTGGCACCTTTTCTGAGAAGCCACTGTTAGAAATAAATGGTGTTGCAGAAAGTAGATATACATGGGCCCACGGAGGTCCTGAAGTCTGGAGACTCGTAAGTGTGTATCACCAACAACAAAGGAGTCTCACAAAATCAAGACCACTGTGGGAACATGTATATGGAGAATCTGCAACACCATTTAATTTGAACAGTGGCTTCTTTGAATAGGTGCCAGTGTGTTCCATGAAAGTTGAAATGTTGTTTGGTGTGCGCTTCCTTGTTAGACTTTTTTCATGCAGGCACATCAGTGTACTTAACACAAATCATCCAATTTCCACATTTAAAACATGAACAACTGTTGACAAGTGCTGTGAGTGACAAGGTACAATTTTGTAAGAGTAACAACTTTAATTATGTCAGTTGTCACCAGGCCATCCGTCACCTGATTACACAGTTGGCTACACATATGACCTACTGCCTGTCATCTGGAGTGGCACACATGTCCACACCCAGGACAATGCATGCACTAATGGGCCTGCAATTGGCTGGTAAAAAGCCCAGCTGTACTGTGGGGACACCCTCATGGCAAGCCAGAATGGACACACAGATGTCAGCACACAAAGTCCAAAATGCGTTGCATCTGAACCACACACAGGTGCAAAAAATGTATGATCAGGATTCATGTTGGTATAAAAAATTACACAGGCTGCAAAGCACGAACATTGAGCACTGGCCACCATCACAGGGGCACTGCACAGTGTATTTTTGGACAGGCAATTCTCACACACAAGTCAGACCTGGCAATGAAAAACAGGGTTGCACATGTATGCCTCTCCCACCCCCCACAAATCGTGAGTCAATGTGATTGATACATATCAAGAACTGACACCTCTTATTCTGGGTTACAACTGTGCTTGAAAAATAGCTTCATTTACACAACATCACCTTGTGGGGCTGCAAACACATATTTGTGACAAACAACCATCAACAGATTGTTGTGAATAGCCACACAGGCACTGCCCAGTGTGAGTATGCACAAGCAAAATGGTGTATCCCTGTCCAGTGGACACAGGTAGCACACATTAGCAAAATACAAACTAGGCCAGGGAACAATGCCACAAAGGCAGACCTATGCAGAACACACAGAGAAAGTGCACAGTGTTGGATGACACACATGATTAGGAGGTCAGGGTGTCTCAGGGGACTGTAGTGGGCACACTGCTCCGTGGTCCTGGAATGAGCTGACTGCAACATCTTCAACCGTCATGGCACTATGCATATCTCACACTCATGCACATCATGTCTGAGGCCACAACATTGGTCATGCATGCTGCAAGGGTGTCCAGTTGAAAGCTCACACTCCTATGTGGAGAGTCAGCATCAGTGACAACAATTATGGACCCCCAACATAGTGAACAGGTCATGGCACAGGCAAGGTACCAACACAAGTCACAGACCACCCTCCCACATGATGCAGAAAGCAATGTGCACTTAGATTTACTAGCACCCTAGATGACTATGTGCAAATGTGATTACACACAGACCAGGGGACACATGTCAAGGAGGGGAAGGGATGAAAAAGAGCAACAGGTGACATTGGGGAACAGAAAATGTACTGCACATATCAACTCTGGGAGTGTATCCAGGCTACAGAGCGCTTACAAAAGCTTGCGACACATAACACGACAAACAGCCATGTACCTACCCCCTCCTTGCTGCAGTCTCTCCTGTAAGTGCCTATCGAGGTCTGGGAAGACCACCGCCAGGACACGTCTCATTTGGGGGGTCAGCCGTCGGCGTCCGCCGTGGGGGCGAGGAGGGTCCAGCCCCAGCTGGACCCGGGCGATCCGCCGGGTCCAGCACCGGATGTCCTGCCACCTCTTGCGGACCTGTGGCAGCCGGCGACTACGCTCCCCCTCAGATCTCACGGCCCTGACGATGTGGTTCCAAATCACCCCTTCTCGTAGGCAGTTACCTGTCAGGATGACAAAGTGACACACCATCAATATACCTGCTCCATGTCCCCGAGACACACATTTGAACCTCTTAGAAATGTTGAACAGGGCATAGGATGCAGACAGGAATTACATCATACACAATAAGAAATTGGCCTGTGTGCAAGCCCCAATGCAATACATGGCATTGAAAGTCAACCGGTTGGCATGAGGGTTGCGACACACTCACTGATCATGCCACACACAGTGCAGCACATGCAACAGCAGGCTGATGGCCAGCACGTGCCAAGCAGTCACATGTCCTACTCCACTGACGCACCCTCAGCATACTAGACAGACACACCCAAGCACAGATCACTCGCCTGTCATTGACAACAGCAGATACAACCCTCACTCTGCCAATGTGCCACTTGCCAGTGGGGTGTCACAGGTGTCATGCTAGCTATGCAAGTCAGACACACAGCACGGCCTACTTGTCACATCAGATGGGTAGATATGTTGCCACCTCCATGCAGGTGTGGCGCAACACTTTACATAGACACTCACCCACATGTAAAGGAAGATTCACACACATCAATGTCCATGAGGTCGTACACATCATTTGGACACTCTCACCACAGGTCCACTCAACTCATACACATCTGTGGGTACAGTCACCTGTCACACCGGGGGGAGCACTGAATCACCTCTGGACAATAGGAAAAAAAGCCACCAAGGATTTCACAGGCTGCATGTGTAATGCACTATGCAGTGAAAGTCACTGTAAGCACGATGCAAGTGAGGAGTGCACACAGGGACTACATCAGGCTCTGCATGAGAGACATCAGCATGTCCCCCACCCTGGGACCCACTCTAAACAACATAGCATGTCTGTCCCACCTGGACACAATATTGACAGTCACACAACAGGTGCCTAGGCAAAGGTAGTGGACTCAGCACTCACCTGCTCCCCTGGTCTCCCATACAGGCTGGTGTACTGTGGGAGGAGGGCATCCAGCAAGGCCTGATTCTCCTCCTGGGTGAATGGCTGGGCCCTCTCCACAGTACGCGACATGGTCCAGAGGAAGCAGAGACAGCAGCAATGTTGTCGACTGGAAAGTTGTGCAGGCAAGTGCCCTCTCATGGGTTCTGGCTGCCTTATATGTGTCTTGCTGAGAGGCATTCATTTAGAGGAGTACATAGTGATTGGTCAGACTCATTAGCATCCTACGTTTACTCCAATCTCTTTAAACATACACCAATGACTTTAAACATACACCAATTACAGCATTTGCATCGTTCAAATTTTGAGAATCATGTCAAGTCAACAACCACTTTGCAACATTGTATTTTGTGGCCAACTGACTGTTCCAGGACACCTGATCGACACTTTCCAACTCAAAACTCTGTCTCCTTGACAACCAGCATGCATTTAGGGCCTAATACCTGTCCCTTATGTGTCCCCCACGTAAATTTTGAAATCCACACACCAGTACAGTGCGTTTCACACGTACCCCTACAGCACAAGTACAATGGTGAAACGAAGCGTACACACGCGATGATAGCGGGTGTTCGGTGCGTAATACACGTACCCCTACGGCACAAGTATAATGGTGAAACGAAGAGTACACACGCGATGATAGCGGGTGTACGGTGCGTTTCACACGTACCCCTACGGCACAAGTACAATGGTGAAACGAAGCATACACACGCGATGATAGCGGGTGTACGGTGCGTTTCACACATACCCCTACGGCACAAGTACAATGGTGAAACGAAGCGTACACACGTGATGATAGCGGGTTTACGGTGCGTTTCACACGTACCCCTATGGCACAAGTACAATGGTGAAACGAAGCGTACACACGCGATGATAGCGGGTGTACGGTGCGTTTCACACGTAACTCTACGGCACAAGTACAATGGTGAAACGAAGCGTACACACGCGATGATAGCGGGTGTGTGGTGCGTCTCACACGTACCCCTACGGCACCAGTTGTACAGTGCGTTTGACAGGTACGTGTACTACTAGTGCGTACACGTACGTGTACTACCAGCGTACATGTATCTGTACGCACTAGTAGTACACGTACCACGTACGTGTACTACTAGTGTGTACACATACGTGTACTAAGGTAGTACACATACGTGTACGCACTAGTAGTAGACGTACCCGTACGCACTAGTAGTAGGTGTACCCGTACGCACTAGTAGTACACGTACCTGTACGCACTAGTAGTACACGTACGGGTACGTGTACTACTAGTGCATACACATACGTGTACTAAGGTAGTACACATATGTGTACTAAGGTAGTACACGTACGTGTACACACTAGTAGTACACGTATGGGTACGTGTAATACTAGTGCGTACAGGTACTAAGGTAGTACACGTACCTGTACGCACTAGTAGTACATGTACTAGTGCATACAGGTACGTGTACTAAGGTAGTACACGTAAGTGTACGCACTAGTAGTACACGTACGGGTACGTGTACTACTAGTGCGTACAGGTACGTGTACTAAGGTAGTACACGTACATGTACGCACTAGTAGTACACGTACGGGTACGTGTACTACTAGTGCGTACAGGTACGTGTACTAAGGTAGTACACGTTCGGGTACACACTAGTAGTACACGTACCCGTACGTGTACTACTAGTGCGTACAGGTACGTGTACTAAGGTAGTACACGTACATGTAGGTAGTACAGGTACGTGTACGCACTAGCAATTTTCCAGCAACTATAAAAGTGTCAAGAAAATGCCAGTGATTAATGTACCTGCTGGAGAGAGATGAGAGTTTTGTCCAGTGGCAGCTTTAACTTATCTAATGTGACACAGAGGGTTAATATACCTACTGCAAAGAACGTGTACAATGCATTTTAAAAAACAGTATTTTAAGTGCATAGGTCAGTGGGTTACTGATTTTGTCAGAGAGATTCTTTTGTTACTGTGCAGTTCATAAGTGACAATCGTAATCTAGCACAGTGACCTATAAACTGTCATCAAAGAGCTGCTTGCAAACTGCATGTTAACAGTTAGTAACATATGTTTATTCCCAGTCTATCATTATCCTGATGCTGCTAAAAAGGTTTATTAGGGTGGAAATACATTTTTCTTGTTAAAGTCAATGCTAACCACTGTGTTATGTTCTGAATCCTGAGTTTGTGCTTCTTTAAAAATGCCTACCAGTATGAATGACATGTGAATCCTACACCTTGTTGTCCCCTTTGCCTTATGTAACATTTTCTATACACTGATTTGCACTTATGATTGATTATCTCTATATGTGCGTGATGTAAAGTGCTCTGACATCCTACAATGGTATGAGAGATGCTAAAACAAATGAAATACATGTGACAGCGGGGCTATGGAGAGATGAGAGGCATTGTTGGAGGGTGATAATAAGAGAATCATTGAAGAACCCCAACAAAGATTGTCGTATCGTGGTGCATAGTAAGGTCTTTATTTACTATTCTTTAAAAGCTAATACAATTAATTATATAATGATAAATGTGTTGTAGACAGCACCATTGTTTCCTAAATTGTTTTGGGGGGAGAGCCTCCCAAAGCCCCCTTTGTAGTGGTGAGGCTCATTCACTGCACTTTGTGTGCACCGTATAGGGACTGGTCTGAAAAACATTTGCCAGGGCTGCTTTGGGTTTCCAGTCAGGCCCTGGCAGGAGCAGGAGCCTCGTTCTGCGAAATAAAACCAACCATTTAAAAGTTAGTCATGGAGATGCAGCACCAACCGTCCCATTGAAAGTTTCTGTTTCTTTGCAAATTCTTTCAATATAAAATACGAAGGGGGATTTTTACAACAGAATTGGCGGAGCGTTTCATTAGTCTCCTTGGCTTAACAACACACTCCGCCACTTCCGAAATGCAGGGCTGCACCATATTTACAAGAATATGGTGCAACCTTGCATTTCCCCCTGCGCTGGCACTACACTTAGCAGTGTAGAGCCAACGCAGGCACCCTTGCACCATAGTGCAAGAGTGTCTGCGTGCAGGGGAAGATTGTTTATGTGCAGGAAGTTCCCACTTCCTGCACATGAACTATTTTGAAATGCCGTTTTGTCACCTCTGTGTGCTGCCTAATGCAGCACACATGGAATTTACAAAACTTCATTTTTTATTAAAGATTGTTTATGTGCAGGAAGGGTCACCTTCCTGAACATAAACAATCCAAGGTGTTTTGCTTTTTCCGTGGCATAATAAGGCATTTCTCCTTGTTCCGCCAAGTTAAGACCAGGTTTTTCATGGTCTTAATTTAGGTGCTGTCTCCTATTTAAACTGCCCTTGTAAATGTCAAAGTCAATGGGTGTTGGGGTGAAACGCCCACTGCAACTCCCTCTGCCCACCTCTTTCACGCTAAGCATTGCTTGAAAAGGGGCCTTATTTACAAGGCAGCGTTAAGCCACAATAAGTGGCTTAACGCTGCCTTGTAAATAAGGCGAAGCCCCTATCACCAGAGGAACATCGCAAAAAGTGACATTCCCATGGCGATAGGGACTTGTAAATAAGCCCCTAAAATCCTTAGTAATTCAAGTATTTGTTTTGTGTGCACACGTTTTTATTTTTTTCTAATTACTGTTTTAATGTTTGAAATTTAAATCCGACAAATTACTTGGGGGTCCCCAGGCTTCCAGCGGTGACTCAATGGGGGTCCTCAGGAGTCAAAAGTTTGGGAACCACTGCACTAGTAGTACACGTACCCGTACGTGTACTACTAGTGCGTACACATACGGATACTAGTAGTACAGTGCGTACCCGTACGTGTACTCATTTCACATGCTTACAATGGTAATACAGGCGTACACATGACAGGAATGGAGGGCTACGAGTCGCACATGGATGTCCGTCAAGTACTTGTCTTTGCATACTTACATGTGCAGGCCCTAGGTGTGTTAGCGAGTGATATTGCACAGGTCATCTCATCTAGTTGCACAATTGATGTGTGATGACCTGTGGACACATGTCATGTGTGATGGGGCACTATGTGGCACGCATCACCTTGCCAATTGCCACATGTGTGTCTGCAGTCCAGCTGTGTCATGCACAGCAGCAGTGGGATGGCACAGTAATCGAGTTGGGGCAGTGGCTGGGCGATTTGCTGCAGGGTGCGGCAGAACCAATCACCCCTACGGTACAGACCCTGTACTGGAGCCTGAGGGCGGTAAGAGATATGAGGGGAGGAAATAATCTTTTGTGAGTGGCAGTTTAGCCCCCTTTTTAACATGGTCCAAAGATCTGTTTCCGACTTTATACACAAAATACTTCTGATTGTTATTTTTGGAAATGTTACTAAACTTAAAACAAGTACCTGGATCTACCAAATGCCTCTGTAGCAAAAGTTATCGCAAGAACTTTTTGATGCAAATGACGTCACAGAGTTAACCCCCACTCTCTGCCCCCCTGTAGCCTCCTGTGTGTGAATGCTTGGGTGGGGCAAGGGCACAAAAATGCAGAAAGTAAATGTAAAAGCTTGTTGACCAATGTCCCTGCGGCTGCTGCCATGGCTTCTGAGGCCTGGGGTAGCCAAGTTGGCTGGATGGCAAGCCGGGGGTAGCAGTGGCTACCCTTCGTTGACGTCTATGACGAAGTAGGTTTCTTAAGTGATAGCGACAGTATTCCATAATTCCCTTCTACAGACTAGCGCATAGCAAAGCGCTCAAATTAATCAGTTAATTCGGAAAGCAAATTCACAATGAGTTTCTTGTGATTAACTCCTCACTGCGGCTGTTCGCGGCTCCCATCCCTTCGGTGCGCGAGTTAAGGGTTTTTAAAGCGGTGTTGAGTATCTCATGAACAAGACAAATCGTGGCGGTGGCTGCTCTTTGTGGCTTAATGTTTAGGGACCCCTGGAGTTCGCCTGAAACTTTAACCGATTTCCGCTGCCGTGGTGCCACTCCGAAGATGCAGCGCGCCCTTTCACCACGAGATAAGTTCAGTCGGATGGAGTCAGTAATTCTTGTTAAGCCACGTTTATGAAGGCCGTAAATATCGCGCTCAGCGTGCCTGTTAAACTGTATTTCCATAGCGCTACACTTCTGAGAAAAAATTTGACATTTCAAATAAAAGGCAGGTGTAGAGGCATCCCGGGGGACGAGGAGGAGGTCTCGTCTCAGATTTGACCGACGCTATAATTTAATTTTATTCCAAGGACAGGAGCCTGGTTTAAGGATAGCCGCCGACCGACGTAGTCCCCCCCTGTCTGCCACCAACTCAGCAGGTGAGTCAGTGGCCTGTGGCCTATTGTCTATTCACACTTCTTGTAATTCTAATTCCTCCTGCAAAGTTCTCTGCACGGTGTAGTGTAGTTACCACTTACCAGGTACAACAAATATCACCCCCCACAACCCTTCATTTTCTCCAGGTCAATTCGGCGTAAAATGCCTGGTAATTACAGAGACCTTCTTTCATTTAGTTGCTTCCCTGTGAAATGGATCCAAAAAAGAAAAACACTCTTGCGGGACATGCCCTTTTTCTGACATTTTTCTATTCCAAAGTGCAGCGGGATGGAGAGAAATAGAAGGTTTGAAATATGGAAAATAAATACATAACTAAATAAAGCAAGACAGAGTGGTTGCAAAGTGGCCAGATTGGTTTTATTCACATCCAAACACATCAGCCTCACTTAACAGAGTTTGCCAGTGAAGCGCTACTTTTGTTTTCTCGTCTTTCTTTGAACAGCATTGTTGTCCCCAGGTGGGGAAATGTACCATTCCTGGAGGTACTGCATTACCTGATTGATGGGTGGATTGGAAAACAAAATGTGTACCATGGCTCTGTTTATGGATGTGGTCTTTTTAAACCATGCTGCTTACGTTTTGTAAGGATATAAGCAATGGACATTGAAACGGTTCCCTTCAGGGCCCTGTAGTCATGTCCTTAACTTTTCAGGTAAAACCACTCGCTGATTTCTGAATAGTGAGTGAGAGATCGTTAAGGTAACCATGTTGTTTCTGCTTACATTTCACATGCTTTACTTAATCTTGCATTCCCTATGAGTGGTTGCTTTTAATTTTTTTTTTTAGGTAACATATTACTCTTATCAAGTGCATAATTTGAATTGAGCCACCCACATCCAAGTGTTTATAGCGGGCACAATTAGGTTGTAGCTGAAGGCAGTGCGAGTTTCTCTCAGTGGGGCAGTATGGTGTTCAGTGGGGGAGAGGATGTGGCACTATGGCCAGAGCTGTCGAATTTGGAACTGGGGAACTGGGTTCAGCCTTCATGACCAGTCCACCAGACCACTCTACTGAGGGAGCATATTCCCATGCTAGACCTTACAAGGCCCCACTAGACCTTAGAAGGCTTGATGTCTTAGCACAAGCAGGTGTACCCTAGTGGTGTCAATTGTGAGTTAACCTTGAAGGCCTGTCCACCACAATCCATGCTGAAGTTAATCTCCAGTCTTGCGGGCAGGCCTACGAAGCAGCACACCCTAGAGCAACAGTGATCCAGTCACTGTGACTCTGTCACTGAGGTCACATGAACCTTGAGCAGGTTAGGGTGGTGCGAACGGTGTGACCGCACAGGGTACCTATTTCGGGTGGATGCATAGTGTTTGCAAGTATATTATGGTTTAAAAAAAAAAACTTGCTGCCTCCTTCCTGGCCTCCAGCAATTTTCAGAAACAATAAAAATGTCATGATAACTTCGGTGATTAATGTTCTTCCTAGAGAGAGATCCGAGTTTTGTCTAGTGGAAGGGTTGACTCCTGGAAAGGTAGCACGGAGGGTCAATGTCCCTGCTGCAAAGAACATGTACCATGCAGATCACAAAGTGCACTGCTTTAATGGGGGGACCATGATGAATGGTCATTTAATGTCAGCTATAGATGATGGATCCCTGAACAGTGTCATGTATGTGCATGTTTGCATTGTGCTGAGGGGATTACCTGTTAATTGTTCACGCAGCTCTCTGATGGATGTCACATGCGGTTTTTCTGAGTCCCCAGCTAGATCATGCAGTCTGTGTGTTCTCTTTTGTACTGCCAGTCACTGGTGTATTCAACTGTGTAGCCTTAGACCGTGTCATGTATGTGCATGTAACTTGCATGATCTAGGTAATTATTAGCGGCGATACTACGTGTCTCTCGGTCCTCTTTCAAGTGCTTGCCGTCCTTTTTCCCCAGTAACCCCCCCCCCCAGGGGTGGCAATCTGAGGGATAGCCCCGGGCGCCACAAGCTCTAGCTATGCCTCTGCCCAGGTATTTAGCGCCTGTTGTCTGCTCGTGTCATCGTTGTCCTCCTGCTATTCCTCATGAGGATTGCAACATGTGCTGAATCAGCGTTCCATGCACGGACATGTGGAAAGGTCAGTCTTGGTAAGGTTTGCAGCAAGGATTTTTAGTGGTGGTACGGGTTTGGAATGTGTGGGGACTGCTTCTGTGCATGTTGTGGTACCATGCATACATGTCTTCTCACCATGGAGCATATAACATGTAGCATCACTCCCATGACATGATAGTCACCCTTCTTGACAGTCATCTGTAGTGGAGTGTGGCATCTGATGAAGGCAACAATGTGTGTAAACCTTGCCTCTGAAACATTGCAGATGCTCCGGGTGGACATAGTGGGGGACATCACAACAACAGGCTCCATGGGGAATTGCAGCCTCTCCGTGTGCAGCAGGATGTGTTTGGCTCATCCCCTTAACTTGTGTGCCAGTTCATTGGGATTGACATCATCCGTGTTGTGAAGGGGGTGTCCAGCGTATGTCCCACATGTTCTGTCAACTGACCTGTGAGTCTGTTAATATGGATGCATATCCCTTTGTGTGTGTATGTGGAACAAAGGTGTTCAGCACAATCCAAAGTGCCTCATCTCTGTCACTGCAGCTCTCTTGACAGTTTGCATGCGTCATCTATGGCATAATTGTCGAAGATTGAGCATCTGTGTGTATGTGTACTTTGGCAACATGCATGCAGTGCTTTATGGCTAATGATCTCTATTGTGCATGAAGTACCTTGTTGGGTATGTATTTGTGCAGCTTACTCCCCACAACGGGACGTCAACGCCTGCTGATGGTGTGTGTCCTTTGCGCATCTCCGCATTTTGTTGCCTGATCCAGTGGCTGTAATTTATGGTAATTGTTGATACATTTTCTCGTAGTGACCCATGAGTAACCTGACACTCCTTCCTTTACATACACCTGTTGCACTGTGCCTTTCAGACCTTGTCTGTGTGTGCTACTTTTTCCCTAATTTCTAACCCCTTCCGCCTGCTGCTGCCTCATCTGCGGCACCGCCCCACCGAGTGCCCTGATTCTGCAACCCCCACGCCTCCGAAATGCTCTGCCCTTCCCCCTCCACCCACTTGAAATGCAGGCAGCAGCTTTTCTGTGCCACTGTAGCCCCAGCGCCATGCCAAAGGCAGGTACGTATGCGCCTGCAACATGCACAGTGCACGACCCTCTAGTCTTTGCATGACCCACGTCACACAACAGGCTCATGCTGCAGCCACTCTCGAAGCAATGTCATCGTGACAATCATCCTCCTGCTATCAGGCAACCCCTAAGCACACACACGACACCTTCGCATGCTGAGTGTGCTACTCCAACTGCCTACACAGCGCTGCCCAGCCTACAAGACCCTGTCGGAACAACCAGGTAATGTGCCTCCTACTCCACACTCGCTCCGTCCACCAGCACGCATTTGGACTCTGTTACCTCCTCAACACGACAGCCCCACACATCACCTTCATGACAGTAACCTGGACAAAAGCATCCTCAGCACATGACGTCTTCATTGCCATCTCACACGGATACAAGACCACCGGCAGGGACGGCAACACCAGTCCCGGGGGATGAATTGCTATTTATTCACAAGTACACCCTCAGAGTCACAAATCCGGGTTTTCAGCAACTCCATGGCAACCCTCAGTGTAACACTCCTCTACAGATCTGCAGGACTACATCCACTATTCCGCTAAGCCATCAACACGCACATCTGCACGCACGCCCTAACCTCCACAGGCTACATGTGGCTGTGTGCCAGTAACTTCTTGCTGGAGGGGAACAACACCACCATTCATCATTGGTCTATCAACATTTGACTCCACGTCTCCCACAAGCAACACACTGCCCCACACCCCGCTCCCGATCCCCCAAAGATGCTTGATGTAAGTCACCACAGACAGGCTGTGTGGGACACTCAAAACAACACCCCCGCCACACCCTGCAACCTCACGCACTGGATCAGCAACTGATCCAACAATCTTGCCACATTGACGGACTTTCCTGTGAAGCACAACAACAGTTCATGCACCTGGGACAAGGCAGACCTACAGGACTCCCACAGACTTAGCCGGAGTCTTGTGCAAACCTTGCAACACAAAGAGCCATCATTTGCCTTACAGCCCTGGAAAACACCACACACAGCCATCACCATATCATCAGCAATGACAAGTGGAGATCCTTCAGATAGTGCAGAGACACCCAAACACACGACATCAAAGGGCTCATCAGCATTATGAGTGAACTGACAGCAGATCTCCATCCAAGACACCCCAGCCTTGCAAGGCATCACATCCCTTGCAACTTTGTACCACTGCAAGCTCATGGGCATACACGACAGCCTTGGCACACAGACGCAGACAGCACTATTATCCGCAGGACAAACCCCCATCAGGTTATGGACTCCCATCAGCAGCAATGACACAACCTGGCTCATTGCAACATACACTCTGGCTCTCCATCAGGCCCCTTCCCACACATCTAAACCACATCATTCCACATCCTTGAAGCTCACGTCTGAGCAATGTTCAACACTCCGTCCATCATTTCCTTTGGTTTTTGCTTTGTTCGCCATAAGTTGGCAGGGTATGCTCAGACGTGAGTCCCTTGCTCACTTTGCCACTGGATTCAAGCAAGCCTGGCTGCAGACGGCTGAAATGCCAGAAACCGGTCCTAGGAAGCTTGTTTCCGGTCCAGGGAAGACATGGCTTGGCAGTTCGGGCTGGACTGTTCCCATGAGGCACAGGGTCAGACTGATTTGCATATGGCCATGTCTGAACTGGGGTGGCAGAGTGGGCTAAAGAACGGTGATGGATTAAACCCAGATCAGTTGACTGGGGGTGAGTGCTTGCAATGTTCAACACTCCGTCCATCATTTCCTTTGGTTTTGCTTTGTTCGCCATAAGTTGGCAGGGTATGCTCAGACGTGAGTCCCTTGCTCACTTTGCCACTGGATTCAAGCAAGCCTGGCTGAAGACGGCTGAAATGCCAGAAACCGGTCCTAGGAAGCTTGTTTCCGGTCCAGGGAAGACATGGCTTGGCAGTTCGGGCTGGACTGTTCCCATGAGGCACAGCGTCAGACTGATTTGCATATGGCCATGTCTGAACTGGGGTGGCAGAGTGGGCTAAAGAACGGTGATGGATTAAACCCAGATCAGTTGACTGGGGGTGAGTGCTTGCAATGTTCAACACTCCGTCCATCATTTCCTTTGGTTTTGCTTTGTTCGCCATAAGTTGGCAGGGTATGCTCAGACGTGAGTCCCTTGCTCACTTTGCCACTGGATTCAAGCAAGCCTGGCTGAAGACGGCTGAAATGCCAGAAAACGGTCCTAGGAAGCTTGTTTCCGGTCCAGGGAAGACATGGCTTGGCAGTTCGGGCTGGACTGTTCCCATGAGGCACAGCGTCAGACTGATTTGCATATGGCCATGTCTGAACTGGGGTGGCAGAGTGGGCTAAAGAACGGTGATGGATTAAACCCAGATCAGTTGACTGGGGGTGAGTGCTTGCAATGTTCAACACTCCGTCCATCATTTCCTTTGGTTTTGCAATAAACATAACTTATTCAAGAAAACAATCTCTCATAATAATGGGAAAGAAACTATCAAACATATGAATAGACATAACCATGTCAACTTGAAGGCACTAAAATACAACAATAAACATGACCTGTTCAAGAAAAGCAATGGGAAAGGAAATCATTATACCTATGATAAACGTAACCATGTCAACCTGAAAATTAACTTCCTAACAATACACCCTGTAAACCATGCTTTTAGGAGGCTGTTGTCCTTAAGGGGCAGGCTGTGGGAGCGGCGAGCAAAGAGGTAGACTCCGCCGCTCCCCAGCCTTTTATTCAAAACCTAATCAAGCCAGGCCAGTTCTAACCGGCCTAGCATTGATGCGACGCGTGCCCCGGAAGTGATTACAATCACTTCCGGGGCACGCCCCAACAACCTGGAGACCAACTATTGGTGGGGCGCTCCTGTCGCGTCACCCTTGCGCGCGACAGGCCCGCCCCTGTTTGGTCATCGGGGGCCGGCACGCCCGTCAATCATGCGGCGTGTCCGATGTCGGCCCCGCTTTCCTAGGGCCATTGCCCCCTGCACCTCCTATTGCTATCACGTTTCCCAGGTCCATGCATCGCCAGATAGTCTGCCTCGGGTTTTCTTAGAATTCTGATATATGTAGTCTTTCTTTATCACAGTAAAAATAAAACCAGACTACAAGTTTCAGAACTCTAAAAAAAACACGGACCTAGACTGACTTACTTACTCATGGACCTGGGAAACTTGACAGCTGGAACACCGAATATTCATCCCACCACATATGCTACTGGCAGCGTGTGTGAAATGCCTTGTTATCGGCCACAGCGGGGTGCAGCATGACAGGGCTCAGCTCAGAAGTGGTGCGGTGCTCGAGAGCCCCTGTTGCAAGGATCTACCATGGGAGCCCATACGCAGGGGTGAAGTGGTGACTCCGGCCTCAGCCCCTGCTTCATGGAGGACAAGAACTCTACAGACACGCATGCGCTTCCCCACAGAGATGTGAGGCTAACAGGCCATGTCTGCATGAACCTCAGGCATACTGAGTGGTTTAAATGGGAAAACATAAGTGCAGGTACTCGTTAAAGTAGAGGTTTGGCAAGTGGGCGGGGCTTGGGGTGGTGATAGGGGCAAGATATGATCAAACATAATGACTTCTGTACCAGTTGCAGCACATATCAAAACACAAGAGAAATGCAATTATGTCAATAAAACAGATTAACTCATTACACATAAATACGTGATCCTCAGAAGCAGAGCGGAATCTGTCCTGCACTGGAGGAGAAACCTAACCTGCGCCTGCCGTGCAGTGGATCAGGGTACCGGTACTCTCCCTGGCTACAGAGATGTGCTGGTACTGACGGCAAAAAAAAAACCGGAAATGCCGGTACACAGTACCGGTGAGTACCGGCCCATTTAAAGCACTGGACATACTGCCTGCGGCAAACACAAAACCTCCCAGCTTCCTGGAGGACTAGTGTACGGTGCTATAAAAGACACTCCTCTCGTGAGAAATCAAAGCAACGCGGCCAATGACAGCCCTTGTACAGCACCTAAACTACATACATGATTGAACGCAGAGCCGGCCTTTTCCTAGATAGCACCCTGGGCCTGGGCGGAGAGAAGCTTGGCGCCCTTGCTGATGGTAGTGAATTCAATGAGGAAGCATGGGGCCCCTGAACACAAGGAAAAGCGCGAGCTTCGGTGAGCGTGCCGTTAGGGCCCCGCCCCCCAGGTCCCAGGCCACACCCTCCCTCTCTCATTTGTGGTCTCGGCCAGCAGCCCGGTGGGCTGCTGGCCGAACAAAGTGCTTCTGGGTCAGGCCGTGACGCATGTCCTGTCGGGGCCTGGCCCGGACGGGGTGGAGCCGAGGAGGGGGCTATTTAGCCCCTGGACTCACCTCACTCGCCCTCTCTGCTACCAGTATCCGCCTGGACAGGAACGGATTTGCGACCTCCCACAGTTCACCTAAATCATCGATAGCTTAGCTGCCTCATGCAAATGATGGTTTTGTTAATGTGAGCCAGCAGGGGTCAGATGATGAAGGGAGGGCAAGAAAGAGGGCTAAAGAGGTGTTAAAAACAACACCGCCCTCCTATGATAATGAAGGACTAAAAGCACTTTAAACTGGCAGAAACGAACAGGCAGGGACAAGGCTGGAGCAAGAAGAGGAGGGCACTGCTGTTGGCACAGCCTTAATGCACACAGCTTCATTCGCCCCTCAAAAAATTGGCGCCCGAGCCGGCTTTAGGCCAGTGCGCCCAGTGCGGCCACACGGCGCTGACCTGTGGAGGGGGGCGCTGACCTGTGGAGGGGGGCGCTGACCTGTGGGGGTGCGCTGTGCTTGACAATAATTTATGTTTGGAGAGAGGAGAGGCACTTTTGCCTGTTGGTAGTGAGAGAATCCGAGGAGGAGGTGGTCTTGGGGGTGGAGACGCCAAAATGATTGTTGCAGCAGGCGCCACCAGCGCTAAAGCCAGCCCTGATTGGCACCCTGGGCCTGGGCCCATCTCGCCCATGCTAAAGCCAGCCCTGATTGGGGCCCTGCCTGAACCTGGGCCCAGCTCGTCCATGCTAAAGGCCAGACCTGATTGAACGAGACTCCAAACAACACAATGGCTGCCCTGTGGTTTGTTCCAAATGCGAAATAAGGCATCTACCGAAATAAGTCTCAGAAACGTTTAGAATACAGTCCAGCCAGCCCCACATGGCATCAATGAAATGCGAAGAGGAGGCAGCGCCGGACAACCCATGTGGTCCGTCGGCTTAAACTGCCGACTTTGGTGCAGGAAACCAGGGTTCGAGCCTCGAGGTCGCGTCCACATCCTGTGATTCTGGGCAAATCACTTAATCTCCCCGTGCCTGAATATGTAATGTAAATACGGTGCTCATCTACAGCGCTCCAATACCTTCGGGTCGAGTTCGCGCTATATAAAAGATGCATAAATAATTATTTTTTTTTAAAAAAGGGAATTTAGAATGGGCTCACAGAGGAAGCTGTAAAAATGGGGCCAAATGTATTCTTTAAGGGGGACAAAATAGAAAGAAATACCCGTGCTCGAGGAACAGTAAACAGAGGTAGTGGCACCATAGAGATACCGTCTCCGAGATAATACATGCTTGGCCGCAGAAGAAGTTCAGCAAAAAAAGCCTTGTGCCACGACAGGAAAAGCCACTGCACAATATCATGGTCGCCGATGTGTTGATGTATTGATATGACGTCACTGCGGAGCCCACGGGTCTCTCTCCCGTTGCAACATCCACCTGGCAGCTGCCATCCGGCATACATTCTGCACCGGGGTTCAGGGAAGAGGGCACACTCAGTCGCTTCCAGGGCCCTGGGTGCAGAAGAGGGGTCCTTTCTTCCTCCTCTTTATGACTCGCTCTTAAGTCCTCCCTGGGAATCCGAGCAGCGTCCCAGCTGTGTACAATTACCACATCTGGCTGCTGTCAGACACCCTCCGCTCCACTCCTCAGCAGAGGCCAGCTTTACAAACTTCCGGCACCTGCTCAGAAGAATAGATCAGCTGCTTGCTCAGTTGACCCCGAAGAGCAAGAGCTTGAACTATGCTGAAACGGTGCAGCTTTTTCCTTTAAAGAGAGATAACATTTTGGAACTACAAATTTTAATAGAGCAAAATGTCCTAGAAAGCACTCTCTGGTCAAGAACTTAACAAGCAGTTTATGCAGCGCTTGCTGATAGCAGGGATACCTTCTAGGCACTAAGGGCCACCAATATTGGAAATAGAGATGACCTAATTGTGATTTTCTGCGAATTGCAATAAGGTACTCGCTATTCCTAATGTATGAAACTCCGAGGGGCAGATGTACGACCGTTTTTTGCAGTCGCAAACAGGAAATCGGCCCATTTGCAACCGCAAAATTGGTCTGCCCCATGTATAAACCATATTTTGCGAGTCGGTAACCTATTACAGACTCGCAAAATAGGGTCTGCGACTTGCTATTAGGAAGGGGCGTGCCAAGGGCGTCCCTTCCTAATAGCTACTCGCACTTCAATGTACAATTGTTTTGCGATCACAATTGCATCTGTGGCAAGTCACTCGTAAACGGGAAGGGGTCCCCTGGGGATCCCTGCCCCTTTCTGACTGGTAGCGAAAATATTTTTTAAGAGCAGGCAGTGGTCCGTCCTACTCTAAAAAAATGAAAAAATGAAACAGAAACGTTTCATTTTTCTTTTTTAAATACAACCTATTTTCCTTTAAGGAACACTGACCCCAGCAGGCCACCATCCCAGGGAGTGCTGGCCATTCCCAATGGGGTCGCAAATTGCACCTGCCTCATGAATATTAAGGAGGCATGCAATTTGCGACCCCATGAGGAATCGCAAAGATTGTCTGAGACACTGTTGCAAATTACATTTTGCGAATCTCAAATTGCGAGTCACTAAACGACGCAATTTGCAACTCGCAAATTGTATGGGTCGAACATCTGGCCCCATGAGTTTCATTTAGCGATTCCTACTGGGACGCAAATCAACCTATCTCATGAATAGTAATGTATCATTGTCAATAATCTATTTCTGAGAGGAGAATGGTACCAGTATATGCTATGCACACACTGCGCTAACAAAGAAAGCTGCACATTTCTCTAAATTAGACTGATGCATTCAGACAGGTTTCCATGAGTAATGCATCTAAGGTTTGAATTTAGATAAATCCATCTACCTCATTATATTGATTCATTTGCACATAAATTAAAATTTTAAAAAATGTCTTCAACTTTACACTTAAGATAATTTCTGCATTGAAGTTACAGAAATCTATTAAATTACCTCCTAATTTATATACAAAAAGATGAGTGATCCTGAGTGTGATCTAAATTAAATTGCAGTAAAACAATTATTGAGTATATATTTTAAGAATATTCTAAATGACTATGGAAAGGATAACTGCAAAAATCAAAATACACATTCTGTTCTGCACACACTCATTAAGATATTTAGAAAAGAGAAATATGTTGAATTTCTTCACAAAGTACAAAAGCCTCAGTAGGAACCACACAAATATAGCAAGAGCATTCCACATCAAAGAAGACTAGAACTCTCTTCTGACTGAGAAAATGTGTAATTCCACTACAGCCTTCCCCTGGACAGCTCACCAGAATGAGGTTTGTTTCTACAAGCTGCAGTCTCTCTCGTCTCCTGGTCATCAAAACACAGCCCCTCAGCCAGGAGGCATAATAGAGCGCTTTCCTCCTGTAGAAGCCACTCTCCCTTGGCTGAAGTGTCTAGGGGCTCTTATGATACAAAGTCTGGGGAGCTTTTGAAAACTGGGCATATCCCAAGAGTCTAATCTGCTCTTCTGGTGATCTCCTGTAGCATATTCTGAGCACGCACTCTGGTGCTTGGCCAGAGGTCAGGGTACCTCCCCTGCTCTCAAGAGCCCATAAAGTGGCATCCACAAGATACTGGCACAAATCTGGAAAACAATTTTGGTGAGGCCACAGCAAAGTATAAGTAATCCAGCTGGAAATTTCCCTCGATGAAAGTGTGACTACACAGCTTTCCCTCGTGACCCTCCCCCCATGAGGCCGCTTCATTATAAGTTATAGATTTACGATTTAGCGATTGTTGCCCACCAGGACTATACCCATAAGTAATAAATGGTTGGTTGGTTGCTGATGGATGAATGAAATTCTCTCTAGATAGGAGTTAGGAAAGTAGGGCTCTTGGATTTGAATAAATCCCTGATCCCTGTTCAGGCTACTTGAAAGGCTGAAACATGTCGACCCATATGATTTAGGGATAATGGTCAGTCCCATGAATCACTATAATTTTTAACCATCCCTTAGGTTCACCCATATTAAAGTAGAGATTTTTAGATTTCTAGGTCCTGGTTCCACTAATCACCCCCACAAAGTAGTCCCCACAACTACATTTAGTCCATTCACCACTTTAATTTTCCCTGGTAAATGTGGTACAGCCAATGATGAAGCATGACACCTGGGTGGGGGGGACCGGTGTGAGGCAATGCCTAACAAGTTTTTGTGAATCCAGTTGGTCCTTCATATATTGTGAGACATGGCACGGTGTGAAAGAGCTCCCTGGCAATGAGTATTTCCCAGCGAGTAAGTTCTTGAATAAGTCATGTTTGCCTTTTTTGTGTATGCAGCATCTAGTTTGCGAAAACGCAAACAGTGACTGCCCATCTCCTCTCATTCCCCTGGACCCCTTTTTCCCATTTAGGAATTCAGGTACATCTGTGTGTATGGACACTCTAGTGCTGGGCCACAGTTTAGGGTACCTCCCATGCTCTCAAGAGCTAAAGAGGTGATTTATGCTACTAGATGGCGGCACAAGTTTGGAAAGCAATTAATTAAGTTGTGCTACTTTCATAATAAAATTATACACATCATCATGAGTAACAATCTTGCTCCCTTTCCATCAGGCCCCTAGTGGTCTCATTAGACTTCTTTTGAGATGCTACTAAATTTCCTTAGGTACTTTTCTGGATTTAGCCAAAACTTAGGAACATCTTCTTCATACATTCATATTGTGTATGTGTTGGGTCTAGACTAGGCATGGCATCTCTTCCTGCTGCAAATAATCTTTCCAAAATCACTGTCCCAGGTGCTCCTGTTTTCTCTGGTGCATTGAACAAGTTAATTAAAAAGATTCAACCAATTTTTCTAGTCCATCCACAAACACACAGTTGGGTACAACCTGTGTGCGGCACTGGTGTTTTGGCTTCTCCACTTCTAAACATCACACTCTCGCTGCGACAATGAGTTTAGGGTGCCAAGCAACTCCAACACAGAAGAAGGCAGAGCTGTGAAGACACCAACAAAAGCCCTTACAGGCCAGCACTCAGATTCTACCATAAATAAATCAGATCCACCAATGCTCACCTCTCACTGATCGCATCGAAAACAGCACTAACAGTGCTAAGGAAATCTTCTCCATTGTGAAGGATTTCTCCACTCCCGCAGCTAGCTCCACTAGCATCCACCTCACAAGACCTCGGTCCACTACTCCTCCATTTATTTCAGCATCAAGATTAGCAACAACTACAACAACTTCGAGCCCCATTCCACCCTCCCAGCCTTCCTACGGATCAAGACTACCCCCCTGAAACCCATCAAGACCACTTGGCCCACCATCACCATGCAGGAAACTACAACGATCATGCGATCCATACATTCTGGAGCACCTTCGGGCCCCTGCTCCCACCACATCTTTGCCAAAGGACATTGGCTCAGCCGTAAACCTGATACTGAACAACACCATCTGACAAGCAACATACTCGGACACCTGGACGCATGTCACAATACTCCCCTTCATAAAAGAAACCTATGTAGATCCTAAGACATTGTCCAAGCACCGCCCAATCTTCTTGCTACCCTACCCAGTGAAAGTCCTGGAGAAAATAACAAGCGACAAGCCACCCACCTTCACGACAACAACCTCTTCCTCGACAACACTCAGTTCAGATTTAGATCTAACTACAGCACAAAGACCACCCTCATCACCGCCACAGACAGCCAACTGATCATGGACAGAGGGGGCACTGCAGCCTTCATCCTACTCGACCTATCTGCCTCCTTCGACACTGTCTCCCACCACATCCTCATTCAACTCCTAAACAAAGCTACCATACAAGGAACTGCGCTCCGCTGAACCTGCTCCTTCCTCACAGACCGCATCCAGTCACTCAGCCTGGCCTGGCTCTTACAGCTTGACCAGCACCAAACTTATCTGCAGAGTACCCCGAGGATCATCTCTCAGCCCCACATTTTTCATCACCTAGATGACCCCACTCGCAAACATCATCTGAACACATAAAATCAACATCATCTCATATGCTGACAACACCCAATTCAGCCTTTCTCTCTCCGACGAAACACCAAGTACCCAGTTCAACTTCACCTCCTGCATTTCCATAGTAGCCACCTGGAAGAAGAACAACTGTCTAAAACACAATACAGACGTGGTAATGTTTGGCAAAGACACCTCGCTATGAAAATCCACCTGGTGGCCTGAAGAGCTCAGACCTACACCCTGCCCAGCAAACCATTCCAATAATCTCGGAATTGTGGTGGTGGACAACTAACCCACAATGACCAGCCAAGTCAAAGCAGTTGCTACCATTTGCTTCCACACCTTCAAAATCATCAAGAAAATCTTCAAATGGGTTCCGGTCAACACATGCAGAACCGTCACCCAGGCCATCATCAACATCAAGCTGGACTACGGCAAAACACTCTATGTTGGCATCACTACCCAACTGGCCAGAAGACTTCAGACCCTACAAAACCCAGTCAGACACACACTCAAGCTTTTTCCCTGCACTCACATCACCCTGTACCTCATAGACCGCCACTACCTCCCATTCACAAATATGCACTCTTTAAAGAACTCCGCATCAACTTCCAAACACCAACCAGATGCCTCTGATCCTTTGCACACCTGCTTGCACACATCTGCCATAGATGCAGAACTAGAGGCGAAGGTCGTGCTTTCTCCTAACTCACTCCCAAAACAAGAAACAACCAGCCCTTATACATTAGAGTCGCCCCCTCAGTACTTGAGTTCTGCTACATGAGACACAGCTAACTCTGCTCCTGCTGTTCTGCATCAGGATACCCTCGCAGGTGAGTTGTGCGCTCTACAAATCGCCATAACATAGCAGCATGCAGGGGTCTGCTGGGACTTGATCTCTATCTTCTACGTGTTCTTTTGACGAGCCATATACGTCTTTTTCTCTTTGAAGGCCAATGCTGGCTTCTTTTCCTCCTATGCAATGGCTCATTTTTTTTTCCATTGCCAAAGCAAAGAATTGTAGTTGCAGTTCTCTTTCCTCTTTTCTGCCCTTCATCTCTGCCTTTTTGATTGATTGAAGGTCTCCAAGAACATCTCATCTTCCTGTTTTAAACCAGCCAGACAGCTTTGGATGTCAACACACTCCTCCACATCTATAACTCAACATGGACACACCTTATAGAACTCCACGCCATACTGAAAACATGATGCATTAATCCCAAACCCTCATTGCTGTGGTACGCACAAAAAACATCGGACAACAAGTGGCCATATGAAGACAGGAAAAGAAATTGAGACAGAACATTAGCCACTAAAATCTCACCAATATCCTGAAGTCTCTCAAGGTCATCTCATATGAAGATAACATCTTACTATCATCTTTCATCAAATCTCTTTACGGGAGCTGCCTACACCCCTCCACAACATCATCAACGCCTCCCTCAGCCTAGGAACAATCCCAGATACCTTCAAGACAGGACAGATTCCCCCTGAAGAAACTGACCCTTGGCCCAGCGACCTTCCCAACTTCACTTGTTCATCCACTTACTTATCATTGGAAAAATAATTGAGACAGCAATATTCAACCAAATATCGGAGCAGATCCAAAAAAACTATCTTCTATAGAACTAGAGAATAGCGACAGCTACTCTTCAGTTAGTTAACAACACTCTTCTTATAAAAGATAAAAGTGGCTCCTGCTTCATTATCTTGCTCATTCTTGCCATAGCCTTTAACACAGTCAACAAAGTCATATTTGGAAACATGTACAGGCTTCTCTGACACAGTTCTATAATGGTTTCCCTCCTATTCCACCACCCACCCACAATTTATATAGATAGGAAACACAAGACCCCATAAACTCCTTATGTCCTGCTGAATACCAAAGGGATCTCTCCTGTCTCCCATCATCCGCAAACTACACAGAACCTCTTGGACCATTACTCACAGACAACAGGATCAAAGTCCACCAATATGTCACAGACACTCAACTATAACTCAAAGTGTCCCCCACAACAACATTCAGCTACACAAAACCTGCCTTGAGCTAATCCATGATTGGATGCTGCTCCACCCAACAATGAAGGATCCAAGAGTCCCAAACAAACTCAGGTTCCTCAAACAAACTCAGGCACTGAAGGATTGATTTGGCTGCCTCTAAAGGCCAACATCCTCTTTAAGACCACTTCCATCACCTATAAGTCAAACAGAAACAATACACATTTCTCTGCAAGAAACTAACCGTCTCAGACATGCAGTGCCAGAATCAGTGAATCAGGTGTTTGTTAAGCGCGACTACTCACCCGTAAGGGTCTCAAGGCGCTGGGGGGGGGATGTGGGGGGAGGGTTCACAGGTTCCAGTCCATCAATGAGGGGGTCTGTTGATGAGCCAGGTTTTGAGGTTTCTTGCAAAGATGGGGAGCGATGTTATCTGTCTGAGGTGGAGCGGAATGTCGTTCCAGGCTCTAGCCGTGCGGAAGGAGAAGGAGTGCCCTCCTGATCTGGTCTTTCTGGTGCGGGGGACCACGGCGTAGGAGAGCTGGGCTGATCGTAGGGTCCTTTGGGGTGCGTGGAATTTGAGTCGGATATTCAGGTATGCTGGTCCGGTGTCGTGGAGGGCCTTGTGAGCGTGGGTTAGCATCTTGAAGTTGACTCTAGCTTCGATGTGGAGCCAGTGGAGTGTGCGCAAGTGCTGGGAGATGTGGTAGTGTCTTGGCAGGTTGAGGACCAGACTTGCGGCGGCGTTCTGGATGTTCTGTAGTTTCAGGTGAGGTTTTTGTTTATTCCGGCATAGAGTGCGTTGCCGTAGTAGAGCCTGCTGGTGACCAGGGCGTGAGTGACGGCCTTTCTGTGTTCGAGGGGGATCCATTTGAAGGTCTTACGTACGAGGCAGAGGGTGTGGAAGCAGGAGTTCGAGACGGAGTTGATCTGGCGGTCCATTTTGAGATCTGAGTCCAGGATGACTCCCAGATTGCGTGCGTGGTCCGTGAGGGTGGGCGGGCTTCCCAGGGCGGGGATCCACCAGGTGCCGTTCCCGGCGTCTGGGTTTGGGCCCATGATGAGTACTTCCGTTTTGTTGGTGTTTAGTTGTAGGCAGCTGTTTTTCATCCATTTGGCGATGGCTTCCATGCCTTCCCGAAAGATGTGTCTGGCGGTGTCGGGTTCGTTGGATAGGGAGAGGATAAGTTGGGTGTCGTCTGCGTATGACACAATGTTGAGTCCGTAGGTTCTGACCATGGGGGCGAGCGGAGCCATGTAGACGTTAAAGAGCGTAGGGCTGAGGGAGGACTCCTGGGGGACTCCGCAGGTGGTAGGTGTAGGGTCTGAGAGGAAAGGGGGGAGTCTGACCCGCTGCGTTCTGCCGGAGAGGAAGAAGCGGATCCAGTCGAGGGCCTTGTCTTGGATCCCTGCTTCGTGGAGTCTGCGTATTAGGGTGCGGTGAGATACGAACGCCGCTGAGAGGTCGAGGAGGATGAGGGCTGCTGTTTCTCCTTCGTCCAGTAAGGTACGGATGTCGTCTGATGCGGCTAGGAGGGCGGTTTCCGTACTGGTTTGTTCTGAAGCCGAATTGGGAGGAGTCGAGGATGTTGTGCTCTTCGATGAATGTGGCAAGTTGGCTGTTGATGGCTTTCTCGATGACTTTCACTGGGAACGGGAGCAGGGAGATGGGTCTGTAGTTTTTGAGGTCGGTCCGCCGAGGGTTTCTTCAGGAGGAGGTTGATCTCAGCGTGTTTCTAGTCGTCAGGGAACGAGGCGGTTGCCAGGGAGCGGTTGATGGAGTGGCAGAGCATGGGTGCGATGGTGTCAGCGGCTCTGTTGAAAATGTGATGGGGGTAGGGGTCCGAGGGGGCCCCGCAGTGGATTGACTTCATTGTCTTCAGTGTGTCTTCGGTGGTGAGGGCTGTCCAGTTGTCGATCACTGGCTTCAGGGTGTCGGGGTGGTTGGTGAGGGTTCAGTGTGTTGGTTGTCTTTGTTGAAGTTGTCGTAGATGCTCTTGATTTTGTGGTGGAAAAAGGTGCTGAGTTTGTCGCAGAGGTCTTGTGAGGGAGGGATGTCGGTGGACTCGCTGGTGGGTTGGGCGAACTCCTTGATGATGTTGAAGAGTTCTTTGCTGTTGTGTGCATGAGTGGAGATTCTGTCTTCAATTGCTTTTTTTCCTCGCTTTTCTGATGAGTTGGTGGTGGGTGTTGGTGGCGGCTCTGAAGTTGTTGTGAGCTTCTGTGGATTTGGTGTTCCTCCAGGCCTTTTTGAGGCGGCGGCAAGTGCATCTGGACTCTCGAAGTTCGGTGGTGAACCATCTAGCTTTCTTGGCGTGGGTGTTGTTGTTTTTCTTGAGGGGGGCTATGGTTTTGGCGCTGTCGGAGATCCATCTGTGCATGGTTCGGGCATCATCGTTTTCCGCAATGGTTGGGGTGGAGTTGCTGAGTGATGAGGTTAGCTGGTCATCGGCGATTCTGGTCCAGTTTCTTCCTGGGAGCAGGTGCTGGTGTCTGTGGATGGTGGGTGTTCTGAAGGTGAAGTGGACGCATCAATGTTCAGTCCATGGGAGTTCGGTGGTGTGGCTGAAGGTGATGGGCTCTGCTGTTGTGAGGAGGGGGTCGAGGGTGTGTCATGCTGAGTAAGTGGGTTCGGTCACAATCTGGCGGAGTCCAATGTTGTGGAGGTTGTCCAGGAGGGATATCGTGCTGGGGTCCAGTTGGTTGTCGAGGTGGAAGTTGAGGTCTCCCAGTAGGGTGTAGTTGGTGGATACAATGGCATGCGGCGAGATGATGTCCATGATGGAGTTGGCAAAAAGTCCGCGGTGTCCAGGGGGTCGGTAGATGAGGGTTCCTCGGAGGGTGGAGGTAGGGTTGGCCAGTATCTTGAAGTGAAGGTGTTCCATCAGGTCTGTGGGCTGGTCGGGGAGTGTGCTCAGGCGGAGGGTGGATTTGTGGACGATGGCGATTCCTCCTCCCGGGTGGGTGGGGCGGGCCTTCCTGGAGATCTTGTATCCTTGGGGAATGGCAATGGCGATGTCCGGTCCCAAGGTGGTGTTGGTCCAGGTTTTGGAAAAGAATGCTACGTCCGGGGTAGTGCTGTCGAGGAGGTCTCAGATTTCAGTGGCGTGTTTGTGGAGGGATCGGATGTTGAGGAGGATGCATTGCAGGGTCTTCGGTTCGGTTGTGTTCTTGCGGGCAGATTGCGCTGGGTCAGTGGTCTTGGCGGTGATGCAGGTGTGCCGGCAGCGGTGACAGGGTCAGTGGGTGTCAGCTGGTGATGCAAGCTTGCAGTTGTTGGTGCGGCCTGGGTTGAGAGCATGAAGTGCCGCTAGATTGTAGCTTTGGCGGTGCAGAGATCCATGGTTACTGGCGCTGGTCGCAGCCGGATCGCGCACGTGCGCAGATGAGCTTGCCTTTGGGGCCCCGGCAGCGCGGCCGCTGTGCGGCTGCGCAGCGGCCGCCATTAAATAGTGGTCGGGAAGGGCTGGACAGCTGGGAGGCGGGGAGGGGAGCTGGATTGGGCCGGTCGCATTGGTCGTGCTGGGGGGGAGGGGGGAGCAGCCGGGGGGGGCAGCAGCGGCGAGGAAAAACGGGCTGAAAAAGGCAAAAGGAAACAAAGCAAAAAGAGAGAGAAAAGTGCAAATAAGGCAGCAAAAGTGCAAGAAAGAGTGGAGGAAAGAGACAGAGGACACAGAAGAGTGAAATGGGGAGATTGAGATGAGGGTAAAAAACGAGTGAAAAACGGAGGAAAGACACAGAAGGAGAGTGAAGGGGGGAGCTTGAAGTGATGGGAAAACGACAGAAAAAGTGCAAGAAAGAGTGGAGGAGAGACACAGAGGACACAGGAGAGTTAAATGGGAAGATTGAGATGAGGGTAAAAAACGAGTGAAAAACAGAGGAAAACACAGAAGGAGAGTGAAGGGGGAGCTTAAAATGAGGGGAAAACGACAGAAAATGGAGGAAAGACCAAGAAGGAGAGTGAAGTGGGGAGATAGAAGTGAGGTAAAAAACGAGTGAAAAGGAGAGAAAAAGCAGAGCAAGAGAATGGAGACAGAGGTCCACTGAACCACCAGGGATGAGGCACAGGTGAAACCTGTGGGTGGAGGAGGGCCTCGAACACCAACATTCGAGAGTGCAGGGGCTTGGGGGAAGGCCTCACTTAATGGTGGAGCTGCGAGGGAGGGAGAGCAATTTCACTGACAATGAGTCAGTGGTCTTGCTCGCTTGTCCCCGCAGCGGCCGCCATTAAGTAGGGGTCGGGGAGGGCTGGACAGCTGGGAGGCGGGGAGGGGAGCTGGATTGGGCCGGTCGCACTGGTCGTGCTGGGGGGAGGGGGAGAGGGGCTGCGGGGGCAGCAGCGGCGGGGAAAAAGGGCTGAAAAAGGCAAAAGGAAAAAGGCAAAAAGAGAAAGAAAGGTGCAAATAACGCAGCAAAAGTGCAAGAAAGAGTGGAGGAAAGACACAAAGGACACAGGAGAGTGAAAGGGGGAGATTGAGATGAAGGTAAAAAACGAGTGAAAAATAGAAGAAAGACACAGAAGGAGAGTGAAGGAGGGAGCTTGAAATGAGGGGAAAACGACAGAAAAAGTGCAAGAACGAGTGGAGGAAAGACACAGAGGACACAGGAGAGTGAAAGGGGGAGATTGAGATGAGGGTAAAAAACGAGTGAAAAACGGAGGAAAACACAGAAGGGGATTGAAGGGGGGAGCTTGAAATGGGGGAAAACTACAGAAAAAGTGCAAGAACAAGTGGAGGAAAGACACAGAGGACACAGGAGAGTGAAAGGGGGAGATTGAGATGAGGGTAAAAAACGAGTGAAAAACGGAGGAAAGACACAGAAGGAGAGTGAAGGGGTAGCTTGAAATGAGGGGAAAACAACAGAAAATGGAGGAAAGATCCAGAAGCAGTGTGAAGGGGGGAGATAGCAGTGAGGGAAAAAACGAGTAAAAAGGAGAGAAAAGGCAGAGCAAGAGAATGGAGACAGAGGTCCACTGGACCACCAAGGATGAGGTGCAGGTGAAACCTGCGGGTGGAGGAGGGACTCAAACACCAACACTCGAGAGTGCAGTGGGTTGGGGGAAGGCTTCACTTAATGGTGGAGCTGCAAGGGAGGCAGAGCACTTTCACTGACAATGAGTCAGTGGTCTTTCTCCAGACCAGGAGCAAATACATCTCTGTGCTCGAAATTAAAATGTTTACGAAAGAGCCAGAAGGCCGACGTTTTTTGCATAAGCTCCTTCATGACCAATATCAGAAGTTCTTCAACCCTCGTGTCATTGAGAGAAAAATTGCAGACATCTTCAATGACCACTAACTCCCTACACAATAGGAAACCACCTGTTACCTGCTTCTTTTCCTAGGGCTTTCACCTTGTTCATCGCTCCATTGCTTCCTAGGAAAATCTGGGTTATACAAATGAATTTACCGACCTAAACATTGTTTTATAAATTTAATTTAAAAACGTAAAATGGTAAGAAATATGCCTACTTTTCCATGGTCTGTGCTGTGTACTGCAGCACAAGGAATGCCCCTTTCCTGAGCACTAAGGCCTTTTCTACACTTTTCAGAAGTTTGAGAACTACTTTCAATTTATATTAGCTTAACATTATTTCGGCTGGTAAGGGCTGTCAATTCTCCTTCAAACCAGACTCATGGAGGTCCTGATGAGGTCTGTCAGTTTTATAGGATATGGCCTCAGTTCTTCTACTCAGCTCCGATGCCTCTTCGCTACTGCCCCCTACAGGCATGAGGTGGTACTCTAGCTTCACAGTGTGCCTTGAGGGCTCGAACTTTTAGGACTATGCATAAATGGAAGTCCATTCTGCTCTAGTCATAGTTATTATCATAGCACACCATCCTCTCATTGAAACTATACAATTATGCCAGTAATGATTTTTCATTCATGAGTTAATAAATTCAGAATGATCAGCCTATGGTGCTTCACTTTGCACGTCATCGCGCTCATATCTCCCCTCCAATGTAGATTTTCCTAGTTTTTATGACGGAAAGTCTTAATTTTATTAAAGACACGGAGGCGAGTATTATGCTTTCTTATCTTGCTTTTTATTCAATAGCAGCCAAGATAAGTAACAGAAACTACAGTTCCCAGGGGCTCAGGGAAAAACACTGACCAATGGGGACGTAGCAAACAGAAAACCTAAGACCAATCATGGTAACCATTACAATAAACGTCATAACTGACTGCGCAGCTTCCTCTTTTCGCTGACGAGCGGGTCAGATAATGTCAGAAAATAGCGGAACAATAGCCAACACCAAGGAAAAAGCCAAGGTCCATGAACAAACTTCTTGAGCCAACGCAGACCAGGAGTGGAGAGATGTAGACATCGGTGACGGTGACACAGGCGTGGGGGCAGAGAAACTCTGAGAGGGAGAAGACCACTGCCGATGCTTGACTGGATAATCACGAAGATGCCGGGGGCAGAGCTGGATTCGCTGAAGGGAGGGAGAAACACACGTTAGTAGTGTAGTGGTGGGATAATACTCGCCTCCGTGTCTTTAATAAAATTAAGACTTTCCGTCATAAAAACTAGGAAAATCTACATTTTATGGCAAGACCGGAGGCTCCTATTATGCTTGTTCAAAGCATATTAACCACCAAAGAAGCCACCGTATCAATAGGCTTGCAATAAAACATTCGGAAAACATTATCGTTAGACCAATCAGCTGATCTCAGAATGTCCTCGAGGCGGGAGCCTGCCCAAAAGGCCTTAGAGGCCATGGCTCCCCGGGTGGAATGAGCTCCGAAAACGGAGACGTCAATGCCTGCCAGGGACATAACCCAGCGCACCCAACGGGCAAGGGTAGCAGAGGAAACAGGGAGATGGGGTTTGCGGAAGGAAATGAGAAGCTGGGAATTAGAGGGGGTTCTGAGATTAGCCGTAGATTGTTCATAGGCCTTTAAACATTGACCGACACAAAGTTTAGGATGAGAGGGAAAATAAGGGTAAAAAACAGAATTCAAATTAGTTTTGGTTCGTCTGTGAATCTGGAACGTAACCCCTGTGGGAGAAAATTGACGGCCGGAAATATCCAAGGCCTTAACATCAGAAACACGTTTGATGGAAACAAGACATAACAGCATAGTAAGTTTTGCAGACAACATTTTTAGGGAAAGGGAAGCATTATCCGGCCAATCAGAAAACAACTTAAGTACAACTGAAACATCCCATAAGCTAGAATACTTAGCCAACGGAGGTTTGGAACAGCGGACTCCTTTTAGTAGACGGCAGACAAGGGGATGAGAGCCAATAGGCTTGCCATCAAGAGGGGAATGGTTAAGAGAAATGGCTGATCTATACAGATTCACGGTCCTATAGGACTTGCCCGCGCTGGCTTCCGAGGCCAGGAAATTAACCACAAAGTTCAAAGGGGCTGAAAGGGGATCGATATGCCGTTCCAGACACCAGCTTGCCCAAAGAGACCAAGCGGATTTGTACGCTTTTGAGGTTCCAGGGGCCCAGGCTTTGCTGATGAAGAGAGAAGCTTCCTGCGAAAGGAGGACGTCAACAGTGGAAGACCGGACACCTTCCAAGCAGACAGGACCAGAGAGCTGTTCAGGATGAGGTTGTGGGGGCAGCCCAGGGGATTGAGTAGAAGGTCCTCTCGTTCCGGAAGGAAGACAGGAAAGTCCACCGCCATTTCCAATAGAGACGGGAACCAAATTTGAGACTGCCAAAACGGGACTACCAGGATTAAGGACGTCGACTGCCGACGTACCTGAGAAAGCACACGACTGATCATGGGAAAAGGAGGAAAAGCATAATTGAGATGAAGGGACCAGTCTTGAAGAAAAGCGTCCGTCGCCAGAGCAGAAGGGTCTGGGCGCCAGCTGAAAAAACGGGGTAACTGAGAATTGAGGCGTGAAGCGAACAGGTCTATCGAGAAAGGGCCCAATTTGTGAGAAAGGGATAGAAAGACGGATGGCAAGAGCTTCCAGTCGCTGGAGTCGCGAAGATGGCGAGAGTGCCAGTCTGCCACCGCGTTGAGGTCCCCCGGCAGATATTCCGCCGTCAGGGAAAGTTGATGCATCAGACAGTATTCCCATAAACTTTTTGCCAGTTCTGCCAGAGGCTTGGACTTTGTCCCCCCGAGGTGGTTTATGTAGCGGACCGCAGAAACATTGTCCATGCGAAGAAGGATGGAACATCGAACTTTGTTTTTGGTAAGGCTTTGGATTGTAAAGGAGCCTGCAAGCATCTCTAAACAATTGATGTGCAATCTGGACTCCTCTCGAGACCATGTACCTCCAGTCGAGATTTGTCCACAACGGGCGCCCCAACCCGACAGGCTTGCATCTGATTCTAATACAAGATCTGGGGCCGTAGTGAAGATAGCGCGGCCGTTCCACGCATCTAAATGGTCTATCCACCAAAGTAGTTCGTCTCGAGCTTCGTGGTCTAGGGAGATGAGATCGGAGTAAGCCAAGCCCTGACGAAGATGTTTGATTTTTAAACGCTGAAGAGCGCGATAATGAAGGGGCCCCGGGAAGATGGCCTGAATGGACGCGGATAGCAGACCGACTATCCGTGCCAGAGATCGAAGGGAGAGGAGGGAGGACCGAAGGACAGACCGAATCTCCGACTTGATCATGGAGACCTTTGACTGAGGGAGAAGAAGACATGCTGTGGAGGAGTCCACTTGAAAACCCAGGAATTCTATGGACTGGGAAGGAATGAGCATAGACTTCTCGAAGTTGAGAAGAAAACCCAGATCCAAAAGGAGGGACTGTGTAGTGCGAAGATGTGAGAGAAGGTGCTGCTTGTCCGAGCTCATGAGAAGGATGTCGTCCAAGTAGATGATAAGTCTGATCCCGAGGGATCTCAGAAAAGCCACCACCGGTTTTAAGAGTTTTGTGAAGAACCAGGGGGCTGAAGAGAGACCAAAAGGCAGAGAGGTGAAGCGGTAAGTGACGTTTGACCACTGAAACTGAAGAAACTTGGTGTGTGACGGATGAATGGGCACAGTGAGGTAGGCGTCCTGAAGGTCCAGTCGGACCATCCAATCGTTTGGTCGAAGAGTGTCTCGAAGATGAAGAATGGTCTCCATTTTGAAGTGGCGATAATCCACAAACTGGTTGAACAACTTGAGATTGATCACTGGACGTAACTTTTTGTTCTTTTTCTGAACCAGAAAGATGGAGCTGAGGAAACCCGAAGGATCGAAGGGGGCGATGGAGATGGCTTGTTTTTGAAGAAGAGAAAGAATTTCCGAATCTATGAGAGCTTGTGTGTTGAGGGAGAAAACCAAGGGACGCGGTAGGGTGGGTTGAAAAGGCGGCGAGTAAAGCTCTATAAGATAGCCTTGAACCGTGTCTAGAACCCAAGGATCTGCACTGATTGTTTGCCATTTGGAAAGAAACAGTTTTAGACGACCTCCCACAGGGGGAGGACTTACCCTGTTGATTGAAGTTGTTGTTGTTGCGGAAGTTCTTCTGTCCGCGACCCCGGAAGCCTCTGCCGCGTTGCGGGTAGAAATGTGGTTTGAATTCTTGCGAGGAGGAAGCACCTCTGGAGCCTTGATTGTGGAAGGACCGGCCGGAAGAGCGACCCCTGCCTCTGCCGGCCCGTCCAAAAACCCGGGGGGAAAAAACCTTTTTTATGGATTGTTGCGCCTTGTCCAGAGACGCGAAAGTGGACACGAATCTACTGAGGTCTTTAACCAGGGTGTCCCCGAAAAGAAGGCCGTTAGCCTTAGAACCTGGATCTTGTGGGGCAAGATTGGCCAATTTGGGGTCCAATTTTATTAGAAGACCTTTACGCCGCTCATGTGTGATGGCGGCATTAGCATTGCCCAGAAGACAAAAGGCGCGTTGAACCCATAGGGAGATTTCTTCAGCAGGTAATTCAGAACCGTCTAGACGGGAGGATTCCGCCAGGTCAAAAATGCGTGCCAGGGGACCCACCACGTCGAGGAGTTTGTCCTGGCATGTGGACCAAGCTTTGTCCACTCCTTTTCGGGGGTCTTTGCCAAATTTTTAGAAGAACGTTAGAAGAGGCTGGTCGATAGCAGGAACCATAGTAACCTTCTCTGGTAAGGAAGGCTTAGGGCATTCTGACTTTAGACGTGATCTGACCGTAGAGTCCAGAGGGAGGCGTAGTCTGGCAGAAATATATTCCCCCACATGAAAGGCAGGAGTCCATTCGGTAGAATTGGGGTGCCTGATAGAAGAAGGGTCAAACATAGGGACTCCGTCGGAGTCGAAGACTGGCTCAAAAGCAAAGGAATCCGATTTGAACTTTTTGGAAGGGGGGGAATCAGAGACGTCAAACACGTCAAACAAGTCATCTGCGTCATCCAAGTCTGTATCAGTGTCCAAAATGGTGGAAATGACTAGTTTTTTAGGAACCTCTGCATGTTTGGACTTATGCTTGCGTTTACCATGGGAAGCTATGAACCCCTCCTTGCAAGGAGGCCTGGGAGGCACTTTGTCCTCAATCAGATGCGAGGGGACCTCGCTAGTCAGTGATGACGCAGTATTCGAAGCAGAGGCAACCACCTTTTTTGGTCTCCTATCCCCCGCAGACTGGGCCAGGGCTTTGGACAACAGACTTAACATCGTGTTTTGCATGCCTTTGGACACGCGTTTCATTGAGGACTCCACAGCATTTTCTACCGAGGCATTAATAAATTTATTTAAATCATGCTTGAAGGCTTCGCCTTCCTGAGAAGCCTGGTCTCTCATGGGAGAGCTGTCAGAGCTCATATTTGCAACAGGAGGTAGGCAAGGGTTAACGTGGAGCCAAGGGGGAGGAGTCGAGCAGAAGCAACCTCCCAGGGGCGTGTATAGGAACGAGGAGAGCCTGGAGCACTCGCGTCGGAAAGAGCGAGAGAAAGTAGCAGAAAGGACCTCCGTGAGGTTGAACGCCGAAGCGCTGATTCAGGGACGCTCTGTGAGGCGAAGAACGTCGTAAGGGAACGAGCGCGCGATGAAAGCAGGTGAGCGCGCGAAGGGCAGCACCACCGGAGACCGGGGGGGGGGGGAGGAAGAAAGTGAGCGCGAAGGCGCGTATGGATTCAAAGCGGCACAAAGAGCGAAAGCGAGCGTGTGAAAATACCTTGAGGCACAAAGTAAACAAGTTACCAACACAATATGCAAATAACCAATAATTTCACCGGAAATATATAAGCGAGCAAAGAAAAGGGCACTTATCTGACTGCGAGCAGCAAGAAAAGAGGAAGCTGCGCAGTCAGTTATGACGTTTATTGTAATGGTTACCATGATTGGTCTTAGGTTTTCTGTTTGCTACGTCCCCATTGGTCAGTGTTTTTCCCTGAGCCCCTGGGAACTGTAGTTTCTGTTACTTATCTTGGCTGCTATTGAATAAAAAGCAAGATAAGAAAGCATAATAGGAGCCTCCGGTCTTGCCATAAAATTTCTGTACAAACGCACGTAAGTAACTCAAAAGAACTAAAAATAAGAACGCCTGTCCTTCCTGCCTCAGGACCTTTGTGATGTTCTCTGTTTTTATGAAAGATATAAAATCTGTTTCCCCCTTTTGTGTTTCATTTTGTTAATTGCTGACAGTATATTAAATTTTTCTTTTATTGCTTATAATTTACCGCGGGATATATTCGATCCTAACTTGTGCGTGGATTTCTGTTTCACGCTGCTTTAGGTTTGCGCGAGATAAAAAAAATAAGAAAAAACATGTAGGGGCGTCGGAGGAGCTGTGATAGCTGAATAAAACAAATGGCAGTGTTTCGGCGAGTGTAGACAAAAACCAGGAGCGCGTGAGCTCACGGACACCAGGCGGATATGACGGCCTGCCGGAAGTGGGTAAGTAGCTTAGCGAGTAAGAGGAGCAGACGTTGGATTTAAGAGTTGTCGAACAAGTGAGACAGCTGAGATAGGAAGCGAACCGAAGAGAGGCCGGTCACAGATTATTCTGATGTCCTGCACGTAAATTGAAGGGAGGCAGCTGGTTCTCTCCATTTGGAGAAATGCCCTCTTCTCAAGCTGGCTCCAATATGGTATTAGACTTATGTTTTTTGTCCTCCACAGAGCCACTTAATATTTCACAATCGCATCCTTTTTAGGATAAGAGTTGGAATGGCACGCTCTGTACACTGTCTGTTTTTAAATTTACAGATTGTTTTCAGTTATTTTGCTCGGAAAATATTCGAGTTCCTCGGTTGACAAAGCATAAATATAAAATACCACCTGTAATCTAGGCTTTCTCAGCATGAAGTGCTCTAAAAATTATGGCTCCAATTAAATGATTTAAAAAATTCAAAACCCCCAAAAGTAGGAAGATTACGGACAGAACGATCTGTGTAATAAGATATTATATAGTCATGCGTTTTACAGCTTTCCAAATGCACTTATCCATTTTGAAAAATAGCTATAATTAATCAAAGTTACTGTACAGCACATAAACCATTGTTGGGTTTTTTTAAACGCATATTTGCATGTTGTTTAGGATTTCATTTCATACAGATTTTTTAAAAGATCACAGGAGGAATCTTTATGGATATTGATCTTCAAGTTTATTGGAAATGACTCCACCCAACACACGGAGCGTCCTCCCAGGTAAGTGAACGAACGGCAACTGATCTGTCGTCTTCGAATCACAACCCGGTGAACGCTCCATGCATGAGCCCCACATTCAAAGAAACACAAATAACATTGCCTAAGCATCATCGTGCTAACCGCGCGATGACTAACATGTCCACTATTACACCATCTTCCCCCTTTACACAAAATAAATTCAGAAAGCATAAAACTATGCCGAATAATATCCTAAACTTACCTAATATCTAATAAATCCATCAAATTTCTATTAGGTTCTAATAATCCGACCTCTTGAAGTACTGGTACTAGGATTACAGGATGATGGGTTAACAATAGACTGAGCATTGGTGCATGAAACAAGGTTAACATTTGGCGTAAGGATAGATGGTCCCATTCCCAGTTTTACTCTCTGAATCTAACCATTGTTCCCAATCCAAATCATCCTCGACATTTTTGTGGTTATCGCGCATAATTTCCACTTGATGTGGAGACACTTTGACTAGATGTCTTTTATTCCACCAGCCTTTACTTCCAATAAAAGCAGCCCCCTTACTAACCTTAAGTACCTGCTCAGGAGTAAAACAATTTGATTCCCCCTTTTTTACTATGTTTGGTTTTTTAATTAAGACCCAGTCCCCAACCAGGACATCCTTGTTCTGAAATTACATTTTTTATCGAATTCAGCTTTCATCTTGACTTGTTTCGCATTCACTCTCTCAGTAATTTCATTAAGATTGATTTTATTCTCACCAGATATATACTGTAGCCAGGAAGGAAAAAGAATAGTGTGTGCTTCTCTACCCCTTAACAAAGTGAAAGGGGGTACCCCAGTAGTACAATGGGGAGAAGTATTATAGTTCCAAATTTTTTGTTTGACAAAATCTACAACTTCCATACCAGAAGCAAGTGCTGCTGAATACCTTCTTTTAACACCTTATTCCCTCACTCCACTAAACCATTAGATGTGGGAGAATATAGAGCGGCTTTCATGTGTTTAATGTCGGAGTCTTTTAAAAATGTACGCATCCTCTCCGACACAAAGTGTGTACCATTATCGGTGACAATCGATTCAGGGAATCCCTCTAAAGAAAAAATCTCACACAAAAACGCAATAGTTTATTCAGTGTCAGGAGATTTCACAAAACTATGGTACATCCACTTTGAAAAGTAGTCTACAGCTAATATAACGTATTTCCTTTCCTGTTCGAGTACTGAATAAGGACCTGAAAAATCGAGTCCGATTTTTTCCCATGGGGCACATGGAAAATCGGTAGGATGTAAAGGGGTTTTGATGGCACGCCAATGTTTGTCTGACGAAAGACAGACGGGGCAGTTATCAATTGTTCTTTTAACTTGCGAATCTAACGATGGCCACCAGTAGTGTTGTTTAATTTTCATTATGGTTTTAGTCACCCCTAAATGTCCCAGGTGTGCCTCGATTGTAGGTCGAAGGGAAGTGGGAGGGACACATTTGTCACCACGTCGGACATTTTCCACTGAAAGTTCATCGGAAACCTGAGCAAACAAACGCAAGTCCCCTACGAAGCACCTGGCATCAGGCCAGTAATGAGTGGTGTACTCCATTACTTTTTGTAAAATCACATCATTTTCGCATGCTGACTTCCAATCGGTTTCAGACAAAACTGAATTATATTCTTGTACTGCATCCACAAACGCCACACATTCAATCACTTCGGTAAAAGAATCCTCTTCATCATCTTTGTGCATCAACAACGTAGACAAACAGTCAGCACAGAAGTTTTTACCACCCTGGATGTACTTGATCTCGAAACAAAACTCTTGAAGCTTAGACACCAATCTCATCAACCTTGCAGACGTGCTAAGGGAATTCACTTTGTTAAAAATATAAACAAGAGGTTTATGATCTGTAACCAGCTCAAATTTGCGTCCCCAAATACACATTCTGAATTTATGTACGGCCCACACACATGCCAGGGCTTCCCTCTCAGTGGTGCTATACTGTTGTTCAAATTACTTTAGGGACCGCGAGGCGAACTCCACGGTTTATTCCTGACCCTCCACTCTTTGACTAAGGATTGCGCCGAGGCCGTGGATACTGGCATCGACTGTTATACAAGAGGGACAGTCATCTCTGAAAGCATGTAAAGCTTGGGCTGAAACCACCATCTTTTTAACATCTTCAAAAATGTTGTCTAATTCGATAGACCACTTGAAACTTTGTCCTTTTCTTAGTAATAAGCGTAAAGGCTCGACTGCTTGAGCGTAGCAAGGTACAAACCTCGTGTAATACTCAGCTAGTCCTAGAAACGACCGTAATGCATCTTTGTCAGTAGGAGGTTAGCATCCTCAATGGCTCTAATAACGGAAAATTTAGGTTTAATTCCATGTTTTGATATGATGTGTCCTAAATAATCCAATTCTTGCACGGCAAATTTACACTTGTCAGTACGGACAGTCATGTTTCTAGCCCTCAAAATAGTAAGTACTTCCCCAAAATGTCGTTATTTTCATTCAAAGATTTCACAAAGATTAAAATATCGTCCAAATAAGCTTGGACCCCACTTATATCGTGGAATAAAGTATCCATGAGTTTCTGGAACACGCTGCCAGCGGACACGAGACCAAATGGTAAGCGCAAAAATTTGAATGCCCCGAAAGGGGTAACAAATGTAGTTAACTCTTGAGAGTCTGTCGTGAAAGCGACCTGATGGTAAGCCGATCTTAAATCTATCAAAGAAAACCATCTGGCCCCTCCGAGATTCGCTAATAACTCGTGGATCTTAGGCAGTGGGTGGCAATCCACAATTATATTTTTATTTAGTGCGCGTAAGTCGGCACAAAGTCTAATCTCGCCAGATTTTTTTCGTGCGACTACGATGGGGGCCACCCACTGCGAAGAATCAGTAGCCTCGATAATCCCTTGGTCACACAGGCTTTGTAAAGTGTATTTCAACTCCTCTTTGACACTCAATGGGACAGAACGCACTTTGTGTGAGACTGGTTGAGCACCAGGTGCTAACCTGATACGGTGCTCTATACCTTTAACCAAACCCACTTTATCACTGAACACGGACTTGAATTCTGAAACTATTTTATTTACTGTCTCGTTGTCCGTCACTGGTACGGAACATTCAATGTTACACACGGGGAGATCTCCTACTTTAATTGGGTTCTCGTCTCCAGGGACTAAAGATAGCCCCATACGTGCCAAGTCCTTCCACACAATAATATTTTTCCCTTTTTCTGCAACGTAAATCTTAGTCTCAGTCTCTCTCCCGAGACATTGTACAATACCAGTAAAATATCCAATCATGTTGATATCTTTTTCCCCAAATGCTTTTGGAGTCACGTCAGATTGCAACAACTTAACTTGTTTGTTCCACAACTCATAAAAGGTTGTGTCCCTCAAAATCGTAATAGGCGAGCCGGAATCTGCCATTACCTGAAGGGGAATATTGTCGATTATAGCAGAGCACAGTGGTCCTTTTATACAATTAGGCTCGCTGCCGCGGTCTAGTGTAACTCCCACATTACTCAGGGAATTGCAGCATGTAGCTATAACAGTATCGATACTGTTTACATTGAGGGGTTTTCTAGCATTCCTGCATACCCCCTGAAAATGTCCAATTTTCTTGCAAATACCACAGCGTTTACCAATGGCAGGGCAACTCGGAAAATTCCCAATATGGTTTTTAGACCCACATCTGTAACAGAATAATAATTGTTTCTTTTGATTACATTTTACATTTCTACCTTTGACATTTACAGCACAAATAGAGTTGTCTTGTTCTACATCTGGAGATGAAATGAGGTTAATGCCGGTTTTCGGCGTCTCTTGCATGACCTTGCTTGAGATAACAGAACGTTCGATACTCAGAGCTAGCTCAGTAACTTCAGATAGTGAAGGGTTTTTACAGCCAAGGATCCTTTCCCTAATTTTTCGTGAAACACAATTAAAAACAAATTGGTCTCTAATGTAATTGTCCATAAGTGGTCCGAAACCACAAGTTGTAGCCAATACTCTTAGTGCCAATATGTACTCTCTACCTTTTCTTCTTCTCCCTGTTTCCTTTTGTAGAATTTATGACGTTCCAACATAATATTTGGCTCATCAGAAAACAGTTTTTTAAGGCGGGCGACAGCTTCCAAGTAGACGTTCCATTGACTGTCGCCGGAATTGGATGCAGGAGGTGGAACAGGTACCATACTATCGAAAATCCTTTGGGCAGCTTGACCAAGGCATCCGAATAGCAAAGCAAATTTGTGAGCAGGTGTATAATCCACAGCTTCGATGGCTACTAAATAATTTTCGAATAGTCTGTACCATTCAGACCAAATACTTGGTGCACTACCAGGTTTACTCAGAAAAGGGGGAGGTTGTGTTCTCTGTTGCACGTTAGCCATAATAGATCACAAGCAAAAATAACAACAAAAACGGTAATAAAAACAGTGAAACAATAGCTCACTGATCTTACAAATAGGAGTGTGTGAATTGCAAAAGGTAAATTATGACACAGAGTAAATTGAATTGCAGAATGTATCTATCTAAACTTGGTAGATGAATGGCTGTAACAAAATGTAGATCACCATTAAAATTGCGTATAGGCAGATGATATTGTTGGAATAAAATGTAGAAAGAGAAAAAGAAAAAAAAACAGAGTACAAAGTATTCAGTTATAGCGTGCACGTCGCTGGAATAAAGCTTGATGTGCTGTTAGTTTCTTAGATGTGTTGGTCTTGCTTTATTTATAACGATGTTTATGACCAGCTTGAACAATCCCAATAATGTAGCGTGCACGTCGCTGTAAGCAAATCAGGCGCACTGAGGAAATGCCACTTTGTGTAGTCAATATTAGGCGTGCGCGTCGCTGTAAGTAATTGCGTGAATCGCCGTTAGTTTAAATGAAAATGTCCCATTCCAAGATGGCGTCGCGTCACGTGATGATGTCGATGCGCGAGGGACGATGGGAGCGCTCGAGGCGGGGAATGCCGAGAGGAAGGAGAGGGCGGGCCAGCTGGGTGCTCCATTCGCATGAAACCAAAAAGGCACGTACCTCGCAACTATCTCACCCTTCAGATGATCAGAGGCGATCAGGGAAACTCGATCCACCGCAATGACTAGTGAATCTCCGTTCCGGGCGTTGGTGAGGGTAGAATCAGGTACGATGTTTAAAATGTTGGAATTCTTCTTTTTTGCGTGAGTATGTGGGTGGAGTCGCTCGTCGCCAGATGAAAAGATCACAGGAGGTATCTTTATGGATATCGATCTTCAAGTTTATTGGAAATAACTCCACCCAGCACACGGAGCGTCCTCCCAGGTAAGTGAACGAACGGCAACTGATCTGTCGTCTTCGAATCACAACCCGGTGAACGCTCCATGCATGAGCCCCACATTCAAAGAAACACAAATAACATTCTAACATTCCCTAAGCATCATCGTGCTAACCGTGCGATGACTAACATGTCCACTATTACAATTTTATACACACAGGTGTGTCGTTTAGCCCCATATTTTACTGCATTCTCAAAACATTTTGGTCTTTGTTGGTTAATAGTACCTAGAGGTTACCTGATCCTTTAGAAGAGTCTTTTTTAGGTCGAGCCTAGCGCAGCGCGCATGCGCTGCACTAGGAAAACGACCTCTTGGAATCGATGTTTTTTTGGGGGGCTTTCTTTCTATTGGTCTTTGCGTGCGAAGGCAGCATGCAATTGGGCAAAGGCGGGTGCATGTCCCACCTTTTCCAGGAATTGTAGCCACCCACGGCCTACGGCTTGCGTTACGCGCAGAGTGCTGTTTTTCGCGGGCACAAGCGGGCGCACGTGTGCACCACTCCCGTGCTTGTCTTCCAAAGCCCAGGCCGGCTCCGCCTTGTGTATGTATGCACATTTGCGCAAAACTACACATAAATTCCTAGCGCCACACATCCGAAATCAATATATGTCACTATGCATAAAAGGTATACATCTTTACTACAAACTGTGTGTGTGTGTGTGTGCATGCATATTGCTTAGTTGTCTTTTTGCAGTTGTAAACTCTTACAGTGTGTTGTTCAGCTCAGCGTGCCCGGCACAGATATTTTGAGGGGCGTGACAACCCCGTGAGCTATGGTTCTTTTCACTGTGCACCACGGTGTGTGCCAGCTTGTAGTGCTTTGTTGGTATCACATTATTTTATTTACTTACTCGGCTCCTTGTGTGCCAGGTGGGCGCCTGAATTAAAGCGCTCGCCTTGAAAACTAGAAACTAGGTCTGCTAGACCATAGCGGTGGGAAGTTTTGCGTCTGTCCTGGGACTCTTCTGGGGGCATCCGGGTCCAGGGGCCATTGCTGCTGCCCAGGGACCCATGTCATGCCACACCACACCAGGTCCGTGGGGTGTCTCTGTGGTTCTCTGGCAACTGCACTAGTGCAAGCCGAAATCACACCGGTCCTGGGGCCCATGGCACACCACGTCCGTGGGGTGTCCCGGCTGTTCTGCGGCCACTGCACTAGTGGAAGCCGGAGTCTCACCGGTTCTGGGGCCCTTGTGACTTAGGGAACCTGTAAAGAGGAGGTGAGGGGGCTCGCCTAACATGCGTGTTTGTGTGTGTGGGCGCGCGCGCCAAGTGTTTCTCGTGCAGACACGAGAGCGTGTAAAGTAGGTGCCACAACACAAGGCTTTGACGTGTGTATACCTGCTCCTGCCGGCACCGTCCACACACAGCAATCTGTGTTCTATCCGTGCTCCAAAGGTGTAAAGGGCAATCCAAACAATAGTGCATCACAGGACAGTGGTGTGCAGGACCTTACAGATATAGCACTTCGAGTCTGCTCTCCATGGCGTGTAGTAACTTACAAATGAAACACGCCAAATAGCAAGCAGGGTGCTTGGTGCTTTCCGCTCTACAGCATGAAAATGACGTTCCAGTGTAAGAGTTATATGGCAGGGAGAAAGATGCTGTGGACTGTTTGTGGGCCATTATCTACAAAAGATGATGTCTGTGGGGCCGGTAGTAGGGGTTACTAGTCTAAAAGTGGGGCTCGATTAATCGTAAAATGGGTTAGACGAGGTTCATTGTAGTGCCAGGCCCGTGATTACGGTGAATGACCTGGAATTGAGGCCCGCGGGTGCTCACATAGGTAGCGAGGTAAAGGCGCTATGTATAGGCCTATATATTTACCAAGTCGTTTTTTGTTGTTTCGTGTGTTTTTTAAGCGATGTGCATGTTTCTACTGTCAATAAAACAGTTTTAATTGCTATAAAAGAATGTACAGACACTGGCGTCTGATTTCCATGCCTATAAATCTGCCGGGTTTGTACTACCTATGTAATGTATGGAGGGATTCTATTTCATTGCCGGTGTTTGATGCATTTACGGAAGAACACATGCATTGCCGCGTAGGTGGACGCGATTTCAAGAGGTCTGTGGATGTCTGTAAGCGGAGGAATCCGTGTTTCTATAGATATATTGTTGAACTGCGCCTACATTGTAAGGTCAACTGTTTAATCTGCGTGTCCTGCGCCGCAGAAGCGGCCACCCTGCGGCCCCCTCCATTGCCATAAGCGCTCAACTACGTGCAGAATGAATATAACACCCAGCTGGGAGTTCTTTGCATCTTGTGCAGGCAAAGAAAAGGTGTATGGAAAGATGTGCGGTTGGGTATTTTGTGTAGGTGCTATATTGATGTAGAGCCGTGCAGATGCCACGGAGGGTAACGTTTCTGTATGGAAGACTGCAGGTGTCCTATATGCCAAAGTTCTATGTCCGTATATGAACCTACAGATTATGTTTTATCAAACTCCCCGTTGATACCTGGGAAAGGTGGAGATGGGCGTCCTATATGCTGTATATACCGAAGGAGAAAAAGGACCACATTTCGAAAGACGCGCTTTATCTTTTGTAAGGGATGATTTATACATGGATAAATAGCTTTGGCTACATATACCTGTATAGAGCACTGATCTTTGTTTTGCTGAGAGAAAGCCCAGTATGTAGGTGAAGTGATTTACAGATGACTAGAGTGATGGACGGATGAATGCACGCGGTGCGATGTTTGACAGCGAAGCATAAGTGACTGTGGGACACAGCTGATTTATTGAATATACATTTTTATACGCCCTATGTGATTATAAGGGCAAAAAATATCACCCGTCACAATGTGGGCACCAAACCAACTTCCGGTTTGCGTTCTCCGCCCCTGGCTGTGCGGGCACGGAACACCCCATATAGATGTGTATATGGGCAGTGCTTTAAATGGGCCGGTACTGTCCGGTGCGGAGTACCAGGGGCCGTTTGAACTTTCTGGTGCGTTAGAGATCCACACGCATCTGCCACGGTCACCTGCTTACTGCCTGGTTACTCTGGGGTCGCTGTGTCCTCGCCACTGCCTTGCTGGTCTGGGTCGTCTCTCCCCCCCGCCATCGCATCGGGACATCGGCGATTGGAGCGCGGGGGGAGCAGTATACTACACTCCATTTCCCAGGCTCCCTTGCCACAGGAAGCGGACCACAGCATCTCGCGCCCGAAGGCGCTACAAAAACTGCTCCACCCCCGGCAGAGCGGGGGCCGTTTGAACTTTTTGGTGCGTTAGAGAACCACACGCATCTGCCACGCTCACCTGCTTACTGCCTGGTTACTCTGGGGTCGCTGTGTCCTCGCCACTGCCTTGCTGGTCTGGGTCGTCTCTCCCCCCCGCCATCGCCATCGCATCGGGACATCGGCGATTGGAGTGCGGGGGGAGCAGTATACTACACTACATTTCCCAGGCTCCCTTGCCACAGGAAGCGGACCACAGCATCTCGCGCCCGAAGGCGCTACAAAAACTGCTCCACCCCCCGCGTCGCGGGACAAGCCCGGGCCAAGGGCGGGCCCGTTTGAGCCCGTTCGAGACCAGACGAGGCCGGGACGGGCCTACCCTTTGTCAGCCGCAAAAACTATTTCCATTTTGAAGGTCAGTGAAGTAGACCATTATATCACTAAGTGTGACAATTGATTGAGAGCCAGGTGTGGGGAGGATATTATCCATTGCCTGTTGCCGTAATGGCTGCCCTCCCAGTGGTTAGCAATGAAAATATTATGGATAAAAAAAGGCTTACAGGGGGAGCACTTATGGGCACTCTGGACAATTTCTTAGTAAGAGTATCCTCTGTACTTGCCAAGGACATTGAACTAACGGAAAAAAGGTTATCCCTTGACATTGCTTTCAATAAAAGATCCTCGATGGGATTGTTAGCTGAAGCCCAGTCCCCAGAGTCCTGTCGGACTAAGACCCAAGACTCAATAATTTCCTTGGGTTCTTTAGATGAGGGGATGAGGGGGCTTCCGGATACACCAGGTCCACTGACTATTGAGTCCCTTCATAACCCGTGTGTGACAGATCTATGGATGTTGTGATGCCCGTTGGACCTGAGGACGTGTGTTCCTTGGGTATTAAGACTCGCCCAAACACTAGGGCAAAAGCCAAATTATCCAGGCCGGATCACGCACCTCTATCGAAACGGTCCCGCCAAATTAATAAATCTCAGACTGTGGGAAAGAAGTCGAAACCCAGTGAACCCCGTAGACCTGATAAATCGCCATCTCAAGGGTCACTACAAAATCCTGGAAATGTTTGCACTTCGGACGAGAATGGGGATACCTGCAATTCTACTGGGGGAAGGAATGTGAGCGAGTTGGACCCTTCCTTTTGGATTAGGATGGAATGTTTGATCAAAAAATCTTGGGTCCCAATCGCGACACGTTTGGATTCAATAGACTCTAGAGTGACTTGCCTTGAACTACAGTTAGCCTCATCACGGGGCAAGGAAAAAGATTCTGTTACTAGCCTAGGCAGTAGTCAAATAGAGTCTGGGAAAGGTGGTAAGGGTCCCAATATCACAAACACAATAGAGAAGCCCTCACCAGTAGGAAAGCAGCTTACATTGCTCAATAAAAGTCTGGCACCTGGTAATTTGACACATCCCCGGGATAATAGCTCTGCTTTGTGTACTAGCAACCCTTCAGGGAGTGACCCTGTCGAAGAAAATAGTTCTAGGTCATATAGAAAGCCTGCTACTCTGGAATCACAAAAGGAAGCACTATATATAAATGGAAAGGGCGACAAAGAAGTCACTCCACCACATATTCAGCTTCCCCCAGAATCGGCACCATATGTAGTGGTTTTGGTGGGGGTCCCTCCATTAGGTCAGGGCAGGAGGGAATCACACCAGGAGCTAAGAAATAAATGTATCCATTGGCTCAATAGGAATCGCCCATTACCAACTCATGTTTTCGCGGAAATTCTTTTATCAAGAAGAGTAGGATGGGTGGGGTATAAACAAAAAGTAGGAGAAGGTGATTGCATTGTTATCAATTTTAGGGACCGGAGGGTGGTGGATTACATTTGTGATTGGTTCCATGATGATAAAGCTACCGCAATTCATCCCCTTCCCCTATCTCACTTTTACGTAAATGGGAACACTGAGAGAGGGGGCATACAGCACTCTGATCGGCAAAAAGTGAGTGGTATTGGAGGGAGGATACACTTGAGTAACAGATATGATGCACTATCTGGCCTGGAAGACTGTGACTGACTTATAAATAACATGAGGGGCCAGATGGCGGCTAATGTTGCCCACAATCACGTAGTGGTGGATAAAGCGCAAGGAATGGAACAATTAGAGGATACCCTCATTCAGAACAAGGTCAACATAGCCCTTAAACAGCCAGAGATAGAGGCTAACCAAGATATAACTATCCTAGATAGATTAGTGGATTCCGTGCAGGAAATGTCCCTTGCCAGATCCCCCCCCATGGGCAGCGCTCAAGTTTACCCAATTGGGGGTGATATAGGTCATGGTTATTTGGTTGGGGAGAGACCCCGGGACAATAATAGCACGGTAACTGATTTTACATTGGTAAGGAATAAGGCAGGTGACCCTAAGGACCTCGCGCCGATCATTCATATGGATCCCTCAGAGCTGGAAGGGATAGGGGGTATAGAAATGATCTCCTGGAACATCGCGGGGCTGGCCTCCAAACTCCATAACCTGGAGTGGAGGCAGTACATGGGCAAATTTCGCGTAATTTGCCTACAGGAAACCTGGGTAGTGGACCACAACCCTTTTCATCTTGAAGGGTTTAAGTGTTTTTCTGTGCCTGCAAGGAAATCGGCACCGGGAAGACCAATGGGAGGGTTAATTACATATGTGGATCTACAGCTTGAAGGTGCCTGGGTCGACTTGCAATGGAATTCTGTTAATATACAAGCTATTGGATTTGAATCTAGGAAGATGAATATTGTTCTGATCAACTTATATAATGCTGTCTCAGGTAAAGGGAATAGTTCAATAATTCATAATTTGGATATTTTATTAAATGATGAGCTAGCATCGAGAAAGAGAGTAGTAGCCCCATATGTGATCCTAGCGGGGGATCTAAACTGCCACCTCTGCCCCAACTTAAGATGGACAGATGGGGCCTGGACTGGTTGCACAGTGGAAAAAGGCCAACATCTTGAACATACCCCTGAGGGATTGGAGCTAGAAAGGGTTCTGAACAACCATGCACTCAGGCACACAATAGATCTGATGGGGCCTAAAGTTGGTCACAAAATCATACCAACATTCAAGGGAAGAGGGTTCTGCTCCATTATAGATTATATAGCAGTCTCTATCCCCTTTGTGAATTGGCTAGATAAGGCTAGCATAGAATGGAGCATATTTAGCGACCATAACCCTTTAGTCCTACGGATTAAGAATTGGGCCCCCTGTAAAAGTAATGAAAACGTTAATGCTAACAGTACATTGAGGGCCACGGACCAGGGGAGAAGGCTCAGATGGACTAGGGTGGATGGGGACGCCTTCTATAGATCCTTAAGGGAGGACGGTAAGGAATTGATTGGGGTTTGTTTAGACCCATCTTTTGAGGGACCTATGGTGGTTAAGGCGTTTGAGGCAATGGCACGCCTCATCGATGGATTATTAAAATCACCCGCGCCTGGGCCGATGAAATGCTCCCCCAGATGGTTTAATAGAGATTGCTCTAGGGCCCACAATGAATTAAAAGTAAGCTTAAAAAGGGTTCCTAGAGATAAGGGGCGCATTGCACAATGCCGGATAGCTTATAAAAAGGCCATTAAGTCAAGGAAGTTGGTTCTTCAATCACAGACATGGGTAAACTTAAGGGAGGCTGCTGATAGAAAAGATTCTAGGGCATTTTGGGAAATAATTAATAACCCCTGTTTCCAGGATGCGTTTGCACCGGCAATCGGCACTATCATTCTCCCTGAACAATGGTTTGACCACTTTAAAGTTTTATATAATCATGCAGACGAGCAGCCGGGAGGGGGTGAGGTAATATGCCCATGCGTGACAAATGTAGAATTCTCGGTAGATGAACTGGCAGTGGGGATCAAAGGGTTGACACAGAATAAGGCCCCTGGGCCGGATGGTATTCCCCCGGATCTCTACCTAAGCAAGGTTGATTTTTGGGCACCCATCCGCACAAGAGTAATAAACACGGCTGTCTCTACAGGCATGCCTAGATCCTGGGCTGCGGCCACGATAGTCCCAATCTTTAAAAAAGGGAAAAAGGACGACCCCCGGTGTTATCGCCCGATCTCCCTGATTGATGTAATGGCTAAAGTATTGGGGAGAGTTGTCCTGAACCGCCTTCTGGATTGGGCTGAGGAACACCATATAATAACCGACTTGCAATATGGTTTCAGATCAGGAAAGTCAACCACAGACCAGTGTCTGAATCTTTATCTTTTAACGGCCAAGTACACTATTGCAAGCAATCAGTCGATTTATATGGGGTTTATGGACCTAACATCGGCTTTTGATCACGTAAATAGAGAAAAGCTCTGGAACCTGATGATCAAACTAGGGGTAGAAGAAGGTCTGGTGGCTATTTTAAGAGCACTCCACTGGAACACCTCTGCTAGAGTGCGTTATAACCTAGAGGGTGATACTACAGGTCCCTTTCCTTGCACTAGCGGGGTTCGCCAGGGTTGCATTCTGGCCCCGTTTCTGTTCTCACTATACATAAATGGGCTAGAACAGGCATTATGCAACCTAAATGCAGACACCCCTAGAGTAGGTGCACGAGCAGTACCGGTGTTGTTATATGCGGACGACGCGGTACTTTTAGCCCGAACACCGAGAGGTCTCCAGATCTTGCTGGACGGGTTTGTTAGCTTTATGGCCAGTTTAAATCTTTCAGCTAATTTAGCCAAGTCATATGTACTGGTGGCAGGGTCTAAACCATGTAAAAATGTATGCTTTAAAATTGGCACACATATAATGGAACAGGTTAAATCCTTTTCCTATCTGGGTGTTTTATTTGATGGGCTTTTAAATTTTAAGTTTTTAATTGAAGGTAGGAGTGCAAAAGTAGTGGCCTCTACAGGGGCCATAATGAGTTATGGACATAGGCTGGGCAGGTGGTCACCTGAACAGGTCATGCACCTGTATGGCGCAGTTTGTTGCCCCAAAATAATTTATGGGGCAGAAGTTTGGGGCTTTGCAAACCCCGCACCAATTCAAACTGAGGAAAACAAATTCCTTAGGAAAATCTTACAAATCCCTCAAAGTACGTCAGCCTATATTACACACGCTGAATTGGGAAGGGTGTACATAGAGGACCTGATTAAAGTCAGACCACTTATGGCCTGGCTAAGAGTATGGACCAATAGTGAGGCGGGTCTAAGTAGGCAGATAATTAGTGATTGTATGGGTAGAGATAAGGGGATGGATATCCCATGGTTTCGTTACGTAAAGGGTGCTCTGATTAGATTAGATTGTAAGAACCTCTTCACTGATCCCACAACAATCACTGCTGAGGACAAAACCAATATTAAAAGATCTTTTCTGGTAAAGGAGTCTGCTCGTAGAGCTGCCTCAGAAGAAAGCAAGTCTACTGTCCGCACTTTCAATTTAGTTAAGTCTGTAGAAGGCATGGAACCCTATCTTGCCCTGCTATACAATGCACAAGATAGATTTTTAATTACTCGTTTTAGGCTCAACCTTTTACATCACCTTTTGGCTGATCCGTTTGGCTTTACGGCCACGGTTGAGCAGAAGGGTACCTGCGGCAGCGACAATAGGTCTCCGCAGGATACCCTTCATTTTGTACTTCTTTGCCCTTTTTATTCAGTTCCCAGACGTCGTTTTTTAGTAAGGTTTTTAAAACAAATGAAATTCAGACATGCAAAAGTTGCTCTTTTATATTTACAAAAGGTTGGCAACCCACTGACGCTAGCTTGTATTACGAATTTTATTAGAGTTGCATTAAGACTGAGACACACTAGAGGGTTACCTTGAACGCTTTGATGCAAATGGCCCCTTTTTTTTATGTCAATATAAAATGAATTGTATTGTAATGTTTTTAACTGTATTATTGTACTTTTATGATATTTTTTAAATATCGAATAAAGGATTTTGATGATGATGATGAGTACCAGCACTTTTTTATTTTGAGAGAGAGAGAGAGTACCAGCATTACTCAAGAGAGAGACGCAGTACTTTTAATTGGAGAGTACCGGCACTTCTCAGAAACATGCAGGTACTTCTATTTTTACATTGTAAGCACTGGGATTGTAATGAAATGTCCTCCGTGATAACCGAGGGAGAAAACGGGACCTTGAACATAAAACGTCCGGTCACGAAGTGTTCCGTTGTAACTCACGTACAACCCTCTCTGCTGCTCCCTCGCCGTGATGTAGATCCGTGCATGCCCTTGTTGAAGAGGGCATAGAGTGGCCAGCTAAGCGACATGACTGCACGTTATATGTACAGTGAAAGACAATGGAATGCTGGGTGTCATTTTCAAGATAGAGGGGAGATTAACAAAAGTTATTGCACTCTGTTGTATGAAAAAAAGAACAGGCGCATGCTAGTAGACTGCTTATGCATTTAGTTCCTTCTGCAGATTTTCAATAATCCTGTACAGGAAAATCTACTTAAAGCATGCCAGTCTGAACATACCACCTTGCAGCGTGCCAGATGCCAGACATAGTTTGCTGCAACTGAATGCAAAAAGAATGTGAGTACCACTGAAACACTTTTTGTTCATAGATATCTCTAAACTCTGAAGCGTAAGCACTCATTTCCAGCCTACTTTTCCTTTTACAAACTATTGTAATCCAGAGATAGTTCTTAAATGCTTCAATTGATGTTAACCAAGGCTACAATTCACTGATTAAGTCAGGTTGTTAAGTTAACGTATATGGCTTGAAATAATGCTCTCAGTGACATCTGGCAACCTAGACCTATCTGACATTCCTTTAGGTTGAACATAAGGCACTCTTCAAAACGATTCTTTTTTTAGCCTATTTTTAGACGATTTTCAACATATTACTTATGGAGGCCTCATATTTGGCAAAACTAATAACACGGCCCAAAGGCGAGACCTATTGGCTATCCCAATGCTTGTCGTTTGTTGCAGTTTTATATTTAGCACTAATTCGACCCAAAGGTATTGGAGTACTTTACATGAGCACCAGTTTCATTACACATTCATTTTTGGTAGGCCCTGGGAGATTAAGGGATTTGCCCAGAATCACAGGATATTGAGCCAACGCGGCGACTCAAACCTGTTTCGCCAGCTCCAAGGTCTGCAGCTCTGTCCGTTACACCACATCCCCAAAAAATCACCCACCTTCCTGTAGGCAGCCAGGGTGCCCCTCAAGGGCATCAGTGCAAGCTGCTCATGTATAGATATTGACTGCATGGCTCCTACCGTGTGTTGTTTCATGCAGTAGGCCAGCCCAGCGTCCCTTTGAAAGGGGTGGTGGAGAGGGGTGGTAGGCAGTAACAAGAACGTCCATAGTATAATTCCATAAGAATCCCTGAGATTCTCTGTAGCTTCTGCCAAAGTGTGCTGGAATTGTACCCTTCCAGTACAAACCTATGCTATATACACACAAGAGGGGGGCAAGGAGTTGATGAAGGTCCAGTACCCACGCTCCTAAATCATAATCAATAAATCTGAAAGGTACTGTTTCTATACAGTACCTCTCAGATTTCTCAAAACCTATGCTAGACATCACACCCTTGTGCTATGATTGACGCAAGGGAATGTGCATGGCACGAGGCAACATAAAGTGTGACAGCGCAGAGCTCAGTCTTCATAGACGTGGCACTGTTCCGCTGTTTCCCCTTCATGCAAAGCAGAGCAGCAACTTGGATTGCATCACTTCCTTGTAGATTTGGTCCTACATGTTCCTGAAATGGAGTGTGACTGTCTGGGTCCATCTTGATTCAATCTGTGACCCATGTACTGAGGCCTGAGTTAGGAACATTTGTGGTCCTTGTGAACAGGTCAGGCTCTGTTCTATACGTATGAAATTCACAAATTTCATATTATTTTGTTCTATTAGTTCCCAAATATTTTGTGTAATTATGATTTTACTCAAAGACAGCTGATGACATTCAAGAAGGTGCCAAGACTGGATGAGAAAAATCTCCTATTCTCTTCTCAGTGCTGACGTTATAAACTTTAAAGACAAACATTTGGTCACATGATCATTTTACTAGAATAGTTTGACAACTTCATAATTTGTGCTTTTGTAGGTGAACAGTTGTTTGCTTTTCCAGCCTTTACACTGGAGTAATGCAACGCAGAGTACGTCGCTATGGTGTGTTACTCTGGTCTAGACAGGCATTCCATGGGCGTTGAATGGGTGTTCCCAGGCAATTCTCATGGTATTTGATGCATTCCCAGATTCACAAGACCTTGTAAACCCCGGGAATGCGCCAGAAAGATATGCCTCCCCAGGGGAGGCGTAACAAGGAGAAATATCTTTATTTCTCCTCATTTTTCATCTTTCTATGTGTGCTTCATCTTGCAGCAAACATAGAAAGAGGAAAAGACCTCCCAGGATTGTTTTTGTGCAGCAAGGTGCCCCTTCCTGCAAAAAATCAATCTTGCCTACAACACAGGCACCCTTGCACCTTGGTGCAAGGGTGACTGCGTTGGCACTAGGCGGCAAAAACGGTGACAGTACAAAGGAAAAGGACAGGAATGTGCCGTATTGGATAAATATGTTGCATTCTTGCCCTTTCCCTGTGAAGCAGAGCAGTGCAGCAAGGTGCCTTGCCCCTGCGCCACTAAATATGGCCCTCAATGTCTGACTCGTTCCTCATGTGCTTTTGTGTAAACGGTAAGTCCCACATGTGTAGTACATGGAATCTGAAGGCCCCATGGAATGACCCTTTCAGTGGACCTTTAGAGAGAGGGGCCGGCGTCCAGGAGGGTGCAGGGGCAGTGTCAGCTTGTGCTGGTCCTAAGCACTTCCTCCATCTAGTGAGCAGTAAGTACTCCTCTGCCTAAGCGGTCATTGAAGGCTGTGAGGATGTGGATGGGAGGAGCGCAGACCATGGAGACAGAGGAGTGGTTATAAGATTTCCAAGATGAGTGATGTCTTGCTATGGGCTCTCAAATAAGCGGAAGAGTGGATTGGGTTGGGGAGCTGGGTGGCCCATTCTCCATGGTACTCTGTTGTACCCTTCCCTGCATCCTGCCTGTCTGTGGTCTGTTTGGCTGCCCTGCCTGTGCTTACCCACCCCAGTTTGGCAGAACTTGCAAACAGGACCACTATGTAGGCCTGCGCAGTGGAACAGGAACTGAAGCTTCTTAGCCGACTGGACCATGTCTGCAAACTCCATAGATGGGTTCTGTGGTTGGCTGATGAATGGGGGTCAGAGGGAACTTTTCTCTGCCTCTCTATCTCTGCCCCAGCACCAATGAATGTAATCAAATTACTAAGTGCATGCTGTAGTAGAGAGAATGTAGTGTTTCTGGAGCACTATACACTATTTACTTTAATCCCGCCGCCTCTCACACTGTCAGGGAATGCTTTTCAACATATTAATTGGCAGTCATACTGTGTGTAGAGCATGCCAGAGAAGGTCCCATAAGACGGAGTACCAGGAACAACCAAAATCATGTCTTCCATTTTTAGTAGGATTAAAGTGTTGAGACATGGACCCATTGGAGTTCCGAAGGACTGATGTAGGTTGGTTCGCTGAGATGAGGAGTAGGGGATGTGTTAAGGTATTGTAAACCTTGTGATGCCTGAAACAAAGTAGCTTGAAGTCAGATAAATCTGTCTCCTCTGCGCATAAATGCTCGCTCAGCAATTAAGAACAAAGAACCAATCAGCACCCACCCTTTTTGAACCTAGAAAGCTGCAATTGTCAGCCATCACTCAATCTTGTCCCCAAAAAACTCTGAAAGTCTTAAACAAGAAAGAACAGACAGAAGGTGTGAAGGCAGGTCATGTTAATGTGTAAAGATAACCCTTCTATAAAACTGTTACCATAGGCTTATTTCTTAAAGGTTGATATCCTTCTATTTTTGCAGCAACTCGCTAAGCTTGTTGGGCTTCCTCTTACTTTACTACTCTCCCGTTTCCTCAGCTAACTTGTTGGCTGGACCAATTGTTGATGCTCTACTCCACTTTGTTTGAGGGACTGGTTGCATAAGGCGTTTTTAATGTTTGATCAGGAGACATGTCCTGCTCCCGCTATCTTTGCTACCAAATGGGAAAACTGACAAACTTCTCCAATGGTTAAGGATTGTTTGGTAGTTTATCTCTCTAAGTGTAGGCAATGTCAGAGAGTTCTCTATTCCATATAGAATGTTGTTTTTTTTTTAAACCATGTGCAGTTGATTGGGGAACAGAGAAGTTGATGGGTTGAGCAGTGGGGTCCTGTAGCTCACATGAATTAATTCCTCTTCTGCTATCAACTGGACTCAAGTCCCATCTGTTCCTGCTAAAGTGATTATACATCTGTTATTTCAGCGGCAAGATGCCCCGTTGCTGGGGTGAACGTGCGCTTTACAAATACACCTGTTATGTTATGTTATGTTATTACTACAGATCCCTCACACTGTATTAGACGTGCAGGTGACTGAGGGGGCTGATTTACATATCGGTGGAAGGCCAGTTTCCCCGCTAGAGCAACGGAGTACATTTCTCTGTCGCCCTGGTGGAGATGCTACCTGCTGAATTTAGAAATGACCGCCAAGCTGGCAGTCATTTCTAAAGCATTGGCAGAAATCACTGTCACTGCAGTTCCTATCAATGCTTTTTGCAGTTTGGTGCAGGGCTCTGTTAACATAACGCAGGTGGACCACTGTATTGGCAGGGAGGGAACTCCAACGCTGTTGAAACGGAGTTCCCTCTTAACCAATATCTAATTCGGCCCATGAATCTACAGGGGCAAAGACAGGCTTATTATTTCACGCCCTATTCTGTGATTTGGCCTGATGATCGATTAATTCCTTTTTCCATCAGTGGTTTCTATGAGCTGCCCATTAGTTCTACAAAAATCGTTAAGATAGTCACTAATGCTGGGAAAACGTATCATTTCAACATTTAGCCTCTCATCTAACAGAAAAATGCCATCTTCATCATTCTAATATAGATAGTAACTCCACCTCCCAGATTCTATATAGCTTTTTTTGTTGTTTTTTTGTTGTTGTTTTATATAGCACTGACCTGACCCGAGGGTATCGGAGCGCTTTACAATAGTGTTTCATAATACTTACATAGTAGAACAGTCTTAAACATAACGTTCGGCAGTCCAAGAGTGCTGAGGCTTCTTGAGGTAGTGGTTGAGTCCTGAGGTAGCCTCATTGAATGCTTTATTGAGGTAGTCTGAGAATCTTGAGGTAGCCTTATTTTATGCATACTTGTCTGGAAGCGGGCTGAGGTGGATCTGTGTGATGTAAAGTCAGAGAGCAACGGAGTCAGGGTTTGCGTGAAGGCGGCGGCTATCCATTCGGGAGGGAGCAGTTGAGGAGGAGGTCTTTTAGGTGTTTTTTTAATTTTGTGAAGGACGGGATAGTGCTGATATCTGCTGGGACGGAGTTCCAGATTTTTGGCGCGTTTCTAGCGAATGACCTTGCAGCGGTTTTTTGTTTGCGTGTTCTCATGGGGATGAGAAGGAGGGAATTGGAGCGCCTGAGGTTTCTTGTCTGACCGGCCCTCTTGAGTTTGGCGGCCAGATAGTCTGGTTTTCCAGTGTGTTGGGCTTTGTGCGTGAGGCAGGCCGTTCTGAAATTAGCTCGCTGTTCAACTGGGAGCCATTTTAGTTCTCTTAGTGCTGGTGAAATGTGGTCATATTTCCTGATTCCGTTGACCATTCTGGCTGCTGCATTGAGGGTTGTTTTGAGGGGAGCCAGGTGGGATTTTGTGGTGCCGGTTAAGGTTGCGTTGCCATAGTCGAGTCTGGATAGCACCAGCGATTGGGTGGCTTGTTTGAGGTCTTTAGTAGGGATGAAAGGTTTAAGTTTGTAGAGAAGCTTCAGGTTGAGGAAGGCAGTCTTTGCAGAGTTTTTGATGTGGTTGGTCATGTCCAGTTTAGGATCTAGGGTGAGTCCTAGTGATTTTACGGAGTTATCCAGGGTGAGATTACAGTTTAGAGCATCCATAGCTTTAAGCCATTCTGCGATTTGTGGGTTGTCTTCTTTGTTGGAGATGAGGAGGATCTCTGTTTTGTCCTGATTGAGTTTTAGGTGATTTTGGGACAACCAGCGTTGAATTTCTTTAAGAGTGTTGTTTAGTCTGAGATGTCGTTTGAGGAGGAGGTTTCTAGATAGATCTGGGTGTCATCGGCGTATAGGTGGAAGGGCATATTCGCATTTTTAAGTATGGTGGTGAGGGGTTCCATGTATATGTTGAACAGTTGTGGTGAGAGCACTGAGCCTTGGGGCACACCCCTGCTGAGGGGGTGAAGGTCGGAGGTAAAGTTTTAGATTTTTATCCTTTGTGGCCGGTTCTGGAGGAAGAAGGTGAACCAGCAGAGGACCATCTCATCGGCACCTACCCGTTCTTGTAGGGCCTTGATGAGAAGTTGGTGATCTACCGTGTCAAAGGCTACCGATAGGTCGAGGAGAATGAGAAGGCAGCAGTGATCGGAGTCCAGTGACTTATGGATATCATCTGCGATATTGAGGATCGCCGTCTCAGTGCTGTAACCTTTTCTGAATCTCAATTGATGAGGTTCAAGAAAGTTGATGTTGTCCATGTGCTGAGTCAGTTGTGAAAGGACGCATTTCTCGAGGATTTTGAATAGGAGGGGGAGATTGGAGACGGGTCTGAAATTGTTCAGGTCCATGCAGTCAAGGACTGTTTTTTTTGGTAGTGGCGTTACTTGGCCGACTTTAAGGCACTCAGGTATGATGCCGGATCTCAGGGAGCTGTTGATGATTCTGCACCAGAACGGGGCTATGGAGAGTTTGAGTTTTTGGGCCAATTGAGTGGGTATAGGGTCCAGGTCGTGAGAAGCGGGTTTGGAGGTGGAGATTAGCTTGATAATCTCGGCTACCGTGATGGGATTGAAGGACTTCTATGTATTTGTGTGGTGAAGGCATGTGCTTTCTATTGGAACTGGGGGCAGGCTTTCGCAGGCGGGATTGATGCTGGTGTCTAGTGAGAGCTTAATCTTGGAGATTTTTTCTTCGAAGAAGATGGCGAAGTTTTTGCACAGTTCCTTGGAGGCCTGGGTGGAGGGTACGGGGGGCTTGGTGGTTTGTTGCTTGATGATTTTAAACATGTAAAGGAAGATGGTAGGGCCTACATTTTTAAATTGCCATTGGTGTACTCTAATGCTAAAAGTAAAATAGGCTCAGGTATGGAGACTGATAGCAGTTCAGCACAGGTCATGTGACAAAGATGCTGAGGCTTGTTGTTGCCACCAACTGTACTAGAGCAACCACCTAGTTAGAGAGGAAAAAAAGGAATTGTATTGCTCTATGATTGACTTGGTCACTAGCAGCCTTAAGGAGCTCTACAAGACAATGTCTAAGTTTGCATACGGTGAGCAAAGAGTTTATTATATGGTGCAGTTGTGAGACCTCACTGTGTTACAAATTAACTACCCATACTAGGTCCAGTCAGATTTGTTTTAAAAACCATAGCTCAATCCTGGTAGCTATGGCTGTGAGCAGGTCGGCTTTATCAAAGAGACAATTGTAAAATATTAAGAAGCACCAAAACAGCTGAATTAGAAAAAAAAACAAGGCACAATACAAATCTGATACTAATTTCTAAAAATAGTTTGTAGAGAGTAGTCAACGGAAAAGGTGCTAAACTTAGAAAAGACCAATCACCCACAAAATCAAAAACGGCGGAGTCTCAGTGGAGACGGCAGCAGGAGAGTGACAAAGAGGACTAATAGATGTAATTGATGCACTTGTTGGGCGTATCGGGTAAAGTGACTCACTAATTCATTATCAAGGTAACTATGAAGGAACTTCACTCTATTTCTGTCTTTTGCCTCTTTTTCTTGCTTCTCTGTCACGACAATAAGGCGGTGGTGCGAATTGGGAAAGAGCACCCCCCCACTTTTCTTTGTTAAGAGTTCATTATGGGGCGACAGGCACTCTGTATAGTATGCACAGATTGCAGGGAAGCAGGGAGGGGGGACCGGAGTTGCACTCATGCTTAATTTTAGTTATTCAGTTAGTTGACACTAGTACATTAGACGCAAGAATATATGACAGTCACAAAGATACACGTTTCGAAATACTATCACCAGGTTACCATACCATAGTGATCACACATCCTAGAAAGGTATATGTACAGGCAGAACCATTCAACAAACTAGGTCACACAGCCAAAGAGAGAGATAGGTAAGATGGGGAAACAAAGCATTAAACTATTATCATTGAACTTAAATGGCTTGGGGGACAATTTAAAAAGGGGGATTGTACTCCAGTTTATAAAGAGACACTCACCCGACGTGGTGCTCCTCCAGGAGCCGCACTTGATGGGAAATGCATGTAAGGCCCTCACTAGATGGGGATATAGGCTGGAGTCACACTTGGCATTCACGACCAGCTCTAGAAGGGTGGGCATACTGATCAAGAGGAACTTTCCTTTATCGATTGACTGTACATGGACGGACAACTTGGGCAGATACACTGCCATAGCGGGGACATGGGAGGGACAAACACTTCTCTCCATGTATGTGCCCCGGGCCTGCAGACAGCGGCATTTAAGGATCTGGGAGAACTGTTGCTGACTCTCCCCGATGGACTATTGTTAATGCGATGGGATTTTAATTCCATAGTCTCCGGACAATTAGACTGTCACCCACCAAGGGAGGCCCCATCCTCTAGAACGCATATTCGGGAATTTATGGAAGCAATGGGATTGGCAGACACATGGCGCATCTTTCATCCGACAAACACCCAGTTCACATACCATTCTGGAGTTCACAGATTTCTATCCAGGCTGGATAACATAATTGTACCGGCGGCTCAGATGGGCCATATTAAGGAAGTGTGACATATGGGGAGGGGGATATCTGATCATTCCCTACTTTGGGCTTTAGTGGAGACAAGGGAACGACAGGTGGGAAGGATGGCACCGATAAACCCCTGGTTTCTAAAAAATCACAAAATCAAAGACGCAATAACTAAAGATATAGAACTGTTTTTTAAAGAAAACGAGGGTTCGGTGGAATCCACACAAACGTCGTGGGAGGCCTTTAAAACTGTGATCAGGGGTCATGCACTCTCCCACATAGCAGAGGCCCGTAAGGAGAAGGTGACCCAGATGACGGAGCTGGAAGAGGCAATACTTCAACTGGAGGGGAGGTTAGGAGGAGAAGATGAGATAACAATTAATCACATGCTAGAAATTAAGACCAAAGAATACAAAGATCTGGCCACAGAGGCGGCCCAGGAACAATATAGAGCCACGCAAAGTAAACTGTACGACATAGGGGAAAAAGCAAGTAAACTCTTGGCATGGCTGGGTAGAAGGGAACAGGCCAGTAGATTAGTGGTGGGACTGACGACGGAATCAGGGAAATACCTGACAGAACCGCAAGAAATAGCGCAAGGGTTTGCAGACTGCTTTCAGAACATATATACGTCGCACAAGACCTCCACGGAGGAAGACGCCAATGCCCTGCTGATGGATGTGACCCTCCCCGCTCTCTCTGAAGAGGATTCCACTAGCTTAGATGAGGAGCTCACTCAGACTGAGGTTGAGCGGGCTATTCGGGAGCTATAATCTGGGAAAATGATGGGTCCCAACGGATGTTCCATAGAACTATATAAGCTGGCATCAAATAAGATAGCGCCACATCTCACTGCCATGTTCCTGGAGAGTCGTGACAAGGGGATGCTACCAGAGGACCAAAGGCTGGCCACAATAGTAGTTATTCATTAGAGCGGTAGGCTCAGAGACAGATGCTCCTCCTACAGACTGAAATCATTGATAAACGCAGAAGCCAAAATCTTAGCTAAATTACTGCCCACCCGTCTCTTGGGGGTAATAACGAAGCTCGTACATCCAGACCAGTCTGGATTAAAGCCATCAAGAAATACTTCACTAAACCTCCGGCGCCTAGTGAGGAGGCGGTAGTGATGTCATTAGATGTCACTATGGCCTTCGATACCATCGAATGGCCTTATATGATGGCTGTCCTGGGAAAAATGGGCCTTGGGCCTAACTTCATGAGCTGGGTGAGACTTCTATATAGCGAACCATTGGCACAAGTAGTGGTCAACAACAGAAAGTCAGGGGCGTTTGTGCTGGGGAGAAGAACCAGACAGGGCTGTCCCTTATCCCCGCTGCTGTTTTCCTTTTTGCTGGAACCCCTGGCGTGGTGGATAAGGAGAGACCCAGTTATGAGAGGAGTATGGTGGGCAGACGATTGGGAGGACCGGATTTCCTTGTACGCAAATGATATTTGATTATATCTGGCGTCGCCAAGAGCCTCTATCAATAGAGTACTACATATCTTCACGAACTTCGGCAAATATTCCGCTTATCAAATAAACTGGTTTAAATCAGCCATTTATGTATTAAGAGGTGACTTTCGATTCTGCCTAAAGGTTGCGAGTTAATGGAAGTAAAAGAAGCGTTTAAATATCTAGGAATCTCCGTTACCCGAGATTCAGCTCTTTCATACGAGCGAAATCTCCTCCCTCCCTTGCTAAAACTCAAACGAGATATACAACATTGGAGATGCCTCCCACTGTCCTTGCTGGGGCATGCCGCACTGTTTAAAATGATGGCACTGCTGTGGTTCCTTTACATACTGCAGAACCCTTCGGGCCCAGTACATGCAGACTATTTCAAAAGTATTGAGAACGCACAGAGGGAACTGTTGTGGGAGGGAAAACCACTGTGAATAGCGACCCGAAAACTGATCAGAGGGTGGTATGATAGAAGCATAGGGCTCCCAGACTTAAAAAAATATTACTGGGCAGCACAATTGACGCCAATTAGCCAGTGTATGTATAGACCCGGTGAGGCCCTGGGCTATAAAATGGATAGATGGCTCCTTCCTGAAGGGCACTACACCAGGGTACTGTACATGAAGTCGGCAAAATTCAACTTAATGGGCCCAACCAAACACACAATCCAAACATGGCACACCGTGAACAAAAGTATGGGTTAGGACGGGAAACTAACGCAGGCAACCCCAGTGTGGGACACAGAAAAATTAGGCAACCTGAGGAAATCAAAAGGCTTCACAGCCTGGGACATGATTGGCATTTCCCGGGTGGGCAATCTATGGAAAAAGGGGGAGGTGATCCCATTTGCTCAGTTGCCAAAAGAATACAAATTGGCTGACAAAAGTTTAGATATTTACAGATCCAACACGCACTACAAGTGGCCATTCCGCGCGGCCAATCGCTTCCTGAGTCCTCCCCACTCGAAGATAGGATCCTCAAAGAATATATGCCTAAAAAAGCAATCTCATTGGTATATAAAAAATTAATAAACAATATGCCTGATCTCCTTCTCCAGCTCCGAGGTTACTGGGAGGTGGATGCAGCGGAGATGGAGGATGAGGAATGGCTGGAAGCTCTATCGTCCCCTAAGGGGGTTGCAATCTCATCAAAACTACGACTAGTACAACTTAAAATACTACACAGAACATACCTAGCAAACACAGTGCTTGTGAATATGAGATATAGGGAAGACCCCAAATGTAACAGAGGTTGTGGCCAGGAGGGAACCTTTATACATACCATCTGGAGTTGTTGTGTATATCCAGCGCTATTGGATAAAGGTAACAAAATGCATGACAAGTGTACTGGGCAAGCAAGTAGAGCCCAAGGTGAAACTATGTATCTTGAATGTATGAGACCCCACAGATATGAACGGGAAAGAACGAACCTGGGTGGTGCTGGGGCTGATTATAGCCAAAAGGAATATCGCCAAAATGTGGGGGGGGGGGGGATACCCGAGAAGCCTACGTTAAATATGACGGAAAAAGATATGGATTGGTGCATGGTGATGGAGAAGACGGTGTATATATCACGTGGCTGTCCAAAGAAAAGGTCACAGATTTGGGAAAAATCAAACGTGTATAGAGGAAACATTTGTGAACCCCTCTCAGATAGTAAGCCACTTGACAGTAGAGGTTAATTAAAACAAGGGTGGGAGACGCTTCAATAAACTAAAACAAGAATGTACAAAAGAAAATGTATCTTGTGTGATCATAACAAAGTTAGGAATGTACTTGAAATGTATTAGCAATGTCAACAATAAAAAGAATAAAAAAATATATATAGTTTGGATTTTTCTCTTCAAAATGACACCTCAATAACAAAAATCCACCAGAGGTTTCTGGAGATATGAATTTTTAAAGGAACAATAAATCACTGCTTTTTCATTCCCCTTAATAAATCATTGGAATGGACCGTGTTGGCAGTCAAACTTTCGAAAACATTTTTAAAATAGCAAACTACTACTACCGCCCACTTTGGGTGACCAAACCTGGCAGGGAGCGAGTCACTGAAGCCAAGTAGGTTTGGTTTAACAGTTACTTCACATTCAAAGCAGTCTCCAATTCAATTCCAGGCTCTTTGGGTGACCGCCATACACTTCAATGGAGTGGTCCTGATGCTAGGGATACAGGATGCTGAAGATGCTGAAGGGGTCTTCCTGGGCCTACTCCTTGGTCCACTAATACGATGGGGTGACTTTGGCCACATGGGTCAATGTCCCTCAACGTCCGGTCAATTGGCCTCTGGTTACAGTGAAATTAGGGTTCCCTTTAACTGGTGGTAACTTCTGTCTTCGATGACCAAAATGCACTCCAGCAACTCTCCCAGGTCCAGCAGACTCAGTGCTACTTTTGAGGGTCGGATCTCAGACTCCCAGGCTGCACAATGGCGGTCAGCAGTGGACAAGCATTCTTGACAACCAACACATTAAAGCAGACTTCTTCAGCTTTTGTGGCCCTGTAGCTGTAACAGGAATTCATTCAACTTCTCTTGGAGTCACTTCTTCTGTCTGAGGCTTGGGGACGACTTTCCCTTGAGCAAGGCATCATAAGCAAAGTCATCTCTTTGCTAGCCCAAGGAGCAGCAGTTGCAATTCAGTATTGGTGCAACCTCTCCTTGCTGGGCCCAGGGAGTAGCAGAGCAGTCCTTCTTCAGTCCACTCTTCAGTACAGACGTGATATGAGGTCTGGATGCCAGTGGTGCCACCTTTATACCCAGTTAGTGCCCTTGGGGGTGTGGCAACTACTAGCCAATGGGCCACCAGGTCCCCACCCGCCTAGTGATGACGTCTTGTGGAGTACGCCATCTAGCTATTCCAAATTAGACGATTCTGCCAATATTCTGGTGTAGGGAGCTCCCTAGCCTACCCTAGAGGTGTGGCTACCTGGGGACTACACGCCCATGGAAAAAACGGTTTGACAACGGCTTCCCCTTTTGTGTCCTTGACCACAACCTGTCTGCAAGAACAAAAGTGCAGACCCTCTTGTGTGTGTCAACCATTTGCCTTTCAAAGCTTGAACGGCAAATGGTGGACGTTTGAAGCTTGCCTTTTGGGCTCACACCCTGTTTGGCCTTTCTGCCATGGAGAAGTCACACTACTCCCTATGGCAGGCCCCCCTGTGTTCCTTACCAAGAGTCATTCACAGCTCTCCCCAGACGGGCAGAAGGCTGTCTCATGGCCTAGAACCGTAAACTGTCAGTAGAAAAAAAATTGGCAACAAAGTGGTTATTTACTAAAGTTGCCACTAGTGAAAAAGGTACTTTAAATTCGAATTGAGTATCAAGTCGGGTTTATTGCAAAAACTCTTTTGATATTTTGAAGTAGCAAATGTAGTCGTCCCATTCAGATGTTAACAAGCTGAGTTGTCAGTGTGCAACCCAATACTCACGAATGGGGCTACCAGCCTTTCCACAGTAAAAACAACAATGTGGGCTTTTTACTGCCAGGAATTGTAAAGTTAAGGACTACATGTCCAACTTTTTAATATAATGCAGCCTGGCTTTAGGAATCAGTAGGCCTACCTTAGGGGTGAGTTATAGATATTAAATAGAAATGTTTGGGCTTTGCTATTACTGTAAATGGCAAAGTCGAGTTAGCAGTTAAAAACTGCGCTGCCAGCCAGCAATGGTGGGCTGGGAGTCCCACTTTTCTTTGTTACACTTGTGGTGGCTCAATAAGTGTTGTAGTCCATGAGAGACACTTTAACTTACAGGCCTTGGGTACCCCTCGTACCATATACTAGGGACTTATAAGTATATTAATGTATACCAATTGTGGATGAACCAATCAGATATATACATTTTTGTGGTCAGTGCAATGGCACTAAGGTATGGTTAGCAGGCCTCAGTGCACCTTCAGAGTAAAAAAAAACAGCAGCATCAGTTCAAAAACCTGGACTTGGGGGTGATCATGATAAAAAAGGCAATTCCTTACACATACTATAAGTCAGTGGAAACTAAAGTAATTCCCTTTCAAGATCTACCCGATTCCCCTTCAGAGAACGTACTCAATCTGAAAACATGGATCTCTTACTTTTTAGTAAGCCCAGGAACAATATTTGTCTGGAGAGGATTCTCGGAACTCACAGGACACAGTTAACCCCTTGATATATACAATTATAGACTCCACTCTGTTAACAGCCTTTTTGAGCGCTAAGCTCATAAAGGCAGTGGTAATGCACTTACTTAAGAAAGCTTCACTCAGTTCTTCGGAGCCTACACATTTTTTGTCCTATCTCATTGCTACCTCATGTCGCTAAGCTCGTTGAAAGAGTAGCTACTTTCCAACTTCAGAGCTTTCTAAAATAATCTGTTAATAGATCACCAACATGCTGGTGGAGCTGGGGCCCTGATCCTCTTACATCTGCTGGTGGCTTTGACAACATTGATCACCAGATTCTTCTCCAACGTTTCTCACATAAAATGCCATCAATGGTTCTGCACTGAGATTGATTAGATCTTTACCAATGAATAGTGCTCAAGTGGTCATGTTGGACATTCACCCATATAATACTTGGGATAACCTTCTATGGCCAGCCTCGCTGAGCATCTGTCATGAACCAGTTACAACAGTGAGGAATGTTGGGACCCTCCTTGGCTTGAAACCCTCCCTAGACGAGCACGTCTCAGCTAATTTTTAAAAACATGTTTCTTCCACCGCTGGTCTCTTTGAAGTATATTTCCTTTTGCCTAAGAAGCACAACATCACTACTATCAGTGCATTCAGCCATTCATGTAAGCACTACTACATTACTTTAGGATATCTTGATCTTGTCAAAGCAAAGATTTGTTCTTTACATTGACAGACTATAAAGAAGAAGATTGGTTTTAGGGCAATCTACCTTATTTCATTTTTAACTATGGCCTTCTTAGTTTTTCATATACAAATTTTAATCAATACAGGCCCTCTCATAGGCTTTGAGCATCTTCCAACAGGCTCCTGATGATCCCTACCTTTAAGGGTGCTCCCCTTGGTCCTATAACGTGTAGAGTCTTTGGAACCAACTTCTTTTGTCAATCAAAGATGAACCAAACCTTCTCAAGTTCAGGATATTGCTCAAAACCTAGATGTTTGACAGTCATCCATAGATCGGTCTGTGGGGTATTTAGGTGTCCTGTTACCATAGCAGCTTGTAACACAAAGAGACCACTATAAAGTGAATGTTTAGCATGTTACGAAATTCACCTATAGGTAAATCATTCCGCTTGAGGGATTCTTCAGCTATCCTACAATCTCCTTGTGATTTGAGCCAGAGGAACAGAACTGGTGACACCTGTTTCAATGATACTGTCATTTCCTTTAAACCGTGCGCCTTGAAAAAATGAATCCGAGACTGAGACATTTGTTAGTTCTTGGCCTAATCCACAAACATAGTACATTTTATCAGCATACTATCATCCTTCTCATTCTTCCTGATTTCCAATACTCAAGTCCTCTCACATTTTATATGTAAATCCAGTGACAGCTGGTTCAGGGAAGAGCAACGGGGCGGGGAAAGAGAGGACTTGACAGACGACGAGGGAAAATAAAATTTAAAAAAAAGAAAAACACTTACCTTGCTGCACCAAGCACAAGGTAAGTGGTTTTCTTTTTGTGTCTTTTATTTTCCCTTCTCATGATCTGTCGACTTCCCCCTCCCCCGCCTCACCGCCTTTCGCTCTTACCTGCACCAGCTGTCACTGTTAAATCTCTCTCTACTCCTCATCACTCACTGCTTATATTTTGAGATAAAACTCCACTTACAGCATATAATTCACCCACCATTCTTCTCTGGATCCGTCAGTCCCCCGCTAAATCCAGATGACCTCTTCATCTGTCTGTCAGGCATCTCTCTGATGCCACAAGGTTTGATACAAGATGGAGGGGCGCTCCTTTAATACCATTAATTGAGAATGCAGATCTCCATGGTGTATAACCTTCGTTGTTCCAAGAGACATTTTTCACGTATGTTTGAGTTGTAAAACCTCACTACCTATCAGTGTCATTGACTGTTTGTCTTTCATCATCCCGTGGATTTTGGCGCAGTAGGTTCATGGTTTTCTGTGTTTATTCATAAAAGAAAGGCACACATTTTTTAACTAAATCTCTGTAGGTGCTGCCTTGTCCCCCCTCACTATTGCAACCACTAGACCCTACATCTGTATCTTCTCTCATGAGCTGGTTCCATCTGTGCCCAACGCCCTTCCTCCCATTGTACAAGTGTCACCCTAGCCTCTATGCAGCACAGACAAGAGAGGGATTTATAGAATTGTCTGCTCCTTGCATTTAAGAGTGTGGGGCTCAATTAATGGGGCTATAATAAAAACACAAAAGCGCAGGGATACTAAGGCGTTGTGCCAGCACTAGCAGGACACAAAGCAGCAGCTGCGATTAACTATCCAACACATAGCGAACCTTGTGTGTTCCTTTGCCTCAAGGTGTCCGTGCTGGGGGCAGATCAGCACAAACACTGATAGGTTTTGAGTCAAAGTTCAATCTAGTCAGATAGCCTCACCAGGCTTTGCATCAAAAACGAATGGCTACTGGAAGCAGGTGCAGACAAAGGGGATTGTGGTGACTTTTCCCAGAACCCGGCACGTTGCATGTGTGCTGAAGATCACAGCACACATCCAGTGCAACAGAATCTTCTGTGTTTGAATGGTACGCTACGCTTCCAGTATAAATCAAATGTAAGGCAGTGCACACTCGCCTCTGAGCCATGGTGTGAGGCTTTGCATCACGCAAGGCAGCCTGTTTGTGCACTAGTGCAAGGGATGGTTGGTGCATCCTGCCAGTCTTTGGAGTTAAGTCACTATGCTGTGATTTCCGTGTCATGGAGCAAAGTTTAATGCTTTGGTGCATTGTGGCAAATCCTAATAAAGTCTGATGGCAGGTTTACCTGGCATTACATAATGTGAGCCAGGATCCAAACCAGAACTGGTTCTAAATCACACTTAGGTACGGATGTATAAGACTTTGCATTTTCTCAGTGTCGCGCAAGATGATGCACGGCAATGCAAAAGCTCAAGATTTACAAAGCCACCAAAGGGGCGTGATTTGCACCACCTTGGATGACGTTTTAAAGTAATGTCATGCAACGCAGGGGCTTGCATTGTGTTGTGCTACATTTCGTAGTTGTAGACGTACATGTGTTGAGCATGGGGTTTCCCATGCATCCACCCATGGAGTTTGACACAGTCCCAGATTTAAATTAGGAGAAATAAACATATTTCTCCTTGTTACGCCTCCCCTCGGGAGGCAAAGCATTCCCATGTTTACCAGTGTTGGTAAATCTGGGAATGTGCCAAAATGCATTGGTGTTTGCGCGGGAACACCCACACTCCACCCATGGAACGCCTCCCTGGGGCAGAGTAAGGCAACGCAGTGATTTGCGCTGCGTTACTCTTGATTTATCAAGTCATGCAGGGCCAGGTAATGTGGCCTTGCGTGGCTTGATAAATCTGATCTAGGTTTTGCGTCACCCTTGCGCCCACTTGCAGCGGCGACGCAATACTTTCTTAAATACGCCCCATCATGCACAATCTCTTATATTTAGCCAGCAGGTGTGTAAATAGCAGTGGAACCCAATAATTACCCAGCCTCTGGGTAAATACAGCTAGCTTTTTCAAATGTACTCTCTCTATTGTTCTATGTAAAGCACATTAATATCTTTCAAGTGCAGAGGACTACTCTGAAAAAATGTTAAATAAATGAAACATACTCATGGTTATCCCCTTACATGTTGGATTTTATGGGCAAGAGTAAATCATATTTTTCGGGTTTTATACTGTGCACATAGATAAAATGTTGTTGAGTGGTGAAAAAAAATTGGCAGGAATATTTTTTGGACCACGTGGTGAAAGGAGTCCAGTTTATGGTTGTGGCCAGCCTGTGACTCTGGCTGCAGGCTCGGGCGAAACTGTAGAATCTCTGTGGCTATAAAGTTTAAATATAGCGCTTTCCACATCAGACGGCAGCATCTTCCATCTAAGGGGTGAGCTATGTTCCCAGAATTAGCCCTGGCAGAAGAAAGTGCCGACTGCTCGCTCAGGAGTCCAACTCTGGGTTCAAACTAAGTTTAGCAGATGGGGCGGCTGCCAAGGTGGCCCTGATGTTGTTAAAGGGAGTGAAGGCGCTGCTGAGAGATTTATAGCTGGAACAGCAAACCTAATTCATCATCATGTGTATTATATTTTACATCTAATGTACAATATTTGAGGCACTAACACTTTATGGGGAGAGAAGGCTTTGTAGACGTGAAGTAGGCAGCAATCACGTGGAAAAGACGGATCAAGTCTTTAAAACTTGTGTTGAAGATATGCCAGCCTGTAGGCGCATGTTTGCACTTCACATGACTACAGAAGGCGTGCCTAACTGGAGCATATACGCGCATGAGGGGATACATACATCCACGTGGTACTGGGTCAATGCGGTGGTACTGAAGTGAGAGAAGAACAAAACAAGCTCTGCTGTTATCAGTTCAGACAATTCACAACAAGCTTTGTCAATGCCAATAGGTTCAAGCCAGACCTAATGTCGTGGCCAATACTGTATTCGAACTCTTCACAAAGGGATGTTGGCGTATGTAAAGTACTCTAACATGCCTTGTGATTTGGAACCAAAACATCTAAAATGGGAATAAAGTATGAATATTCATCAAGTATTCACATACAGTTAGCAGAAATAGAAAGGACTGTGCCTTTTGCAGTTTTAATAATAGGTTGTAGGAGGTTTCGGGTCAATTCACAAAGAAATGTAAGAGTATGTAAAGTAGAGCTCAATAGTAGTATTTAGCAAACTCATAAATGCTTTTGTGAATGGTTCCCTTTCTGTTGAGTTTGGACCCTATCTTCTTATTCTATATTCTAATTCGTTTTAACTTCTAAAGCACAAATTGTATACAAATATTTAAGTGCATAAAAATTAAAGCAATATTCTGCTTTCAGTGGAAAAGTGGAATGTGTGATTTGTGTGGAACGAGATATTTTGCAGAATACAGCAGAAATGTTGGCTTTAACCGATGAAAAGTGTCTATGAAAGATTGGGCGCTTCTCAGTAGGCCTTGATTTAAAAATGGATGACAGGGCATCTCTTGTAATTGGAAACACACTGAAGAACAAAGTATTTTGCAGTTATGTAAAATCTGCCACATATACTTTTGTCTCCTGACTCTAGTCAAAGGGCTGGATTTTGGCTTTTGCAGAAATCAAGAGGCGCAAAACAGGATGCAATTAACCCCTAAATGGAAGACTTTCAGTACATATTCAGGGTCGGGCCCATGTGGAAAAATGCTTCCTCTAAGGTACTTCCATGTCAAGAACTCTGCACAATATGACATTCTGGTACCTTGCATTCATTGTTGATAGGAATTTGATGGCTGTTTATGTGTGCATCGTTGTTGCAGGCCAAGTTCTATATGATTTGCTAACTCTCAGGGAGTGAGATGCCTATGTATTGGTAAGAGAACCAGAAGGATAATAGTGAATAAAATTAACTGTCCTTGGTAGAGAGGTGGTTAGATCTCTCGCACAGACAACTTTTAGTCATGCGTTGTTGAAGGCCTATTGTGGAAACTGCCAATACTTAGATTGGACTTTGGACAGCCCATTGATTAACATTAGTTGGCTTTCTTGTCAGTCTCCATTGCTTGCATATTATTCAATGGCTTTTCTTCCTCATCTTGAGCTTAAATCTCCCCTAGAGCATCTTTACCATTCTTTTGATTCGATGGCGGTATTCTTCCACAGCTCCACTTCAAGGAACTACATGTTTATTTTATTTCCAGTACTCCATGGGAGTGCATGCATTTTCTCTCACCTCTGCATATGATGTTACCCCCACAAATTCCCACTCCTGCTCTCCATGAGTTGCTCCCCCCACAGTTGCTTCACCATCCCCTCCATGCCCACTCTGCTGTTTTTGATTATTTACACAACCCTTACCACCTCACTTCTCCATGTGGCTACTGCTTCGGATGCTCATCAGCATTTCCTTGCCTCCATGCATCCTCCTTAGATCCTCCCCACTAATGCTCACCCAGGTGCGTTTCTTTTTTGTTTCTTTTTAGGAGGGCTGACAAGTGCAATTTGCCTTTGGGGAAAAAAGTGTACTTTGGTGCACTTTTCATATTTCTTTAATTTACTGCTCCAAGATGGGTGTCTAACATATTTTAAAATAATGCTGCTTCGTCATGACACATACATGTGCATACATTGTGACGCATACACACGTTTAAGTCTCTATAGCGCAGAAGAGAAGATTAATCACTGGACAGAAGGATCAATGAATGAAAAGAAGGATAGATTTATTAATAGAATCAAAGAAAATGAAAGACAAGATTATTGGATGGAGAGAAAAATGAAAGGAAGGATGGGCTGAAGGTAAGAAGCATGTATGGATTGAGAGAACGGTGAATGGATAGGTGGATGGATGGATGCAATAACAGAAAGAAGGAAGGAAGGAAAGAAAGAAGGATGAAAAAAGATAACGATCAAGAGAAGGAAGGAAAGAAGAACCAGACACTGAAAGAAGGATGGAGGGAAGGAAGGAAGGACATTTCATAAATTCCCTTTGGTTGTGGACAATCCCCTGAATGACTTCTGGCCTGACTTGCTTTCTCTTTTTACATTTTTTGTTTAAAATCTCAAATGCATTCTTTAGTCAAAATATAACCATTCAATCACAGTATTTAACTGCTTCCTCACTGGGCAGATCTCACTACTCCTACACAAGATTGCCCCAGGTATATAATAACAACCCTGGGAGCTTTTCCCCACGAATAGTGAAAATGTTACAAGAAGCTCCATCGGTGTTATCTTCCATTGATTAGATTTACATCACAAATGATGATTTATTAGAACACTTAGGTAGGGTGGACAGAATAATGACTCTCCTAGGTCAGCATGGGTATACAATAAACTTTAAAAGGTCTAAAATTGCTTACCTGAAGATGATATTCCTTGAACATGAATTATCCAGTGAGGATAAAGGACTGGCAGCTGTTTCCAATACAAGTATTCTACCTTAATACCTCCAAACTCACTAAAAATGTTGCAGACCATGATGGGGTTTTTAAAAGAGCTTAGTTTCACATTATGCTGAGTGAGTTAAGCATGTATGTAAATTGTTTACATCCAAGTTTTCTCAGCAGAACTGGATGAAAACACATGCAGCAACCTTACAAGTCCTGCAAGGAGACATGTTAGAGATAAAGTACAGACATTAGACAACAAGACAAACCTCATAATTAGGGTTCTTCCTAACACTTCAGACAACACATACGTAGTTTCCAATGATGGACCGGTGACCCCCATAGCTTATAGATCACATGCATGCTGAAGTGCAGATTAATGATTTACTCCTACTGAGAAACTGTTCACAGCAGTTGAGATGGGCATTTCAAAGGAGCTTCTACAGGGAAAGCAAATAGTAATACATATGTACTTTTTTTTTTTTTTTTAAAGAAACCTTTATTACACAATAAAATACATACAAGGGCCTACAACCACCGAGGCCGGCCGCTACAGAGCCCGAGGGCCCGCAATGAAACACCACACATTCAGATAAACAAGAAGCGAAGCTCCCGGCTGTTCGTGAGCACATGCAACAGGCCGTGGCCATAGGCCAAGAGCAATCGGAAAAAACAGTTTAATTTTCTGTTAAATGCAAAACACACTCAAGGCAATGAGAGTCCGAAATAGCAGCGTGCGCTTCCCAGGACGGGGGACAACGTAGAGTATCAGAAGCAGTTCTTGACAGGAAGTGGCAGCGGGGGGCAACGGGAAGACAAAACATGGAACACACTTCACACAATCCCGCTACATATGTACTCTTGAAGCACCTTCTAAGGATAGTATCCCCAATTAGCAAGTTCTACACAGTCGTTGGGTGCAGTGGACTTTGATGCAAAACGCAACTGATTCAGAGTCAAGAATTTCTACAGTACGCTTAACATTGCACACATTCCTATCATTTTATCTGCATATGAGCACAGAAGCATTGTCTACATGGATCGCTCTGCACAGCCTGTGGTTAGCACTAAACACCAATATTCGGGGCTTGTACTGCAGGGGGGAATTTTCTAGGAGCTGTGTGCATACGTATACAGATAGCAGAAATCCATGCCCTATTACATGCTCTTCGAAGGCCGATTCATCAGTTCCAGCACTTATTGTGTTAGACTCGACATTCTGTGTGCAGGGTTACAAAGTGGACTTGCCACATTGGCTATAAACAGTTTTAGAGATTCAACAGGTAAGTTGATAAAAGCAAAAGAGCTTTAGGTGCAGTTAGCTGTTCTACAGGACAGGCTTCCTTGAGTCCATGTACAACACACCAGGGCTCATAAAAGTGAAGGAATTCACTATAAAGGAAACTATGAAGCTGACTTAGCTTCAAAGACAGCAGTGCAGTCTTTTAAGGTAGCGGCTGTACTCGATTTCAAACTAAGATCAATGCAGACATTCTCGTGCCAATACAGGTAGAAGGGTGAATTACCTCCTGACGGTTTCCATTCCAAATGTTCTTACAGCCTCACCAAGGAAAATGTACCTATGGTTTCATGCCTATGATCAGGGATAGGCAAAAACCAAATGTGCAAGCTACATTAGATTTACATAGAGCAGCTCATGAAGGAATAGCTTCAGCATCAGTGCAGCTGTATCCATGCTACAGCAATGATATTTGTGGTCCTATTTACCAGAGAATACAAAAAAAGCATGTACAGCATTGTAACATTTGTCAACAAGTAAGACTGGCACCTACACCTGTGGAAGTGGTGTGGTGCAGTGGCCAGGGTGTCTGATTTCTGACTATGGGGTTCATGGTTCGATCGCCGGCGGCAGGTTAGCCCAGCACCATGTGACTCTGTGCAATAGCTCGCTTAATCTTCCCGAGGGCCCCCAGCACCTCTTCGGTGGCAGCTGTGCGCTTTACAAATACTGGTATTTCGTTTTTCTTTTTTACACCCTTCATGATATCCAACAAACCAGTCAGCTTATTGTTCCTCAATCATATTGGTCCACTACTACTAGTGAAGTAATATAAGTACATATTGGTTGTAGTCGATTCCAGTGCTAGATTACATTGGCTGTGGCCACAAAGGTCTGTCACTGCTTGAGCAGTCATAAAATACTTGCAGCGCGTAGCAGCAATAGGAGCAGGTCATGCATGGCATTCAAACAATGGTCTTGTGTTCGCTGCTAAGGCTTTTTTGGGTGCTATGTCTACTCTAGAGCTATGACTGCTACACTCTCACCCTTGCTGTCTAAAATCAAATGGAATGGTCAGGCACTGACATGGTTTCACAATCTACATAGGGGGTCAGAGAGTACAAAATAGCTTGTCTAGAGGAGTATTAGGTGGTCAAATGCCATACCAAATGTTATTTGGTGCCCAAATGAATAGAGCAGAGGAGTCAAAAACAAATGCATCCTACCCTGTTTCATGATTGGATTTGTTACAAAATATTCAAGAAATTAGAGAGACTCGCTCGAACAAAAGGACTCCGCCACTACTGACGACAAAGTTGCTGATGGGTGGCTCCCTATAGTGGGAGAGCTAGCTCATAAACAGATTCCTGGCAAGTAAGTCTTCAGACCATATTACAGACCACCTGTTTCAGTTCATGGGGTAGAGAAGGCACATGCGCTGTAATCCTACTAATACTTCCTGGTGTAAAGCACCCCAGAAGGGTGTTCATCAACCACATTAAGAAGTACTATGTGGTAAACTTTCCTCAGTAGACACCTGCCAATGCCAAAGCATCTCCAAATGTGTCCGGTAGTTCCTCTCCCTATCCTGGAGGTACCCCAAGAGCAGCTTTGTTGAAATCATAAATCATTTGCCATATTCCGAGGGCTGTTGTGTCGCCAGCTGTCCACCTGATAACAATTGCATCAAGTAATGATCTGGACGTGGTGCAACTCTCATCTTCAACAAGTGAACCAGCTGCGGCTTTAGCAACAATTGCCACTCCTGCATCTGCAACTGCAATCTCATGTGCACCACTGATAGAGCTTACATCAATCGAAGTAAAACATATGCAAAAAATGCATTCCATGGAAATGAGCCTGATCAAACTCCTGAAACTGGAAAAGCTTTCCTTTCATTTCTTTAAGAAGCACAAAAATAACCATCTTTTCCATTAGCCAACACCATAGACAGCTCCTTACCTGTTGCTGGTTTGACAACATACATTTTCCTACAATGTTCCTACATTTGAATCTCTCTTGCAATCATATCACTCCTTTTGTGGACTACAATTATAGTTCTAGTTTTGTTGCTAGCACATGGACTACATCTTCCAGAAAGTCCGACACTATTTCCTGTGGTTCATGAATTGCCACCACATTCTTTCACACACAGAGCTAAACAGGATTACTGTGCTGTTCACATCACTGCATACTCCATGCTTGATGGTGTAATTTGGGAAAAGCTTTCTTATCCAGTTTTGGGCCCCACAGAAATGATCCAAATTCTTTATGTTTTAAGAATTTTTTGGGTGGTATCATCACCCTAGGTCGCTTTGCAAGCGCACAGAAGATCAATGCTGTTAAACAACTAAAGACAGACTTGAGGATGTATGCTTTATTGGGCAATGAAGATTCATACCGCGATGCAGGAAATAATCAGGAGCTGTTCTTTTTCCATCATTATGGACATCACTGTATTCTTTTTTTTTTATTGCAATCCAATACTCAAGTACATACAAATTCATATCCTAAATGAGATATATATCACAAAAAATCCATATTTATTCCAAAAAGTTAATGCAAATTAATTAAACGTATAAAACCGGATACAACTCTCACAAGCAAAATACAACACCCCTAATATATAAATAAGTTCATATGAATCCTTCATGTACTCAATCATAGGCCCTCAGATCAGTAACCCTAGTTTCCTGTTTCGTACCCCCTTAAGAGAATATAGACTATGTTCCAGATGAAAAATAACATAAAATCTGGCTCTCCAAATCTCAAACGTAGGGGTTTCCTCTTGCAACCACATAGAGGCTATACAGAGACGAGCTACAGCAACTGCAATAAAGATCAAGTATCGAAATTCAAAGGCTGGTTGTCCCTCTGTCATGTCATGTAATCCCCCATACCCAGCAGCAGGTGTGATACTTATTTCAACCACCGTGATTTCCGAGAGGAACTTTTCTATATGGCCCAGAAGCTGTTTACGTCTGATGGCCTCAACTGTCGACTCAATTATCCTATGTCTTTTCTTCAAGAAGTTCCTCATCTGTAGAAAGTTTAAAAAAAAATGTTTTAGGGAGCTTATATTTAACAGCTAATGTTGAAAAAGACAGCAGATCCCCATCCTTATATAAATTCCCTATATATAAAATCCCTTTATTTTTCCATTTATGAACTATCCTATCAGAAAAGACAGCTGGTAATAAGATGGGTGTAGTTATAGGTATGTAATGACACACCCCCTCAATCAGTAACTTTGTCCGTACCACTTTCCATACCTTATAATCCGCTATTATCTCCTTGAAGCGTTTTTTTTTTTTAAGTAATTAAATTCCAGTATTCTAAATAGACAATTCTTAATCTCCGCACCAAGTAACATCTGATATATCGATGGAGACGCTGCAGGATTACCTACTTCCTCCCCAGTCAGCATTATCCGCACGTTTTGTAGGATGCATGCATAATAATAAAATGTAAAATCTGGTACAGCCCAGCCACCCTTCTCTCGGGGTAGTGACATAAAACACATTGCTCTACGTGGCTTCCCTTGAGATCATTAAAATCTAGTACAACATGATTGCAGGTGCTGCAGCTGTCCCCTGGACAGCTCCAGCGGCCAAGATCTAAAAAATAAAAAACTTTAGGTAAGATCACCATTTTTAATATATTACATCTCCCCACCATTGAATGGTGGAGGCATTCCATTTTATCTAGTTGATGCTTCACGCTTATGAGGATAGTATTCAAGTTAGCTTCTACTAATTCATTTAAGCATGTCCTGATCTTAACCCCCAGATATGCCACTTCATTTGTCACCCTAGGGTCTCTGATACAGGTCTGATTAGTGCAGAAAATTTGTTTCTTTGATGCATTAAGTTTATAGCCAGACACGGATCAAAACCTGTGTGCCATTCGTTCTATCTTGGGTATCGCTACCACCGGGTCAGAGGTTAAGACCGCATATGCTAGACTCTAAGCTGATCTGTCCACAGTCTACAAGTTTGATTCTCGCGCTCCCTTCTAGCATAGTTAAAAACTGATTTATATACTGTGCAAATAGCAATGGGGAGCACAAGCACCCTTGCCTCGTGCCTTTTGATATATGTACTGGTTCCGACTCCAAGCCATTAATACAAATTCGGGGTTTGGGGGTCCTATACACAGCTAAGATCGCGTTAATGAACCCAGTAACCGAACACCAAGGAACGTAGTGCCCCCCATAAAAAATTCCATGAGACGCGGTCAAACGCCTTCTCTGCATCTAACAAAACCAGGCTTACGGTGGTACCCTGCACATTAGCTGTATCCAACAGGGCTACCACCCTATTGATGTGGTTGACCGTGGCCCTCGTGGGTATAAACCCATGCTGTATCAATGATACCAGCGGGGTGATAACTTTAGCCAGCTGGGAAGCTAGAATTTCAGTATAGATCTTCCCGTCGCAGTTTACCAAAGAAATAGGTCGATAGGACCCTGGAAGCTCTGCTGGTTTATCTTTCTTCTTAAACACAATAATATTTGCCTCTTCCCACGATGGCGGGACTACCCCACCTTGTGCTTGTTGCAAGGTAGCCAACAACTCCAATTTTAGTTCCTGGAAAATGGTTCTATAAACCTCTAGAGGCAGCTTGTCTGGGCCGCCGCTTTACCATTACTCAAGTTGTTTATTGCCTCCTCCAGTTCTTCTATGGTAATAGAGTTATCTAACATAAGTGCTTATTCCCAGCCCAATTTTTCACAATTTATTCCCCTAAGGAACGTCTCGACCCCCTCCCCTTCATGGCTATCCTCTGCATACAGTGTCTTAAAAAATGCATGAAATATTTCCAGTATCCCATGCGGGGTTGCCACTAGTTTACCCTTTATACTTTTAATTCTCTGTGCAGCTTGTTTTGAGTGAAGCCTTTGTGCCAAGCATCGCCAGGTGGCTTCCCCAAACTCATACCTCTCCTCTTTAAACAGATTATATTTGATAGCAATCTCTTTGCTCCAGTATAGATTAATCTTGGCTTTATTATGGGCAAACTCTGTTTGTAACGGGATAATATCACCTCCTTTCTGTATCCCTCGTATCAATTCTTCTTCCACTAGGCTAAGTTTCCCATATAAAACTTGGATCTCATCTCTCAGTTGTCTCTGTCTGTGAAGCCCATAGCTCAGGACCTCTCCCCTAAATCCTGCTTTCAGGGAATCCCAGACATAGGTCTGTGAAGTCAAGTTGCGATTAACTTCCAGAAACTGCCGGATCCAGTTATTCATATGGTTTATGAAGTTAGAGTCTTTTAAAAGTTTCCGGTCAAACGAAAAAGACCTCTGAGAGGGAAAATTGTTACTGCTACTAATTGGGATGTCTATCACTAGTGGACCATGATCTGCTGTAATTCTTGGATAGACCTGTATTTTGGCACCCGAAAGCATTGCTGATGACAAAAAGAAGTATTCTAACCGGACCCATTTATTTTGAGGATAGGAATAGAACGTGAAGCCAGGGTCTGGGCTCTGTAATGCAGACCATGCATCCGTCAACCCATGATCCTCCACCAAATGATATAGTACCCCAAACACTTTGAGCTTCCTGCCCTTATAGGACTTCCACCCCTTCTGTAGCTCTTGGCAGCCCATATGAATATTAAAATCACCACAGAGGATCAGTGAGGTAGGCCATGATGCCAGTTCTAAATTAAGTCCCTCCAATACTGTTGCTTCGTCTAAATTGGACCCATACATGGAGAACAAAGTAAAAGTAAAAGTCCACTTTGCACATTCAATAACCACCCAGTGGCCCCGATTTTCTACCAATGTTTACCATTACCTTGTATGCAATTGTTAGCTAAGATGGCTACCCCTCAATTTCTGGTAGACTGTTGTGTGCAGGCCAATAATGTATAACCTATCTAATTTAAAATCTTCCGCTTATTCCATGGTACATGCGTTTCTTGTAGACATACCAAGTAGGGTTGCATCACCCACAGTTCATCTGCTATTTTGCATTATTGTTTAACCCACATACATTAGATGAGCATATGCGCAATCTGGATTGTATACTTTTATCCCCATCATACACTGTTGTATCTCTCCACTTAATAGCCTTATCCCATAGTTTCGTATATCTCTGTGTCTTTATCTTCCACTCCTTATGGATAGCATTTTCTTTTTCACCCCATCCCCTCTCTCCCTGCCAGCCCTCGTGCACCCCCAACCCCCCTCCAAACCCTCCCACGTCCCCCTCACCTCCTCCTCTCCTTGCGAGGTCATCAACCCACCACGCACCCATGCCCCACCCATCCTGCAATGAGGTTTTAGGACCCATGGTCCCGGTGATGGATAACTACCAACTCCCAGAGATCCCCTCCCTCACATATTTACCTTGCCTACAAAAACAAGTAGACAAAGGGCATAATAGCCTGAGATAATTCAAAAGCAATACAGCCAAACCAGAACAGCAACCTTATATCTCCTGTTAGTTTTCCATTCCATTCTATGAGTTCACAACCAGCCGTTCTTCTGCCTCCCTTCCACAGTCCTTTCCCCATTCACATCTAGCTTCAACATTACTTAATGACATATAGATACACAAGGAGGCATGTCTGAACAATCAAATGTAAATGTAGTTAAAGATATAAGAGATGGGTAAACCACAGAAGGGAGACACCCTATCTAAATATGAAATCAGGTGCAGATCACAACAAGATATGTGTCTCCTCTTGAGTCCTCTGTTGTGGATTATAAGTACTCCTTTGCTTTAACTTTTGATGTAAAGAACAGAGTTTGTTCTTTATATATGACCTTCAATGTGGCCGGGATGAGTACAAATGCTTGGGCAACTTTGCCCTGAAATTAATGTTAAGCTGTCTTAATTGCCATCGTTTTTCTACCGTCTGATGGCAATAGTCTTGCCTTACAAAAGATTCTGATTTCTTCCCCATCCTCCTTTTATCGGGGCATGCCAACTCATAAACAGCTTGACAAGCTAAAACTTGTCGACCAAAATCAAGATTGCTCTAGGTCTGATCGTGTTCTGCCATGGCTTTGCACGCTGTGTAAATGGGAATCTGTGCGCTCTCTGTATCTCTTTATTCCAATCCCACTGTGAGAGCCCAGGAAATGCCTCTGAAAACAAATTTTCGTATATCCTTGCCTTCCATGCCTTCTGCGACCCCCAATATTCTTAAGTTGTTACGCCGGAGGCGGTTTTCAAGATCTGCCATCTTCCACTGTGTGTCCTCCTTGGATTCCTGTATTGATTCCATTATTGCCTTTTGAGCTGCCAGTTAGTCTTCCAGGTTAGATATTTACGTTTCTGCCTCAGTAACTCTTTCTGCGAACTCAGAGCAGGACTTCACGATATGCCGAATTGAGTTTTGTAACTTACGGCATGCTCCCTGGGTCCGTTGACTTTCTGTGCGGGTTTCTTCTCTATGAGCCATGATCGTTTCATAGATCATAGTCAGCGATATCTCTTCAGGTTTCCCTACCGCAGTTTCCTTTTGGTTGTTTAGTTACCGCACCCTCAGTTGTACTGGTCCCGGCCGAAAATGAATGTCCCATGTCAGAGAATCACTCCCCCGTCATGTCATTTGCACTATGCCCCAATTTCTTTCGGACTGTTCGAGGGGTAGTATCTGACGTATCGGTCCCCTGATCTTGATCTTCAGGGTGCAGGCTACTTGATCACAGCGCCCACTATTCAGGGATACCCCTCTGGATCCGGGCCTAAGATTTAACTCAATTTCATCTCCCCATGAGCCCGAGGGGTCTGAGAGAGAAAAAAAGTAGTCGCCACAGTCGATCTCCTTGATCATAGTTTGTGAATTATTGTCATTCAGCATAACATCTTCCTGTATATCTTTGCTCGAGGGGTGACTCCTATCCGTGTTGGGTATTACATATTTCTTTTTTTGCGGCATGAGGACCCTAGAGCCAAGAGATTCCCCTGTCGTGGCTGTGACCAAGGTGCTTAGGGTAGTATCTCCCACTTTGTTTGTTTGATCGCTAAGTTGGTTATCATCAGGGTGTTCTTTGTTGATCTCATCCTGTACAGAACTTGGGGTGGAGCTCACCCCCTTGCACATACCCCCTGTTGGGCCCGACACTTTTCAGGTTGTGTTGTTTTTTCCCTCTGCCTGATAGAAACAAAGCAGGTATACTGCGCTTCCTGCAATTCTCATTGCCTGGTTCATGTCCTTTTTCACGCCCTTTTTCCCTCATCTCTCCAATTTTCTCTGTGGTACCATTCTTTCCGCTCCGCTGCTGCGGTTGACTTGCTTTTCCCATGCCTGTCATGTCCGTTGGAGTGTGTGCTCTTCCTTGTGCTGCCTACGGAGGCATCGAAACCAAACATCTAGAGCTATTGGCTCCGCCCCCAACGCTGAAGCCGCTCCGTGTTGTATGCAGAGGTCGGGTGAGCTGGGTGAGCCACCAGCCCAAGCCGAGGAATCGCCACACTGCCACCCGGACGATCGCCGCCAGAATATTCCTACGCGTATGGCGTAATCCGGGAGCGCTAGTCAAACATCTGACTAGCGGCTGCCATCTTGCCCCATATCTGACACCAGGTCCCCTTACTTGCTTTCTCATTGTCATTTGGAATTTAGTTCAAAGTGGGGGAGCATTTTATTTTTCTGGCTGCTCCCTTGGCTCCGTGTATAACCTTGGAACAATGAAATATGGTAAGAAAGGACAAGAATGAGCAGAGAATAGCAGCAGATTAGGAAGGCTGACCTGAAATGATGTGTGCTTTTGAGGATATATTCCCATAGATAACATCTTCATTGAAAGAGACTATTTTTTACAACTGTGTGCTGCCTTCTCAGTCTACTCAGGGCCATCTTCTCAATGGAACTGAAGGTCCACTCCAGTTCCAGTAAAGGATGATGAGTTATATTTTTCATCACTGTTCAAAATAGCGCTACTGGAATCCCAAATAGCATCACAGATTCACAAAGAGCAGAACAAGAGCTCCAAACTGACTGCTATGGTTGCATGAACACAACAGATAAATAAAACAATTCACAAACCTACAGATTGACACCTCTGACTCCATCTCTCCTATCCTTTCTGTGAGACGAGCTCACCATTGTGGCAGAGATCTCATGTCTGCTTTTTAAAACAGTTTTTAAGTATTTAAATATGTTTATGAAGGCTTTTTCACTCATGCTTCAGAGACTTTCATCCTTCTGTCCCCGGCTCGGTGGTTTTGCCGATGAGTGGTGTAGTTCTTGGCCTGTGAGTCAGCTGCTGTAATGCAGGGCTCATTGGAGGGGTGGGGACTGCTCTTAAACAGTTTGGAGTAAACGCAAGCAGCAGGCGCGCCGACAGCACGCCAAAGTCAAGCCTGTCTACGTCTGACCGGGTCCAGGGGCCAGGACCCAGGACCAGGGGCGGCTGGTGACATTTGAAAGTGGTGGGGCGTAAAATGATCGGTATACTTCACCGTTGCGAGCGTAGCGAGCGAGCCCGAACCCCTATAAGGAGGGTTTGGGGGGGTTCTCCCCCCGAGAAAATTTTGAAAAAAGAGAAGAGAAATGGTGCATTTTCAAGCAAATTTGAGAAAGCAGGAAGGTTAATAAAGCAGTTGTGAAAGTGCAGTTATAACATTAATAAAGAGATGTCATATAACAATAAATAAATACCTATAAAGGACTGTATTACAGTACAACGTTACTTAGCATAAAACATAACAATCCTAAAATCTGAAATTTGGCTAATTTCAGTTTTATATTCACACTTTTAGTTAACTTCAAATAATGGTCAGTCCCATTTCAACAATAATGGCCTCTTCTGTTTTTAGTTCATTGCCTTTTCACATTCTCCCCATGTCTGCATGACGTCTTGTCTTTATGCTGCTGAGTCCTGCATGGCAAAGCAGTGTGCTGCTTTGAATTTTTCCAACCTGAAGTCCTCTGCTTCCTGACTACATACCCTTTTCATTTTCCACCATCTAAACATCCCTCTGCAACAGCATGTTTGTCCCGTAATTTATCATATAACTTCAAACTCTTATTACAAAAAATCTAATTTTCAAAGATGTACGTAGCTCGTGTTATGCCTCGTGGCTCATCTAGCCACAAGGCAATGCAGCACAGTCATCACCTGCATGCATAGTGGCCATGTGAACTCAAGTGGTCATGATGGACTATGTCATTAGGAGATGGCGGTGCAAATTCAATACTAACGTTCTGAGTGAGGTAAAGCATAGGTAAGGTAAGCTGCAGTGTGTCTTACCACTAATTTCTTATGTGGCCATTTATAAAGAGGATGTGAGGAGCAGAGAACACACTTCGAGGCACTTTAGATGTTCCACGGTGTTTATGCTGGTATTCAGTGGGAAATTTAAAGAAGAATCAATGACAGTGGGCGCAGCTCGATATTCTTCAATGCTATCACCAGCTGCAAATAGTTTAATTGAAGCCAAGATGGAGCACTTCTAAAAATCATGTTTTCGGGCTCTCCCCTTAAGTGTGGGTTCAATGCATTCCACAATCTAGAGCCCAGGTCTCCATGTTTAATCCGATTGAACGCTCATTGGGTAACAAAGTGTGCTGATGCAAAAAACAGGGCTCTGTATTGTATTAGACTTTGAAGGCATGTGTATCTTAACCATCTACCTGAATAGGACTTGTTGATGGAGCTTATGTCCACTGAGAACCAATGTAGTGTTTTTCAAGCTGGCGTTTGTGCTCATGCACCTTTAGGTGCGGGCACAGTCTGACCGCTCAGCTCAGCGGAGAGGACTTTGCAACCCGTCAAAGAGCTTATTTGTGAGCCTGGTGCACTTGATGGTGTAGTAACGAAAACGTGCATTTGCGTTTCAAATGTCCCATCCTGCAGCAGCACACTTACAAAGCCCACACATCATGTGTGGGCTTTGCAAGTGTGCTGCTGCAGGATCGGACATTTGAAACTCAAATGCATGCACGTTTTCGTACATGCCAACATTTCAGAAGAGCAAAGTGGGAGATGTAAAAAAAAAAATCGGGAGAATGGGGCCTTGAATCGGGTTACTGTCATGTGTGACACATGACAGTAACCCGATTCAAGGCCCCATTCTCCCGATTTTTTTTTTTACATCTCCCACTTTGCTCTTCTGAATTCTTGGCATGTACGAAAACGTGCATTTGCGTTTCAAATGTCCGATCCTGCAGCAGCATGCACTTCCAAAGCCCACACATAACGTAACCCGATTCAAGGCCCCATTCTCCCGCTTTTAGCAGCAATGTAGATGCATGTCCGCACCACCTAGAATCTCAACAGAGAACAGAATCTAATTTACCTTTCTCGACAAACACCACGGTCACGATGGCACTGGCAGTCACGTCAGTCACGAGTCCTCGACGACCGTCACATGAGTCACACGAGTCACGACGGGTCCGGGAGAGCTGACACACACTGTACACCGCCACCACGAGGTGTGTATGCAGACAGTGTGGCACCGCGTGCGTGATGACGCGACGGACTGCAGAGAGTGCGCTGCGCACCTCATGGCCAATCACTGTCAGTGTGTTCAGACATAAGCCACAGTGATGATTGGCCATAGTTGCGCGGCACCCAATGCAGTTTCGTCCTAGGCTGCCGCGCGGGGTCTGAGACTGTCTCAGGCTCTCAGCCAATCCAGAGACGCTGCAATAGCAGCGCCTGCCCTGGATTGGCTAAAGAGCACGGATAGGGCTCGCCCGGATACCGAGAGAAGGGGCTGCTGCATGAGGCAACCCTCGGCCTCTCGGCCCCCTCCTCTCAGTACATAGTACATGGCAGACAGTGCGGCGAATGCGCATGCTCGTGCTTGTCGTGAGACAAACTCGAGCATGCGCAAATACATTGCGAGCCGCTGTCAGTCAGTGTCAGTGCTCGCCCCCCGGCCCCACCCCCTTGATGTCCGGACTCCCGGCTGCTACACAGTAAGAGGCAGAGCTGAGCTTAATTGCTGGATTTGCTGCAAGCACACCGCGTCGCGTGCGTGCGTTAAGTGGGGCTCCGCCCCTGCGCCCCAATGGACGCACCGCCACTGCCCAGGACCCCTGGTCAAGTGCAGGTTTACTCAGCGGAGGAACTGTGGAAGCTGAAAAGCAGGGACAGGCCCCTGAATAATCTGGTAGAAGGAAAGTGAAGGGCAGATAATCAGTTACTCAATAATGGGGTGGCTGAGAGGAGACTCACTCTGGTCCAGACTCCGAAGGGTGGGGGGGAAGGGTGATCCCCCGGGACTAACGGCCTTAGTATTGAACACACAGGGCATATTCTCTTCCCTATCGCCAAGGGAACGTAACTTTTTCCGACGTTCCCGTGGCGATAGGGCCAGTGCCTTTTTCTCAAGGCAGTGTTAACCCACTTAACCTGGCTTTAAGCCGTATTAAGTGGCTTAACGCTGCCTTGAGAATAAGCCCCCTTTCACGCTAAATTAAGCGTGAAAGGGGCATGCAGTGGGTGTTGCGGTGGGCGTTCCACCGCAATACCCATTGTGCTCGACACTGCCACCTATTATCAAGGGCAGCGATAATAGAAAGCAGTGCCGAACTTAAGACGAGAAAAATCCAGGTCTTAAGTTGGGGAAATGAGGAGAAATGCTTCATTTGTCCTCGTTTTTGCATTTTCCATGTGTGTTGCCTTGTGCAACACACATGGAAAATGCAAAATGCTATGGCTTGTTCATGTACAGGAATGTGTCCCTTCCTGTACATAAACAAACCTTTTTTTAAAATGCAGTTTTGTAACTTACATGTGTGTTGCATGAAGCAGCACACATGTAAGTTACAAACTGGCATTTTCGATTTGTTTATGTGCAGGAAGGGACACCTTCCTGTGCATAAACAAACCTCCCTGCTTGCAGACACCCTTGCACTCCGGCTGCGCTGCCTTGTGTCACAGGGAAAGGGCAGGAATGCGCTAAATGTATCCAATAAAGTGCATTCCTGTCCTTTCCCCTTGCACTGGTGCTGTTTTGGAAGCCTCGCCCCAACGCAGGACCCTTGCACCATGGTGCAAGGGTGCCTGTGTTGTAGGCAGGGTTGTTTTTGTGCAGAAAGGAACACCTTCCTGCCAGTGGCGGTGCATCCATTAGGGCGCTGGGGCGTTGACCTACAAGCCGCCCGCGCCCGCAGCTCCCTCAGCTGCTCTGATTGAAGTAAACTGACAATGCATGTCAGTCAGCATGACGCCGGACCGCCCACTCCCTTCAGAGTCTCAAGGGGGTGGGCGGTCCGTCGTCATGCTGACTGACATGCATTGTCAGGCCAGGAGCGCACAGCAGGCAGCAGCACAAGTGCACATGCTGGGTTTAGGTCGGAGAATGTTTCTGACCAGCCCAGTCATGCGCACTAGTGTTGAGTCTGGCTGGCAACCGCGCATTAGGAGAGCGAGGGTTGCTCAACACCGCAACCCTCGGTCTACTAATGGGCAGCAGGGCGGCGAGTATCCCTGCGTATCCCTGCTAAGCCAATCCTGGCGCTGCTGGAGCAGCCTCAGTATTGGCTGAGAGGGTGTTGTTCCTGTTCACAACAGTTGAAGGCAGAAGGGGCCAACGCGGGACCCCGGCCCAGGAGCAGAGGTGGCGTGGCCCCGGTCAGGAACATTTTATTTTTTATTTAAAACTCGCTCGGCCCCCACCCCCGCGCGTCCCTCCCCTCCCCCCGCGAGTATTGCGAGCCTCGACTGTTCACCCAGGAGTGCAAGTGAGTGAGACGGTAAGTTAGTTCAACGGGTTAACGCACCTGCTGCGGAGACCTGCGTGGCCAGTAAATCAAAGGCTTTTAACCTGGCAATGTTGACTCCACCTTTCATCATTCCACCATCGAGTTGAACGATAACGTCACTAATTATTTTCAACATGACACAACGACACCTTTGGCAACAGCAAGCGGCCTATAAAACACACGTTACTAACATCCCCGAATGCGTGCGTGTGTAAATGACGCAGAGAAATATTTAACTATTCTAAACAACGTATCAGCTGGCTTTTCTTTACATAAACGTCAGCGCAGTAATCTCTATTAGCATTTTTCAACGAAAGAGGGCGTCTCTAGTTTGATAAAGGTGCTAAAGGGCCAGACAGCATCGATAGATGCACAACACTGGCCCTGTGCAAATGTGGGCTTTTCAGAGCTATATATTATACATCACATCGAAAACAAATGAATGCACCCCTAGACTTCTCTCCCCCAAGCCTGCTGCCTGAGCTGCCGTCCTCGAGGCACTGCCCCTCTTAAGAAATACAGATGTATGCCACCTCATGTGGTGTAGTTTGGGATGCTGAATAAATAGCAGACTTGCTGCTGAGTCTGTATTTCTCAAGTTGAGTCGTACTACAGGTGCTGCAGCCCTGCAGCTGACACCGCAAGTGCGTTATGCAGCCCTGCAGCAGACCCTACAGGTGAGTGTGGCCTTTGAACATTTTGACAATATTGTGCCTAGTGTGACATTTTTTCCCTTCAAATATGCGGCGTACGCTTGGCTGGCAGTACGGTGATGGTGCATTTGAAGGTGGACAAAGGTGGAGTTGCGCCTGACAGTGAGAGCAGCTTGCAAGGCAGCGCATGAAGGTGGTGGGGGGACGTTTCAGCTTCAGGGAGAGCGGGAGCGAGCTGGTAGGAGACAAGATAACCGGTGTGAAGGGAATACAAACCAGTAAGAGAGAGGTTTTCCGCCGAAAGGGTGCTCTGATACAAAAACATTGTACTTACAAAGCTGTAAATTTCTTTATTAACGAGTGCTGGACTACTGTTCTGGATCTGACATGTGCATGATTTAAAGTTGTCTGCTGGTAGCCACTTGTCTTCATACCCACCGTTTACACAAGCTCCAATCATCACTCTCTGGGGAATACTGCCGAACATACATATTTTCGTTTCCCTTTGTTTGAAGTGACATTTTTGCATGATTTTGTTGCTTAGGTTTCAGAGGCCTGACCCCCTGGCAGCTCTGGGTGGTTCTAACAATGAAGCTCAGTGTTAACTCACTGGAGTGAAAGCACGGAGGGTGCCAAGAACGCTTATAGCAGGGTAACGAGACTTCTAGAAGGCTTATCTTTATAATAAAGGAGCCTTAGGACGCATTACGGATGTCGCAGTTAATTTGGCCCCTTCTGAAACTCCTTTTTAGGTCTCGGCTGCGAAGGCTGCGCTTGCGCAGTCTCGCTCAGAGATTTAATGTTTTCAGAAGAGGGGCTTGAACCCGCCCCTCTTCTCCCCTCTTCTCCATTGGCTGGCCTCTTAAATGCTGGTCAGCCATTGGAGAAGAGCTTTGTCTCTCCAAACAAGCCCCGTCTTTTTCGGATTCGGGGGCGTGTTTTTTACTTTCTTTCTCTCCTCTGGAATGTAAACATTCCAGCCAATGGCAAGAGGAGAGAAAGAAAAACACGCCCCCGAATCTGAAAATGCCGCTGCGTTTCTCCGAGGCATTTCTGCTTGACCTCGGAGAAAGGCGGCGGTGTTCATGGCTCTCGCCAGGTAAGGCAACAGACACCGCAAACTCCTGTCATTGGTGACCGCATGTGCTTGCAAAGACTATCTGACGTGTAATGCCCTGCAGCCAGGGCATTAGCTAGATGTACTCCAGTAAGGACATTGCTGCAATACATTTTGCGTTAGCTGGCCGGCAGCTGTTTTTCTTGACAACGTGACCAACCGCACACCAGTGCCAGTAACAAATGGTTAACTAAGCAGCTTTCCCACCGTTCGAAATGTTACAAAACGTTGTCTACACTTCAATCAAGGTCTAGCTCACCTTTTAGGAGGCGTATGACCTCCCTTTTGCAGGCTACTCAGTAATACTTGTGAATGGCCGAGAGTGCGCGCGCATCCAATCCAGTTCAACACGAGGGGTTAACTCTGATTGCCGACTAGTTAATACAGCCCCCTTTTCTTCTCAATCTGATGTGGACTTCCCTATTAGCAACTTTAGGCAACATGCAGCGTTCTTTCTACCCTTAACCTCCTAACACACCACAAGCATTTGGATCAAGCTAATAAAGGTATATGGGCAGAGGAGGGGGTCTTGGATTTCAAAATACCCCCTCCATAATTATGAATACTTTTCAGGCCTGCTGCATTCTGTACTCTTGAGTTGGGTGCCTTGATGGAGACCATGCTCTTCTCGGTTTCTATTGTCTTCTACTCTGTTGCTGCGTCATACCTAGGGTCACTGGAATAATATTCTGAGATGCAGGGTTTTTTCCAATTATTTAAGGGTTTGTAATTGCCACATAAATCAAAGTCTTGACTAATTTGTAGATTTGGACAAAAGTGTGTTTTTAGCTCAAAGTGGTACCTAGGAGGTGAAAACTGCCCAGACGCTGTTAGTGTGGAAAAATATGGTGCTTTATGCCGTATAATTCGGAATTCTCGCATAATTTAGCCAGCCATGCCACATACGTCTTCCCTTTTTGCATGATTTCAGGGGCCCTGCTCATAGATGCTCATGTGATGATGGGATGCATAAGTGAGCTACTTTTATAATTTGAAATAATATAGCCATGGTATTCTGACAGTTTCTGCAAGTTTTGCAATGTTCGAGTTAATGCACATTTCGAATAATTGCAAATTACGCTTAAACCACTCCTTATAGGGGCCTTTAAAGACTTCTCGTTCTGTGTCCAGCATTGTGGTGTCTGGCAATGCAGATAATTTTAGAAAAATGATCTTATATGTGACAGGAAAATAGATAGGCTAGTCTGTGGAAGGGATAAGGCATTGGCAAACTGGGCTTTGCCGCCCCCAAGAGGCTGTAAACTTTCAGTGAACCTTTTAATTGCGCATAAAGTGATTAATGTCGAGGCTAACAAAACGTGCATTATGGTAAATTTGGGGCGGACCTATATTTACAAACGTGTTGTTACTAGTGTTGGAAGTGGGAAACTCGTCCATCTGTCTCTCTATCTGCCTGTCTTCCTGTTTTGTGACCCAGAACGGGGTGTTCTTCCCCGAGGTCTTACCCCTTCATAGATTCTTACTTTTGCATTCCACAGCACTGCAGCCCTCCCCTTCACTTGTGAAGGAAAAAACCTTAATTGCTCCTCTGGTCCCGCCTGTTAAGCATATTTAAACAACATTTGAAGAATCCCAATCCTTCTGCTGAAGGGGTGGGGGCCAGGTAGCACTGAGTTTTGCTAGCCCATAAGTACAATAGATGTAAAACTGGAAAATAACAGCTTTTTATTATTGCCATGCTGCACAGCCTTTTAACCTATCACTGTTGATAAACAAATCCATTTTATGAACCAATTATGAGAATTTCCAGGTAATTGGTTATCCCAGGTTTGGTTTCTCAGCAAATCCTCATTCCACCTCCGTTTCCCCCCACGTGTTGGCTCTTAAAGCAGCTAAAATCTCCAAGGAGCATTTTCCATGGATCTTTGCAATTTCAGATGGGAATTGCTGATGTGGTAAGGAATTATGGTACTGGCATCATCGGCAATTCTGGGACACTCCAATACTGCTAATATGACAATCCCTACCCCCGAGTACCCGTTTGCTGATAAGAACTGTTGGTACTTCCCCAATAAAAGTATGAGGCCTCTGATGAGAAGTGTGCATCTCTTCCCCCCTCCCCCCCCCCCCTTAAAGGCGCTTATTTTGAGGCCCTCAGCAGAGAATTGGTTTAAGCATTTAAATAATCTGGAACTGTAAGATTTATGCAGGGTTAACAGACCTGTGTCAACAAGACAAACATGCCCAGCCCGATCTTTCTTATTGAATACTGTCCACATTTTGAGGGTGTATAATCTGTGTATATATTTTAAATTTCATTAAAAAAAAACTCCTTCATACCTACCATGCACACAGCATTCGGAAGTGCTCCATGAAAACTGGGTAAAAGCCATGAACAGCCAATGTTGCCTGCAGGACATGACCTTTAACCAAAATTGCATCCTGCCAGTGTCTCTTCTCCACCACTAATTTGGAGAGCATCTGATGTGCCTCTTATAATACATAATGCAGTAATTTATGGTACAGAGTGGGAGTTCTGGTTCAATCCGCCTTACTATGTTTTTCTGGGTCATACATATGCCCAGATGACACAAGAACAGTTCAAGGTAATAAAAGAAAGCACCGTAATGTTTTTTTTATTTTACACCGCTGCATAGGCCACAACCCAGGCAGTCTGTATCTATTGAGCCACCAGGGTACTCTGGTGCCCATGCCTCGATTCCAGTTGATAGGGCAAAGCATTTTCTGTTTTTCATGTGTGTGGGTGGCTCTGTGTGCGTGTGGGAGGCTCTTTATGGGTGGCTCTGTGTGGGTGGCTTTTTTTGTAGGTGGCTCTATGCGTGGTGCCTTTGTGTGTGGGTAACTCGGTAACTCTGTGTGTGTGTGTGTGTGTGTGTGTGTAGGTGGCTATGTGAGTGGCTCTGTGTGTGTGGGTGGCTTTGTGTGTGTGGCTCTGTGTGTGGGTGCAAATGCAATATGTCTTGCATTTGAGAGTGATTAAGCTATTGACATTGTAAATAACAATGCAGTTTCTTTAAATGTTTTAAAAACAAAAACAAAAATAATGTCATGAGCAATGCCAATAGCTCTAACTTTAACAATGCCGAGACCATTGCATTGTAAATGCTTGTTGCATAGGGGGTCGCAATTATAATTTTGTCGGAGTTTACCACACCCGTTTATTACCTGGTGCAAAAAAGTCCAACCACCGGAGTTAAATTAAATTGAATGCACAAAGAATCCTGGAAAATATTGATTTCTATAGGTTTTGGTGTGGTAAGCATCAAAATCTGCACATTGTGCTCCGTTTTGACCTGCTAACACTGAGTCGGAGATAATGATCGGATCCCCCACCGGACCGCTAGTAATGAGGGCTAGTAGGAATGGCATTTCAGTATGCAGTAGCAGCTCGGAGACTACATCAACTTTTACCAGCAGTCTCGAATAACCAAGTCCCTTGGTTTGAAGTGAAACCACGTCACAAAGCTCTAGACGTTTGCACTTTGATAAACGCACTGCATACATGTGTATTTCTGTTATACCACACTACCTTATGCTCGTTACTTTTTGCAGCCTTTATGCAGTACAACTGCATAAAAATCAAAGTTCCTAAAACGTGAATACGTCCAGTGTCAGTATTCTTGGCATGTGAAGCATCTAGCCACACACAGGAGGTGACTAAAAACAGGCTTGTAGGGCAGCCACCTCCTGACTTTAGGGGTTTTATCGCACATCTGCACTGGTGGGTGACCTGGCCTGACCACCAGAGGTGGCTGCACAAAGAGGGAAGGGACTGAGGGAGGTAAGCCAGGAAAAGCACAGGGAGAGATGAGCCAGGAATGTGCCACAGCATTGTTTGGAAGTTAGATGTCTGCTCATACCAAACACGTAGCCTTATTTTGCTACCAAATATGAAGGAACTGAGAGGGAGAGGGAGCCCAACTTAAGTAATTTCTTGGCAATTGTAACCTACACAGCATGGTCTACTTTAGCTTCTATTTAAGGTGACGAAAATCTATTTAACAACATTAGAGTGAAAATGGACCTAATCTGCTTGCTTTCCAAGTTTCAACAGTGGTCGTAGTGCAATCTCCTTTGCCATTCAATGGAGAGAAAGTCTGTTTTGAATCTATCCATTGTCCTCGTCTTCTCTGCTTTTGAGCGTGTTATCCTGTCCTGTTTTCCTCTGATTGGCTGACTTACCCCAATACCCTCCCTCAGAGGAGCACAGACCTTGGTTTGCTGGAATCTTTTGGCAGTGTTGGGGAGGGATGCCTCGCTGTCACTGATTGACTTTTATGGCTCAGCGTTGTGTGTTGCAATCATGGAGCGGCTGGGGTCGATGTTTGGGGTATGTTTGCAAGAGAAACACAGTTTTTGGTTTCAATCTACCACTTCAGTATACTCCCTCCCCCCAAACATGCCAGTGCAGCTGCATTATCAAGCTTTTGTCGTTGATTATAGGTAGGAGGCAGTTGTTTATATAGCGCCTAATAGTGTAGTTAGGCCTGCTTCTAGGTGGCATGAATTTAGCAAATGGTTAACTGAAGCACAGGGCAGTGGCGCAGCCAGCATCATAACTTGAGTCTGTTGGAACCACAGTGGAACACTGTTGCACTGAGCATGTTTACACCTCTAGTTAGCTGCCTTAATAATGATGCACCGGTCATGGCTTCCATCTTGTAATGGCAGTGTTTTACAGTGGTGTGTGTGGGACACATCTGTGTTTCGCCACGCATGGTGCGTTCAACCTGTGTCCAACGCTGAGAAGCCCTGTCTGCATGTATGGTCAGTGCCTCAAAGAACTGCACAAAAACATATTGTGATGTGTGAATAGTTTTTCGCAGTTCTCGACTCATTTATTGACTTGCATAAGAGTTGTCTGAAGGAAATGCAGATATGTTTGAGAGCCTTTGAGTGAGAAATTGCTACATTCCCTAAGCGCTAATATTCAAGTAAATTCATCACCCTGTCAATCATGGTATTGTACATGTTAGCTTGTGCTTCTATCCAGTCTGATTAAGAATAGTTGTGCTACTGCGGTACCAGTAAATTATTGTTCATTTTAGTTCCATATTTCCAGAGCATTCTCATTATGTGTCAAACTTCTATAAGGTTTCTTAACTCCCACAACTCTAAACAGTAGTATTGACTGAGCTGTTTTTCACACCTTCTGGTTTGCTTGAAAATGCACCATTTGCCCGCTCTTTTTTCAAAATTTTCTCGGGGGGAGAACCCCCCCCCCCGAACTCCCTGTAGGAGGTTCAGGCTCTCTCGCTCGCCGCTGTGAAGTTCGACACTTGTTTTACGGCTCACCACTTTCAAATGTCACCAGCCGCCACTGCTTCCTGCACAAAAACAATCTTGAGAGGTGTTTTCCTCTTTCTGTGTGCTGCAGAATGCAGCTCACATAGAACTTAGGCAAAACATGCAGAAATAAACATATTCTTCCTTGTTACGCCTCCCCTGTGGAGGTGTTTCTTTTTGGCACATTCTCAGGTTGACTAGGTTTGGTAAATATGGGAATGCTTCAAAGATCATGTGGAGTGATTGAGAACTCCCACTGCAACACCCATGCAAAGCCTCCCTTGAACAGAGTAATGCAACTCAGCCATTTGAGCTGTGTTGCAGTACTCCATGGGGGATATTCTCAAGAACGTGTGATAATTATTGCAAAACTAGCTTAATGCAACTTTGCATATCGCAGTCTATCGCGGGAAAATAACGCCATGTTAACGTTGTATTCTCAACACGGCGGTACCATGGGATAGTCTCACGACAACGCATCAAATGACCGCATTAAAATTAACGCAAGGCCGAAAAAATGCGAAAGATGAATGCGAAAAAAGTTGCGATGTAGCCAATCGCGTTACAAAAATCAGTGATAACCAGCGACAGGCCTGCAATCGCACGCGTCATGCGGAAAAATGCACTATGAATGCACCGAAAAACACAAACAAAATAATTTCAACTGTGTAGCACCATGGAGGAAGCCGGAGCAAGTACAGAGGACGACCAGAACCCCACAAGCCCCCAGGAGGACTAGCCTGGAAACTCGGGGTCACGGAAGGGCAAGGAGAAAGACGAGGTTCAGTCCACAGGAAAACAGGATCATCATCACGGGGGTTATAGAGGACACCACCAACAACTGTTTGTCACCTCCAACGTGTCATTGGCAAATAAAAATACAATATGGCATGCCATCCTGGACAAGGTGAATGCAGTTGGAGTGAGGAGGAGGAGGACAATTGGAGAGGTCAAGAGGCGCTGGAATGACGCGAAGCGCAAAACCAAGAAGAAACTCGCTGAGAACCATCAGGCAGCAATGCAGACAGGAGGTGGCAGTCCAGCGGAACACCAGGAGCTGGATGAGATGGAGGAAATGGTGTCCACAGTCATCAGTGGGGAGACGGTGGCAGGAGTTGGGGGTCCGGACACTGCTCGACATGACATGACACAACAGCACCAGGGTGAATACCGAACAGGGCCTGGGAGGACGGGGGGAGATGGGCACAATGGCACACATGCGCAATTAAGTAGAGCACAGTGCACACCCACAATGACTCTGGATCATGACCCTGATCCACTTGGCACACTGCTGCACAATACAAACAGCAAGTAGGCCCACGTCCACTATGGGCACAAAGGGGTCGCTCCCCATACAGCACCAATCTCACAACCAACCCATGCACACGTGTTAAAACCAGCAAAGATGCATGTCTGTGAGACACACTGACAACGCAAGTGACACTGCATGACGAATAGCGTAGCTGCAGTCCAATTATCATGACATGGTGCACGCCATGACACTGAGGTGGCTGAGTGTGGAACACATCCGGAAAAGAGCAGGTCACACTGACACATCCACGTGCACAAACAACCCCTGACGTCAACAACACATCTGCGGATAAACCATGCCCAAGAGTCCAAAATCCGCACAAGAGCCAAAATTAGCCAAGTCTGCAACATCTCAGCACAGAAGTCAAAGGCACACCACATGAAAGGGATAAGGGGCAGCAAAATCACAGCTGCAGGGGCGACTCTCCCACAATGCAGGGCACACACATAGCAATAACAGCACATCAACATTGACGACAATGTGGTACAAAGTGCAACACTCTCACCACAGCACAGAGTACACAACTGGTTCCGCTTGTGTGTAGAAACTGGCCAATCACATCTGGCAAAGCAGGAAACTGTGAGACGATAATATACGTGTACAACCTAACATCCATGATGTAGTTCAAATGTCCACTGTCCCGCATCAAAAAGTCAGCTCCTCCCAAGCAGTCACAATGTACATTATCATGCAGTCTGTATGTAAACTTGAACAATGCGTCAACATACATGTCAACACAATGTTAAACTGCATCTCCCTTTCACATTGCAGAGGGACAATCAATACCTCCTGCAGAGCAGACCCAACAACTCTTCACTGATGACGAAGAGGACCTCGCCACCTTCGACACCGACGCCCTCCAACAGCTCATAGACAGCTACGGCAAACCACCTCTAGGAGCAGGGCAGCCTAGCTGCATCGAGGAGACCCCACCCCTTGCACAGACCACACAGCAGGAAGCACCCACCACCATGGCTGGCTCCCAGCACCTCACCGAAGAACACATCACATTCCAAGGCCAGGTGTTAGACTGCCAGAAGGAGGTGGCTGAACAGGTGCGGGCGAGGTTCGACCACATGGCAGCCAAACTGGATGACATACGTGGGTGTTTAAGTCACATCAGGGACCACTTACACTCCCTAACGGACACCCACAGTTCACTCCATGATGTACAACAATCCATGCCCGGCACCGCTGGAGTCATGTCTCTGAGAGGAGAACAACTGTCTAGTCAGAGTGGCCTCAGCGATGTCAGCCAAGAGTTGGCACATTTGCTGAGGATAATGGAGAACACGGCGCGTATGCATGCAGAAAGAATGGCTGCCACGGATGCACACCAGCGAAAAGTTGTTGGTATCTTCCATGCCCTGCAGATCCTCATCATCACATTCCTGCCACTAAGGCAGTCGCTGATGAATGCTGCTGGTATTTTCACACACACACATCTCCGGCCCCTGATGTGTCAGTGGCACACAGTGCTGCAGACCAAACATCAGCACCCACATGTCAGACAGATGACATAGAGGACGTAGATGCGGGTGATTCCACCTGTGTGTTAAGGAGTCAGTAGCAATCTACTCCGCCATATGCCCTGTTTCAGCTTGGTTCTGCCCTCTGCATAATGCCCTGTAACAACACCTCCCACTGTCTCCCGAAACACTCTGCGACACTCGCCTTGGACCTCGACACGGACTGCCATATTTTGTCTGCTTAACAATGACACAGCAATCAGACTGCGGACTGTACTCTTCCTCTTCCGGTGTACTTGTCAATCCCTAAATGACTCTGGTTCGCCCTCCACTGGGCTACAATGTAATGTGGCGTTTGCATGGCCATGTACTGCTCCAGCTCCGACACTCCAGCGAATGTGAATAAATCATTCAAAATCACACAGATGTGTCATGTCCATAATCGATCAAATATGAAAGTATGGATGAATGTAAGGACATTGGTCGCAAAAAAAGGTACAACCTGGCAAATGAAAACAGTGCGCATGTGTGACCGTGACACACAGAGGCAATGAGTTGACCGGGATTGTGTGCACTAGCTGTGGCCTCATTGCTCTGAAACAACAATCGCGCAATTTAGAAATAGGGCTGTGTGTGAAATGTCAAAATAGTTGGCAGGCCTAAAGTTGTGTCCCCCATCACATTTGACAACAGAAGAACATCTCTTCGCATACCTACTCACACTCAACTGGGTGGACACACCCTGTAGTGATGGATCACATTGATCCACATGGCAAGAAGTTGGACACCATACTCAAATTGCTGAAGACACGTAAGAGCACAGGTCTATCAGGAACTATCCCAACCACAATGTCTGGCTCACAGAGGTGGAGCTGGCAATAATGATTCAAATCTAAGTGACATGCGTCAGTCAGTACCTCACTGTGTACGGACAATGCCCATTGAGGCACACGATTTGTCATTCTAATCAACACTCATCACAGTTGAACACTATTGAAGTTGCGTAGACTTAATTAGCATGTGCGTATCAGTACGGGCAAGAGAAGGGCCACAACATGCAGACCAATGCATCAGACACGAACTGGCAGCATTCGGACACGGTACAGTTCCGCGTAACAGGCGTCATGCATGTGCCCGGGATGTTCTGCCCTTGTGTTGGTGGCTCACGTAGAGCCGGCACTCTTCTGACCTGCGGCAGTTATGTGGATAATATGCCACAGCTCGGACCAAGTCGTGTGTGTGTACGTTTGTACGTATGGGTTGTTGTGTACGTAAGTGTCAAGGGCATTCCATGCAAGAGTACCTCGAGTAAGGACTTCTGTGTGTGGGGTGTGGATACGTTTGTCTTTCAGTAGTGCTGTGTGTAGTGTGGGAGTCGTCATCATCTGCCATGGTATCTCTCTCAGGGGGTGCCTGCCGCATTCAAGACCAAGGTTGGAGGTGCAGATGTCCTTCCGCCTTGTGTATTGAGACAAAGGTGCTTTCATCCTAATGATAGCCTGACTACTGCTTGCATTCTGGAAATGTGATGTGGCTTTCGCGCTGCAATTGAGGCTAGGCCTTAGGCTTATGGTGCACCAATAGCGATACACACACAACAGTTGGCATGTATGAGCCAAGAGCCCGAGCGGTCTTGCGCTCCTTGTACAGTCCCAAACACAAGGAGATGATGGACGGAGTGCTGAAACTTTTCAAACACTCACCACCAGCCACATATCTGGGTTGAATCCATCATCATTCTTTAGCTCACTTTGCCACCCCAGTTCAGACACAGCTATATGCAAATCAGTCTTGACCCTGTGCCTCAAGGGAACAGTCCTGCCCAAACTGCCAAGCCATGCCTTCCCTGGACCGGAAACCAGCATCCTGAGACCGGTTTCGGGCTAACAGCCCTCTACAGTCAGGCTAGCTTGAATCCAGTGGCAAAGTGAGCAAGGGACCCACGCCTGCTCTCCATTCCACTGGAGTCAAGTTATCCTGGCTGAAGAGGGGTGAAACCCTGAAACAGGTCATAGGATGCTTGTTTCCAGTCCAGGAAGGACCTGGCTTGGCAGCGTGCTATTTCTGGGAGCAGAGGCAATATTTTCCTTAATTGTCTTAATATTCCAGAGCATATAGCTGCTACTTGGACTGCTTGGTGGTCTAGTTTTAGTGACCTGTCTAGCCAGATTCCTAGGCTTTTGATCTTTTCTTTGGGTTTTGGGGCTGGACCCAGGCAGTTCGGCCAGTTCAGTTTTGGAGGGATTCTCGTGACATTGCTAAGGATCATTAGCTCCGTCTTCTCCCCATTAAGCTTAAGGTATGATTGGTCCATCCAGGTGGCTACCTTACCCAGGCACGATTCAAGGCTGACTACACTCTTCTTAGGGTGGTTGAGGGCTACTACTGAGTGTCATCCGCGTAGGTCACTATCTGGACCCCAAACGGAATGACTATCTCAGCCAGGGGTCTCAAATACACGTTGAAAAGGGTAGGGCTCAACGATGAACCCTGTGGGACCCCGCAGGTTGGAGGGATCTTTCTTGAGGTATGCCCACCTTCAAATACCCGGAATGTTCTATCTGTTAAGAAGGACTCAATCTAGGAAAGTTCTTTACCTGCAACTCCCACCTCCTGAAGTCTATCCAGTAGAATATCATGATTTACAGTGTCAAATGCAGCACTCAAATCAAGCAGGATGATTGCCACTGTGCCTCCGAGATCAAGCACTTTCTGTGATTCCTCCATGACTGTAAGTAGTGCTGTTTCTGTGCCATGGTTAGATCTGAATCCTGTCTGGGAGGTATGTAAAATCTCGTGGGACTCAAGGAAGTGAGTGAGGGTCTTATTTACATGTTTTTCTAAGATTTTGCTAGTCAAGGGGAGTAGCGAGACCGGTCAGTAGTTGCTCCATACCTTCGGGTTGCAATTAGGCTTTTTTTTATAAGTGCTTTAACCATTGCATGCTTCCATGTTGATGGTACTATCGCAGTACTTATGGACGAGTTGAGCACTTCCAGTAAGACTGGTAGTATCACCTCTTTAACTTTGTGCAGCGCGTGCGCTGGGTCGCAGTGTGATCCTGATTTCACTTACGTGAATAATTTGGATAGGGTGTACAAGTCTAGGATTAGGAGGTCAACCTGGCCTTCCTTACCCTCCCTAGTACTTCCTAATCTTGTATTCGGCTTATCTGGTTCCGGAATTGGAGAAAAGGCATTGTATATGTCTAGAAATTTTTTATTAAAGAATTTTGCCAATTCCATGCAGCGCTGGGGTGCTGATTCTACCGATCTTTCAGGCTGGGGGCAGTGTGATTGTTTTTTTACTATTCCCGCAATTTCCCTGGGGGCGTTGGCTGCCACCTTAATTTTCTCCTCATAGTATTGAGCCTGGGCTCTTTTAGTTTCTTTCTGATATCTCTTGATCGCCTCTCTGTATTTTTGTTTTTTCTCTGGGCAGTAGTCCTTACTCCAGGCCCTCTCTAGTCTTTTACATTTTTGCTTGACTTCCCTATTCTAGAGGTATACCATTGGAATCGTTTTTCTGTCGGTCTCTTTGAGCTCCAATTGTAAGGGATGTTTGTCATTGGCTATGCTGGGGTCGGCGTTACCTTTGGGGCTCACGCTAGCCAGTGTTTTCGACCAGATTTCAGGGGCTAGTTTAGCTCATGATCCGTCCCATTTCTTTGTTGGCTGTTCATTGGAGACAGTTTTAAATGATTTCCAGATCATTGGGACTATGAAATGATCTGACCAAGGGATTGGGGAAGGGTTATCTACAGATAGATTATCTTCATTTGAAAATACTGGGCCTAGTAGGTGGCCTTTGTCGTGTGTTGGGCTGTTGACTTTTTGGGTGAGTTGTAAGGCCTGCAGGTTTTGTGTGAGGTTAAGAGCCTCGCCTTTACTGGGTTCCTCTAAATGCAGATTTAAATCTCCTAAAATAGTAAAGTTAGCTGCGGAGTTTTCCCTGGTTGCCGCCGTGTCTGTGAGGGTTTCGATAAGCATCCCACAAGGGCCCGGGGGGTCGGTATATTAAAATTCCTGATAATGAGCATGTAGGGGAGAAGGTGAGTATGAATCCCATGCTCTCACAGTCCTGAATGATATCCGGTTCCATGCGTCCCCTTACATGCTCTTTCATGATGATGGCAATTCCCCCTCCCTTCCTGGATCCTCTGTCTTTCCTAAGTATATGGTGTCCTGGGGGTAATGCTTGTACCACGTCTGGTTCTGCATCTTCTTTGTGCAGCCAAGTTTCTGTAAGAAACAGTGCCTTTGGCTGCTATTCACAGAGGATCTGCAGTTTATGGCATGGAATGGCATGGTGAGCAAAAAAACTATGGATTTAGGCCCAGATCTCTGTACTGGGGAGAATGTATGACATTGTTCTGCATTCTGTCCATCAACTATTGGTTTTGCATTTGTCACCCTGAGTGGGACGGGTATGCCCAGACGTGGGTCCCATGCGCTCCATGCCACTGGAATCAAACTATCCTGGCTGAAGAGGGGTGAAACCCCGAAACTGGTCTTAGGATGCTTGTTTCCAGTCCAGGGAGGACCTGGCTTGACAGTTCGGGCTGGACTGTTCCCATGAGGCACAGGGTCAAGACTGATTTGCATATGGCTGGGTTCAAACTGGAATGGCATGGTGAGCAAAAAAACGATGGATTTAGGCCCAGATCTCTGTACTGGGGTGAATGTATGACATTGTTCTGCATTCTGTCCATCAACTGTTGTTTTTGCCCTTGTACAGTCCCTTTCTGCGCGGCCGCCCTCCGGATGAATGCGACATTGCAACATTGTCGATTGCGGGCCGTGTGGTGCTGACACTGCGACAGGGACACACACATCAGTTGGTTTCCTGTCCAGCCCAGATATGAACCACGCCCAGAGCCCAGGGATAATTATTCACACCCCTACGCTGGCCTGACGTACGCCGACCCAGCCCACTCGGCTTATGTATAAATGGGGGGACGACGACGCTACGTATCCTAGTTCTTCCCCACTGCCGGAGGTGACATGGCTGCGTCCGCCTGGCATATCACGAGACTCAATCATAGAGGGTCCATGACTTGCGTTGCACAGACTTGGTGGCACCGGATACACTGCGGCCGGCACGGGCCTACTGCCACAGGACGGTGACTTTCAGTGTACTGAGGTAGGGGCACCTTAAGTGCTGAGCGGGTGTGCAGCCTGCGATGATGCGCCGTCCTGGCGGGCCGGACTGGTAAGTATTTGTGTGAGCCCTGCTGGACCGCAGTGTAGGCCTGAGCCAGTGGGCAGCGCGGGCCTACCGCCACGTGACGTTGCCTCGCGGTTCACAGAGTTAGTGGCACCTAAAGAGCTGGGCGGTTGTGCAGCCTGCGATGATGCCGTGTGCACTGATATGATCTCTGCCATTGCGAAATCAAGACCCAGAATCACGTGTGTGACCTTGTGGCCCGCGGTGCGGGGCTGCATGACGTGGAGCCTGCCATGGTCGCGGGCCCGGGGCTTGGAGCTTGCACTGGCACGTGGTGGGCCATTTTGGAGACACGCCGGTGGCGGAAGGTGAGCAGTGAGGCCTGGGTGCGCAAAGGCGGGCAATTGCCGCTGGGCGGCGGGAGGGGCTGGTGTGCAGCAGCCTGTGTGCGCAGGGGCGGGCAAGCGATGATGGTGTGTGCAATGATATGTACCCTGCCATTCATAAATCTGGACTCCCTTTCAGATAAGGGACCTGGTGGACTGCAGTGTGGTTGGAGACACACTGGTGGCAGCAGGCGAGCAGTGAGGCCTGGGTGCGCAGTGTCGGCACTCTTTCTCCCTCTCCCTCTCTTCCTTTCACTGTCTCCCTCTCTCCCTCTTTCTCTCTCTTTCCCTCTCTTTCTCTCTCCTTCTCTCTCTCTCTCTTCCTCTCTCTTTCTCTCTCTTTCTCTCTCTTTCTTTCTCTCTCTCTCTCTCTCCCGTTCTTGCTCTCTCTCTTTCTCTCTCTCTGTCCTTTGATGAGCGCATGACACACCTTCTTATCTTGAATTTTGTCTTACAGGCTGTCACTTACAGATTGTCTAGTGAAGACCCGCCATGACTCTTCCAAATAGTTGTTTTGAGTTTAATTTGAATACAAATTTGTTTGGAAATTCAAAGCTGAATGAATGATTCTCCTTTTTCTGACCACACATGAATGTTAATTGTTGTAATTGTGCGACATCAGGCGAATTGTTTTGTTCATGATTTCGTAAATTTGATGTGAAATATCTTTGTCCGGGGTGAGGCCCCGTAGGGGGAACTGGGGTGGGTGGCGGTGGGTGTTGTGGCCCTCTTGGGTGTCCGAGCTGCATGATCAGTGGCTCTATGCCATCTGTTGTTCTTCAGGTGTGGCTCTGGGCTGGGCTCCCTTTCATACTGCAGGTAGTCGTCCGACTTAACACCAGGTAGGAGCAGGTGTTAAATCCCTGCTGCTAACGCGCCTTATTGCATGTTTTGGGATCTTATCGCCGATCTGGCTGGTCGTTGAGAATGTTGCAAAGTGGTGTTGTCGTGGCTTTTTGCGCGGGGAACGCCTACTCTGCATCTCATTAGCGTTAGTTGCCGGTGTCATCCGTGGCAATGTTTTTTGCGGCTGCTATCGCAAGAAAACTGGTGATATCAGCTGTTAGCAACAGATTGTGAATAGGGCAATAAATTTATCGCCACTTTGGCTGCGATAAAGTGCTGCTAACTCGGCGATAAGTCCTTGAGAATATGCCCCCATATTTTTGAGGCCCTTAAAAGACAAGCAAAATGGCTTTGCGTGGCCTCAAAAATAGGACTTAGAGGTTTGCGTCACACATGCACCACGTTGTGCGGTGCACTCAAGATGCAAAGCTCTCTTAAATATGCCTCACAATCTTCAGGCTACATACAGTTATTCGCAATGGGGTCGTTCTGCCACTGAGATGTCTCAGTCAAACTAAAATGACACAAGAACTTCTTCCTGTGTTGAAACACATACCCTCTGTTCATGATGCTTAGAAAGCCATTAACTGGGTAAAAAAATAAGGCTGGGTGCGGTGCAGGGAGCCGCAGAGCTGCTCATGGTGACCCAAGGTGTGACATTCAAAAAGTTATGTTTCGAGTTCACTCAGGTAACAGCTAGAGTCTAGCCAGCCATGGGAGAGGTAAATAGCAGTTGTAATTCTTTCAACATGAGTGTGTGGCTACACGGCCTCCAAGAAAACATTTCCAAGATAATATTGAACTCTAGTGCAATTTCACGTAATTGTTTCAACCTTGTGCCTGGTTTAGATTTTCTTAAATAAAGCTGTGTTTTCTTTCACTTGTCAGTGGTTTGTTTCACTTTGCTTACCGATGGTTGTTGTTTTTTTTATTTATTTTTTTAAATAAAAGTGCTTTAGCTCCCTTTAGTTTTCGTTTTGCCACTAACTGGTTGCTCCAAGCAGTAATATTTAGTGTCAGAGCCCTGCAAGTTAATCTGAAGAGTTGTAAAACATAAGTGGAATATGTATTTTGCTACAAACGTTACAGGCACAAATTATAGTTGAAATAATTATTACCTACAAACACATAAAATCATTATCTTAAAAACACAGCTCCTTGAGCCCCTGATAGCGCTACACAACATTTAACACTATCTCATAGCTGACCTAAAAATACCTTTCGCATTTGGTGGTATGGAGCGGTGTTGCTCATGCGATTGCTACGTGGGACCTGTGATCCGAGGCCTTACCTTCTGCAGGGAGTTCTTTCTCCTTCCCCTTCTATCATCGCTATTCACATGTTCTTGAAAGAAATACAGTAAAAACATTTATTGTGAATTCTTTGACAAAAAATACAAAAGGAAAAGATTACATTGTGAACTCTGAAAACTGCAACCGAAAGAGGTTTTACCGGTAAACTCTCTGGCACTTACAAAAGGAAGGGCTTTTACATTGTGAATACCAGGACAAATGCAAGTGAAAATTGTTTTACATTGAGAACTGCAATAGGAATAACTTCCCGTTTGACGATGATGATGGGCTATACGTTATTTAACATTAAGAGACCTTCTGACACATATTTCTACTCCAGATGGCGCTAGAAATATCGTTTTTGTATGCATGTGCAATTTTACGATTACTATTTAGTTGTGTGTGAACTGAAGTACTTTTTTCTTTTTAAAGGTAAATACACTAAACATTAATTTATTAAAAATTATTACTCTTTGTGGAGTCCGTTAACGTTTATTTCACTCTTAATTCGCTTTAATTCAATTTTTTGTTTTTACTTTTCAGAACCACGCTACAGATATTCAATGCCTTTTAGAACAAAGTGTGAGTAACTTTCCCATTAAACTGTGGTAATGTCTTGCTTCAGTAATATGCTTACTATCCAATGACTTTTTGAAACTGAATGTAAATAAACCATATGCGTTGGTTCTAGAGAATCATCCTTAAACCTGCATCTCCATGCAGCAGTCTTTTGCTCTTTGTTCATGCCCTGCTACTACAATGAAAATGTTGGTTTCACCATCAACCTTGCTCTTCCATTTCTTCCACATGTCAACAAGGTTGCTGGTACCTCGCTCCCTTTTTGAAGAGCTTAAAGAAAGTTCTTCCTTGCCTGTGAGTTAGTCTATCTAGGCAGCTCTGTCATCCTCTTTGGGTTATAAGAATTAAGCCTTTCTTGCCTTTATTTAAATATTTGATCTGTCCCTTCAGATTGTACAAAATGCAACTGCAATGCCTGTGACTTAATTTACCTCAGCCCACTTCTTTTAAAGCCCTGTTGGACGTCCTCCACAATCCGTGAATAAACAATTTAGGGGCATATTCACAAGGATCTATCGCCGGGTTAACGGCACTTTATCGCAGCCAAAGTTGCAATAAACTTATCGCCCCAATCACAAGCTGGTGATAACAGCCCACAGCACCCGTACAACCGCGATAGCAGCCACAAAAAACATCGCCACAGATGACCCTCACAACTATCGCCAATGAGAGGCAGAGTAGGCGTTCCCGTGCAAAAAGCCGCCACAACACCACACCTCAACATTCACAACGACCAGCCAGATTGGCGATAAGAACACAAAACAGGCAATAAGGCGCGTTAGCACCAGGAAACTAACACCTGCTCAGACCTGGAGCAAAGTCGGATGACAGCCTGCACGACAAAAGGGAGCCCAGCCCACAGCCACATCGGAAGGGCAACAGATGCCATGGAGCCACTGGTCATGCGGCCCGGACACCCAAGAGGGCCACAACACCCATCGCCACCACCCCAGGATCTCAACACCCACCCGGAATCCCCCTCCCCCGAACCACCACAGAGGCAGCGCAGACAAAGACAGCGGACCCCCAGGAAACGCACCAGCCTCACAGACCCAACACCTGACCATCATCGCCCAACAGGCCGACGGCACCAACACAGCGGACAATCAACATCCTACCCCACACAAAGCTGCTGGCTGTGCTGCACCCGTTGGCCCCTGGCACCCCCCAACCAACACCCGTCAGAGTCGGAGGAGTCTCACAGCCAGCCACATCCAAGTCCCTCACACCTGTCCTGGACATCACCATCAGCCTGGTACCCCAGTCCCTATACGTCCAACACAGGATCAGCTGGAGACCAAGCAAGGACCATACGCCATAGCTGGATGCACGCATGTGTTGGGGGCAATCCACAGCACACATGTCCTACCTGTGCCCCCTGGTGACACAGCACCCACCACCGCAACAGAAAGCACAAGTCTCACATCAATGTGCAGGCAACATCCGAACACCGTGGACCCTCCACCAATGTCGCCTCCAAATACCCAGCCAGTGTGCATGATTACTTCATCCTCCGACAGTCCATCAGCAACCAGCGTTCCCAGGATGGCACCAAGGGAAATTAACAGCTCCTTGGCAAGATCCAAATGAACGCCCCACTCACCTCAACTCCACAACCATGCAACTCACAACTCTGGCAATGGCACACGTCACAAAATCAAAACCAACATGCAAAACAACATGCCCACCCACCAGACACGACAGAACAACTCACAATGGTAACCTGGGCAAGCCGTGAACTTGAGCCATCAACGGCATGGCACCTCAGCCACACACTAGCCAAATGTGGGAAGAGGTAGCAACCAGGCATTTGTGAAGGATGCAGGAGAACCATGATTGGGAAAGTACACAATGCCAGGAGTGGCGGAGATGCGCTGGACAGACCGTAGTATGCAGAACACACCCATATCCACGGCGACATACACCTCTGGTGTATTGAGTTTAGCAGACAGTGTACGCAACCATGTCAACCCAGCCAGTGGGGGAGTTTGCGGAAATGTTGCCTGTTACCCCCCCCCCGTGCCGTAAGCGTGAGCGGAGTGGCATGGCCCGGCGTACGCCAGGCCAGCGTAGGGGTGTGAATAAAAAGCACGTAGCCCTGGGCATGGTCCTCTTCCGGAAAGCCCAACGTCTCTGCCAGGGTGGCACCTCTCACCATGCCACGAGGCCAACGCCGTCCTCGTGAGTGGAGTTGCCTGCAATCCTGTGCGCCTGCCGTACTCCGGCCTGCTGGACCCTGAACCCGTCGGGCCCGCCCCTGCGCCGCCAGGCCACACTCATCACCTTCCAACACCGGCGTGTGTCAAGGAGTGCCCACCACGTGCCTGCGCAATACCAAGCCCGAGGCCCGTGACCTTGGCAGCCTCCTCAGACCATCACAGCCTCCACGACACAGGCCCACTTTAGTCCTTTCTCGTTGACGTACTCTACTGCCGCCTCTGGCCTACACCACGGTCAAGTAGGTCACAGATTGCACTGCCCTTGGCCTACTCAGCGCACGAGTGGGTCACAGAATTGGAACTGAACATCGATTATTCAAAGGCAGAATAGATATCATCGCACGCAAGAAGAGGCGTAAGAGGATGACGCTTTGCAGTCCAGAGGGAATAGGATCATCGTTACGGAGGTGATCGAACACTACTGACAACTGCCCTGGTGTCACTAACTCTGTGCATCGCGAGCCAACAACAGGTGGGTGTGGGCCACTGCTGACCGCTGCCTCCGGCCTACACTGCGGTCCAGGAGGTCACTGAGTCTTGATTTAGCGATGGTGAAGTTCATATTGGTGTACCGGCATCATCGCAGACTGCATCCCCTCTCAGCACCAGTGCCACTTAATCTGTTCCCCGACATTCATAGACACTCTCTGGTTGTACATTGGTGGTGTCTGAGTCTATGGACTTGGGGCTAGTTTTCATCCTCATGTAGCTGATACCGAATTGGTGGTGAAAACTAGGTTGTCGCTTTCCACTCCACCATCTGCTGCTTCCGGATAACATCAGACCTTCGACATTCTGCCCTGAAGGACACTTTCCTCTGTCCCCCGCAAGCCTCCGCCACATTCACCTTCGACATCGATGAGGACCCACTCACTGCGCGTGGACCTACCTCAGTGCACCGCAAGTCACCGTCCCGTGGCAGGGTGCCGGTGCCGGCTGCTGTGCATCCGGGGCCACTAACTCTGTGCTGGTCAGGTCCGGGACCCCTTTTTCTGAGATATTCGATGGCCTCTGAGGCAATGGCCTTAGGGTCATCCACGCCATGTGTCTGTGGCCCTGCGCTGTCCGCTGCCTCCGGCCTCAACTGCAGTCCACCAGGGCTCACACATCAAATCGAGTCCTGACCGGCCCGGACGTCGCATCACCGCAGGAGGCACATGCCACCACCGCCAGGACCACCTCCAACCGCCATTTGCCTGAGTCAAAACGGTGGTCCTGACAGACTTACGGAGTTGCTCACACCTGTCGTGGATGCCATCATCAGACTGATACCCGGCTCGGCACTCCAGGTGCCACTGACTCAGTGCCCCCCAAGCCATCGTTCGTTACTGATTGAGTTTTGTGCTGTGGAGAGGTTGCGCAGCAATCTCACCTCAAGCGGTGTGGGAGACCTGGGACGTTGATGAGGAAGATGATGCAGGTCTAACACACCCCACTGCATCTGCATCAGGAATATCTCGAAGGGACACAATCCAAGACTTTTTCTTCACATGGGCGCGCTCAGCTGTAGTGCCCCAACCTCAGTGCACTGCAACTCATGGACACTTCTGTTTGCATGTTGGGTGTCCTCTGGACTTTCTCCAGCTCCCTCCATGTTGCTCAGCAGTTGACTCTGTTATGCAGGTGTTTTCCGTTTCCGTTGCACGGGTGTCTACAGTTCATGGGGTTGCCAGCACTGAGCACCCCATGCGGGCTGGCTTACACTCACCCCACACACATCCAGCAAAGGCATCACTGTACATGTGGCCCTGCCAATAAAGGGGCCGGGCGCACGTGCCCGGAGCCAATTCAACATAATATCTGCGTGTGTCCCTGTGGTCTTGTTGTATGCATGAGGGCCCTGGGCCCTACGACATTACATAGTGCTCTGTACAGCGGATGCAGACATGTCACCGCAGGCAGCGGGTTAGAGCTTGGACATGTAGCTTTTTCGTCATCCAAAATTCGTAAGGGGAGGAGCCTGGGCCGTCGTACGCAGAGCCAACGTGGGTGTGTGACTGCTATTTGCGTGCCCCTGGGCGTGGTTCTGTACTGTGAATGTGCATCTGCAGGTGTCTCTATGGCAGTGTGGGTCTCCTTTGTGGGGTGTAGTTGGTCCCTGAAGGGTAATAGACACCAACGTATGTGATCTAGTTCGCCTTCCATAGGTTCAGACCCCACCCACATCTGTTCGGCCACCTCCTTTTGGCGTGCTGACACATGGCATTGGGGCGCCACGTGTGGGTGGGTGAAGTGTTGTGAGCCAGCTGTGCTTGCGGGTGCTTCCTGATGTGTGGTCTTTTGCAGGCTCTGTGTTCTCCTCTAAGTAGCTTGGCTGCCCGGGTCCTGGTGGTGGGTTGCATGGGATGTACATGGGCTGTTGTAGGGCGTCGGTGTCGAAGGTGTGGTGGTCCTTTCCGGCATCCAGATGTGTTGTCTTCTGTTCTCTGCTGGAGGTGTTGTGTGCCCCTCTGCAATGTGAAGGAGAGATGCATGTTGACAATGTGTTGACATGTATGTTGGCGCATTGTTCTGGTTTACATGCAGACTGTATGACAATGTACATTGTGACTGTTTGGGAGGTGCTGAATACTGCTGCGGGACAGTGTACATTTGGACTACATGACAGATGTGAGGACGTATGTGTACATTTCCATTTCACAGTTTCCTGCGCTGTCAGATGTGGTAGACATGTTTCTGTGCATGTGCGGAGCCAGTTGTGTCCTCTGTTCGGCAGTGTCGGCTTTGCGCATTGTACCACGTTGTCGTCAATGTTGGTGTGCTGTTCTTGCTATGTGTGTGTGCTGCAGTGTGCCAAGGGGATCAGGGACATGATCCTGGGTAATTGTGGGTGTGCAGTGTGCTACATCTCGTTGTGCATGTGTGCCATTGTGCCTATCTACCCCTGTCCCCACAGTCCCTGGTCGTTACTCACCCTGTTGATGTTGTGTAAGGTCCTCTCGAGCTGTGTCTGTACTCCCTACTCCTTGCACCGTCTCTACACTGATGACTGTGGCCTCGGTTTCCTCCAGCTCCTCCTGTGGCGCAGGACTGCCACCTTCTGTCGCCGTTGCAGCCTTCCTGTTGGCAGCGGGTTTGTGCTTGGTTTAGGTTGTCACATCATGCCAGCGCCTCTTGGCCTCCTTGATTGGCCTCCTCGGTACTCCGACTGCATTCCAGGTGGTCTACTTGTGGGTCAGTTGATGGTAGTGTTCTGTCACCTCCGTGATGCTGATCTGGTTTTGCTGCGGACTGCACCACGTCTTCCTCTCCCTCTTCTGCTCGGCCGTCCCCGTCGCCGTTGTTCCTTGCTGGTGGTCTGTGGGGATTGTGGGGTTCACGTTAGCCTCTGCGCTCGGTCAGGGTGCATCCATGTTGCTACGTGCTTTGGCTTGTTTCTGGTGTGTTGTTTCTGTGGTTTTTATGGTGCATTTTCCCACCAGACGCGTGGGATTTGCAGGCCTGTGGCTGGTTTTCGCTACTTTTTGTACCGCGATTTGCCTCATCACATGATTTTATGCATTTGCGTTTCGCATTTTTGCGGCGTGGAGTTGATTTTAACGCTGACATTTGACGCGTTGTCTGGTGACTATCGCATGCTACCGCCACGTTGTGAATACTTGGTTGGCACGGTGTAATTTTCCCGCGATAGGCTGCGATGTTGAGAGTTGCGTTAAGCTACTCTTGCGGTAGTTATCACATGTTCTTGTGAATATACCCCTTTGTTTACAACAGTTTACATGGCGCACAAGGCAGATTGAGTTCCTCAGCTTTTGGATTATGCTCCGCCTGCCCTCTCACATGCTTCGTTCCCCTTTATTTTATATATTTATTTAAACAGTTTTTTATAGTGCGAACAGACCCTTGCGGGTATCAGAGTGCTCTTCTCATGCACTCTTGGTTGTGCCCATGTTCTATCGCACCACTGTGGCACACTATGGCTGCTAATCTCAGTACACCAGAGGAAAAAGACTGTGTTCACGTGAGTGTGGTGTGCTTCTCAGAGTGCAGGGTGCAGCACTTTGAAGCCAGACCTCTTGAGATTGACAACGCTTGTTGGTTAAGTGCTGAAAGCCGGTTTTGAACCCTGGTTCATGAGGTCAGCAATTTAACAGCAGCTGCTCCGTTGGCTCAGACAAACGTGTTAAGGACTATTGGAGTCGGTGTTTACATTTTTTGCACCTTGGAATGCAGCTCCTGGATTCAGTCAAAAAAGTGTGTCAAGCCTTCTCATCAAGCTGTTAATTAAGGGGAGCTGCAGAGGGAGACGTTGAATAATTTGGTCCAAGGTTCCATGTGTAAGCCATTACTTCTTCGTGTTTCACCTCAAACTGTCGACTGTATGCCAGACATCACAGCCGTGTCCAGTTTCCTCTTCATAAGTGGATTGTTTTCTCTTCCAGTGGCAAAGGTGCCTCTGCCGTCAGCTGTCAGCAGGGAAATGTGCAAATAAATGTTCTCAGTTACAAAGGTCAAATACTTTTGTGTCCATTCAGCCCCATTACACAGGAGGTCTTAATTGCTCCTCAAAAAGCAAGGAGAATTACTCAAGGTCCTGTTTGATTTTTCTGACCCTCTGGGGAGAGAAGCTCATCTGAGACATTTGCACAGTTTGCAAGAATCTGTACCTATTCAATAAATAGTTGCTAAATCTAACCGAAAATTAAATGTTATTTTCTAGCAACACCCCGGGGAAAAAATGCTACAGAATCACCCCCCCCCCACACACATATATATAGACACAAAATCTCTCTCTCTTTCTCTCTCTCTTTCTCTCTCTCTTTCTCTCTCTCTCTCTCTCTCTCTCTCTCTCTCTCTCTCTATATATATATATATATATATATATATATACATATATATATTTTTTTTCTTGTCATGGCAGTCAAAACGAATGTGGTCCAGACCAGGAGGTCAAATTCCAGCTTATTGCCACTGCCAAGGTACAGTGAAACTTGCATGGGAAAATACTGTTTACTGCCTCGCAGATGGAATATTACAATTTCTTTACATAGGGACGCACCGCTCCTAATAGTCACAAGGCCTATTCACTGTAATTTTAACTTATTGCGCAATGTAACCCCTTGCATTGTACTTTTGATTAAATATCTTTTCTTAAAACAAATGCATATGAAATAAATTCCATAGCATAAACATTATATGCAGATGCGCAGAGTGTAATATTATAAAGGTCCCTGTGAAACAAGAGTTTCATGATCACTGATGGAACCCACTCTGCAGAACGTTACCATTATCTTGCGACCATTAGGCTTATTACCCAAGGGGGGGGGCAAATTATGCATCAGGGTTATTTGAATTATATGGCAAGAGATGCAAATTATACAGCATATTCCCTGAAAAAGTTGTTTTGATAGATTCAAGCCAGAAACAACAATGGGGCAAGTGTGTATGTCCATAATTATACTTCAAATGCTGCAGTCAACGAATTGCATAATTCCACGGGCTAGTCTCCAGTGCTTTATCAACTATATGTTGAAAGATAAACAAAAGCAAAATATTCAAATTCCAATCAGTGCCTATTGCTAGCTGCAACTTGAAGAACACAGCTTAAAGAACATTCCACATATACAGACAGGATGTGTTTTTAACAATGCAAGGTTTGTTGGGTTTTTTCCTAAAATTCTGTATCCTTAACTACATTATTAAGTATTGTTCTCTCCTTTTACTGCATGATTGTTGAAATGGCCGTGGAGTTTTGACTTGGCCTATATGATAAATATGACACCTATAGATATGTTGTGGGCGGATCTGACACATGCTCTAATAATAGTGCAGCGAACGTGAAGCTGAATTTAAGCACAAGTGGTTGCACAAAAGTGTGGTTATTGATGAAGTCGCATATACATTTTTACCCAACATCATTTTTTTGTAATTTAGTAATATAAAAAAAATTAGGGGCCTAATTACGAGTTTGGCAGTCCGTAGGACCGCCAAACCCGTGCTCGCGTAGTTGCCCGCTCCGACACTGCCAAAGTCGTACTCAGGCCCTAAGTTTCATATGCTCGCTAGAATTCGAGGTGCTTGTCAGTTATTCTCAGTCGCTAAAGCTTGATTGGTTGGGCTGTACAGAGCTTCTGCAGGTGTGCAATGTTTTGGAGTAAGGGATGGTCAAGAGTGAGGTCAACCACAAGTGATGTAGTTTGGCATTCGGTGCAGAGTTTATGTTATGTAGGAGAGGTCCAGTGCTGAGGCTGACTCAATGGGGCATATTCTCAAGGAGCTATCGCCGAGTTAACTGCACTTTGCGCAGCCAAAGTCGCGATAAATGTATCACCCCATGCACAAGCTGGTGCTAATAGCCCATAACACCAGTTTAGCTGCGATAGCAGCCGCAAAAAACATCGCCACAGATGACCCCGGCAACTATCGCTAATGAGATGCGTTTCCATGCAAAAAGCAGCGACAACACCACTCCACAACATTAACAACAACCAGCCAGATCGGCAAAAAGACCATGAAACACGCGATAAGGCGCGGTAGCAGCAGAAAATTAACGCCGGCTCTGACCTGGTGTAGTCGGACGGCAGCCTTTACCACAACAGGGAGCCCAGCCCAGAGCCACACCTGAAGAACAATAGATGCCATGGAGCCACTGAACATGCGGGCCTCAACACCCACCTTTACCACCCCCAGAACCCCCTCTCCCCACGCCCCCCGCCCCGGCCAAAGACATGCCACATCAGCCACACGGAATCATGTACCAAATAATCCGCCTGATGTCGCACAATCACATCTGGTGACATGCATGTGTCGTCACAAAAATGAGAATCACACATTCACCTTCGAAGCAACAAATGAAAATGTATTAAAAGAAACACAGAACAGAAATGAAGACACATGGCGGCTCCCCTCGGGACAATCCGTAGGTCACAGCCTGCAAGACAAAAATCATGATGAGAAGGTGTGTCCTGCGCACATCAAGGGACAGAGAGAGAGCGAAGGAGAGAGAGACGAAGAGAGGGAGAGAGAGATAGACTGACCAAGAGGGGGAGAGAGAGAAAAGAAGAGAGGGACAGGGAAAGAGAGTGCCGATACTGCACACCCAGGTCACACTGCTCACCTGCTGCCACCGGTGTGTCTCCAACCACGTTACGGTATGTAGTGCAGTTCACCAGGTCCCAAATCTGAGACAGACCCGTCATCTGAAACAGAGTCCAGATACATGAATGGCACAGTACATACAATTGCACAAGACATTATCGCCTGACCACCCCTGAACACCGAGGCAGAAGCACCCCAGCCCCTCCCGCCTCCCAGCGGTGCATGCTCGCCCCTGCGCACCAAGGTAATTGCACCACAGCTCCTCCTGCCGCCCAGCGGTGCATGCGCGCCCCTGCGCGCCCAGGCTTCACTGCTCACTTTCCGCAACCGGCGTGTAGAAAAGAGGGCACACCACAGGGCACTGCAAGCCACAAGCCCGGGGCCCGCTGACATGGCGCCCTCCACATCATGCAACCCCGCTCCGCAGGCCACCAGGTCTCACTTTTGATGCTGGGTCTTGATTTTGCCATGGCAGAGGACATACCAGTGCACAGGGCATCATCGCAGGCTGCACACCCGCTCATCCCTTGAGGTGGCACTAACTCTGTGACCTGTGAGGCCACGCCACATGGCGGTAGGGCCCCGCTGTCCGCTGCCTCAGGCCAACACTGCAGTCCAGCAGGGCACACAAAACCTGAGCAGTCCGGACCGCCAGGACGGGGCATCATCGCAGGCTGCACACCCGCTCAGCACTTACGGTGCCTCTACCTCAGTGCACCGAAAGTCACCGTCCCTTGGCGGTGTGCCTGTGCCGGCCTCAGTGTAACCAGTGCCACCAAGTCTGTGCCCTGCAAGTCATGGACCCTCTATTATTGGGTATCGTGGTGCGTACGCCATCATGTCATCTCCGGGCCTGCGAAATGTGATGTTGCAGGCCCTGGGCCCCCATGGGTACATGCACACCACACGGATACACCCCGAGAGAGGTAGGAAATGGCGTCGAGCATGGGCGCCCGGCCCTTTTTATTGGCAGGGTCACATGTGCTGTGATGCGTGTGCTGGATGGGTGTGGTGTGGGTGTACACCAGCCGTTAGGGAGTGGCTGTGGCATGCTGACAACTAGACCTGTGAACAGCAGATCTCTACAGGGAAGACCTGGGACATGTAGCGTTGTCGTCCCCCCCAGTAAGCGTAAGCTGAGTGGTCTGGCCTGGCGTATGCCAGTCCAGCGTAAGGGTTTGAACAATGACCCCGGGGCTTTGGGCGTTGTTAAGTACAGGGCTGGACAAGGAAGTAACAAATGCATGTGTCGCTGTTGTTGCGTCGGCGCCACCCTGACAACATTCGGCAATGTGTCACCCTGTGACCCAAGTCCAACGACATGAGCCACATGGACATAAGAGGAATTCACTGACCCTACATTCATCCATACTACCAGACTTGAAAGACCATAGACACAACACATCTGTGTGATTCGGAATGTTTAATGCACATTCAGTGGAGTGTTGCATCTGGAGCAGTACAGGGCCATGCAAAGCCCACTTTACAATGTTGGCCCGTGGAGGGCCAGCCAGAGTCCTTCAGGGAATGACAAGTCCAAAGGAAGAGGAAGAGTTCAGTCCGCAGTCTGTTAGCTGTGTCATTCGCGATCACACAGAATATGGCAGTTCATTGCGAGGTCCAAGGTGAGTGTCGCAGAGTGTATCGGGGGACAGTGGAAGGTGATGATGCAGAGGGCAGAACCAAGCTGAAACGGGCCATATGGCGGAGATGAATGCTACAGTTTTCTCCGTACCAGTAAGGCTGTTTCATCCGCATCTTCGTCCTCTGTTGTCTCATGTGCCTCACGTGTGTGTGGATGCTTTCCTTTCTCCAGCACTGTGTGGCAGTGACACCTCAGGGGCCAGAGGTGGAATGTCTGCCTCACTGTGTGGCACTGACACTTCAGGGTGCGGAGATGGGGATGTAGTGGTAGCAGCAGCATGCATCAGCGCCAGGCCTTGTGGCAGCAATGCCATGAGGATGTTTTTGAGGTCATTGTGGAACCCAGCTACCTCTCGCTGGTGTGCAACCATAGCAGCCACTCTTTTCGCATTGGCCCGTTCCATGGTCTCCACGAGCCTCCGCATAAGTCCCAACTCCCGGGCGAGCTCGCTGGAGCCACTCTGACTAGACAGTCATTCTTGTCTCAGAGTAAGGACTCTGGCGATGTCAGCCATGGTTAGTTGGAGAGCATGGAGCGGGCTGTGGGTGTCCGTTAGGGACTGTCAGTGGTCCCTGATGGGACTTAGACACCCACGTATGGCATCTAGTTTGTCTGCCATGCGGTCGAAGCCCACCCGCACCTGTTCAGCCAGCTGCGCCTGGCATCCCAACACACGGCGTTGAAAGGCCATGTGTTCTTCGTGGGGGTCCTGGGAGGCAGTCGTGGTGGTGGGTGCTGCCTGCTGTGTGGTCTGTGCAGGGGGTAGGGTGTCCCCGTTGCTGCTGGGCTGCCCTGCTCCTGGAGGTGGGCTGCCGAGACTGTCAATGAACTCTTGGAGGGCGTCAGAATCGAAGCTGTGGTGGTCCTCTTCATCATCAGAGAAGAGGTTCAGGCTGCTCTGTAGGAGGTGTTGATTGTCCCTCTGCAATGTGAAGGGGAGATGCAGTTTGACAATGTGTTCACGTGTGTTGCCGGATTGTACATGAAAATGAATTGTACATTGTCTACTCATATTTCCCTGCAATGCCACTTGTGATTGGCCAGTGTCTACACCCAGTAGGAGCCAGTTGTGTCCTGTGTTCTGTTGTGGACGTGTTGCGGTTTGTGCCACTTTGTTGTCAGTGTTGATGTGCTCTGCATGTTATGTGTGTGTGCTGCATGGGGGGTGGCCCATGCTGCTCTGTTTTGCTGCCCCTTATGCCTTTCATGCGGTGTGCCTTTGACTTCTGTGCTTGTACAGTGCTGACATGTAGCATACTTGGGTACATTGTTCTCTTGGTGGGAGTTGGGGTCTGGGGCATGGTTTGTCCGTAGATGTGCTCAGCTCAATTGGACTGGTTGTTACTCACCCTGTTGCTGTTGTGTCAGGTCATGTTGTGCAGTGTCCGGGCCCCCAACTCCTGCCACCGTCTCCCCACTGATGACTGTGGGCACCATTTCCTCCATGTCGTCCACCTCCTCATGTGGCGCAGGACTCCCACACTTACTTCTGCTTTTCTCTCGCCGAACGCCGGGTCAGCAGTCTAGTTGCTGTTCCCAGCTCAGTCTTACTTGTATAAAGGCGTGTGATGACGCGACCGCTCTTGGGCTGACACGGACCGGAGGCAGATCATTCACGCACACAGAGTGAGTCTACAGGTCAGTTTGTTTTTTTAAAAAAAAGCTCTCTATTGCTGCTAATTCAGATTGCTGCTATTTTTAAATTGTTATTTTATTCTTTTTAATCCATTAACGTGTTGTGTGGGGGCAGAGCTGTGTTCAATGCTCTTGGGGTGAAGGGGCACACTTACTTCCACTTTTCTCTCGCCAGGTCAGCAGTCTAGTTGCTGTTCGTACTTGTATGAAGGCGTGTGATGACGCGACCGCGCACCAGACACGCGCAGCGGGCGCACCACTGGCAAGCCCGTCTGTGCCCAACCGGGCCCAGGGGTGAGAACCCCTGCATCTTTTCTCCCGAATCAGTACTATTATTCCAGTACTCAGCTCAAGCACTTAAACGGCTCCTTGGGTACTACCTGTGCCCACTCTATCTCGCCGGAAAACTTTCCCGAAAGATGCCCACACTGCAGGTGCAATTTCTCTTCTTATAGCTTAGTACCCACCTCATCTAAGGACCAGCTTAAAATCTTTCAATTGAACTGGAGATCCCTGTCCAAACATACAGCAGAGATCTGGATGCTCCTTAAAGACTCTGATCCGAATGTGCTGTTTGTTACGGAAACCTGGCTCAACTCCAGTTCTGAGCCAGACATAGTGCAAGCACTCCCATATGGTTTTGTAATGCAGAGGGTAGACAGAACAACAGGCAAAGGTGGTGGGATTGCTATTATCCATAAGGAACAATTCACTTGTCGCCTGCTTGGGAACCCTCTTTCAGATTGTGAGAGCGCCCCCTTTACCATAGAACTCACGCCTCTTCTTTCCTTTACGGGCATTCTCATCTATCGCCCCCCTGTAGCGGTAGGATCCTTCAACAAATCACTGCTGGAGGTAGTGGTTAACCTGGCCAGCTCGGCGGTTAACTTCACTCTCCTTGGAGATTTCAATCTTCACTTTGACGATCCACAAGCTGTAAATGCAGTCGAGTTGGCCAGAGACCTTACGGCTCGCCAACTGTCCCAAAAAATCCTGTATGCTACTCATGTTAAAGGGCACCTCCTTGACCCGGTGTTCTCTAGTTTAGAGGACCTTAAAGGGATTGATCTCACCCCTCTTCCATTGTCTGACCACCACCTTGTCTCCCTTTCCTGGTCTCCACAGGCCACCAAACCTCTTAATCGATATGGACCCAAGGTCACTCCTGGGTCAAGCTCCCCCTGGAGAAATGAACCCAGGAACTGGAAAGGACCAGACCCATACCTGACCCATGTCCAGTCAAAGCCAATGAGGACTTTTCTAGCTGGATAGAGGAGTCACTGGATTCTGTCCTTCCGAAGACTAGGATGAAAAAGACTGTCGGGCCTCACAATTGCCCTTGATTCTCCTCCGAACTGCGCACTTTAAAATAGCGTTGTAAGGTTAAAGAAAGACAGTAGAGGAAAGACTTCCTACCAATCAAAAAGTTGGAATACAGGGCAGCTATTTGTGTCTATAAAGAAGAAATTAATAAAGCCCAGGACCCCTATTATGAGGGTAAGATTTTATCAGCCGCCAACTCTCCTTGAGAAACCTTCATTATTATTAAAAAACTACTTAAAGCCCCCGTCCCACGAATAGCACCAGATACCTCTGGTCTACGTTGCAATAAACTGGCAGAATATTTCACCACAAAGGTTCAGAATATTCTTGAATCCCTGCCGCATAAGGATGACAACTACGAGACCCCGTACAAGCAGATGGATTCCGATCCATGTCCTTCTGATCACACACTATAGGTCTTCCACCCCCTGTCTCAGGAATCACTCCTTACCTTGCTGTCCTCGGTAAAGAGCGGATCACCCAAGGATCCCGCACCGCTTAACATTCTGAAACAGGCAGCTTCGATAATAGCCCCTAACATGGCGGACCCGATTAACGCCTCCCTGTACACAGGAATAGTTACTACCAACTGGAAAGTGGCCATGGTGAAAGCCCTACTTAAGAAACCTAATCTGGATCCGGCAGATTTGGGCAATTACCGCCCGATTTCTTTTCCACCAGGAATAGGTAAGATGGCAGAGAAATACGTTCATCAAACCCTCTCCAGATTCCTTGAAAACCACAACCTGCTTCACTCCTCTCAAACAGGATTCCGACCGCGTCAGAGCACCGAAACGGCCCTGTTAGCAGTGGTGGAGGAAAGTAGGAAAATCTTAGACTCAGGAGGTTCGTCAGCCATTATACTCCTTGACCTGAGTGCAGCATTCAACACTGTGAACCATAGGATCCTGACTCACCGTCTCAGGAGTATAGGAGTAACAGGCATGGTTCTTCAATGGCTGTGATCCTTTCTGGAGGAAAGAACCTTTCAGGTATTTGAGGAGAACATTGCATCTAAACCTACCCCCCCTGCCGAGCGGAGTCCCTCAGGGCTCATCGCTTAGCCCGACCCTTTTCAATGTGTATATGGCTCCTCTGGCAGCCATTGTAGCCCCCTCTGGAATCCGCATGGTGACCTATTCCGATGATATGCAATTGGTGGTAGCGTTAAACCAAGCAGATCAAAAAAAACAGTGGCCTCTATTCTTGTTGAATTGGATGGATGCGTCTCAGCTCAAGCTTAATGGTGGAAAAACTGAGCTCATGATATTGGGCAACCCCCTTACTTTTAAATCCAGTTCCATGTGGCCAGTTGGCATGGGTCCTCCCCCGGTCCCCAAGTCAGAAATCAAGAGCTTGGGCATCTGGTTGGACCAGGATTTGAATTTTAGGGTACAGGCCAGGAAGACGGCAGCTATCTGCTATGGCCTGCTTAGAATGGCCTGCAAAGTCCTCCCCCTCCTCCCCTTTCAAGCTAAAAAAGTACTGGTCCAATCACTTATACTTTTCAGACTGGACTATGGTAATGCACTATATCTGGGTGCCCCCTCAACAGTAGTCTCCAAATTACAGTCTATTCAAAACAGCGCTGCCAGACTGCTGACTGGAGTAACCAACAGACAATCGGCGAAACCAGCACTGCGCTCCCTTCACTGGCTCCCAGTGCAGGAACGTCTTGATTCAAGGCCCTGTGCCTAGTACAGAAATCCATGCAGGTGAACTGGCCTCCTATCAACTCAGCCATGATCCGCCGCTACAAAGCTAATAGGAAACTTCGGTCAAATGAATTGCATCTGGCCGAGGTACCCAGGATCAAGAAGGCCAGAAATGGTGGATGGCTCTTCTCTTATAACGCTGCTAAACTATGGAATTCTCTACCACTACATCTTCGCATAGTTCCCAATCATCTGGCTTTCCGTAAACAACTGAAGACCCTTTTGTTTCCTTAGTTCTTCTGCCTCCCCCATGTCGGTTCTTAGCGCTGGGATGCTCCCGGGTAGCCATGCGCTTTATAAATGTTTTTTCATTTCAGTCTGCATTGCTGCCTTCCGGTTGTTGGCGAGTTTCAGCTTGGTTTTGTACTTGACGTCATTCCAGCGCCTCTTGACCTCTTCCATTGTCCTCTTCAGCACTCCGACTGCATTCACCTTGTCCACGATGGATTGCCATAGTCCATTTTTGTTGCCAATGACACAGTCGAGGTGACGAACAGTTGTTGATGGTGTTCGACCGCCTCTGTTATCAGGATCCTGTTTTCTTGCGGACTGAAGCGCTTCTTCCTACTCTTCTTCTCCTTGCCCTTCCTTGACCCCAAGGTCCCAGGCAGGTCCTCTGGGGGGCTTGTGGTGTTCTGGTTCTCCTCCGTACTTGCTCCGGAAACATCCATTGTGCTTGGCTGTTGTTTGGCATTTGTTTGTCAGTTTTTTTTCTACTTTTATGGTGATTTTTCACGCCTGACTCATGTGAATCGCAGGCCTGTAGCTGGTTTTCACTGATTTTTGTATCGCGATTGGCCTCATCGCAGCTTTTTTTGAGTTCGCATCTTGCATTTTTGCGGCGTGGCGTTGATTTTAACGCGGTCAGTTGACGCGTTATCTGGGGAATATCGCATGGTGCCGCCGTTTTGAGAATGCTTCATTAACATGGCGTCAGGTTACTTTTGCGATGGTTATCACACGTTCTTGAGAATGTCCCCCAATGTGTCATGCATATTGCTTCTGAGATTATACATTTAGCCACAAGGGACTAGTGTGAAGATTGAAGGACTGATGACTTTTGGTTATGGATATGTCGATTAAAGATTTGTCTGGCAGCTGAATTCTGATTTCTCTATACCCTGCAAACCAGATAGAGAGGGGCTTTGAGGTATAGTTACTTGACATAGTTGAGATGGGAAAGTACCAAGTCTATAGGGAAACCGAGGTACGGAATACTTAGTAGATCCATAATCACTCCAAAATTCCTTAATTTTGTTGAGGGACTTAGATTGATCATATTTGTGTAACCAGATGGTGGAGGGGTATTACTTGGTACATCTCCCACAAATGGGTAACTCAGCCTTTGGTCTGTTTACCTTAAGAGAGTTAGTTAGTATCCAGTGCAGGGCTTTAAGTGGGCTGGGTCCTGCCGGTGCTCAGCACCAGAAGTTCTAAAAAGCAGGTGCTGAAGCGGGTCCCTCTCGGGATCTCCATATTTGCCCTCACCCTCAGGGTGAAAAATAAATCTTAACTCTGCAGCAGTACCGCCCTTCACTGCCTTTGATGTAACTTCAAAGAGACTCTTTATAATTATTTCACAGTCCCATAATTTCAGAACTGAAGCATTTTCAATATGCTATACAACGAAGCCATGGTTGTTGCTTATTTATCTCATACAACTAACAACTATTGACAAAGCCAATAGTCCTGGAATATTGTAGGTGTAATGTTACTTGTTGTATTATATACCTGAATAAAATGACGCAAGCAGCAAAATACTAGTCGCCCAGAACACTATGCTAAGCAAATATTTTTAGCTTAGCGTTTTAAAGCCACACCCTTAATTACATTGGCCACGCCCCTTGGAGAGACCCCCAGTTATTTCATTCCACTTAAAGCCCTGATCCAGTGGTCAACTGCTTGGGGCAATGGCCAAGGTCGAGGTCTGGTCAGTGTTTAGTTCATCAAGGTCAAAGTCACTGCTGCGGTTGAAAGAGAAGATGAGTCAGGGAAATAAGGCACTTGTCAGTGTAGAAGACCACCATGTTCTGCTATATAATCAACTTTCTATAGCAATTATTTTTGACAATATGCGTTATTGAATTTTCCGCACAAGTGAGAAACATCATTATAATAATAATGACCACTGAGAGGAAGAACATAAACCAGCATCCCCATCGTACATTACTCTTATAACATACATCATCTGCCCATCCCCAACAGCTTCTATACAGGCTGACAACCATTCAATCTACCCCTCAACTGCTCTCTCTCCCACCCTATTTGGCCGCTATAGGCATGTCCTCAGGATGAGATCGAGGTATCCGTCACAACCATCTGGAGACCGGCCCTGCAAATGAGTTCAGGAGGACGAGCTGCCAAGAAATCCACCCCTAGGTCCCTTGTCGTATATGTTGCAAAATCCTCCCACACTTTATGAAATTTCATCTGCGAGTCATGAATAATACATGAAAACGTCTGTTGCAAAGTCATCCTGTGCCCTGGGCATCCCCAACATTTTGCTGACTGACACTGGTGGTAACTGACTCTGACTGACCCTGGGCTCTGTTTAACCAGGCCCAGGGCCAGTGCTATGCTGAAAGAAACACATTAGAATACAGTTAAAACACCTACATACACTCGGGTACACAGCGGTATGGTGGGGTACCCCTGTGATTGGCATGATCTACCCTATACGCCCCTAGTATATAATAGGGCTGGGGGATTGAAACCACCTAGAAGTCCCTAGTACCCTAGGGCATGGCAGTTTAGAGGCCGGCAGCTCTTTTTGCACTTGCATGTGTGCTCTGCTAAAGCCTGAGGTCAGTTTAAAAACAGCCCTGGGTGCCAGGACTGCTTTCAAAAAGTAAATTGTGCCCAAACTCGACTTTGGTGTTTGGGGCACTTAAAATGGATAATCTATAATGTTTTGGCATATTAGGGACCCCCAGGGTCTTCCCTAGGTATCCCAGGGGTGGGGGGTCAGATGTGTATAAGGTACACCCTTATAAAATGAGTTTTTTATATGGCTGGGTAAAGTGAAATTTTACATTTCACTCCCCACATTGTGGTAAAGTGCAGCTCAAATTCGACTTTGATACTAGAAGCACTGTGGAGGGAGGATCTGCAATATTTCTACAGATTCAGAACCCCTAAAGTCTCCCCTAGTTGCACATGGGGTGGGATTCCTGTAGATATAAGGCAAGTACTTATAAAATATGTTTTTGTAAGTCCTGGTGCTGGAACAATGGCCCAAGTCATTTTTCCCATTGCAAATCCCCTGTTACATAGGTTAACATGGTTGGAAGATATTGATTAATAACTCTTGATAAGAGAGGGCTAGAAATGCCATTCAAAGACTTCCCAGAATGGTATTATTAAATCCAACAATATCATATTGTTGAATTTCTCCTAAAAAGTACATACAAGAAGTTATAAGACTTTCTTGTTTGTAAGTCCAAATTCAGCCTTCCAGTGGTCTGCCATGATTGGTCAGAGTTAAGTGGATTAGCCAGGCTGCCTTGTAGAGGTGATAAAGAGCCCCTGGGGTTCACCAGCTCTGCTGGAAGGGCAGTGTGCTGTTCAATAGGAATGCCAGGCCAGGGGGAGGAGTCGTTAACCACGGTCTTCAAAGAGGAGAGCAGAGATCAGTGTCATTTACGGCTCTGAACTTACCACCTCAGGCAGATGGTAGGATTAAGGAAGGTATGAGCAGATGCAGCGGGGAGAGTCTAAGTAAATTAGCCATCCTAGGGGTGTCTTTAGCTAGCTTTTACCTCCTTGCTGGAAAATCAGCCATTATGGATTTGGAAGATTTGATGCACTCTGGGACAAAATAATGCCACACTCTACAGGATGTGGTCATATCCTACCCTGCTCCCATTGGTCAGAAGTGACCTCCTGCCTGACCCAGAGAACTTGGAATAAGTATCTGAGAGGGGCGAAGCCCTCCAGATCTGCTGCTTGAAACTGAAGAGAATCAAAAGGGTCTGTCTGCGCTGAAGATTTTGAAGTGCATTTCCAAAGGCCAGGACTCTGAGTTTGCGCCTTTTTGTACCATTGGAAACTACAGCCCTGTGGATCAAACCTACTTCAAAAGGACTAAAAAGTGGACTCCCTGCCAGGTACAGGTTAACAGCTCACCTGGACATCCCCACAAAGAATTCCCAGCCTGGAGTATCAGTGGATTTGTAGGGGTTTTGTTCAAGTGGATTGCGGAATTTAAGTTTCACACTTCCCTGTCTGCTTGCAGCCACGTTACCAAGGGTTGCGCATAGCAATAATTTTCTAAGACCTATGCTGAGTCCTATCATGTGTTACTGGCCTTATTGCCAGTGGCAGACCTACATTTGCCCCTACCAATACCCACTTTCCAACATTTCGGTGCCGATTCCGATCCTGTAAAACCCGGGTACGAATTGTCGGACGGAGCGTTTTTTCCGTCCGACTCGTAACCGGGAAAAACACCTTACAAACTCGCAAGTACGATTCGCACAGAAACACCATTTCCGTACGAGTCGTAAAAAACACCGACCGGCCAAAAAATACATACAAATCTGAATCTGGACGGCGCATACGCGACGTCCGGACGGAGTCAGGCAGCGTTCTACGGACCAGCAAGTACGATTCGTGCCGACGTCACTCCGCACGCAGCAGTTTTTACGGGAGCCAAAAACTGCTGGGAAATTGAGGACGACGCGAACAAGGAGTACCGGTATGCGACGGACAGCCATGGACCCCAACCTACGCGTCATCCCGGCCCTCATAGCCTACTACCTCGTGTACAGAAACCGACGCCGCAGAAGGTCAGAACAACCCCCAGGGGCAAAGGGGGGGGGTGGGGTGCAAGGGGCAAGAAACATAACCCACACCCCACAAAATACCAATACAACCTGCACAATAATTACCTCCATGGTCTGGCCACTACGGGGGGCGTGTCCACCAATCCCACGTCCCGCCACAACAGAAGTGGACGTGGACACGTACCCGTCACCACCACAATGGTGGTACGAGACGTCCCCACGCCCCCCAGAGTGTGGGTACGGACCGTACCACGCCTACCCCTACGTCACACCAACAATGGCGGTACGGCCTGTACCCACGTCCCAAAGGCATGGGTACGGGCCACACCCCCAAAGTTGGGGTGCCGTAGGGGTACGGGCCGTACCCAGGGCATCAGCGCGTGGGTACGGCACATAGCACGCCTACCCCTACGTCACACCAACAATGGCGGCACGGCCGGTACCCACGTCCCAAAGGCATGGGTACAGGCCGCACCCCCAAAGTTGGGGTGCCGCAGGGGTACGGTCCGTACCCAGGACATCAGCACGTGGGTACGGCTTGTACCACGACAGTGGACACATACATAGGGGTGGGTGCCCATCAGTGCCCAGACATATGAGGGGTGGGTGCAGAGGACTCCCATCAGTGCCCAGACATATGAGGGGGGGTGCCTATCACTCTCAGCAGTGGCCAGACATATGAGGGGTGGGTGCCTATCACTCCCAGCACTGCCCAGACATATGAGGGGTGGGTGCCTATCACTCCCAGCAGTGCCCAGACATATGAGGGGTGGGTGCCTATCACTGTCAGCAGTGCCCAGACATATGAGGGGTGGGTGCCTATCACACCCAGCACTGCCCAGACATATGAGGGGTGGGTGCCTATCACTCCCAGCACTGCCCAGACATATGAGGGGTGGGTGTAGAGGACCCCCAGCAGTGGACAGAGCCATGGGGGTGTGTACATCACCCTCCGATGAGCCAAACTCCATGGGTGCATGAAGGCATACACAATGTGCGACAATGTTGAGAGTGCCATGACAACACATCACTGACTGCAGTGTCCCACTCCCACGAGGATGGATGTCCTTCCCCCACAGCATGACACACCACATGTGGGTGTGATGACAAATGACACATGCATACCCACCCCAGGCGGAGGCAGCACAATACACACACTGAGATCATGCAACAAGACAGTATCCTCATGTCAAACACACTGTCACCCACATACCAGGAATGATAGAAATGCACAGGTGCCGGGGCAGCCAACAAGTTGTAGTCTCCCATGGAAGGAAAAGGGTGGAGTACACACAGATACAATGCCCACAATTGTCAGTCAGGTGCCCAAATACCCTGCAGAACACGTAACACATGTGTGTGAGGCAGGGAGTACACACATGCATAGTGCGGAAAAGGGAAAATGTCCACATGAAGTCATGTCAATACATTCCATACACAAGTACAGTGTTCAGCAAGGATGCCACAAACGATGCAGGTGGAGACATAGCAGAGCATGCATGGCGAAAGTCGAAGGGACGTGTCACACACCCAGGAAATGTTGACACAGCTCAGCACAACAATTGGGAAACACCCTGCAGGGAAGATGGCAGGTGCCACAGAGTAAGGAACACACCTTGGGACAATGTCACCATGCAGTAAGAGCTAACATCACCTAAGAATACATGCAGTCACCTTGTGACGGCATGCAGATACCAGGGTCCACCCCATGAGCAGCACACCACAACATTTCCCAGACACACAACACATCATCACCACCCCAACTCAGGGAGCAGCAGCACCAACAGCAATACCAGAAAAACATTTGTGTGCAAAGGAAAACAAAAAAACACAATCAGCATTTCGAAGAAAAGTAGCTACAGTACACTCTTCACCAAGCCCATGGGCCACGCCAGATGCGAAGTCCTGGGGGGGGGGGGCACACGTCGGGACGCGTCTCTCCTAGCTTGCCTGCACAGTGCACTGTACCATATCATCCACAGAGTGGGGGGCATCATGTGGGGGGGAAGAACCAGGCACCGGTAGGTGTCGTGGGAGCAGGGACAGACGACTCCACCACAGGGGGTGGGGCAGCGCCAAAGGACGAGGTCAGTATGGCGCTGCACACGGCAGCAAGCTCTTCCAGTGTCTCCCCTGCACCCGAAGGAACCACAGGCCCCAAGGAGGAAGGGGGGGGGGTCAGAGGGATGGGTCGCAGCGCAACTGGGGGAGGGTGTGGACGGGGGGGAGGGGAATTAACTACCCTGCCCGGGGAATCCCTCAAAAGCTTGCGGGGTGGTGTCACACTGGGGCAGGGGACGGACTGGCCATGAAGGACTCCCTGTCCGACTGTTGGGCAGGAGAGCCAAGGGGAGTGGGTTCGGAGGTAGTGGCTCGTGAGGACTGCGGACTCCTACTGTGACAGCGTGGCTGCTGTATTCCCCCCGATCCAGTGCCTGTGCCTTCTCCCCCCTGTGTGTGCGTGACAGGAGGTGTGCGCTTGGCCTCCCCTGGTGGTGTGCTGCCTGTGTCTGGTGTGGTGCGAGCATGGGGACGTCTGGGTGTGTATGGGACAGGCATGGGAGTGGGAAGTGCGGATGGAGCCGGGGTAGGGTGGGGGACAGAGCGCTGCAGGAGACCCACTGCTGCCGTCAGTGACGAGTCCATGGACCTCAGCAGCATCTGTTGGTCAGACATCGCTGATGACATACCCTCCATGTACGACACCATCCGTGTCAGCAGTCTGGTGTGGCCATGGAGGACACGCAGGAGCCATGTCTGACCAACCTGCAACTGGCGCTGAATGTCCACAGACTCTGCATGGACGGCAGCAGGGGAGACAGGGGCAGGGGGTGCGGTGCCTGGCACGAAGGAGACATGTTTGGTGTACCACAAACTCCCCTCAGAACCCAGAACCCCTCATCCGACTAGCTTAGTGTCCCATTCGTTAGCCGAGGTTGAGCTCGGCGGTCCCAATGTATAGACAACCCAGAACAAGCGCATTACAATATTCTCACGAATGGTGGGAATGAGACATACCTGTACGTCATTATTCTCAGATCAGTCCACAACAGAATATACACAGACACGGTAAAGTTGAAAGAGTTCATTCAATGAACCTCACGTCCTAAGATGCAGTACTGTGGCTAACATAAGCAGACAAATGGTTAAGTTCAGAAGCATCATCAAAGTTGCAATATCATAGACAATGAAAGGAGCAATCATGAGTAAATGACAGTGGAAACAGCAATCTTCCTGTCGCCAGTAAACCAATAGTAGTATCATTCGACTAATAGAAGGTCTCTAGGCTTGAACGGGGGACCCCCACCCTACAGATCAGCTCAGTGGTATCACATCACAGGATCAGCTAGTCTCTTCTCCAGCGAAGTTCCCCATCACAATGAAACTCAAACGTGCTACACTACAATATGGCAAGCATTTGTCTATCAGGTATCTGCAGCTGCGTGCATGTTATGGCTAAATAGTGGGGCGATCAACCTGCACACAACAACATGCACCGTCTAGTCACCCAGAATGTTTGTGTACACAATGTACAGTACAAGCTCGCTGCTCTCTGTGAAGGATGTCACACAACTGACAGTCCTCATGTGAAGCTAACTCGAGTAGGCATTTATAAAATGATTACACGCAACTACAGTGTCGCGTGCAAAAGCAGCAAAATTGGCAAGATGGCTCACTAACAACTAACGCGGTGATGCCAACTTAGCATTGTACATAGGGAGATAGGAATCATGACTACACCCCCCTTGTTCATACCACTAACCACTAGGGGCGCTAAATCGAGAACGCAGAGTTCAAGTCTGATACAACGGAACCAAGGGCATGAACTGGAAGTCCATAGAAGGGAAGCGAAAAAGTCAGAAAAGAAATGTCAATGATGAACGATGTTGCAGGGAAATGAACCATGTAAAAGGGGAAAAACATAACATCGATGGATGTACCATGAAATGAGCAGGGCTAAAGTCAGTCCATCAAGGTATAAGCACAATAAGTCGCAACAGCTTCCAAGAGGAAATCATTCGAACGTTCCGCAAAATTATCTGCCATCCAGTTCAGCAGGGGGAAAGAACACACGTGTTCCTCAACAATCGGGGCATCCAGCACCATTTGTGGACAACAGGTGGGGACATCAAGATAACTTCTGGATAAGAACTCAGTTGCAGCCGTTCCGATGTCCCAATTCCCAAGGACTCCATGTGCTGCCGCACAGGCCATAATCCCGACGCCAGAGCAGTCCAACTCATGAGCCACTAAGGGGCTCATCAGTCGATCATAATCCGGGTCAGGAGACACCTAGTTACACAGGCACAAATCCAGAGCCCATTCGAATGGACAATCTAGGCAATGAAAGACAGGTTGCACACAGGTAAAGAAGGGAAACCGGAAGGACAATCCATAGGCACTGCTTAAGGTCGCCAGCGGCAGAGTGCCGTAGAATTCAAGCATCTGTTTCCGAAGATGGAGCAGCTGGTGCATGCTGTCTTCTAACGCAAGTTGTGAAGCCACAGCGTAGTACGCAGATCAACAATAGCACCCTAGCCACGAGTGCGAGAAGCAAAGGGAGACCTCCGAAGACGCTAGAACAAATCAAATGATGAAATGCGGGGATCACCAAACAGAGTATGGAAGGAGATCACGAGGCCAGAGCACACAATTCTGAAAAAAACATCCATGAAAGATAGTCTGTATCCGAGACCCAAATATATAGTGGGAGAGCAGTCTCCAAAAGCGCTTGCACCTCTGTGCGCGTGTGAGCTACGTGAAGGACAAATGTTTCTCGGTATGAAGTCAACACAACTTGTTTTTGAGACAATAGAGCCCTTATTCTGCACATCTTGTTGAACTCTGCTTTCAAGGTTGGAATGGAAGGCCAGATGGATACATCCAGCCGGCCATGCGGGGGTGGGAAAAGGACGTAATGACAGAAAAACACTCGTAGTGATACAGTCTTGATGTGAGCAATTCCCGGAAGCATCCCACAGCAAGCTTCTTCATTGAACAGCACATAATTACCATTATCAAGCAGCGCACAAGACAGGGTCATGACTGGCACAAGTATCCACCTCAGAATATAAGCTAAATCATGAGCGTGCATATGACATGCACCATGCAATTGAATCTGCCTACACACCACAGAATGATCCGGAGTGGAAGTGCACCCTTCACCTTTTAAATACACCTCCTTGCCGCCTCTCACGCACCTGTTGTCGCCTAGCACGGACACAAGGGACCCGAGCAAGTGGGAGGGCGGTGATGGGACTGGACAGGTCCTCCGCCTGACTCCCCTCGGCCTCCGTGCCACCTGCTGCGCCAGACTTCCCAGCACTGGTGGCCCCGGTGCTGGATCCCTCCCCCACGTCCGTGCCAGTGTCTCCCTCGGTTTCCCCCGACGATGCTGTGGTCAAGGTGAAGAGACAGGAAATGATCAGACACCTGTAGACATATGACACATGAGTCCAAACTACATAGGACACAGCGCATAGCATGAACAGCAACATGAGTGACATCTACAATACCACAAACATATGTAGGCCCTGCACCACACAGTTGGTTTACCCACCATGCCACTGTGAAACAATGGGGAGCATGACACAACAGCAAATTTACTTGATATCAATTGATACAGAGGAGCTACCCATGTGGACAGTCGGGCACTGCATCACTGGCATGGCACAGTCACCTACACCCGCAACTGTCCCCTGATGCCAGGTACACGGATAATGACACCTGACATGTAACTACCGGCGTTGCACGATGTGACTATGTCATGTGTGTGTCAAGTGTTCCCATGAGCTTGCTGTAGTTGTTCCGTGACATGCATCTGCAGTTGCTGCATCCAACATGTGTGTGCGTGTGGATGGGCATGGCACACTATTACGCACACCAGGCCACATGTGGAATCAGACGTAACAGGTGTATGCATGCATCGCACATGGCCTTGCGAGACAAGGACATATCTGCGTAGTCTCAATGTATGTGTGATCATTCCTGACATGTACCCCTTCATGGCAAGGTGTGTGGACTGTCCTATTTCAAGGACATGTGACCTGTGCCTCTAGTGTTCCGCAACCGTTCTGTATGATGAAACATCCTTCTCATGCACATATGTGGTTGTCTGTCACTCCTGTAATGTGTCTGCCTGTTCACTTACATTGGCCCACAGCTAGTTCCATGGCATGTCATGTTGACCTTGAGCACCCACGTGTGTAGCTGACTGTTGGCAGGGGTGTCACCTGGCTGGCATACGTGTCCTGGATGCATTGCACAGTACAGACTCTGTATGTAGCATATGTGTATTAGCTGTTGAACATGTGCTCAGTTCATTGACAGTGGTGTAGTGCTGTACTCAATCTTCGTTATTCCTTCAAAATTTCTGCAGGGCACCGCCTCTCCCCCGACCAAATCCCAGACTTGGCTGCCATGAGGGAACGTGACTGTATACGCCGCTACCGCTTCTCCCAACCGTTGATTGACGACTTGACCACAAGGCTGGAACCACACCTCCAACCGCTACACAGGTATCCTACTGCACTGACAGCCAAGATGAAGGTGATGGCAGCCCTACATTTCTTTGCCACGGGTACGTTTCAATTGACCATAGCTGATGTAGGTGGCATGTCCCAGACCATGTTCAGCTGTGTCCTGCATGATGTGTTATAGGCCATGTTGGTACACCTGGATGAATTCATACATTTCCCGACTCGTGAGCAGTTGACAGGTGTCAAGGGTGAGTTCTATGTCCTGGGAGGGATGCCCCACGTCATTCGGGCCATTGATGGGACACATGTGGCTTTGGTACCACCACACGCACAGGAGGTAGCCTTCCGTAACCGCAAACATTACCACTCCATCAATGCCCTTGTGTTATGTCTTGCTAACATGATGATATCCCATGTCTGTGCCCATTTTCCAGGATCAGCACACGATGCCTACATCATGAGGCGTAGCAGGGTGCCTGGAATGCTGCAGCTGCGCAACGAACGTGCATGTCTTGTTGGTGGGTATACTCTGTTAGTCCTGTATTCAGCGGTATCTTAATATCTTACTGCTTCTCCTGACCCACTTCTGTCCATGATGTTTCCATGTAGGGGACGCTGACTAGCCCAACATGCCATGGCTGATGACGCCGCTCCGCAACCCCAGAACAGCCGCAGTACACCGGTACAACGACACCCATGGGCAGACGAGGCGCGTGATTGAGAGGACGTTTGGACTCCTGAAGAGCAGATTCCGGTGCCTTCACAAGACCGGCGGTGCACTCCCATATGCCCCGGTGAAGGTCTGCAAAATCTTCCTTGTGTGCTGCATGCTGCACAACATGGCAGTGGAGAAGGCCGTGCCACTCATCCTGGATCCGGATGAGCAGGATAATCCACCCGTGGAGGATGAGGGGCTCGGGCACGGGGCAAGTGAGGATGAGGATGAGGACATCCGGAGTCAGCTTATCCGCAACTTCTTCTCATGATGGTGAGTCCCTGTGTCTGAGTGTGCACGCTTAGGGCCTTGTGTGGCATGTGTTGCAATGTGTGTGTCGAGCTGACTGTGTGCTAAGTGACTTGGAGGTGTGTTCTGATGTGTCATTCAAGTCATGATGTCATTCCCCAAATTTCAGCGGGTACACATATTTCATAATTAGCATGGTGACAACATAAATCCTGTAGAGTGCATGTACATGTCTGCGGATTACTAGCTCTTCGCTGACTTGTTGTGTGTCTGTCCTCCCCAGCTTCCTGCGGCTGTCGTCTGCTCATGTCATCATTGCACTCCTGCTATTCCTCATGAGTATCGCAACGTGGGCTGGAGCAGAGTTACATGCACGGACATGGTGAAAAGTCATTTTGGGTAAGGAGTGCAGCAAGGCGTTTTGTGGGTGGTACGTGTTTGTGATATGTGGGGACTGCTCCTGTGCATGTTGTGTTACCGTGCATACATGTCGATCCACCATGGGCCACCTGACGTGTTGCATGGCTCCCATGAATTGATAGTCACCCTTCCTGACAGTCATCTATCATGGATTGTGGATTCTGATGAAGGCATCAATGTCTGTATAACGTCCCTCAGGAACATACGGGATGCCAACGGTGGACATGGTGTGGGACATCCCCATATGAGGCTCAATGGGGAATTGTACACTCTCCGTGTGCAGCAAGGGGTGTGAGGCTCAATCCCTTCACTTGTGTGCCAGCTCAGTAGGATGTACCACATCTGTGTGTTGCAGGGGGTGTCCAGTGTAGGTCACACATGGTCAGCCGAATGACCTGTGATACTGTTCCAATGGATGCAATTCCATTTGTGTGAGGCTGAGTAATAAAGGTGTTCGTCACACTCCAAGGTGCCTCGTCTCTGTCAATGCAGGTTTCTTGCCACTTGGCATGCGGCATCTCTGGCATACTTGCTGTCGATAATGCATAGGAGTCCATGTGTAGTCTAGCGACATGCATGCAGTTGCTCATGGATTAGGCTCTCTATTGGGCATGAAGTACATGGTCATGTATGTTTTTTAGCAAGGTCGACCACACAATGGGCCATCACCAGCTGCTGAGGGTGTGTCTCCTGTGCGCAGGTCGCCCTTCAGTTTCCTGATCCGGTGTAATGGCTCTTTGGTGATTGTGCATGCATTGTCTCTGGGTGTGCCATGTGACACTGGACACTCCTTACTTTACACACGCGCCTGTTGCAGTTGTCCTTCTGACATCCTAGTCTTTGTGTGCAAAATGGGGCATTTTTCAGGGCGATGGCGCCTGCTGCTGCGGGCCCTGCACAAGCACCCAGTGGCCACACACACGAGATGGTGTGCATCATGTTTGGCTCGCTCACATATGCCATGCTAGTCCACAGCATCTGTGCCTCATGCTGCAGCGCCCTCTGCATCATGCACATGATCCACAGATAGATCCACTCCAAGTTACGACAGACCATCCCCCAGGTCCATGACAACATCCGTCTCATATACTGCCCTGCCCTCTACGGTGCAAGTACATCCGCACTCCCAGGAACCTGGTCCACTTCCAGGGGGCATCTGCACACCTCAGCTTCTACACCCTGCGCCCCAGCCACCTCACCGTCCACCATAGATAGCTGCAATGGATCACTGTCTGCTGCAGGATGACCTCCACACTCCCCACCCACACTCAGGAGGCAGTCCACAACCCCGACCCCAAACCTACCTTGTGCGTCTGTCATCCTAGATCCCGTTGGGCCATCTCCGTGCATCCATCCTTGCCTTGGCCACCGTTCTTAACATCCACCGTACTCTAGCATACAGGACATTGTTCTCCCACCTGCCAACACATACCTGGGACACCCTCCCCGGGTACCTCCACATGGGCCATGACCTCTACGCCTTGATGATGATCTCCCAAATAGGTGTGTCCACACAGTTTAGCAAGCCACCCCATAGCAGCCAGAGGCCATCACAGGTGAGTGTTGTGCTCAATGCCTACATTGAATGATACCTTGTGACCCATGTGTGTCCTGTACCAGACTCTGATCCCAGAGTATGGATGGCTGGAGTTAGTTCAACACTCAGGCATAGTTAGACATTTCCACACACATATGTCGTTGAATAATGCAAAATGACAGCAACATCTCATGTGCAGAACAATGTGAATTTATTTTTGGTGGGGTGAGTCTTTTGGTAGATGTGCCAAGGTGCTCTACCGGGGGAATAGAATCCAAAGTTCACAGGGGAAGATGGCATCCTTGTCAGTTGGAGTCATCAGAGTCCAGACCACAGTGTTGGTCATCATTGGTCAGACTGTGACCAGCAAGTCCATGTGGCAGAGAATGTCATTGGGTGAGGTGCTGCTGTTGCGCCAGAGGGCCAGGTGCCAGGCCAGGTGACCTGGGAGACGGTGATGGTCCGGTAACTCTCACGGTCTTTTACGTGGACGACCCACCTTCCTCCGGGGACCCTCAGATGCAGGCCTTGACGATGTCAGGGACGCTCCGTCAGACGATTCCTCCTCCTCCTCGTCCCTCCCTGTGTCTGGTGCTGGTCTACGCCTGGTGGTACAGGGAGGGTTTGCCAGGCTTTGGGCGATCTGATGGAGTGATTGTCCCACGTCCCTGTGCACCGCCAGGAGCTCAGCCAGTCTTGCCTCCATCCGTCCTTGGTGTTGTTGATGACTGGCATGATGCTCGACCTGCAGGTTCTTGATCTCATCGAGGGTCCCCTGCATCCCGGAAAGTCTGGACACGACCTGGTCCATGCCTCTGGTGTCATGCCGGTATGAGTCCAGGATGTTGCGTATGTGTGTCATACCGGGGTCCTGAGCTGGCTGGTCAGGTTTGCGCCTCCGCCTGCCTCCACTCCCACCACCCCTGCCCACACGAGCCTGGCCTGCCGTTGTGGGTACATCGGGTCTCCGGGACCCCTGAGGGATGGCATTTGCAGGGTTGCCTGCCTCCTCCTGGGTGCCCGGAGAACCTTGTCCCTCCTGGTCAGACTGGCTGTGTTGTTCGGTGCGAGCAGGGCTCCTGGGTGTCTCCTGGGATGTGACAGGAATGGGGGTGGTGGTTGGCACAGATGTACCTGACGCAGGTGCTGCAGGGGCTTGTACACCAGAGGGGCCAGGTTGGTCCGGGTCATCCACGGAGTGGTGAGAGTCGTCGCTGCCGGTGGGATCGTCTTCACGCGGTGCCTGGGACTGTGATTCTTTCCCCCCAGTGTTGGCGGGAGATCGTCGACGTTGCCCTGTGTGTGAGAGAGAGACAATGTTAATGCTGTTTCATGCCACATCCATGTTTCATACATATTCTATTTGACACAGTTCACCCAGGTAGTTGGATGTCCCTAGCATTCCTCTCAGTGTCCACTTGGGGATGGGCATGTTGCGGGGGACAGATTGGGATGTTCTCCTGAGTGTTTGACCTGTACGTTGTTGGCTATGATGCTTATTTGGCTATGGATTGGTCTTGTTGTGTCACATGTCCATTGTGGGAGTGTGTAAATCTGTTGCCTGCCCCGGGGGTGTGTGCTTGTGTTGGGGGGGGGGGTTGTGACCGGGCCTGGTGTTGTGTGTAGTGTGAGTTGTCATTGGGTCTCCCAGGTGATGTGTCTGTCCCCTCATGGTGCATGCTCGCATGACAGTGAGTGTGAGTTCCTGTGCTAGATACCTGTGCTTGTGGAGTTGGTGTTTGGGTGAACAGTGGTCCCAGGAGGGCCTTGTGCTGCATACAGCAGGGCCCAGTGTCATTTACCTTGTCAGTACTTTGCCAGTCCCTGTGCATTGTGCATGGGTATGTACCTATGCCATTTGGGCTGAGGAAATTGTTGTCTGCGTCTCATTTTAACAATGTGTTGTGTGGGGCCCAGCCTCCCGGACATCCAGTCTTGTGTTTGTGGTTGCTGTAGCCTTGGACATGGCCTTGCCTTGATTTGTGATGGGTGAATGGTGACGTTAGTGGCATGGGCGTGGTTTCTGGGTGTGGTTGTGTGCGGTGAGTGCTTGGGGGTAGGTGCGTGCATTTGTTGTGGTTGGCAGGCACGCAACACCCATTGGACTCACAGGGCTTCAGCCCCCCCCGTCGTGTGTGGCAGGCCGGGGTGAGACAGCTTCCCGGCGCACTCACAGCCGCACCTGAGCACTTCACAGGTCTTTAACAGGCCATTTGCGTGTTAATGAGGCCTCGCTGTTGTTTCACCCCTTTAACAGCCCCTGCAGCTCCACTCTGCCTATGGCTTAAAAGATTCATCCCCCCACAAAAGTTTTTCTTAGCCTCCCCCGAAATTTTGCTCTAGGTGCGCCTCTGGTGGTTGGGGTGTGGATGCCATTCCCCCCAAGTTACATGAGTTGTTTGTGTACTCACCAGGCTCTGCAACTCTTTTCACTCCGTGTAGTCCCACCGGCAGTAGCATGGCCATCACCTTCTCCTCCAAGGGATGGTAGTGTACGGGTCTGCGGGGCGGCCCACCTCCAGTGATGTTGGTCTGGGCATGTTCTTCATTCATCTTCCTCTTGACCGCCCTGCGCAGATCGTACCACCTGGCTTGGCATTCATGCCTGGTCCTTCGGACGGGCGCAACAGCATTCACCTTGTCGACAATCCTATGCCACATGGCAGATTTTGCAGCTATGCTGGTCTGTCTGACCAATGTTCCAAACAGCTGTGGCTCGACTCTGATGACTTCGTTGACAAGGAGCTCCAGCTCCGCCGTGGTGAACTTTGGATTCTTGTCTGTGGGCATGGTGTGGGGTGTGGGTGTGGGTGTGGATGGTTGTGTGTGTGTGTGTGTGTGTGAATGTGAAGAGGGGGATGTTTGTGGAGGTGGTTGTGTGAAGGTGTGTGAGTGAAGGTGTGGTGAAGGTATGAGTTGTGTGGGGTTGTTTGTCCGTGGGGTCTGGCAGCAGTGGGTCTGTTGCAAAGGCTCATGGGGTGTGTGTGTGGGCCCTTTTTATTGGTCCATTTTTGGGTGTGGCTGTGTTTGAATTTTGGTGGGTGTGTTATAAGTGGTGGTTGTGATTTTGTGCCTCTGTTTGCCTGTTTGGATGTGCCAGGTCAGTCTTTGAGATGTATTTTGTCATGTCGACGTGTTTTGTGTTGTTGTGCGAGTCGGATTGGCCCTCCTTGTGCTGTTTTACAGTGTCCAGGTTCTGTAAGAGTATTTTTCGCGTAGGTACGATCCGTACATACGCGATGCTGGGTGAGGGGGCTGGGGTACGGTGTTGGTGTGCGGCGCGTACATGCGGTGCAGGGCTTCGGTGCGCACATGCGGTGGGGGGGCTGGGGGGACAGTGCGTACATGCCGTGCAGGGCTTCGGTGCGTACATGCGGTGCAGGGGTTGGGTGCCTACATGCAGTGGGGGGCTGGGGGTACAGTGCATACATGCGGTGCAGGGCTTCGGTGCATACATGCAGTGGGGGGGCTGGGGGGACAGTGCGTACATGCGGTGCAGGGCTTCGGTGCGTACATGCGGTGCAGGGGTTGGGTGCCTACATGCGGTGGGGGTCTGGGGGTACAGTGCGCACATGCGGTGCAGGGATTCGGTGCGTACATGCGGTGGGGGGCTGGGGGGACAGTGCGTACATGCAGTGCAGGGCTACGGCGCGTACATGGGGGCGGTACGGCGCGTACATTTGTGGGGCTGGGGTACAGTGCGGACAGGGTGGTGTACGGTGCTGACATATTTGGGGGTGGGGGGGCTGTACGGCTCGTACACGGGCATGAGTTTACCCGTGTACATGAGTGCTACTGCGTTGGCTCCGTACGGGCCTTTTTACGTGCGATTGTGTATTCGGACGGGCGGTCGGGATCGTACTTGCGCGCTCGGACTTGTGTTTTACGATTTGTGAGTGAAACTGTCCGGATCACTTTCGTACATTTTTCCCGACGATATTCGGACATGGACACTTTCTGACGCGCGCTCGTAGACTTTTCCCAACACTATTCGTAGTTATTTTTCACGTCCCAATCGTACTTGCCAGTTTGTACGGTACTTGTGCGGGTCGTACGCAAATTATTTTTAACGGATCGGAATGGGCACCTTGGTGCTCAGCGGTGTGGATGAGGACTTGTGTTTAAAAGTACACCTTTCAATAAAGTGAATTAAGATTATAAAAATCCTTTAAATTGCCTTAGAACAAAACTTTTGAGTTTGATTTTTGGAATTTGGACTAAACTGTTTTTAATCCATTGTTTTGGATTTTTCCAAATTGTTCTAAGTCTGTTGTGCCTAGTTATTGTGGCCCAAAACTAGGGAACCATGGAGCTGGACCTGGCTAAACTGTCCAAGTTCGCAGTGGGTGATCTTAGGGTACAGTGTAGTCTTAGGGGCATGCCTGCTTCCAACAAGATTAAGAAGACAGCGATGCTTAAGTCCCTAAGGGCCTGGGCTGGGGTAGCTGAGGAGACTCAAGGGGGGATGGAGGGTGAGCCCCACAACCTTACCCCAGAGGGGATGATGCCTCTTCCATTTTTTCTAGTGTTAGCCATATGATTCCAGGTGGTATGAGGGGGGAAGGGTCCCTTACTCCAGAACCCCCACTGTCCCTTGCAGAGAGACAGCCTACGGATCAATTAGCTTTGATAGCTTTGGAGCAGAGGAAACTGGAATAGGCCGAGAAGAGATGGGAGAGGGAGGAGGCATTGAAAAGAAATGGTGGCAGTGAAAATGATGAAGATTTCGAAATGTCCAGGGGTGGTGGTCTTGATCACAAACTTCCCAAGGGTATAGTACCCAAGTACACTGAGGGAGATGACATTGACAAGTGGCTGGCAAATTTTGAGAGGCAGGGAATTCCAAAGCCTGGAGGCGTTGTAGGAAATAGGCGGCCCCCTGTCCAAGTTTTCTTGATTCATGGGGTGTCGGCCAGGTGAAGGTCTTCGGAGCGTAGCTTTGTATGGTTTGATCAGGTTTCTTAAGATGGGGGGACCCTTGCCCTGGAAGATTTTATGCGTGATGCAGAGGGCTTTAAAGTTAACTCTCTCCTGAATCGGGAGCCAATGGAGTGATCTTAAGGCAGGCTTAGCCAAGCACCGATTTTTAGTGCCTGTGAGAAGTCCTGCTGCCGAATTCTGGACTACCTGAAGCTTAGAGATGACTGTTTTGGGGGCGCCCAGATAGAGGGCATTGCCGTAGTCCAGTCTGGAGAGGATAAGCCCCTGAATTAGGAGCTTTCTTGAGTGGCAAGGTAAGAGGGGGAGTATTTTTCGCGTAGCTTGAAGCAGACCGTAGCAGACACCAGGGTTTTTCCTTGCTTGGGTTTGATAAGTGAGGTCCTGGTGGAGCCAGATGCCCAGGCTTTTTCTCTCTTTTTTAGGGGGAGGTGCCAGTTCCATACAGGTCGGCCACATAGACTTGGGGATGAAGTTTGACTGGTTGCCCAGCAGTAAAAGCTCTGTTTTTTCGCCGTTAAGTTTAAGGTGTGATCTGTTCATCCAGCTAGTAACTTCTTTGAGGCAGGAGCACAAATCCACCGGGACCTGATCCGCCTGATTCAAAGTTACGATTAGTTGGGTGTCATCTGCGTAGGTAACCAGTTTAATTCCAAATGGGGCTACTATTTCCTCCATTGGGCACATATACACATTAAGAAGTGGACCCCACAGTGAAGCGGAATGGGTTGGGATCGAGTGTTCCCTTTGAATACCTGGAAGGTTCTCTTTTCCAGGAACGATTTCAGCCAGGATAAGGCCGTGCCTGTCAGTCCTGCTTTGTTGAGACGGTGTACCAAGATGGAGTGGTTCACCGTGTCGAAGGCTGCACTTAGGTCCAGGAACATAACGGCTGCGGATCCTCCCGCGTCAAGAATCTTTCTCGCCTCCTCCACAACTGCTATCAGTGCAGTTTCGGTGCCCTGACCAGGGCAGAAACCCGTCTGGGAAGAGTGGAGTAGTCCACCGCACTCGAGGTGAGCAGAGTGTTGGCGATTGATGAATTTTTCTGCCACCTTACTGATTCCCGGTAGTAAGGAGATGGGACGGTAGTTGCCCATCTCAGTGGGATCTAGATGGTTTTTTTTAGCAGTGCCTTTACCTTGGCCTTTTTCCAGTCCAGGGGGACGGTGCCCCTTGTTAGGGAGGCATTGATTAAATTAATAATGGGGGAGGTGATGGTAGGTGCAGCTGACTTCAAGAAGTTAAGTGGTGCTGGGTCGAGCGGGGAGCCGCTCTTGATTGATTCTAATATGGGGGAAAATAGTTCCTCTGTGAGAGGGGTGAATGATTCTAAACAATGGGCATTATTCTGGGGTTCAGGTTTGTGGGGATCTAGGTAGTGATCATTGTTGTTAGGTGGGAGGTGTTTTAGGATATTTTGAATTTTGGTGGAGAAGAATTCTACCAATTCCTCGCATCGATGGCCGGAAGGGTCAGGGGCTGGAGGTGGGTCACGAACTTTCAGGATTTTTTTGACTATGCGAAATGTTTCCCTGGAGGAGTTAGAGGAGGATCGTTTTTTTTCTTCGTAGAAGGCAGCCTGTGTTGTTTTTAGAGCCGCTTTATAGGATGTAATGGATGATCTATATTCGTTTTTTTTATTGCTGGCAAAGTCTTTCCTCCATGCTCTTTCTAATCTCTTGCATTGTTGTTTTAGTTTACGGAGTTCCGGAGTGAACCAGGGGGATTTGTTAGTCCCACTTTTTTTTTTAATAAGATTTTTCTGGGCAGTACTATGTCCAGTGCGATCTCGACCCATGAGGAGAATTTCTTATCTGCTACTGAGGGGTCAGGATCATATGTGGGTTTGGTTAATTCTAGTACGCGTGTCCATTCCTCTATATGCAGTTTGGGCCAGGGCCGTTCTAGGGTGCGTACGGCTTGCGTGTGGGGGGCCCTCAGTGAGTGGGTGCCAGATGAATGGTACTAAAAAATGATCTGACCAGGGGACGTGGATAGGTTCCATCCCTTTAAGTTCTGTTATGTTTGAAAAAATAGGGTCTAGGAGATGACTTTTCATGTGTGTAGCTTGATGGATCTTAAGGTGGAGTTGGTAGGCTGCGAGGTCAAGTGCTAATTCGCCAGCTACTTTGTCCAGTGGGTTGTCAAAGTGCAAATTTAAGTTTCCAAGAAGACTAAAGTTGGGTGAGGTACTGGCCAGGGAAAGTACAGTTTCCAGTAGCGAGCTGCAGAATTGTCCCTGTGCTCCTGGGGGGCGGTATAGGAGGATGCCAGAAAAAGATCTAGATCGGGAGAGTTCAATGGTGAAGTGGATGTTTTCACAATCTAGAAGGGGATGTCCAGGATGCGACAAGTTAGGTGTTCTTTGTAAATGATTGCTATTCCACCACCCTTGCCACTTGTTCTGTCAAGGCTTTGAATCAAGTAACCTGGGGGGAGAGCCTGCACAACGTCTGGGTCAGAGCTTGGAGAAAACCAGGTCTCTGTAAGAAACAGAACGTCAAACTTTGTGTCCTCTAGGAGAATGGAGATTTCCAGGGAGTGTTTAGGTAAAGATCTGCAGTTCAGCAGGGCCATTCTAAATGGATTCCCTGCTGGGTGTTGGATTCCTATTGATGAAAGTTCGTATGGGCAATGGGTGCAGTTGTTTTGCAGTTTCTCAGTGGAAACTGAGTGAGAGCATAATATCTTTGGGGCCTGAATTAATTGGAGTAGTTTTTCCCTGGAGTAGCGTAGTGGGGCTGTGGGAGTAGGAACAAGAGTTCCTGGCCCTGGGCCCAATCTGGCGCGGACGGGCTTGCCTTTGGCATGCCAGTGGTGCACCCGCTGCGCGTCGAGGCGTGCATCGGGCTTTATGCAGGTGCTCTGGCAACTAGACCGCTAACCGTCCCAGTTGCAATAAGGCACTTCCGATCTGTGTTAGCCTTCCCTCCACTCAACCGGAACAATCCGTGGTGGACCGGGGAAGACGCAGACCTGGTGCACGTGTGGGATACAGTGAACAGTGAGTGATTATAAAATCAAATGCGGCGAGTTAAGAAACGGTGAATTAAAACAGTGAGGACTGTTGTTTCATGCAATGGGCATCGGTTAGACTTGATACAATGCAGAAGCAGTAGGTTAAAACAATGTGTGCAGAGCGATTCGGGAGCCCTTAACCAGGCGCTCCTTCCTTTAGACTAATTACCCGGTTTAGGATCCTCTAGCGTGTCCGCTGCACGTCGAGGCGTGCATCGGGCTTTAGCAGGTGCTCTGGCAACTAGACCGCTCGTAGAGCACGTAGAGCACATTTCGTTGCTTCCGTAGGTGCACATCGTTCATTCACTCTTCATTCACTCGTTCATGTTTTTATTGCTGTTAGCCCAAGCTTTCGACTTAGATATACCTTTATTTCGTTTTCAGAATATCACCCCTTACGAAGGGCAATACTTAGCCCTAAATGCATTGGGGATATTGAACTGCATATGATTGTCATAACCTTCTTCATGTTTCGCAAAATGGATAATTTCTTTTGTATTATGATGACATCGCAGGATTAAATAAAATAATCCCGTGAATGAACTCAGATTACTTGGCAATAAGGAATTTGATTTTGAAATTTGATTTAATTTTATGGTATACATATACGAACTTGTGAAGTCCTATCTTTTTCGGACATTAAGGCTGTGCACGTAAGGGACGTTTGCTCGCAGGAGCAACGCAATTTCCTTATTTCTCTCACGCCCTGTGGCCCAGAGGGCGATACCTTCCGTAGCATGCAAAACCTCAGCTATTTGTTTATATTACGACTAAAACAGGAGTGCCAGTCCTTGTTTCATTTATGATCAAAATGCTGCCATGTCTGAGTATACTCCAGGACAATTGGTGTGGGTGTTGGAGCCTGTGGCTCCCAGGGCCCTCCATGACAAGTGGAGTGGGTCCTATCCAAACTTAGAAAAGAAGGGTGGGGTTACCTATTTGGTTGACCTTGGCACCCCCAGGAACCCTCACAGGGTCCTGCATGTGAATAGATTGAAACCCCACCATGACAGGGCAGACATGACCATGTTACTGGTCACTGAGGAGGGTGTGGAGGAGGAAACTGAGCCTGTGCCCGACCTCCTCTCCACTAATGTGCAAGATGGGTCAGTGGAGGGAGTTGTACTCTCTCCCAAATTGACAGACCCGCAGCACATAGACTGTGAGCAAGTGCTGGAGCAGTTTGCTGGTCTGTTCTCTTTGACCCCAGGCTTCACTGAGTGGTGTGCGCACCACATAGACACTGGTGACAGCCTACCAGTCAAAAATAAACTGTACAGGTTGTCTGACCATGTCAGAGCCAGCATTAAAGCTGAGGTGCTAAGATGCTTGAACTGGGGGTAATTGAACCGTCTGAGAGTCCATGGGCCAGTCCAGTGGTGCTGGTACCCAAACCTAATCCTCAGGGGGGACCCAAGAAGGTAAGGTTCTGTGTGGACTACAGAGGATTGAATGCAGTCCCAAAGACTGACGTTCATCCTATACCTAGAGCTGATGAGCTCATTGATAGGTTAGGGGCTGCTTAGTACTTGGGTACATTTGATTTGACTTCAGGTTACTGCCAGATTGCCCTCACTGATGGAGCAAAGGAGAGGTCAGCATTCTTCACACCAGAGGGACATTATCAGTTCAAGGTAATGCCCTTTGGCTTAAAGAATGCACCTGCCACCTTCCAAAAGTTGGTGAACAGGGTCTTGTCTGGGTTGGAACAGTTCAGTGCAGCTTACCAGGATGATATAGCTGTATACAGTTCTACCTGGGGGATCACTTAAGCCACCTAAGAGAAGTGCTTCAGGCCATGCAGCAGGCAGGTCTGACTATTAAGGCAAGCAAGTGCCAAATAGGGCAGAGTTCTGTGGTGTACCTGGGCCACCTGGTAGGTGGGGGCCATGTACAGCCTCTCCAAGCTAAAATCCAAACTATTTTAGGTTGGACAGCTCCTGTTATCCAAACTCAGGTCAGGGCATTCCTTGGACTGACAGGGTACTATAGAAGGTTTGTTCAAAATGATGGGACCATTGTGGGGCCCCTAACAGAACTCACTTCTAAAAAGAGGCCCAAGAAGGTGATTTGGACCCCAGAGTGTCAGAAGGCTTTTGACACTCTGAAAGCTGCCATGTGTTCCGCACCAGTGTTATTGGCCCCTGACTACACAAAATAATTTGTGGTTCAGACAGATGCTTCAGAGCAAGGGATTGGGGCAGTGTTGTCACAGCTAAATGAGGGGTGCATTGATCAGCCAGTTGCCTTTATTAGCAGGAGGCTTCTTCCCAGAGAGCAGAGGTGGAGTGCCATTGAGAGAGAAGATCAGAAAAAAGAGAGAGAGAAGAGGGGGGGGAGAGGGAGAATCACATGTAGAGTGTATAACATAGAGCCAGTTCTGAATGTAGAGAAAATAGAGTGAAAAAATATATATAAAAACACACATAACATTTCTTACCAGAAAAATATATAATTTGTAAAGTACAAATTGCCAAAGTGCCAACAATTTTTATTAGTAGCTTCAGAACAGTTGGCTTCTCACAAAAGACAATATGTTCTTATGTAGGCCTGCGAGAAAAATATAAAATTATTGGTATTGAAAAACGCACCTGACTACATCAAAATATGTACAAGGTGGTGATAGGGGGTACGTATAGAACATATCCAATACAAATATGTGCAGCAAAGGGTTGGATGAAGGAGGAAAGCAGGGCACCAGAGTGAATAATTCCACCCTGTTTATAACGACTTCAGTTGGTCATTTGACCCGTATTAAATATGAGTTAAGGAAAATGCCTACTAAAATTTTAAAAGATCCATAGCTGTTTGGTGTTGATGTCTGATCTGCTCTCTTCTAATTTTGTCCTTTTGAACCACGGACGGTATTTGTTTGAGTTTTCATGGTCATACATTGAAACTATAGCTACTTATGTTATTTTCCATTTTGGCGTACGATTATGAAGGATTACGGCTTAACATTTAATTTATGGTGAAGCAAGCATTTGCACTTATTGCTCACTTGAGCTCAACAAGTTTTATATTTATTGTTCATTGGTAGTATACAATGCATAAATCAGTTTTATATAAATGTTTCAATCTGTATGTTTTTGTAAATATGATGTCATGTTTGTTTATATTGTTCAGTTAAGTGTTTGATTTCTGTGTTTTCTCTCTTTTTCTTTTTGTATAGTCTTTTTGGTATAATGTGTTTGTTTTCAGTCCTGTGCCTTTCGATTTGAATGTAATATATATGTGTTTGTGTCATACTTTTACAGCCCTGATGAAGTTCCCTATATGGGAATGAAACGCGTTGGCTGTATTTTCTATATCTGATGATCTTAAAAAAAAAAATGGAATAAAGAAGTTACTTTTCTATCAATCTTGGCCGATTGGACTTCTTGAGCAGCGCACCCCCATTTGTCATAATAGTTTCTGATCTGGAGCACAGTGACGCCATTTAACCGCTGGCGCAGGGGTAGTTTGAACAGCGAACTCACGTATAGGAACTGGCACGAGGTGCGGAATAGAAGGTCCGCCGTTGTTGCATTTGGATAATTGCCATTGAGAGAGGCTTTTGCATACGCAGGAGGACCCTACCGCTTCTTCGCCGCCCTCTGGATTGTCCGTCTCCGGGGTGCCAATCACCCAGACCTACATGTCATCCTTCCTGTAAGAAATGAAGACTGAAATTGGTTCCCTTCAGCAGGACTTTAAGGCCGTCCTGCAGGATACCCGCAGAGAAGTCACTGAGATAAGCGGCAGGGTTGATGGTCTTGAATGCACAATGGACGCCAGGACAGAGGATCTTAATGGTCTCTGGAAGAAGGTATCCGAACATGAAGACCAAAATATCACCCTACAGTTGAAGCAGGAGGATTTGGAAAACCGCAGTCGGCGGAACAACCTTCGCATTAGAGGTGTCCCGTTGGGAACGGAAGGGAAAGACATCTTGTCGTACACGGCGGACCTTCTGCATGCCATTCGGGAGAGTGGAGGCACTTTGCCGCCCATGCTTGATCGAGCGCATCATGTGCCTGGCCCCAGCATCCACCCTAACTTTGTCCCGAACATCATCACGAGAGTCAACTTCTTTGCAAACAAAGAAGCCATCCTCCGAAAGGTGCTGGAAGTTCAAGCGGTCTCTTACAATTGGCTCTCCATACAAATCTTTCAAGACCTTGCACCTTCTAAGCTTCGCCGAAGAAAAGACTTCATGCCTGTGACGGATACATTGCGGGACCTTGAGGTTAAATACCAATGGGGCCATCCTTTTGCTCTGATGTTCACCTGGGAGGGTAGACAGCGAGTTGTTCAGTCCCTACAGGAGGCACAGTGTCTCCTAAACCTCCCTGTAGACTCTGACAGTGATAACCTCCCATCTTCTCGCACATGCCCTGCGGCGCACTCCAGCCGGAATGGTCCACAGTCCCTCCTCCTCGTTCCAGATGCCTCTCGAGCGAACCTGAATCATCGCAAGCCAAGCAGGATGTCGTCAACCACGTTCGCTCCTTGAGTGCCTCCCCATCTCTCACGAACTAGCCGCACTCTGTTCTATGATGTTCTTCGCTGTGTCACTACCTCGGGCCCAGTCCTGATGGGCCTCCCAGCCCGGGCATGGTGGCTGGATCAATCCTTGTTTTCTTCACTGTTCCACTGGATGCTGACAGTGGAGACTCTCCACCTCCTGTGTGTCTGCCGCCCCCCTCTCCAGAGTCCTACAAGAGAGTGACTTTTCCGGAATGGTCCGCCTTCTGAATCCCAGGCTGTTCCAAATAGACTCTTCATTGAATTGGCCTAGTTGCCCTGTTTTTTCTTTCTTCTATTTCTTCTCTTTTCTGTTTCCCCTTCTACAGGTTTTCTTCAGATGCGCCTTTGATAGGTTGTAGTGTTTTTCTGGGAGTGTATGGAGGAGATATTCGCAACTGTATGGGGTCAGCTGGCCCTCTGCTCCTGTTCCTCCTCCACTCTCTTTGCACTGTTCTTGACAACATGTTTCTTCTCCTCCCCTGTGCATCCCTGGGGGGCTGCTTTCTTCCAGGCATTGGGGGTTGTCTTCCTTTGCTTTACTGGGGTGCGCTTGACTGGGTTTGGGGTTTGGAATGCTCTGGGATCTGATGGGGTGGCTGGGGCGCGTTGTCCTTACTCTCTTGCACCATGACACATACCATTACATTTCTCTCTCTCAATGTGAAGAGGCTCAACTCCCCTAACAAGGGTCAGCAGGTATGGCGTTATCTACTCCAACATAATCCTGATGTGGTTTTCTTACAGGAGACCCACTTGCTTTCCTCTGACACCCGCCTCATGTCCCACCGCAAATACCCCACCCAATTTTGGACGTGTTCCCCATCCAAGACTAGTGGTGTGGCCATTTTTTTTTTTTAATCCGGCTGGCGCGCGGCGACCTCCAAGTGTGTGGCTGATGAGGGAGGGAGGTATCTTAAAGTTGACATGGTTTTGTCAATGTATACGCCCCCAATCAGAAACAAGATGCGTTCTTGCACCTACACCTTGGGGCTCTCCTTTGCTCCCTCTCTACCCCTGTTGTCCTTGGAGGTGACTTTAATCTGGTTTAGGACCCAGAGTGGGATCGTACTGCGCAGGCGCACCATGTTGCTGGGGCGATGTCAGCGCCATTAAGGAATGCCATTACCGACTTCGGCTTGGTTGATGCCTGGAGATACCTACACCGGGACTCTCGAGATTACTCTTTTTTCTCTCATGTTCATCGCTCCTACTCGGGTATTGACTATTTTTACTTTTGCTTTCTATGGCTCATGTGCTGTGCACCGCGGAAATCTAGGATATTTCTATTTCTGACCACGCGTATGTTTTTCTTACACTCCAATCCACTACTGCCCGTGGTGATCCCCTCCCTCGGTGGCGTCTGCTCCCCCAGGCCCTCCGTGACCCGGTAGATGTGGGGGACATTCGTAAGGAGATTGAATCCTTTTTTGTGGCCAACTCCGTTTCTGATACTCCCGAGGATGTCCGTTGGGAAGCCTTCATAGCTACTGTTTGGGGGGTTATCACCTCCATCTCCATTGCCCAGACCAGGGAGGCACGCCTGGTTGAATCCACCCTCTCTCGGGATATTAAAGACTTGGAGCGCAAGGATCATGCCTGTCCCTCCCTCGTCAACAAGCGGCGCCTCGCTGCCCAATACGGTCAACTGCGCTTACAGCGAACTAACAAGGCAGAGCGGCTTCTTGTTAATTTTAAACAACATTTTTACGTGGGTGGTGATAAGGTTGGAGCGTGCCTGGCGTGTCGTCTGCGGACCCAGACTGCCTGATCCCACATTGCGAAGCTCAAGCGGCCCGATGGCTCCTGGGCTATCTCAGAGTCAGACAAGGGCCATACGTTGATGGCCTTTTACAACAATCTTTATAGACATGATCCTTGTCCGCCGGTTGTAGTCGAGGCGTTCCTCGACTCTTGTCCCTGGGACCCTATTGATCCCTACTTTACGAAGTTGCTTGATGAGCCTATCTCCCCCGAGGAAATCGCTAAGGCATTGAAACAGCTCCCGACGGGCAAAACCCCAGGCACTGACAGACTGCCAGTCACTTTTTATCGGGTCTTCTACCCGCAATTGCGTGATCACTTGCTCTATCTCTTCAACAGCTTCACTGATCATTCGGGCCTCTCTCCTACAATGAACGAGGCGGAGATAGTGCTTGTCCCCAAGCCTGGCAAAGACGAGACCCTGCCGGCTTCCTTCCGCCCCATTGCTCTGTTAAATACTGACACTAAAATATTCACCAAAATCTTGGTGAATTGTTTGGAACCCCACCTTCCAGGCCTTATAGACCCCGATCAAGTGGGGTTTATCCGCCACCGTCAGGGCGCGGACAATATTCATCGGATTGCCCACCTGGAAAAATCGCGTATCAGAGATATCCCTGCCTGCCTGGTCTCCCTCGACGCCGAGACAGCATTTGATCGTGTGGATTGGAGCTTTCTCCGGGCTGTTCTCTAGAAGATTGGCTTGGGACCTGGATTTATTTCTAAACTGATGGCCCCTATGCGAAACCTACCACTCGCATTCGTTTCAACGGCTCTACTACTGCTCCTATCTCTATCCACCTAGGCACTCGTCAAGGGAGCCCACTCTCTCCTCTGTTGTTCGCACTTGTCGTTGAGCCCCTAGCTATTGCTATATGCCGCAACTAGAATATACGGGCTATCCATATGGGGGCACTGAACATAAGGCTTCCTCTCTGCCGATGATCTGCTTCTGTCCTTGTCCTGTCCATCAAACTCTCACCCTGCGGTGGCTGAGCTCTTCGGGTCCTCTGAGGCTGCCTCTGGCTATCGGATCAATCTTGCGAAATCCCATGCTCTCAATCTTATGCTTTCGGCCTGGCAGGTCCAGGGACTGCGGGACTTGCTCCCGGTACAGTGGACTGATGAGTCGATTCGCTATTTGGGCCTGGATGTGACTCCTACGCTCGCATCTTGGTCCTCATCAAATTGGTATAGATATCGGAAATCTATTCGCGATGGGATGCGTCGATGGGAGGGCCTCCCCTTGGCGTGGTTGGGCCGCCATAATGCCATTAAAATGTCCCTCCTTCCTAAAGTCCTTTACCTGTTCCAGTCTCTTCCTACTCCCATTCCGCATGCTGAAATCCAGGCCCTACAACTTGATTTTACCAAGTTGATCTGGGGGAAATCCCGCCCCCGCTTTTCTCATAAAATACTTGTGCTTCCCAGATCTCGGGGTGGCCTTGCCTGTCCCAATTTACTGGACTATTACTGGGCCTGTCATCTCCGGTTTATATCGGAATGGATCGTCCCTGAAAGCGAGAACAACTGGTTCCATATGGACTGTGCATTGGCCTGTAGACCATTGTGGGATCTAGCCTGGCTCCCGCAAGAGGCACGTCCTCGCAGTACCTACATAGCAACTCCAATGAGAACAGTCTTGGAGATATGGGATAAACTGGTGCTTCCCCGGGAACGTACGACCTTCCCTTCCCCCAATACCACGCAATCCTGTGTTCCCCCTGCCTTGAAGCCTCAGGCTTTTGCTGCTTGGACCATAGAGGGTCGGCGTGTTCTCCAGGATTTTTTTCAGGGCTCTGCCCTCTGTACCTTCGACCAATGTAAACGATTTTTTAATCTCTCAGACTGCGTCTGCAGTATTGTCAATTGCGTCATTGGCTTTGTTCCTCGACATACTCCAGGGATGTGACTCGACAGCTCACCCCCTTCGAGTCCCTGGTTCGTAGATTTGAGGGGTCCAGGGGTGTCATCTCCAAAACCTACTCTGTTCTTCAGCACTCTTGACAGCTTCCATCTCATGGCTACCAAGGGTGTTGGGCCTCTGATCTGGCTGCTGACATCTCCCCGGAGGAGTGGGCTCGCTTGTGGAGGGTCATTTCTAAGCCGTAGCATTCCTCAGCGCAAATCTGCATTTAAACTAATGACACAATGGTATTATACCCCTACCTGTCTCCATCAGATGTTCCCGAACACTCCTCCGCTTTGCTGGCGATGCTGGACTGATAGAGGAGACTTCCTGCACATCTGCTGGTCTTGCCCGGGCCTTACCATGTTTTGGAAGGAGGTCCTTAGTCACATCAAAGAGGTGGTGGGTTTCCCGGTTCCTTCTATCCCGTCCGTAGCGATTCTGGGCATTCGGCCCAGTGCACTGAAGTTCATGACTTCGGCAGACTGGTATCTAATTCTTCATCTATTGGGAGCGGCGCAACAGTCCATTGCCTCCTGCTGGAAGTGACCCCACACTCCTATTGCTGCATAGTTTCTTTGGCTGTGGGATGTCATGTCCCTGGAACTGATAAGGGCTCACCTCACTCACACTGACACACGCCTTGACCGCATCTGTCCTCACCTCTCTCAGGTTTCTCTCTTTATTGTTGTATGATGTTCTTTGTTTTTTCCGTAGCAAAGTATATTGATATTGTCGCAGTACGAATTGTATCGTTCATGTGGGCGGGGGACCTCACGTTGATTTGGACCTTGCTTACCTTGACCACCTGTTTGACTCATTGGCTGTGCTGCTGTGTTATCGCTCTATTGGACATTGGAACTCTAGCTTGACCTTTGGCTTCTCTTGGGCTTGGCAAGGATTTTCTTTTTGATGTTGTCACTTGTGTTTTGGGAAGTCATTGTGCCTTCATCACATTTGTGTTTCGAAGTCTGTGGAGCCGGGTTTGCCCCGTTGAAGGGGCCCGGAGCTGATTACTTATTCCGTAGCCCAGCTTTTGTTATTCCTCCGCCCTTACCTTTCATTTTCTGCGACATGTGTAATTTTCTATTCGTTTGAACTCAATAAACAGATATTAAACAAAAAAAGTGCCATCTCATTATTCAGCTTCAACCTGGCCCTATCCACTGCAACTGGGTTGCCTCTCCCCGCCACACTCTACGAGGTACAAACTCAAACCATACAACATAACAACCTGCCCAGCGTTCCTTAATCAATGCCAAGTCCCTTTTCATGCTCGGCGTCAAGACAACACCCTTTTCTTTGTGTAACACAAGAATGTCAGGGCACTTACCGCCCACCATCAAACTATTTAAACACGGGACCAGCTCTTTCCAAAACATGCCCCCTTTGCCCTTCCAAACAACTTTAAACAAGCATTCGTTAAATCCCAAATTTTGCTCGAAATAGCTCTGCTGCGCCTGTATTTGGGCCTATTTCACGAACGAGTGCCCCACACCCCAAATAGTCATCTCCTCTGCCTGAGGGCCAGACACAGAACCTGAAATGAGAAAGATCAGCATGAGGTTTACACATTGTTAACTACCACACGTGCAACCCCTTCCTCCCTTCTTATGTAGCGACTGTAACAGTCTGACCACCAATGCCCCAATCACATAATGTCTTCACGCCCCAGCCTCTGTTATTCGCCTCCGATTTTGCCCCAATGCGGAAAGAGTGGGTCAAAACCCGCTCGGTCAACCCCAATGTGTTTTAAGGCTTTCCTCAAGACTGCCAACAGCTGATATGCCTTCACTCTGTCCCCGTTTGCATGTCTAAATACCGCCCCGCCCGACCCCCTTGGCAGACCTGACCATTGTGACGCCCATCTAAGAGGACAAGTTAGTGGGGGGTCAGCTGCCTGTAGCATCACCCATTTTCTCATCCCCCTCTGATCCGTCTTGGACCTACCCAACCATATCGGCACATCCGACCTGCGCGGGACCATGTGTGGCCAAGTTACTCCCCCACCCCTTTTGTTACCCAGCAACTCCGATACCCGAAAGGCCCCAAAGAACATCCACACCATAAACGTTGAGGACAAACACGTCTCTGACTCATCCTCGCAGATCTCTGGCAGTACCGCCAGCACCTGACTCAGCAAACACCAAGACAGTGGCTTTCTCCGATGTCTCCTTAGACCCTGTTCCCTTGCCCACCCGTCTAAGATTCTCGTTCCTAATTCCCCTGTTGTCGGCGGGTAGTCCCACAGTAGCTTTCCCACGAAGGCAATACCTGCTAATTTCCCGACAATTGTGACCCTGGACAAACCTTTGTCAATGAGGTCCAAAATAAATTGCCATCCCTCCGTGCGCCACAGGGCGCCCGACTGTAAAAACTCTTTCCAGGCTAAACTATAACCTACCCTGGTGGATTCTGCTAGTGACCCTACCACCAGATATAGCATCCAACGTTGCCTACATACCACAAATGCAAATGTGAATGAGACAAGGCATCTGCTATGTCATTGACGTTTAATGCCCTGAAAGTTATGTTGTGTCGCAAACAGCCCAAAACAGAAACCCTCAACAATTTCAAGACCTGCTTGTCCCTTGCCGACTTGCGGTTCTCTGTCTCCACTACCACCATGTTATCCACCCAGAAAAAAACTTTATTGTGCGCCAGTTGTTCCCCCCACAGCTTCACTGCTACCACTAACGGGAAAAACTCTAAAAACGCTATGCTCCTGCCACTGTCTCTCCATTGAACCGGCCATTGTTCTGCACACCACTTCACCTGCCAGAAGAGGCCAAAGCCCATGCTGCCCACTGCATCTGAAAATATTTGCACGCCCCACGTTAGGTCTTCCTCTCTTGCAAGCGGAATCCAATTGAAGGACTTCAAAAACACTTACCACATCCTCAAATCCTCCTTCACTCCGGCGGAAAGCCGCACGTGATGGTTAGGTAACTTGTCCTGACAGTGCCCACCCAAACCTCCTACAGAAAGTCCTCCCGCTCTTACTACTGTGCACCAAAGTTGAGATGACCTAAAAGGACCTGTATTTCTTTGACCTTCACTTTTTTCCCGCGCTAACATGTCCCTTAACACGTCCAGCATTTTCTTTTTCTTATCCTCTGGCAAGCGCGCCCGCATTGCCCTAGAGTCAATCTCAATTCCCAAGAAAGACAGTGCTGTGCTGGGGCCCATTGTCTTATCCAGTGCCAAAGGCACCCCAAGCTCCCCAATCAGCTCTTGGAAATTTTCCAGTGCTTCCTGGCATTCTAGGGAGCCAGGGGAACCCACAAAGAAAAAGCCATCCAGATAATGCATCACCAACTGGTGCCCTGTGCGCCGTGAAAACAACCAGCAATGTACTGAAGCACTCAAATAATGCGCATGACATAGAACTGCCTATCAAAAATGGTTTGTCCACGTGCCATTTTCTTTCAAAATGAATAACCAGAAGATCTCAGTCATCTGGATGGACTTGAAGCAAACGGAAAGCAGATTTTATGTCGCATTTTGCCATTGGTGCCGCTGCGCCCACCGTAACGACCAGTGACATGGCCACGTCAACCGAATATGATACTGTGGCCGCTTCCTCATCAATAAAGTCATTGACCAAACTCCCTTCTGGCCATGACAAGTGCTTTATCAGCCTGTAATGCCCCGGCTCCTTTTTCGGAACCACCCCGATGGGGGAAACTATCAAGTCCTCTATGGGCCAGTCCCCGAACGGCCCGCCATCCTCCCCTCCCTTACTTCTTTGTCCAAATTCTCCTGCACTATCTGTTTGTGTTTCATGGCTGATCTCATGTTCCCTGCCCATCTCCTGTGTCTAGGACCCGTGTAACCCAAACGAAACCCCCATCTGAACCCGGCTCTCAGAACCTGCGCTGACCCCAGATCCTCATAGCCCTTCAACCCCACCTCCACTTCCTCCAGTCTAACCAGAGTACAAGCCTTTTGGCCCAGGCCCTTGGGTTCCTTTACCTCCCCTTGCGTCTTCAAAATATTGTTGGTGACCCCCATCATTGCCTGCTGCCTGTTGCCATTGTTGACCTCCCTGATGGTTTTAACCGCCTGGCCCCAAAGCAGTTGACCAGTGCATGACGACTTCTGCACTTCGAGCATTCATTGCGGAATTTTAAGAACTCTCTTGTGCAGAAACCCTCATTGAAATCCCAGCAGACCCCCTGTCCCTGGCTGACCCTTTCCTGTGACCCCCACCCCTCCTTGGGTGGGTCTCCTCTGAAAGGGCCGGTAAACGAAAGGGAGACCACTGGCCGTAAATATAGTCTTTCCCCTTTACGCTGCCCCCATGGTATGTTGCCACTAATCTGTGTCCATCCCATTTGGCTTCGGGTCCCATGCCTTACGTGTTCTAAAATCCTCATCATATTGGGCCCATGCGTATCCCCCACACGTAATTTGAGCCTTCTGTATCACATCCATGTATTTAAATAGCGCTACGCAACGCTCTGGATGTTTTTCGCAATAAACGCTGGCATATATCAAAAACGCTGCTGTCCAATTCTCTGTCGTCAATGGAACCCTCGGCCGCTTGGCCAATTCGTATTCTTCTTCTTTTGACCCTTCTTTCAACCTCACCACCCTATGCAGCAGCTTAAGCATTTCTACATGTTCCCCTTTCCAGATGCGCTCCTTTGTTATTAGCATCAAGTTCCCCCCCAAAGGTTTCGTCACCCCCATGTAAGGGAGTTTTTTTTAACTTTCAGATCTTTGCTTTCCGGTTTTTCCTTCTTATCCTCTGTTGACTCACCCTCCACGGATGCCTTACCGTTGTTTGGACTACCCTCAACTTTACTACCCCCTGCGCTCCCTACCTCATCTGTACCTACTCCTACGTTCATGACGTATTTCCCTTTCTTAACCTACCCTCCCCACCTTCTTGCCCCTCTCCCCCCCCTATGCCCAACTAAACCATTACCGGCTTCGCCTTTGTACCCATGGCCTTACCTGGCTCCAAGGAGGGTGCCATGTAGTTGCAGTCCACCTCGCCAGTGGCCCCATGCTTGCAGATGTCCTTGCTGGCCTCACTGCGGACCCCGACGCCTTCCGTGTCCTGTCTGCTGGTATCTGAAACATACTAGTTGACATGTTACTTTGTTTCCCCCCGATCCTCCTCGTCTCGTAACTCACCTTCTTCATCAAAATCTAGTTCCTCTTGTCCCAACTCTTGGTGCCATTCCTTAAACGCTCCTACCCTCGGGTCCCTACTGGACCCCTGACTCCCTGCTTCTGGTGGGACTGACTGCACCCGCCGGTACACCTCCAGCACCACCACACGTTTTTACTGTCATTCTTTGTCTCTGCAGTCCACTGAGGCCTGCTGGGTTTTGGGGACCACGAGGCCGTTCTGGGAAACATATGCTGGCCGCGATGGGTTCCTCCACCAGTATCGGGTGCGCCATTCTGGGCTCGACTCTCCCTTCGCCTCGGCGCCAGTAAGCCGCTCCCAGCTCTGCCGAGTCTGCTGCGCTGTTCCTCACCCAAAAAACAAAAATCTGGTGTGGTTTGCTGGTTCCCTACAAACCCCCAATCTGGTCTATTCTCCTTTTCTTGCCCTGTCACAACCATCTCACTGCCCAGCCCCCTTCCACCCTTCAAATCCAATGGTAACTTCTTGTCACTGTCTCTCCCCATCCCCGCTCCATTCTTGTATTGCCGCGACACACGCTGATGCCGGGCCCTGCCACAAGCCCCGCACAGGTCCCCCCAGTGCCCCCAAACCAGACAAACCCCCAGCCTCTGGCCTCCCCCAGCCCTCCTTCCCTGGTTCCTGGCACCCTTCTCGCCACGTCGTGACCCTCCCGGAGCCATGTATGCGTCCACCTGTCCCACCCTATCCAAACCCCTTACCTCCTCATTCCATGAAGTAAAGAAATCCAAACACTCCCAGGCCTGTATGTCCCAAGTGGGTTCCAGTTTCCCAGGTATGTCCTCCTCCTCCCCTTCTGAGATCAAGAGCTCAAAACCCCCTTTCTGTCCCTGGCCTGCTTCCCAGCATACATAAAGTTCCCCCTGCCCCCCCATGGACCTCTGCATGTTCCCCCATTGATTTCTCTTCTGTGTGCGCCATATCCGCACCCCTCATCCTCCCACCGCTGGAAAAGGAAGCTTTTGCACCCCCTCCTGGTCCAAAAACCCTGACCTGGCCTCAACACGTGCCTTATTCCCGGCTCTGCACTGAGGTGAGATCCCAAAACCCCACCCTCTGCCCACGGCCTTCCCTGCCTCGCTCACAGTCTTTGCTCCTTTCTTTATAGCACCAGAGGCCCCAGACCTGCTTGCCTCAGGCCCCAGTGCTGTTGCTATTTCCTTCTTCGGCCATCCGCAGCTCCCGGCCTCGCCACCCCTGCGGCTCTGCAGGGTCCCACCCCCAACACCCTTCCCGGAGCCTCAGTTGATGCTCCAGCCTCGGCCTGCACGGACGCTCTTGGGGCCGCTCTCCTGACATACGAGCGGCCCTTTTCACTTACCGCGTCAGCTTTCTTCTTTTTTGGTGATGTGCATGCTGCAATCACGGATGCCACACCCGCCGACGCCCACCTAGTCAGGCGCGATGAGCTTGTGGCCTCTGGCACCATCAGATCAAGCCACCCTGCTTCACTCAAAAGCCGCAACGCCTCCAAAGATCCTCCATCTTTCAGGTAGGATAAATCCATAAATCGTATCAATAGCTACCCTGCCTGCCTGCAATGCACACTGAAAATTTACTAGGCGGTACTCTCCGCTCCCAGCCACCAGGTCACCAAACCTAAAATGGTGGCTGGGAGCCCCACTAGTTGAAACTTATACTTGGGCTATAATTGGGTTACAAATATCAAGCCAAAATTCACAAAATGGCACATCAACCAGCCTGCCCCGCCCCTCCCAATCTGCCCGGGGGGCAGTCCTCTCTGCGTTCGGTAAACCACCATTCTGCCTGAGCAACCACTCAAAAGGAGCGGTGTGCGCGATCAATTCATCCCATCTAACCGCCGTTGCGGCGTCCCCAAATGGTATGCCAGCTGACCTCAGGTGTGGTGTTTTCTTGAAAATAATGGGTAAGAGCCTCCCGAATCTTGTCCCTCACTACCTGATCTCTGAGGACCACCTCACTGACCTGCCATTGTCTATTAAGTGGGGGGAGTAACGTCGCCATGGTGAAATCCACTCTCACTGCCTCATGATCTGACAATGGTTTAGGCTGAATGTCAGAAGAGAGTCACTTTTGTAATAAGTCATGCAATATAAAAAAAAGTAATCTGTGCATGTATACGTCTGATGCATGTGAGAAAAGAACATAAAATCATGTTCGTCAGGGTGATGATGCCACCACACATCGACTACACCCAAGTCTATCATTCTCTACAATAACGAGGATGGTGGCCAGGGGCCAGAAGATCGCACCGGGGTTCTGTTTTCCGTTGTATGAAGGACGGCATTGAAGTCTACTCCAATGAGGAGGTGGCCCTTCTGGAAATGAACTAGTGAGAGAATGAGGCTTGAAAAAAAATGTAAGTTCCTTACTGTCATTTGGGGCATAAAGAGCAAAAATCGTGAACCATCAAGGCAAGAAACATTATCGCAGGCCTATATATCAGCCCTGCTTATCCCCCCAATTGGGCCTCCAAGTCGTACCACAACCCTCTATGAACAAGCATTGGCATAGCCAATAGGTCTCGCCTTTGGGACATTATAATCCTGGGGGATCAGAGTGATCTCCTACGCTGATGATACTCAGCTTATGTTTTCCTTTAGAGATCACTCTGATTCCAGCTTTGCCAGCTTTCGCCATTGTCTTGGCAACATATGTTCCTGGATGACTTCTAATCATCTCAGACTCAACACTGACAAGACTCAGGTTTTATTGTTTAATCAGAAAACCTCTCCCTCGGCCTCTTTGTGGTGGCCGAGCGTGCTTAATCCTCCTCCCTCCCCTGTCCAAACAGTACGTAATCTGGGTTTTCAATTCGACAACGCTCTTTCCTGTAAAGCTCAAATTAATAAGGTCTCTGCAGCTTGTTTCGGGAAACTGCGTATGATTAGAAAGATTTTTCCTTACCTCCCTCTGGATGCCCGTAGAACTGTCATCCATGCCCTGATTACGACACACTTGGATTATGCCAACAGTCTCTATGCGGGTGCCCCGATGTACCTAATCAAACGTCTTCAAATCATTCAGAATGCGGCGGCGAGACTGATAGGTAATATCCCTTACCGTCAGTCGGTTGCCTCTTATCGCAGGAAGTTACATTGGCTTCCAATTTCACATCACATTCAGTTCAAGATGCTGACTCAGGCCCGGGCTATTTGAGAAAGAGACTGGTGCTTTCCCAATCGGCCAGATCCTTGCGGTCTAACAACTTTCGTCTTCTTACTGTTCCTCGCTTCCGCCGCTCCAGAATGGGCGGCAGAGCATATTCCGTTATGACGGCTAAACTATGGAACAGCCTACCACTTGATCTTAGGTTTCTTTCCTCAGAATCTCTTTTTCGTAAAAATTTGAAAACCTGGCTGTTCACCACCCCTTAATATTGCCTCCCTTTCATAGTATGTAGTCTACAGCGCCGGGACACTCCCTTTGGGGGTAGCCGTGCGCTCTACAAGCTTCTTAAATAAATAAATAATAAATAAATTATAAGTGTTTAGCCATGCAACAGTTAATGTTGCACCACGGATATTGTGCTGCATAATTAAATACTTATAAGGTCCCAAAGGCGAGACCTATTGGCTATGCCAATGCTTGTTCTCAGTTGTCTTGGGGAAGTTGAGCCCAAACACCCTGGAAAGGAGTAGCACTTGCCTTGCACCCCACAAAAAGCACTGGGATGTTTCATTCAGCACCTTTGGATTTTTAACCATTTAACGTAAAACTTTTACAGTATATTATTATTACCCCGTTTGGCCTTGTATTTTCAAAATTTTTTACAGGATAGAATCCACACATTTAGCACTTCTAATTTAAGTGCTAAATGCAACAGATTTATGAGCACTGGCTAGAAAGAAACCGTGAGATTGTAACGAAACCCTCGGCGAAGGAAAAATCAACAGTTTAAGGTGGTGTCATGGCATGTTATTTTACACTTCAAACTAAAACGCGCTATAATTCACGTCATCGGTTCTTATCTCCGCACCCCATTCTCTAGCGGCCCATCCAGTTAACAGATTCGAATCCGTACAGAGATTGATTGAATCCATGCATTCAAAGATCAAAGTGAGAAACTTCTGGGGAAATAAAAGAGCAATTAGTGGCTAAAGCCGAAGCAATTGAGAAGGTCTCTCAAAAACAGTCTGGCTTGGCGCTGCAAATTCAAGAAAGTATGGCTGACGGAGAAAACAGGATTGCCCCTAAATGGGGGAGATTCCACCTTCAGATTGGACAGGGTTGTAAATACTTGCGAGCCCCTGGGGCTCCCGGCAATCAGCGCCGAGATGCAATCTTGGGATTGGTGCTAACATTAAACAGCTCTCCATTTAAAACGCCTTTAGAAAGTGCACATTCCACAGCGTGCTTCTCTGAGGCCACAGTGGGCCCTTAAGCAGAGTGTACCACATCAGAACACAGCATTAACAACAAGCGCGCGCGCATCGCGCTAAAAGTACCAAAAAAAATAAAAACGACCTAAACGAGCATTGGCCGCACGGCCGTGAAAGTGAAAGTGATGTATGGAGGAAAGACAGATGGCGGCTGCGCGTGTGCACGCTCACGTACACGCAAGCTTTAGACCACCAAAAGCCTGTGGCAGCCCTTCAAAACCCACCTACTAAATGTCTCGCAGCGCAGCGCATGCGCTGGCTCAGGCGAGACCTAAAAAGGATAGCCATCCCTATTGTTTTAGTTCTATAGGGCGCATGATACTGAGCTGCGAACCAATAGGATTTCAGGCGGTCGATGTCTTTTTACAATACATTTATTTCCTGTAACATTATGATATCACCATCCTTCCCATGCAGCCACTGAAAAAGGGCCTGCCTTTTAAGAGGGGAACTAAGTCCCTGGATATTCAAAGACATTACGGTAGCAGGGTGTTATGTTGCTCTGCCATAATCTTCAATCTCCTGGTTGAGCCTGAGTTACAGATGCTACAGGGTCCGGGTGAACCCAAAGGTGTCTGGTGGTTGGATGCTCGTCCCTCTCCTCAGGATACAGTGCTACAGAACCTAGAATCTCTATCTCATACAGAGAGATAACTGTAAACAACAGACATAACTGCTCCCACACTGGATTCCTGTCTCTTATGTGATATGTGGTCAGCATATTAAACAAATACCAAGCAATAAGAACTGAATAGTAGAAAAAAGGAACATAAATAATTGTAAGAGAAAGTCACCAAAATGCAGCAAAGCTGGTTGCAATAAGGGCAAGGTCTTGTAAAAGATAAGTAGCCCACACCAGCATGCCACAGTCCATCATTGAAGTGCAGGAATGGGTAACAGCTAAGGCCTCGTCTTGGCTTAGGTAATCCCCTTGGCTAGTCCGGAGGCCTCTCTGTGGAGGGAGGCCCCGCGGTAGACAGGAGCTCCCATCAATCCATCCATGCCAAGAATACCAGGGGACATCAGTCCATCCTGGTCCTCTGGAGATTAAGGTACTAAATTCCTCGCTGTCCTGCCGATGACGCTGGTGTCTCCTATCCAGTCTGCACTTCTTAGTTCTCGGCATGCACCAGGCCTCCTGCATGCCAGTCCAAGCTTAAGAGCCGGCGTCACCCCGCGGGCCCGTCTCTGCTGACAGACCCAAGACCTGCTTCGCCTCTTGCAGCTTTCTGACCATATGTGAATTGTCTTTATACTTGAAACAGAGGTGAAAGGGGTGGACCCAGTGGTACTGGATCTCTTCCTTCTTAAGATGAGATGTAATGTCCTTAAACTCTCTCCGCCCTGCCAAGGCTTGTGCCGAGAGATCCTGGAAAATCACTAATGAGCTCCCTGGGACACCATAGGCTCCTGCCGGTGGGCCACCCCCACAATAGCCTCCTTATACTTGAAAAAGTGAACATTAGGTGGCAGGTTACGTTTTTTCTGGAAGGCCGAAAATACCCTATGCATCCGAGCCAAATGAAGACTCTCTGGGGGCTGATCCTACAGTAGTTGTTTAAATAAATCTAACCCAAAGCTCTCCTAGTCCAGAGTCTCAACCGCTGTTAGAATGCCACAGATACAGACGTTATTTTACCATGAGCAATTCTCCAAGTCTTTCAACTTGTCCATGAATTCTTTCTGTTTTGATTCCAATTGGGCTACTGTGCAAACCATCATACCTTGCTATTGCATTCTTGTGGCCATGTCAGCTTCCACCCACTCCATAAATGCCTCTGACTGGTGCACCCACAAATTTATGTCACTCATCGCTTTGGTAATGCCCTGCTTCCATGGCGAGAAGTCCTTGTGGAACTCCTGCAGCTTGGAGAGGATATCGCCCTTGATGGCTGAAGCCTCTAGATCTAGATTCTCATTGTGCTGAGAACATTGGCCAGAGAAACCAGGCACCTTCCCCTCCGTTCCTCTGTCTTTACATTGTGGGTGAGACATGTTCTTAACACTGGGAATTTTAGCCGGTTTCCCTTACGCCAAGGACATAGTGGCCTCCAGACTCTGTATACTCTACGGCAGCTCAACAGAGGCACCACATCACCCTATGCAGCGTGGGCCTCAGCCCTCCACCTTCGTTGACAGGACCAGAAGAGTTGCCTCTGGCAACATAGGCTCCCCCAACTGCCACCACTCAGGAAGCGTCCAGCCGGGCTCAGGCGGATCCCTCCCAGGGCTCACCGCTATGCAAGTCCAAAGGCCACCGTAATGTCTGCCAGTCTCTTGCCAATATCTCCAATGCAGGGTCTGAGGCCTCAGTTAGCTTTTTGGGTGCCCGTAGGTGGTCGAGATGTGCCACTATGCACCGTAGTCGGGGAATGTCGCAGCTGACCTTTCACACCTCACCCAGACCTTCACCTCAAGCCGCTGCCACCATTTTATGACCAGATTCACAAGTGATCAGACCTACTCCCCAGCGGGACTTCCAGGCCTCCGTCGATCGCAGCCACCCACCACCCCCAGCAACTCAGGGGGGGACCATACACACTCCTTTTATGTCCACACAGCGTCGGCTCCTCTCTCAGGCACCTGAGGCAGTGCTACACTACGCAGTTCAACAGGGCCGCAGGAGCACCGTCCACTCACGGGGTACTTGCCATATATATCTATGTATCCCTACCGAGCACTACCCCTACTCTGAAAACATAGTGGGTGTACCCTCTAGCTCTCAATTTGGTTCTCCTTTTTAGTTTTATATTTTACTCTTTTTAGCAGACTTCGGTTTTGTCCAGTTACTTTTTTACATATTTTACTTACCCAATATTATTCTAAGAAATGCTGTACATGCTGCTTGTTTTTTAGAAAGCATTTCCTGCAACATATTCAGTACACTTCATTCAAGGATAAGGAACAGAACAAGATATCCTAATGCTTGCATTGTCCGCTTGGAGACAGCTTCTAACATCTAGATACATCATTGCATCGAAGCTGTACCTCTACCACAGTAGTATTATTATATAAACAGGGCACTGTCACTTAACTGGTTATAGGGGGCACTTCATCCACAACTGTCCTGGAACAAATGCATTGCTTGAAATGCAGCTCTGCTAATGCTGATCTTCCATCCCGAACCTGCAGAGACGGATTGCCAATCCAACTCCAGACCTAGTCATCCAGGTACGGGGTTTCAGGCTAACCCAAGAGATCAGGCAGTGGGTACACCCACTATGCTCTCAGATTAGGGGTAGGGCTAGATAGTGATATATAGATATATTTAGAAGTCAGACTGCCATGGTTGGACTTATTATTCTTTACACCGCGTTCAAAATGCTGGTTGCATTGCTTTGTTTTATTTCCCTAATAATCACAGCTCATTCTCTCTATGCAAGATTATGATTGTTTTAATAAATTAATTGAAAATTTCCTCTGTATCTTTCTTATGTTTACCAAGGGCATTCGAGTAAACAATAAAAGGGGTAAGATCTGTTTCCATGATTCCCCCGGGGATCATAGTGTCCTGTTCGAGGTTGCCAAAATCACCTGCAACCCCAGAAGGGTTAGGGGTTGGGGAGAGTGTGGTGAACTCATGTCTACCACATTCCAGCATTAATTACATCACTGGAATGTAGAATGCCCAATGTTGGTTTGGAGTTTAGAGATTCCTTGTGAATCAGGTACTTTGAGACTGCTGAGGCTGTGGCTAATAAATACGATACAAGAAGTTTCCTGTCTGCTGACTTTGATTACATTATACATCATCACAGAGAGCCACTGGGAGCTAGCCTGGAATTTATCCAACAGTCTTTGATAGTGTAAATGGACACAGTCCTTGCACTGTGAAGTCCTGGTGTCCTAATGCGCAGTCCTCCATTCTGCCACACAGGTGCCCACAGGGTACCGGGCGATGCAGCAGCATCCACATAGGGAAGGAAGGCCACCATCAGTCGCCCGCATCGCACCCTGGCTTTAGCGGGAAATGGCAGCCGCCATGTTGACCATCAGTCGCTTCACTCCTGGGAGTGCGATAAGCCACCCAGCCCGCCCATGGTCTACACAGGCCTCCGCAGGCATCTCCTGCAGCTACTGGGAGACTCCACTATGCAAGTCACTTTTCCATTCTTGGCACGAAGGGGCTTAACTACTGCCGGCAGCTCATTTTGCCGGGTTCCTGGCCACATCCCATGTGTCTAAAGGAATTTGAGATGATATACAGTTTGAAAGGCAGATGAAGGTTCTACTAGCAAATATGCATCAACAGTATTTGGCTTAACTGCAGTTTGATGTCATCCTATGAGGCAATCAGGGCATCTTCCGTACCACAACCAGATCAGAATACTGCTTTGCTTGTTTACAATAGATTTGATGAAGAAATTCTTGAGTTCATTCAGGAATAATCTAAATACAATGGCGTGGTTGATTGCAGGTCTGTGCCTGCTGATCTGTTAAGTAGGATGTATTCAGTATAGGTGCCAGCCGTGGGTCTTCTGGTGAGCCAGCTGGGCGACAGGCCTTCATGAGATTGGTGAAATAATTGGAAGAGAATTAAAGGAGAGAAGTTGTTAGATGTGCTGAGAGGTCATAACTGAGGTTGGTTTAATTGGTTTATTCAATGGTTTTTGGGTCAAGGTATTTTTCCCTTTCTTTGGCTGCTGAGGTCAAGTGGTCTGCAGATGAGTTAACGATGTAGAGAGTGAGTGACTCTGGTGATAGTGAAAGTCTTTTTAAAAAACAAAACCTTGGTACATGAACATCCTTTATAAAAAAAAAATCTAAACAAGCCCTGGAAAAAAAATATACAAAAAAAGGTTCTTTCTATATCTCCATATAGATTTTTCTTTTGTGCAGGAGAACTCAAATTATTCATTGGCATGCTTTCCCTGGATTTTTTTGTTTCTTTTTTCTTGTGATTTGCTATGTTTTCAGTCAGGCATTAAACCAGCATATTTATACTTTGTTTGTGAATGAGTGAAGAGGGAAAGTTTGGGAGCAGATACAGAAAAACTCCTCCATCTATTGACAAAAAACAAGCAAAAAATAAACCTTGGTACCTTAAGAAACGGCTTAAAAGTCTAGGAATAAAGGGAAAGCACGTGCATATAATCGAAAACATATTTTATACGCTATAGTCTCAGGAAAAGTCACCCTCGCCCAAGAAAGGAGGCTGTGTGCTGCTGTGCTGGGTCTGCTGCTGTGGACCTGAGGTGCGCTAGCTCCCAGAAAAAGCACCATTTTGAAGTAGATGACAACAACTCTTGAGACTGGTTGATGCAGAGTAAAGAGGTTTGTGATGACAGTTAAGAGGCACTATACGGGGGACGTGGCCTGAGGTGTCAAGATGGCGGACGCACTCTAAGAGTGCTCTGGACCCCCTCCGTCATCCGCCTGGCATCCACCCGTCTTCAGATGCAACCTACCGTTTCCAGAGGCGGATTCTGGTTCCCCACACTGCTTGCTTCGGTCCGGTCCCTCTCGTGAGCGGATCGGACCCCTACTTGCTGAGACTTGTCCTTCTCCTTCTTTCGGCCCCGGCACTTAAAATGGCGGCCCCGGTGGTTCTCCGCGCGTATATGGGTGCTCCCCTGCCGTGGTCGCACCTGCCATAACTGCTGCCGGAGCCTTTTGGTGGACGTCTTCCCCCCGAGGGGCACCTTCGTGATCCTCCAGTGCTGGGGCGGAGTGAGGGGACTGCGGAGGCCTGAGCTGATGCCCCCGCTGGGCTGAGCGGTGGTGGGACCTGTTTGTGCCCGCCGCGCCTCGGCTGTCATTGTTGGACAGCGGTGCTTTTGTTTCCTGCCCCTGCTCGGACATGCTGCTGATCCTGCTGCTTGGCAGGCCGGCGGGGGTGGGGCTCCTCCTTTCGGCCCCAGCCCTCAAACTGGCGGCCCCGGTGGTTCTCCGCGACTAGATGGGTGCTCCCCTGCCGCGGCCACACCTGTTATCACTGCCGCCGGAGCCTTCTTGGTGGTCATCTTCACCCCGGGGGCACCCCCGCGATCCTCCGGTGCTGGGACGGAGTGAGGGGACTGCGGGAGCCTGAGCTGGTGCCCTCGGTGGGCTGTGCGGTGCTGGGACCTGTTTGTGCCCGCCGCGCCTCGGCTGTCATTGTTGGACAGCGGTGCTTTTGTTTCCTGCCCCTGCTCGGACATGCTGCTGATCCTGCTGCTTGGCAGGCCGGCGGGGGTGGGGCTCCTCCTTTCGGCCCCAGCCCTCAAACTGGCGGCCCCGGTGGTTCTCCGCGACTAGATGGGTGCTCCCCTGCCGCGGCCACACCTGTTATCACTGCCGCCGGAGCCTTCTTGGTGGTCATCTTCACCCCGGGGGCACCCCCGCGATCCTCCGGTGCTGGGACGGAGTGAGGGGACTGCGGGAGCCTGAGCTGGTGCCCTCGGTGGGCTGTGCGGTGCTGGGCCTGTTTGTGCCCGCCGCGCCTCGGCTGTCATTGTCGGACAGCGGCGCTTCTGTTTCCCGCCCCTGCTCGGACCTGCGGCTGATCCTGCTGCTTGGCGGGGGTGGGGCTTGTGGGGGCTGTCCTTTGGGATCTGTGCCTGTGCCCCCGTTGGGCTGGATGGCGCTGTGGCCTTCCGGACCGGGGCTGCTGGAGTCTCTGCAGTGAGCAGGAGAGAGTCGCCCTTTGCCCCTTGCGGCCCACGGGGAGCGCAGCTCTGCTTCTTGACTGCTGTGTCCTCCCCCGGGGGGCTCGGGCGGCAGCTGTGTGATTACTGGGACATTGGAGACAGTCTTCTGACCTGCACAGATGGTGAGTGGGGGGACCAGCCACTAAATCAGAGGGGGGCCGGGGTGACAGGGTTGTGCTTCGGCCCCCCCATTTCCTACCCCTCGGAGGTGCCTCCGGGGGTGGGCCCTGCTGAGCGAGCTCCCTCTGACTGTCTCACGCTGCCTTTTTGACCGCTCGGCCTGGTGGAGGGCAGCTGGCCTCTCGGGGGCTCTGGGGGTGCCCTGCAGGGTGGTGGCCTGGGTGGCGGACGTACCGTGGGGTGGGGATCGGCCACCGTGTCAGGTGGCAGGCGGAGCAGGGACACCGACGCTCCGGCCCCCCACCCGCGGCGCGCTTCCCTCCAGGGGCACCTGCGCGACCCCACCAGCCTTGGACCACAGGGCTTTGGACTGGCTCCCTTCCTACACCTAACTGAGCACTCTACCCGGTGCTAGTGAACTGGAGCGCCGCGGAGGAGGAGGCATCCCCTTGCTGCTGGGCCACCGGCCCCTGGGGCTGCGCCGGGTGTTCCGTACGGACTGCGACTCCGCCATCTGTTAGCTGCTGCTTCTGCTTCTGCTGGGGGGCCGGGTCTGGCTGGGGTGGTTGTGAGAGGTGCCCTTTGCTGAGGAGCCCTGCTCGGCCCTGCGGGTGGTTTCAGGTCGCGACTCACTTCCGTCCTCGCCGGGGACCCGAGGGGGTTGGACTTGGACGCCTGGGCCCGAGCATTGACGGTCTTGTTGTCCGGGGGGCACCCCCTCCCGCGCTCGCTCCCCGGCGGTTCCGTCGCCCGCTCCGAGATGGGCAGAAGCCGCCCCGTCCAGAATCCGGTCCCTTCAACCAAACAAAGATGGATCAATTCACCACGTCGGACCGGGACCCAGGGGGCGGGACGCCTGGCATGCCGGGAGCGGCCGGGGGAGATCTCTCCACCATCCTACAGGCGATAAGCACCTCCCAAGCCGCCGTAGAATCTAAGATCGGCGAGGTGAGGGTGGATGTGGCTCTCATTCGCCAGGACCTGCGCAATGCCACAGCACGCATCACGGAGGTGGAGTCCCGGATCTCCAAGGTGGAGGGCGACATCACCCAACTTAAGACCAAGGTAGCCCGCCTCCTGACCCAGACCTCGGAGCTCCACCCTAGGGCTGAGGACGCCGAAAATAGATTGAGGAGGAACAACCTGCGCCTCCTGGGGTTTCCCGAAGGAGTGGAGCAGGGACACGCCGACATGTTTGTGGAGACCTGGGTGCGCTCCTGGATGCCCAAGGACGCCTTGTCACCATGGTTTGCTGTTGAACGGGCTCACCGATCCCTGGCGCCCAGGCCTCCACCTGGGGCCCCTGCCCGACCTATAATCTTGCGAGTCCTCAACTTTTGAGACAGGGATGCCATTCTTGGGGCAGCTAGGGCACAGGGGCCACTGCATTACCAGAATAGCAAGATAATGGTCTTCCTGAACTACACCAGGGAGGTGCAGGCCCAACTCCGGACCTATGATGAGATCAAGCAGAAGCTTCACAGTATGGGCCTCCAATACGGTCTCCTTTCCAGCCCGGCTCAAGGTCATCTTCCAGCATAAGACCCTTTTCTTTGACAGCCCCCAGGCGGCGTGGACCTGGCTCACGGAGGAGAGGCCCCTCCTGTCCTGGCCGGCCTCTCCCCCGCCCAACGGCTCCCCAGCAGCTGGACCGGGTCCTCCCTAAACCCCAGAGGCGCCGGACGAGGTCCCGCAGAAAGACAGACCGCTGTGGGGGGACGTCCCGCTCTCCGGGTGCGCCGTCCCGGCACCCTTTGTCCCGAGCCTCGGTCCGGGGTTCTAACACTCCTAGCCCAACCTCCTCCTTGACCTGAGTGCCCACCCGGGTCCCTCGAACAGTCTGCGTCACGCCCATTCCGACTCTGACCTGTATAGGAGCCCGTTGCTCCGAGGAACCGGAGAATAGGAGGTCACCTGAACGATAACACACGACAAGTGCGCTTCTCCACACTTTCTGAGGCGCCCCGGGGGTGATGGTCTGTGAACTTCCCAGGAAGGGTCCGATCTTATCTCCTCGATTCTGACGACTCCAAGAATTATTCCCTCCTTCACTCCATGGATTCAACTTGCATTCTTTATTGTTTACGGGCCTAACGTGTAGTTGTAGCTGTTCACGATTTGCTTATCCGAACTCATGGAGGGGGGTCCATCTCTGCCATAGTCAAGTTCCGCTAATCGTTTTAGCTTAGCGACCAGTCTGTTGTTGTTTAACTTGTTTTCCTTTTCAGGGCGGCAGATGCTTCACGTTCTGAAGTGTAGGGTGGGAGCAAAGGGGGGGGGGGCTGTTGTCTCCAGTTTGTTTTTTTTGTTTTTAGCCGCCTACGGGCCGCTGTTCTATGTTCCTTTTGGTAGCTCCACACACATACACGCTGCTAGCGACGACACAAAACTCACCTCGAAGTACACCTCCTACCCCGAGGTCCCGGCCAGGGGAACTTGTTCACACCGGGACCAGACGCTGCCTGTGCTTGCACATCCTCTTTTCTATACCACTCACAACGATGGCGTCTACCTTATCTAGGGCTCTCCACGTAGTCTTGTGGAATGTCAACGGCCTATTAGACTGCATAAAACGCACCGCGGTCCTCCGAAGCGCCCAGCGGTATGCACCGGATATCCTGTTCCTGCAGGTACGGTACCAGTACGGGTTCGAAAGGGTCTGGCACTCTGGGTTTACGAGGGGCTCCCGGGGGGTGGCCATTCTACTCTGGAAAGGGCTACCCTTTACCCTTAGACAAACCGACATGGATGCACAAGGCCAGTATGTGGCCCTGACGGGTAGGATTGAGGGACATCCCATTAATCTCCTATGCACATATATCCCTCACGCCGTCATGGTCCCGGCCCTCCGCTGCCTCACACTGGTACTTTCCTCCTTTCCACAAGGCCTGACGGTGATAAGAGGCGACTTCAACGCCGTTTTTTACAGCCCTCATGTGACACAACGGGTACCCAATTGGCGGCCCGCCTTGCCTCTGCAAAACGATTATCTGACTGGTCCTCGGCCCTGGGTCTCTGTGACGCCTGGAGGGTGTGGAATCCCCGCCAGGTCCAATTTACCCACACGTCGGTGGCTCACCATACCCACTTTCGTATCGACCTGTTTCTACTGTCGGCTGTGGACTGTCAATTGATGTCCGGGTCTAAAATCTTACCCAGGGGTGTCTCAGATCCCTCACCCGTCTCCCTTCGTCTCGCCAACCCCCCCGGCATCGCCCGGACGGTATGGCGATTGAATGCCTGGTTCCTGCAGGATTCCAAATTCGCGGAGTCCCTTGGGCAGAAACTGCAGCAATATTTTTCCACGAATGCGGGCTCGGTCCCCTCGTCGGGCACAATGTGGGAGGCCAGCAAGGCCGTGCTATGCGGGGTGGCTAGGGGTTTGGTCCACGCGAAACTGCCCGACTTACACAGCTGGAAGCCCAGGCGGCGCAGCTGGAGGAGGCCCAGGCTACCATCGGCAATGATGACTCCGCCCGTCAGCTTACCCTGATCCGAGACGAAATTCAGGGGATCTCGATGGAGTCCGCTAAAATGCTCTGGCGCTCTTCAGTCGCGCTGGTGTATGGTTGGGGTGACAAAAATGGCAAACTTCTCCACAATCTGGTGTCCTATCCTATAGCCAATCGCATTATTCCAGAGATTCCGGATGGAACCGGAACTCATCACACCACCTCCCAAGACATCGCCCAGACTTTCGCGGGCTATTACGCAACCCTTTACGCAGCCCGCCCTCCCCAGTCCTCACAGGTGGCTCTGCTGACCGAGACCGGGACTCAATTGCCCTGCCTCTCCCAGACAGATTCCGAGGCTCTGGACCGGCTATTCACCCCGGAAGAGATACATGGGGCTATCTCAGTATTGGGCTCTGATAAAACGCCCGTGCCCGACGGTTACCCCCAAGAATATTATGTGGCCTACCGAGACACATTGGTTCCGTACCTACACGACCTATTCAAGCATGTAGTTGAAGTGGGGGCCTTCCCACCAGAGACAAATGTGGCCACCATAGTAGTCCTCCCGAAGACGCAGCCGCCCTCCTTCGTGTGTAAGGACTACCGTCCCATATCCCTTATTAATACCAAAATTAAACTCTTCGCCACCGTGGTGGCCCAACGGCTCCGTCCCCACTTACAAGAACTGGTGCATCCCGATAAATGCGGCTTCATGCCCGCCCGGGGGACCCAACATTGTATACGCCTTCGACACCTCGCCCTTGCGCATCGCCATCTTCTCACCCCGTATCTTGCACTGCTTTTCCTAGACTTTGAAAAAGCATTTGATACGGTGGATTGGGGTTATCTGGGGGACGTGTTGGAGAGGATGAGCTTCGGCCTCCCTTTCCGTCACCTCGTCCGGGTCCTCTATTCCACCCCCAAGGCGAGGGTCCTCATCAACGGCGTGGTTTTGGAGGCATTCCCTGTCCAGAGGGGCACCCGCCAGGACTGCCCGCTCTCGCCACTTTTTTTTTGCTCTAGCAATGGAACCCCTAGCCTCCCTGATCCGCCAGGACCCCCTCATTCGCGGCTGGGCTGGGGACCCGCACCAGATCAACAAAATTGCCCTGTACGCCGATGACGTCCTCCTCTTCCTGGCGGACCCAGAGAGCTCGGGCCCACGATGTCTGGATGTCCTTTCTGCCTTCGAACGGGTCTCCGGCCTCAGGCTCAATCCGGCGAAGTCCACCCTAGTTCCATTGCACTCTTCTCGGGCGTGCTTCGACTGGCAAACGACCATCCCGCTGCGTAGGCAATCTTTCAAATATCTGGGGATGTTGGTGGCCCTCCTCCCGGAGCTCGAGTGGGCCTTGAATATCTCGCCCCTGGTCACTAAAGCCAAGGCGGACCTCGGTAGGAGTGCCCTTTTCAAAATGATGGTCCTCCCCCGCTTCCTATACATCCTGCAAAACGTGACCATTCATCTCCCGGGCAGTTGGTTTCGGGAGCTGGACGGAGTTCTCACCCGATTTTTATGAGGTGGAGGGAGAACACGTGTGTCTCTGGAGCATTGCCGCATACCCCCCTATGATGGAGGAATAGGGGTGACTAATCTCCAGCTCTACTATTTGGCCACGAGGTTGATTGTGATCCACAACTGGTTCGCGGGCGGCTGGTCCGACCCGGCGTACCGAGTGGAGCTCCGGACGACAGATTTTGAGCAACTCCAGGCATACCTGCACGGGAGCCCAGTTCCCAAGGATCTTCCCCCTGTAACTAGAATGGTGCTCATGGCATGGCGTACCGCTCTACAGTATGTTAAATGGGATCAGAAACTCACCAGGCAGACGCCTCTGTGGAGTGGAGCCTGGCTAGAAGAGGTCTCGTCCCTCCCACACCTCCGTAAATGGGACCACATCGGGATCTCGCAGCTCGGGGACGTATGGGTGGGGGACCATGTCAGATCGTTTGCAGACCTACAACACCGCCACTCCCTCCATCCCTCCCAATTCTACAAATATTTGCAGTTGAGGCACACTCTCCAATTCCATATCCCGGCCCCTACCTCCCTTCCCAAATTTAGTCCCCTGGAGGCCCAACTGATGATGGGGAACCTGGGCAGAGGGGTGGTGTCCCGAATTTATCGCTCCTTGGTGAATAATGGCCCAGCGTCCTTAGACTCGCTCCCTGCCTGGTGGGAAGGGTGGTTGGGCCCCCTAGAAGACGCGGACTGGAGGGACGCCCTTATGGCACCTAAGACCCTGACTACCTCCTCTAAGCTGCGTCTAGTTCAACTCTACTTCCGCCACATGGCTTACCTCACCCCGGCGCGAATTTTCAATGCTCGCTTGCGGTCCTCTGCCAGCGTGCCCGCGTTGCACCCACTCCCCAGCCGATTTTTATCACATGGTGTGGCAATGCCCCGCTATAGCCCCGTTCTGGGCAGCGGTGGAGCGTGAACTTACGCAAGCTCTTGAGTGGGAAGTCCCTCATGACCCGCTGCGCCTGATCCTGGGAGTGTTCGATGGCCTTGATGGCTCACGGGCCGATAAGCGTCTTTTGGGCACGGCTGTGGCGGTGGCAAAGCGTGATATCACTGCGCTTTGGTCCCAGGCCAAGCCGCCCACTATGAGGGCCTGGAAGCGGGGGGTGGACTGGTGTGGTACCCAAGAGGATCCCCTCTTCGAGGCCCGAGGCTGCCCAGAACTCTTTGGCAAAATATGGGGCAAATGGTTTAATTTATCGCCAGTGTGAAAGGTCCAACTGGTAGTGTATGTGCTGAGCAACGGGCGCGGGCAGGGTTTCACCCACAAGTGTCGTTTGAGCCAAATTGTAACCCGCTTAATACAAAGTACTTGTATTATGTGTATGTGTGCTACCAATATGTTTCTCATTCCGAAAAATTCAATAAACTTGATTATCAAAAAAAAAAGAGTCACTATACATCATGGAGGAGTGTCTCAGAAGAAACATCTTGCCAGACAAACTCTCCCCACTTCACTGTGGAGAGAGCACATAGGGCCTCTGGTACTGCGCCCCCCGAGGAAAAAAAACTCTAGCTAGAGAGAGACATGAAAGATACGTATTTCAACTCATAACGGTGTATAACCCCACTTCTACCCTAGGTTTGCGCAGCAACAATACCAGTCCTCCGAGGGCGTGAGTAATGGACATTAAATGCAAACTTCTCTTTCCAGCTACACTCAAGGTGGTATTTAGCTCTCTAAAGCACTCATTTTCAACAGGCCACAGGAAGTGTGCGATTGATCAGCTAAGATAGGGCCCTATAAACATGGTGCACCACCCATGCAGCCTGTTAATAAGGGAGGGGATCCAGGCGCAGAACCCCCTCAGGAAGCCAGAATAGGAGCACAAATGAAGGCAGTCTGAACAGATTCAAGCCTGATAGCGCCAGAAGCAAGATGTACATATGGAGGCAGGGATCATCCAAATCCCAATCATGGACTGATCTCTGAGAGGAGAAGAGACTATGGGGTGTTTTTACAAAGGGATAGCACCACCAGACATACGGGGCCATGGAAGTGAGGGACAAGCCTGTCCCAGGTCTTGCTTTGCCTAAGATGTCCTGCAAGGGGAATGTCATGTGCCAGGGACAGAAGAAAACCCCTGAACTTCTGAGGTATTACCAACCTCCTGGTGGCACCAGGCCTGGGGTCTCCACACTCAGAGAACAGGAGCCCATCTTCCCAACAGATCCTATGGGGCCCACTGACATTCCCTGCCTCCTCAGCAGAAGCTTGCTTTCTGAGGTGTTCAAGAGAGGGGCAGGATTTATGCTCCAAACTCAAGTCAGCCCTGTACGTGCCCCTTGCCCCCAAGAACTCTGACAGGTCAGGCTCAAGTTCCTCTGTGAAAGTTCCTTCACAAGGACTGAGGTCTTCTCCCTCAGGAGACTGCCTCTCACTGGGAGTTTGGGAGAAGTACACATCTTTACACTTTCTGCTCCTTCTCTTAGGAGCCAGCTCTTCCATTCTTTCAGGATCCAGTGTTTCCTCAGTGCCTAGCTGTTTGGCCTGAGCCTAGGTGACGGCAAATGCACTAGCAGAGATGCCCACCATCTCTGCAGGTGTCCTGAAGTCCACTGCAGTCCAGGCTAAAGTTTCTACATCATTGCCCAACAGACAATCTACAGGTAGGTCTGGAGAAACTACAACTCTTTTAAGGGCAGTTACCCTTCTCCAGCTGAGATTCACAACTGCCAAGGAGTGATCAGTCCTGACATTGCTAGCCTTGGTCACTTGGTACAACTGTCCAAGTATGATCTGTTCGGGGGAAACAAGTTTCTGTGTCACCACTGTGACACCGGCCCTGTGTCCCTATAAGCCATAGCTTATTTTCCCTTAATCAAAGGCTGTTGCCTGTATTTGCCCAAGTTAGTGGACTCACAAGTATAGTGGTAAGATACATGCCACTGTCACAGACAAGGACAGCCTGATTGGGAGTTCTGACTATACCAGAATCCACTTCAGAGCCCAATGACTACCCAACTAATCCCTTGGGAGCTGTACTACCAATTGTACTGGTACTAGGGTGAACAGTTGCCTTACAGACAGTGGAAGTAGCTTCCTTGGTGCTGACCTTAGGACAATTGCAAAAACAACAATTGATGGACAGAATGCAGAACAATGTCATACATTCACCCCAGTACAGAGATCTGGGCCTAAATCCATCATTTTTTTGCTCACCATGCCGTTCCAGTTTGAACCCAGCCATATGAAAATCAGTCTTGACCCTGTGCCTCATGGGAACAGTCCAGCCCGAACTGCCAAGCCAGGTCCTCCCTGGACTGGAAACAAGCATCCTAGGACCGGTTTCTGGCATTTCAGCCGTCTTCAGCCAGGCTTGCTTGATTTCCAGTGGCATGGAGAGCAAGGGACCCACGTCTGGGCATACCCTTCCCACTCGGGGTGACAAATGCAAAAACAACAATTGATGGACAGAATGCAGAACAATGTCATACATTCACCCCAGTACAGAGATCTGGGCCTAAATCCATCATTTTTTTGCTCACCATGCCGTTACAGTTTGAACCCAGCCATATGCAAATCAGTCTTGACCCTGTGCCTCATGGGAACAGTCCAGCCCGAACTGCCAAGCCAGGTCCTCCCTGGACTGGAAACAAGCATCCTAGGACCGGTTTCTGGCATTTCAGCCGTCTTCAGCCAGGCTTGCTTGATTTCCAGTGGCATGGAGAGCAAGGGACCCACGTCTGGGCATACCCTTCCCACTCGGGGTGACAAATGCAAAAACAACAATTGATGGACAGAATGCAGAACAATGTCATACATTCACCCCAGTACAGAGATCTGGGCCTAAATCCATCATTTTTTTGCTCACCATGCCGTTCCAGTTTGAACCCAGCCATATGCAAATCAGTCTTGACCCTGTGCCTCATGGGAACAGTCCAGCCCGAACTGCCAAGCCAGGTCCTCCCTGGACTGGAAACAAGCCTCCTAGGACCGGTTTCTGGCATTTCAGCCGTCTTCAGCCAGGCTTGCTTGATTTCCAGTGGCATGGAGAGCAAGGGACCCACGTCTGGGCATACCCTTCCCACTCGGGGTGACAAATGCAAAAACAACAATTGATGGACAGAATGCAGAACAATGTCATACATTCACCCCAGTACAGAGATCTGGGCCTAAATCCATCATTTTTTTGCTCACCATGCCGTTCCAGTTTGAACCCAGCCTTAGGACAATTAGCATCCCTTGGTCTATGGCATTTTTCCTTACACAGTTTCTTTTAAGAGTTGTTGAAGTTTTGTGACTCACCCGCAGGGGTAGGTTTTTAGGGACCATGAGAAGACTCCTTTTCATATTTACCCTTCTCCCCACCCTTCTCTGGGGCCTTAGAAGAATCTTGCTTCTTCTGGTCACCTCCACCACCATGCTTTTCCTGCTTAACCCTGGTGCGGACCCATTTGTCTGCCTTCTTTCCCAATTCTCGGGGAGAGGTCAGATCAGAGTCCACCAGGTACTGGTGCAGGTGCTGATTCTGAGAATTATTAAGGATGTGCTCCCTCATCAACAAATTGTACAATCCCTCATAGTCCTGGACCTTGCTTCCATGAAGTCAGCCTTCCAGAGCCTTAATAGCACTCTCTATGAAATCAACCCAGTCTTGAGTGTGTGCCTTCTGTGTGTCCCTATACTTACCTCTGTACTGTTCAGTAGTTAAACCAAACCCATCTATGAGGGCACTCCTCAAGACTAAATAGTTGTCAGCATCCTCTTCTCTAACAGTAGACTCACTACCTTTTTTAAACAAAGAAGAGCCACAGGATAGCTCCCCACTGCCCTTGAGGGACCTTCTGTACGTTACAGGCCCTCTCTAAAGCAGTGATCAATTTATGGATAGTATCCCCCTCCTGGTAAGGAGGGACTATCCTGCTCAGGTTCCTAGTATTAAAGAATGGTTCCCTGACTTTAGGTACATTAGTGCTGCCACCATGGGACTCTAGTCCCAAATTCTTCCTAGCCCTCTGGACTTCCAGGGTTCATTTATCAAGGGCCAACTGTTCTTGCTTGAGCTTGAGTCTAACTTTCTCAAGTCTGATCAGGTGGTATGACCTCTCTAAAGAGTCCTCCCTCTTGCTAAAGATGGAGGTCCCTATGGAATTTACTGAGCATTATAATTGGAAGAGGAGGACCTAGACCTCCCCTGCATCCTCTGCACCCTCCCAGGAGGAACAAAGGTGGACCTACCTCTAGGGACACCCTCTGTACTATCAATACTATTCCCTGGGGAATCAGAGTTTACCAGGGTGGAGTCATCAAACTCTTCCTGGTCATGCCCAGAATTAAAGTCACTAGGGGTAACCCTTCCTGGCCCATCTTCTGGAGCATCCCCACCCACTGTGTCCTGCTCTTCTGACCTGTCAGGATTCTGGAGGTCGTCTAGCATAAGCAGCTCTAAGAGGTGTTTGGTGGTGGGATTAATACCTGTCTTTTACTTTCTAGAGGTACACAGAGTCCTCAGTTCCTGGAACTTAAGAACATTGTCTCTAGAGGGTTGGTACCCACTGGGTTCCATAACTAAAGACATGGTGACTAGGTGTAGTGTGGTGTTGCACCTACCTACCCTAGTGAAAACTCAACTTCAAAAGATTGGAGAAACAGTTGTGCTACGCAGACGATGTCCTACCCTTTTTGTAATTGCTACAGACCATGGGTGGAAGATTAATGAAGATTGTTGAGACATATGGCCTCATAGTTAAATTGAGTATAGTTCTAATACATGAAAATATGATATCTGGCAGCTGGCAAATTAAACTGAAGACTCAGACGAGAGCTGGCAATGAAACATACCTCTCTACGAGACCCTACTAAGGGTTCTTCGGGCATTGGGTGGGCTCTCTATGATTATTTTAGGTAAGTTGGCGCTATATAAGACGAACTACCTAGGCTTCTTTACAACACTTCCATACACTACCTCTAAGAGCTCTCTTCATAGATTGAGAGAAGAGACTCTGTCCTTTCTAAAAGAAGGACAGCAACCTTGTATTACTTTCGATAAATGAACGCACACAGTATATAAATGGGGGTGGGAATGGTGGACATGCAATTATACTACTGGGCTTTCGAGGATTTGGAGCAGTAGAGATGCCCCACCCATCAGATAGACTACTTAAAAGGGAGTGTAGGAGAGTAGGGTCTGCTATACTATGGTCACCCCAAATTTTTTGCTTTTTGCTTCACTGGTTTTTGACATATTGAGGCTGTGGGCCTGCCAATCAGACCCCCAGCCTGCTGTTCTCTCTACTAAATTAACACTATGCACTATAGGTGCATAACCAATTGGAAGTGGATCACCCTGTGAGCCCCTGTACCAGTGTACACTAGGTACCCAGGGCATTGGTGTATCTAAGGCCTACCAGGGGCTGAAGCATGTATTGTGCCACCCCTGGCCTGGCCTAACAAATTTGACACAACTGGCTGATCACTCAGCTGGGGTAAGTTGGTGTAACCACCTCTTACTTAGGTGTAGTATACCTATACCTAACCTTAAATGGAACACATGGTAACCTATCAGCCACTCCTACAGCAGGCCTTGACAATCCTGAAGGCAGAGTGCCTGGTACCATGTGAGATGGTGCTCTGGCATGAGCTGAGCCTGTCTGCAGTGGTCGGAACCCCTTCCTTCTACTGTTTCCAGATATCGTCATACCATATACTCTTAAGTGCATTATGAACCTTGCGGTTAAATGCTATCTTTGGTTTGGCTTTATCAAAACATGTCGAGTAAGGTGTCATACGAATTGGAATACTAACCCCTCGCCTATTCTGGCGACGGGGTTAGCATTCCACCCTTCTAGAGGGACACGACATGTACAGTACCTGAAACCCGGGTAGAATCAGACATAGCCTCAGCTCCACAAAATGGATGCTGCCACCACAGACACAAGTCTGCCCTCCTGCTGCTGGGAGTCCTTCCAGCTTGGGAGGTGTGGACAAAGGGTTTCCTGCCAGGGGAGGTGCGTGCACCACCCCAGACAGGATTTTGTGTATTGGTCAGGTAGGGCTTGAATAGAATGAGACATGCCTGAGGCTCACAAGGAGCCTCGGTGCATATGCCAGTTCAAACCAGTCCTGGGGCACACCAGCCCTGGACCTGGGGCGAGCTGGACAAAGGATTGGGGGTGTAACCATCCCCCTTCCTGGTCCCACCCTTAGGGAGGGACCTAGCAGGTAGTCCGGCCCCTAGAATCCGAATAAAGGTAGGAGCTGTGTCCTAAGACTTTAGACATCCTGGAATCAACTTGAAACTAAGAAGAAGACGGGAACTTCGACATTCTGCTGCACAGAAGACTGAAGAAAATCTCCCCTGTGGTCAGGGAGTGACCACCTTGCTAACGCAAGCACCATCCAGCGAGTCAACGTCTGCTTTGTCGCCGCCTCCCGCCGGAGCCCGAGCCCAGAGACTGACAAGACCTGGACCTCCAGACCTCTCACCGCCCGATCCACAGTCCCTGAAAAGAAGGAACCCGTGGAGGCACCGAGACACGTGGAGCCAGCCATCTTGAAACGACCACGACAAGCTGCAAGCGCAACAACCGAGGCTCCCTCCAAGTTGTGCTTTGGGATCTGAGAAGCCCAACATCCGAGCAGCATCTGCACCAAAGGTGAGCCCTCCAGCATCTCCACGATCTGCGTGGGGTCCTGCTGCATTTTGCCACTCGACGCACCTAACCGGTTTCTGGCCCGCTGGCTAGTGGCCATCTTGGCGACGAACTTCAAGAAATACACCGCTGGTCTGGTTGCCCCAGACTGGTCCTTGCTCCCCTCCAAAGGAGCAGCCCCTCTGACCTTGCTGGTCAGAACCATCAGCTTATTTCGTTTTCCACAACAATTGCTTTTGCCAAGGCTTGTTTGCTTCGATCAAGTCGCCGACACCGCCGACACCGCCGACAGCGAGAGCCTGCGTGGGACAGCTCGTGAACCGACTCCTGGACGTCGTCGACCTTCAGGAACCACGTGGCTGCAGAGACAAGCTGCACCTTTCCTCCTGTTTGCACCCGACATCGCCTGGTACCCACCTGGTGCCACGCTGGTCACTGGCTAGTGACTGTGAACACTGTCCCCTCTGCTTACAGGTCTTCTACAACTCCGATCCACCCTTGGATCCACCGCATCTCTTCCGGACCGACCGCCTGCAGCATCTTTGGGCCCGATTCACAGAACTAACTTAAGACAAAATCCTAAACTTACTACCATTTTGGTATTCACAGAAGGCACTTACTCATTTTGGTATTCACAGAAGGCACTAACTCATTTCGGTATTCACAGAAGTTAGGAGTCCTAACTTTAGGACTCCTAAATGCCTTCTGTGAATACCGAAAGTCTTAAAATTAGGATTTTTCTCAGTTTAGTAGTAGTATAGTTAGAACTCCTAACTTTAGGACTCCTAAATGCCTTCTGTGAATACCGAAAGTCTTAAAATTAGGATTTTTCTCAATTTAGTAGTCCTAAGTCTAAACTTAGGACTACTAAATTGAGAAAAATCCTAATTTTAAGACTTTCGGTATTCACAGAAGGCATTTAGGAGTCCTAAAGTTAGGAGTCCTAACTATACTACTACTATACTGAGAAAAATCCAAATTTTAGGACTTTCGGTATTCACAGAAGGCATTTAGGAGTCCTAAAGTTAGGAGTCCTAAACTTAGGACTACTAAATTGAGAAAAATCTTAATTTTAAGACTTTCGGTATTCACAGAAGGCATTTAGGAGTCCTAAAGTTAGGAGTCCTAACTATACTACTACTAAACTGAGAAAAATCCTAATTTTAAGACTTTCGGTATTCACAGAAGGCATTTAGGAGTCCTAAAGTTAGGACTCCTAACTTCTGTGAATACCGAAATGAGTAAGTGCCTTCTGTGAATACCAAAATGGTAGTAAGTTTAGGATTTTGTCTTAAGTTAGTTCTGTGAATCGGGCCCAGAGTCTTCAGGCTCCATTGAACAGATAGAAGAAACCCGACGCACTTCGAGACCTATGCACCCGCTTCCTGTGGGTGAGGTAAAGCTGGCACTCCGGTGCCCAAGTGTAGAGAATCATCTCTAGTGTCTGTGTTTCCAATCTTGAGTTCATAGTCCATCCGGAAGATCCTTTTTGCAGTAACTTTGTAACTTTTACGCACCCATTGAAAACCTATGGGAGCTCGCGTGTGACTATTTGCTCTGCACACGCAACCCGTGGACCTCCTGGTCACTAACTAAAGTTAGCTCCTTGTAGGCCCAGCGATTCTAGAGGCCCTAGGCCTTTTCCCTTTTCTGTTCGTGGTACTTATACCACTATTTTAGTATATGGTTTGAGCGGCCACCAGGGCCTATCCATATAAAGTGCAACTTCTGTGTATTCTAACGTATTCTTGTTTAACGATTTGTGCTCCTGTCCTCATAAAGAGTCTAGGGGTTACTTTGAGAAATAAATACATATATATTTTCAATATATATCTGTGTGGTGTCCTTTCATTGGTATAAAAGGGGGTTACATTTGGTAAAACAGCTGGCTTAGCACGTTTCACGAGTTTAGCCTCAAAGACTGCTTAGCCTACGCTACCACTAGGGCAGCTAGTCTGAAAAGGTTGACTTACAACCACACCATAAGGGTTGCTTGGCATGGTACAAGGTGGTCACTTTAACTAGTGAACATCATATACCAGGCCAACTTCTCACATTGGTGAGCAGCGGTTGGATTTGAGCTTGCTGTGTTTTACCTCTGTAATCTCTTTGTTACCAAGTGAAAGATCATACAGGTACCTTTAGGTACATATAAAACAAGAATAGATATACTTAAGTTCTACTGAACTTAGTTGTTGTAGAGCAAAGGGAGTAGCACACCCTGACTACAACTACTAGATAGGTTTAGTAGGAAAACCCAAGTGTAGGTAGATTGCAACACATCCACCCACACTTAAGAGCAATGGCTGGGGCAGAGGGGTCCAATGTACCCATCTCTGTTGAGAGTGACCCCCAGAGGGCACCATCCATCTTTGCTACCCTAAACCAAAATGAGCTCAGGCAGTTGGCAAATATCAGGGGCCTTAAACAGCCCAAGAATCCTACTTCTGCTGTACTCAGAGAGCTTTTGCAAGCTGATGAAGATCAGAAAGCTCTCAAGAAAGCCTCCCAGTTAGGCCCCTTAGGGACTGGAACAGGAGGCCCCCCTTCTGAAGATGCTACTGAGGTACCCCTTTCCAATAGTCACCCCTTAGGTGAGATTCACACTACAGAGGATGAAAGTGATAAGGATACAGATGGTAGTGAGGATGAAAGGAGAACTAGCCCAGTGCCAAGTGTTATACGTGGCCCAGCTAAACTAAGGCTATTGGGGACTGACAATGGGATCACCCCATTGGATCTCCCCAGTGGACTTAACCAGGGGCTTGGGAGGCAAAGGAATCATTCAGGTGACTCTAATGCTTCTCATACCTCTAGAGGCTCTCAAGGTCACTCCAGGAGAAGGATGACCACCCCTCAGAGGAGGGAACATGAGGCCAGAATGCAGGAAGCCCAGCTGAGGATCAGGAAGCAGGAGCTAGAGGTAGCCCTGATGGAAGAGAAACTGAACAAGGCTAGGCAACCTAGAGAGAGTGGGTCTATGCCCACTGGTGGCAGCATTGTCCCTAAGGACAAGGATAGGGTCTTTGATAATAGGAACCTGTCCAAGGTTGTGCCCCCCTACAAAAGTGGGGATGACATCCACAAATGGATGACTGCTCTTGAGAGAGCCTACAAAGTACAGCAGGTTCCTGAAGACCAGTGGGCAGCAATCCTCTGGCTCTCCTTTGAAGGAAGAGGCAGAGACAGACTCCTCACTGTTAGGGAGGAGGATGTCAGAAACTACAGAGTCCTGAAGAGTGTCCTAGTTGATGGGTTAGGCTTAACCACTGAACAGTACAGGTTATTGTTCAGAGACACCCAGAAGACACAGACTCAGGACTGGTCTGAATACATTGAATGTGCCACTAAGGCTTTGGAGGGTTGGTTGCTGGGAAGTAAGGTATCTGATTATACAGGATTGTACAATTTGATGATGAGAGAACAGATTTTAAATAACTGTCAAAACCAGCAACTGCATCAACACTTGGTTGACTCTGATCTGACCTCTCCCCAAGAATTGGGAAAGAAGGCAGACAAATGGGTCAGAACCAGTGTTAAGCAAAAGAACCAGAACCAGGGCCAAGGGGGTGATCAGAAGAAAACAGACCAGAAGGGTGGAGATCAGAAATCTAAAGACCAGAAGTCTTCAATAGGGCCCCAAACTACTGCTAAGGAGGGTGGGTCCCAACAACAATCCAAGGGAAAGAAGAAAGAAGGTCAAAAGAAACCCTGGTGCAATCATTGCAAGAATACAACTCACTGGACTAGTGATTGTAAGAAGGGTGGAGCCCCCAACACTGTTGCCCCTAAGGCACCTGCTCCCAGTACTACTGTTAGCAGTGTTGGTCCCCAGACAAAGGGTGTAGTGGGAATCACTATGGGAACTGAAGGAGATTCTGACTTAGACAGAACCCTTACACAGGCAGTCTTGATCTGTGATGGGGACATAGATTTGTCCCTGACTGTGAGCCCCAGTAACCTGGGCAAGTACAGACAGACTCCTTTAATGAATGAAAAAGTGGCTCAAGCCTACAGGGACACATGTGCCAGTGTCACTATGGTGACACCAGGCTTTGTGGACCCTGGACAGTACATACCAGGTGAGAATTACCTGGTGACCAATGCCAGCAATGCCACTACTTCACATAGTGTGGCAGTTGTTAACTTCTCATGGGGAGGGGTAACTGGCCTCAAAAGGGTTGTGGTTAGTGCAGACCTCCCAGTAGAATGTTTGTTGGGCAATGACCTAGAGAGTTCTCTATGGTCTGAAGTGGAGTACAGGACACATGCAGAGATGTTAGGTATATCACCACATGTCCTTGCTGTGACCAGGTCACAGGCCAAAAAGTGCCTTACTGAACCTCAGGTCTTGGATCCTGGAACAATGGACCAAGCACCTACCAAGAAGAAGAACAGGAGGGTCAAGGCTGTGCCTTCCCCCCTGCCTCAGAGTGATGATCAACCTTCCCAGGAAGCTGATCTAGAGAACCCTGAAGGAACTGTCCCTGAAGAGCTTGAACCTGATCAGGTTGAGTTTCTGGGGACAGGGGGACCTTCAAGGGCTGACTTGAGGCAGGCTCAGTTATCCTGTCCCTCTTTTGAACCCCTCAGACAGCTGGCTGCTGCTGAGGCTGCTGGGAATGCTCAAGGTACCCATAAAGTGTATTGGGATGAAGGGCTCCTTTATTCAGAGGCTAGAGACCCCAAGCCTGGTGCAACCAGGAGGTTGGTTATACCTCTGCAATTTAGGGGCTTCCTTCTTACCTTGGCCCATGATATTCCTTTAGCAGGACACTTAGGCCAGAACAAGACTTGGGACAGGCTTGTCCCTCACTTTCACTGGCCTCACATGAATGAAGATACCAAGGAGTTTTGTCGCTCCTGTGTGACCTGCCAAGCCAGTGGCAAATCAGGTGGCACAACAAAGGCCCCCCTGATACCACTACCTGTGGTGGGGGTCCCCTTTGAAAGAGTGGGAATAGATATAGTGGGTCCCATGGATCCTCCCACTGCATCTGGGCACAGATTTATACTGGTGGTAGTGGATCATGCCACCAGGTATCCAGAGGCAATTCCCCTTAGGACCACTACAGCACCTGTTGTGGCCAGGGCCCTGCTGGGAGTATTCTCCAGAGTGGGGTTTCCTAAGGAGGTGGTTTCTGACAGAGGTACCAACTTCATGTCAGGATACGTGACAGCTATGTGGAAGGAATGTGGTGTCAACTACAAGTTCACCACTCCTTATCACCCACAATGCAATGGGCTTGTTGAGAGATTCAACAAGACCCTAAAGGGTATGATCAAAGGATTACCTGAAAAGCTCAGGCGAAGATGGGACATCCTTCTACCCTGCCTTCTGTTTGCTTACAGAGAGGTCCCACAAAAAGGAGTTGGTTACAGCCCCTTTGAATTGTTGTTTGGGCACCCTGTAAGAGGCCCACTGTGTTTGGTGAAGGAAGGATGGGAGTTACCTCTCAAAAAGCCTAAACAAGACATAGTGGACTATGTACTTGGTCTCCGCTCCAGGATGGCTGAGTATATGGAGAAGGCATCCAAAAACCTTGAGGCAAGCCAGGCCTTACAGAAAGCTTGGCATGACCAAAAGGCTGTCTTGGTTGAGTTTCAGCCAGGACAGAAGGTATGGGTGTTGGAGCCAGTGGCCCCAGCAGCACTCCAAGACAAATGGTCTGGACCCCATACAATCCTGGAAAAGAAGGGAGAGGTTACCTACTTGGAGGACCTAGGAACTCCCAGGAGTCCCCACAGGGTACTCCATGTTAACAGGTTAAAAGCATATGTTGACAGGGCAGACATGGGCTTGCTCATGGCTACAGATGAGGGACAGGAGGAAGAGAGTGACCCTCTCCCAGACCTGTTGTCTCAGAACCCTGAGGATGGTTCAGTTGAAGGAGTGACCCTTGGAGGCAACCTCACTGATCATCAACAGACTGAATGTAGACAAGTTCTACAATCATTTCAACACATGTTTTCCTTGATACCTAGCCAAACTGACTGGTGTACCCATGTGGTGGACACTGGTGACAGTCTGCCTGTAAAGAACAAGCTTTACAGACAACCTGACCACGTCAGGGACTGTATAAAGGCTGAGGTACACAAAATGCTGGAATTGGGTGTCATTGAACCCTCAGAGAGCCCCTGGGCTAGCCCAGTGGTTCTGGTCCCCAAACCTCACACCAAAGATGGCAAGAGAGAGATGAGGTTCTGTGTGGATTACAGAGGACTCAATGCTGTCACCAGGACAGATGCACATCCCATTCCAAGGGCAGATGAGCTCATAGACAAACTAGCTTCTGCTAAGTTTTTGAGCACATTTGACTTGGCAGCTGGCTATTGGCAAATCAGATTAGCTGAGGAGTCTAAGGCCAAAACAGCATTCTCAACCCCAAGTGGGCACTACCAATTTGTGGTGATGCCCTTTAGTCTGAAGAATGCACCTGCCACCTTCCAAAGGTTGGTGAATCAAGTCCTTACTGGGTTGGATGACTTTTGTGCAGCATATCTTGATGACATTGCTGTCTTTAGCTCCACCTGGGAGGATCACCTGATCCACCTGAAGAAGGCTCTTGAGGCTCTGCAAAGGGCAGGCCTCACTATCAAGGCTACTAAATGCCAGATAGGGCAGAGTAAGGTTGTGTATTTGGGCCACCTTGTAGGTGGAGGCCAAGTTCAACCACTGGAGAGTAAGATACAATCCATCAAGGACTGGTCTCCTCCAACCACCCAGACTCAAGTTCGAGCTTTCTTGGGCTTGACTGGGTACTACAGGAAGTTTGTTAAGAACTATGGGTCCATTGTGACTCCTCTTAATGATCTGACATCCAAGAAGATGCCCAAAAAGGTTCAGTGGACAGTAAGCTGTCAAAAGGCATTTGATGACCTGAAGGAGGCCATGTGCTCTGCACCTATCCTGAAAAGTCCTGACTACTCCAAAGAGTTTATTGTCCAAACAGATGCTTCTGAGTTGGGTGTGGGAGCTGTGCTGTCACAACTTAATGTAGATGGTCAAGACCAACCCATTGCTTTTATTAGCAGAAGGTTGACCCCCAGAGAGAAGAATTGGTCAGCTATTGAGAGGGAGGCCTTTGCTGTGGTGTGGGCCCTGAAGAAGCTGAGGCCATACTTGTTTGGCACTCACTTCAAGATTCAGACCGACCATAAGCCCCTCTTGTGGCTAAATCAGATGAAGGGTGAAAACCCCAAACTGCTTAGGTGGTCCATTTCCCTACAGGGGATGGACTTTACAGTGGAGCACCGGCCAGGTACTGACCATGGGAATGCAGATGGTCTCTCCAGGTACTTCCACTTAGGACATGAAGACGAGACTGGTCAAGGCTAGTTTAATGTCCCTGCGTTTGGGGGGGGGGGGTTGTGTAGGAGAGTAGGGTCTGCTATCCTATGGTCACTCCAAATTTTTTGCTTTTTGCTTCACTGGTTTTTGACATATTGAGGCTGTGGGCCTGCCAATCAGACCCCCAGCCTGCTGTTCTCTCTACTAAATTAACACTATGCACTATAGGTGCATAACCAATTGGAAGTGGATCACCCTGTGAGCCCCTGTACCAGTGTACACTAGGTACCCAGGGCATTGGTGTATCTAAGGCCTACCAGGGGCTGAAGCATGTATTGTGCCACCCCTGGCCTGGCCTAACAAATTTGACACAACTGGCTGATCACTCAGCTGGGGTAAGTTGGTGTAACCACCTCTTACTTAGGTGTAGTATACCTATACCTAACCTTAAATGGAACACATGGTAACCTATCAGCCACTCCTACAGCAGGCCTTGACAATCCTGAAGGCAGAGTGCTTGGTTCCATGTGAGATGGTGCTCTGGCATGAGCTGAGCCTGTCTGCAGTGGTCGGAACCCCTTCCTTCTACTGTTTCCAGATATCGTCATACCATATACTCTTAAGTGCATTATGAACCTCGCGGTTAAATGCTATCTTTGGTTTGGCTTTATCAAAACATGTCGAGTAAGGTGTCATACGAATTGGAATACTAACCCCTCGCCAATTCTGGCGACGGGGTTAGCATTCCACCCTTCTAGAGGGACACGACATGTACAGTACCTGAAACCCGGGTAAAATCAGACATAGCCTCAGCTCCACAAAATGGATGCTGCCACCACAGACACAAGTCTGCCCTCCTGCTGCTGGGAGTCCTTCCAGCTTGGGAGGTGTGGACAAAGGGTTTCCTGCCAGGGGAGGTGCGTGCACCACCCCAGACAGGATTTTGTGTATTGGTCAGGTAGGGCTTGAATAGAATGAGACATGCCTGAGGCTCACAAGGAGCCTCGGTGCATATGCCAGTTCAAACCGGTCCTGGGGCACACCAGCCCTGGACCTAGGGCGAGCTGGACAAAGGATTGGGGGTGTAACCACCCCCCTTCCTGGTCCCACCCTTAGGGAGGGACCTAGCAGGTAGTCCGGCCCCTAGAATCCGAATAAAGGTAGGAGCTGTGTCCTAAGACTTTAGACATCCTGGAATCAACTTGAAACTAAGAAGAAGACGGGAACTTCGACATTCTGCTGCACAGAAGACTGAAGAAAATCTCCCCTGTGGTCAGGGAGTGACCACCTTGCTAACGCAAGCACCATCCAGCGAGTCAACGTCTGCTTTGCCGCCGCCTCCCGCCGGAGCCCGAGCCCAGAGACTGACAAGACCTGGACCTCCAGACCTCTCACCGCCCGATCCACAGTCCCTGAAAAGAAGGAACCCGTGGAGGCACCGAGACACGTGGAGCCAGCCATCTTGAAACGACCACGACAAGCTGCAAGCGCAACAACCGAGGCTCCCTCCAAGTTGTGCTTTGGGATCTGAGAAGCCCAATATCCGAGCAGCATCTGCACCAAAGGTGAGCCCTCCAGCATCTCCACGATCTGCGTGGGGCCCTTCTGCATTTTGCCACTCGACGCACCTAACCGGTTTCTGGCCCGCTGGCTAGTGGCCATCTTGGCGACGAACGTCAAGAAATACACCGCTGGTCTGGTTGCCCCAGACTGGTCCTTGCTCCCCTCCAAAGGAGCAGCCCCTCTGACCTTGCTGGTCAGAACCATCAGCTTATTTCGTTTTCCACAACAATTGCTTTTGCCAAGGCTTGTTTGCTTCGATCAAGTCGCCGACACCGCCGACAGCGAGAGCCTGCGTGGGACAGCTCGTGAACCGACTCCTGGACGTCGTCGACCTTCAGGGACCACGTGGCTGCAGAGACAAGCTGCACCTTTCCTCCTGTTTGCACCCGACATCGCCTGGTACCCACCTGGTGCCACGCTGGTCACTGGCTAGTGACTGTGAACACTGTCCCCTCTGCTTACAGGTCTTCTACAACTCCGATCCACCCTTGGATCCACCGCATCTCTTCCGGACCGACCGCCTGCAGCATCTTTGTCTTCAGGCTCCATTGAACAGATAGAAGAAACCCGACGCACTTCGAGACCTATGCACCCGCTTCCTGTGGGTGAGGTAAAGCTTGCACTCCGGTGCCCAAGTGTAGAGAATCATCTCTAGTGTCTGTGTTTCCAATCTTGAGTTCATAGTCCATCTGGAAGATCCTTTTTGCAGTAACTTTGTAACTTTTACGCACCCATTGAAAACCTATGGGAGCTCGCGTGTGACTATTTGCTCTGCACACGCAACCCGTGGACCTCCTGGTCACTAACTAAAGTTAGCTCCTTGTAGGCCCAGCGATTCTAGAGGCCCTAGGCCTTTTCCCTTTTCTGTTCGTGGTACTTATACCACTATTTTAGTATATGGTTTGAGCGGCCACCAGGGCCTATCCATATAAAGTGCAACTTCTGTGTATTCTAACGTATTCTTGTTTAACGATTTGTGCTCCTGTGCTCATAAAGAGTCTAGGGGTTACTTTGAGAAATAAATACATATATATTTTCAATATATATCTGTGTGGTGTCCTTTCATTGGTATAAAAGGGGGTTACATTTGGTAAAACAGCTGGCTTAGCACGTTTCACGAGTTTAGCCTCAAAGACTGCTTAGCCTACGCTACCACTAGGGCAGCTAGTCTGAAAAGGTTGACTTACAACCACACCATAAGGGTTGCTTGGCATGGTACAAGGTGGTCACTTTAACTAGTGAACATCATATACCAGGCCAACTTCTCACAGGGAGAGAGACCCATTTGTTTGGAATTTTACAGGGAAATAGGTTTCTAATAATCTTTCCATCCTCCAACAAAATAGTCCTACAGTGCTCGAAAGATGCACTGAAATGGACACTATGTGGCAAAAAGCCTATACATGAAACACCACTGTAGTTGTGCGACTAGTCAAAACACATTGGTATTTCTACCCAGGGGGATATATGGATCGACAATGGCATCTAGAGCTTTGCCTCATTTCAAGAAGACTTCCAATTCCACAAATCACAATTTTACAGATATTTTCAGCTTAGGCATGCGCTAAACACAATTCACATAAGGTCACACTAGGACGATTAGGAAGTGTTGCTAGTTCCGAAAAAGACCAAACACTAATATGCAAACGGGTGGTCTACCTGGGTTAGCATGATGGATTCAGTTAATCTATTTAGCACACCAGGGTAAATGCATGCAGCTCAAGAACTCAAACATAACACAACTAATCCTACAAGGAAATTAAACATCTATTAATACTAAGGGGCTGATTACGATGACAGTGACCTCGCCACCGAGAGGCCATTTCCCGTCCACCATATAATGGCGGACGGGTGCGATGCGGTCGGAAAATCCAAACGCCATGCATCCTACGTGCTCCTTGAGCCCACCTGTGCTGCAGAGGCCCTCACAATCCCATACATGGCGGCGGTGCCTACCAGGCACTGCTGTTGGGATTATGATGGTCCATCCCCGCTAGCCTTTCCATGGCGGTTCATCTGCCATGGAAAAGCTGGTGGGGATGGACTTTGGGGGCCCGTAGCGGGCACCCCTTCATCACGGGCACTTTCATTTGGGGGTTGGGCGGAACCTATGATACCCCTACATTCCCCTGCACCATGTGGCAGGCACCGCATGGTATCTGCCACGCAGTGGAGGGAAATGTAAACAGTGCCTTTTGCATTGCGGCAGGTGCTGCATCCAGTAAGGTGGCGGTCGCAACCCAATACCCCCTGTGGGACCGCCGCCGTGTAGGCGGGCAGCCCCACTCCCCGAGACAATGGCAGACGGACACCCCCTAAGCTATTCTCTATTTACCTCTAACCTTGGGTTCCGTAGTAGGGTGCTACTCAGCAAAAGTGCTTCAACGTCTCATCAGCGGTAGTAAGCACTATATAAATAACATTTTCAATTACAGTTACAATGAGGCAGATTAATGATCCCTCACACACTGGCAATAGGTGCCTATTAGCATAGGATATACTACACCCCATTCCAACATATTTGAGTGGGAAGGGCTCAGTTAGGCACTGGACATTGACACACTTGGTGCAATTTGTACAAATTAAAAATAAAGAACTTTATTAACATTACCTGTTGATTTCTGGACTTCACTCTCCTGGTGCACCCCCAACTCATTCAAAACATGCTACAGTTTAAAGTCAAACTCTTTGTAAACAACAAAGGAGTAGTTATCTTAGAAATAATAGCCAAAAGCATATTATAAAATAGAAAGTAACCAACAAAAATCCCAAAAAACTGTCACAAAATCTAAACCAACATGACAAATCATTTTTGTATAAATAATGAACATAATATTTTATTACATTACTCTAAACATTAAATAAAACTCCAATGTTAATTAAGACTGAGATAATAAAATAATATATAAATTATTTACAAGAAAAATGTAAACTTCACTTACTAAAAAGCTCAAAGAGCAGACTCAATCCTTCTCATAAAATAAATACAACACATAAACCAAACAATTCCAAATAACATTCACAAAATATTTACACAAACAATAAAAAATAACAATTCCCACCCAAAAGAAATGAAATAAATAAGACTTACTGTTCTGTAGCTGCAGCTCTTCCTCTGTATCGATGTAGTCAAAAATATTAATCCACTAAATCTGGAAAATATTGTCTAAAAAGCCTCTAAACAATGCAAAAATTAAACAAATCCAATAGACATCCCTTGAAAAAATTCATAGTATCAGACCCATAAAAAACCTCTGTCATGAAAACTGTGGTGGAGAGGAAACAAATGGGGTGCTACAGGGTCCCCTAGCGCCCTATGCCATGTGGATGCACACAGCGGGGCACAACATGTGCCCCGCTGTGTGCATGAAAACCAGTTCCTCCGCAGCATGTACTTTACCGTCCCTGCCGTGCAGGAACTGTTTTTGGCGTTCCCATTGCAGTGCCCATTTTCGGAGGCACCGTTGAAGAAACGTTAAAAAAAATAAATAAGCCCGACACGAGAAACACTCATAATAGGGAGGGTGGCTGACCACTGGTTTGGCAGTGTGGCAGCGAACTCGTAATCAGGCCCTAAGGACAGGAGCAGGCAGAACAAGTGCCACTTAGATGGAAAGGCGTGAGCCAACAAGGGCTAGGTGTATAGAACTTTTTCATGTATAGACTCATTAAGCAGCAGATATGGCAGCCATTGACATGTGCCAAACATTACAGGATGCATGCAGAACCATCTGTGGACAGCAGGGAGAGAGAGTGACACAAGTCTGCGCAATGCGAGCTGCGACTACAGCAGCTGCACATAACCATCTTTCATTGAAGACCAAGCCTTGTGTGTATCCTACAACGACTGTAACCGGAGGTAAGGTTGTGTGCCGAGGAGCCCAATGATGGTGTTCATGGTGTATGACAACTGCCCTTTGCTGTGGTGCCACTGCCCACACATTACCCGTTCTTAACTAGAGCTAGTACTTAAACGGGACAGTGCAGTGTGCCTGAGCTCGCCTAATATGACAACCTTCTCCTACCCCAAAAAGCAGCCCATAACAGTCCCTCTGCCACCGGTCCATCACGCAGTGCCCAACAGAGGTAGGCGAGCAAACAAATTACCAGAGAGAGTACAGCCAAGCCAAGGGTCTGGCCTGGTTCAAAGTGCCTGTGCACGAGCCGAATAATAAAAATGTGGGGCACATAAATCATGCAGCAAATGACATGTAAAAATGTAATAAAGTCTCTTCAAAAGTATATTGCTTTAACAAGAGGAAACACTCACTTTAATTCTGTGGGCGCGGGGTACCACTAATGGGTGGGTGAACTGGGGACAGTGTTCAACCTCAATGCCATGAGGCAATGCGTCCCAAGATAAGTCATAAATCAGCATATAAAAAGTTTAGTTAATACAGATTCAATAAGTCACTTCTAGGGCAGAAAATGTACAAAGATTTATTACAAAAATGCAAAAGGCTAAATAGAGGAATTATAAAGTGCAGATGCATAAAATCATTGGCTTGAAGGCTCCCAAAATAAGGCCAATACAGAAAAAATAAGCAAAATCAGAACATAGGGCCCGATTCACAGAACTAACGTAAGACAAAATCCTAAACTTACTACCATTTTTGTATTTACAGAAGGCACTTACTCATTTTGGTATTCACAGAGGGCCCTTACTCATTTTGGTATTCACAGAAGGCACTTACTCATCAATGAGTAAGTGCCTTCTGTGAATACCAAAATGAGTAAGGGCCCTCTGTGAATACCAAAATGAGTATGTGCCTTCTGTGAATACCAAAATGGTAGTAAGTTTAGGATTTTGTCTTAAGTTAGTTCTGTGAATCGGGCCCATAGAATTTTAGAGTGGCATACACTCTTACACCTAAGCACTATCCCACACATGGCTATTGATTCAACCCCCTCTATGCTAATATCATCCGCAGATGTCAGAACAAACTAGTTACAAAACAACAGTGAACCATTGAGTATTCATGCAACACTGAGAGCGGGTGAAAGAAACCTTGAAGGAAAGTTACATTACTGAACCCATGTTAGAGAGTCTTCTTTGAGAACAGTTTCAGTCGGGAGTAAACAAAACATGACTTGCTTGACTATGTGCAGCAGACATAATAAACAGTAAAGAGACATCCATTTTGACCTAGCTGTTTAGCTTTAAAATAAAGCTTCACAGTGATTGGCCGTGTCCTGGAATACTCCTGCGACCACGGTGCATTGTGAGCCTAGCCTGCGTTGATAGGCCAACCTAAATAACAGTGACCAAAACTGATACAGGTGTTGTTCTCCTGCTGTTTACATTTGTAAGAGCAGTCCAAGGATTGGTTCGGGAAGGGGAGCTCAGCTCTCCAATGCAGCCTGGGAGACTGTGATGTGTTCCTCCAGCCACTAAGAACAGCCTGAGTCGACAAGTTTTATGATCACATATTTGACTGGATACAGCTTGATACTTCTCCAACCTGACATTCTCACCTGACTGCTGAGGACCTTCAAATGTGGCAGGTTGTAATCTTTGGGGCTCAGATTCCAGTGAGCGAGCCTGCTTTCTTCTCAAAGTTTTCAGTGGTTTTCCCACACTCGCTTTCACTCCGTCTTACTCTTTCACTCATTCACACTCAGAAACATTCATTCACATTCACTTTCTCTCATTCTCACTTCCACTCACTTATACTCACTTTGACTCACTTAGGGGCTCATTATGATGGTGGGCGGACTAGGTCTGCGCGCCATCGTGGCTGTGATTGGGACCGCCCGCCAGACATGCGGCGGTCCCACCACTGTGATTAGGATGCGCCCGCCATACTTGCGGGCGCATCCAGTGCTTTTAATATTGCAGGTGGTGCTGCAGCACCGTACGCAATGTTAAAAGTGCTTGCACTGCATTTCCCTGCACTATGTGGCAGGCACCACGCGGTGCCTGCCACTTAGTGCATGGAAATGCAGGGGGGTACCATGGGTACTCCCCCAGTGCACCCCCCTACACAGAGGGGCCCACAACGTGCCCCCGAATCCAGCCTCTGCCTGTCTTTTTGCGGTAGGATGACCGCTGCAAAAAGACAGGTGGAAAGGGATTTCATAATCCCTACGGCGGTGTGCACCGCCGCAATGCTGCCCTGTGTCCCAGTTCCGCAAGGCGGGTGGAAAAAGACCGCTTTGCGGAACCGTGGCAGACGACTTTCTGTCCGCCACGGACACATTGGGAAATCCCACCGCCATCCTAATTCGGCGGTAGGAATTTCCTGAGTGATGGCGGAAGGACGGCCACCGCCGGCCCGGCGGTGGCGGTCCTTCGGTCATCCTAATGACCCCCTTAGTCTCACTCACTTGATCTAAGTGACTCCCAGAGTCTGTCTAATTCTCACTCTGACACATTCAGCCCCACTCATTCTCAGTCATTCAATCTCAGTCTGTCTCACTTAGTCTCACCCATTCTCATTGTCTCACTCCAACTCACAAAGTCTCACTGTCTTACTCAGTATCTGATACTCAGTCTCACTCATTCTCTGTCAGTCTCACTTTGAACCAATCAGACTCGTGCAGTCTCGCTGACTCCCACAGTCTCACTCATTCTCAGTCAGTCTCACTCAATCCTGGTTCTACTCATTTGCACTAATTTCCACTCATTCCACTGAATCAATCTCACTCTGATTCACCTAGTCTAACTCATTCTCACTGAGTCCTACTCATTCTAACTCATTCTGACTCATTTAGTCTCACTAAGTCCCGCTCATTCTCACTCTCTCAGTCTCATTCTGACTCAAATACTCTCACTCATTCAGACTCAGTCTCACTCACTCTTATTTTGTTCCACTAATCCTAATTTATTCCGATTCACTCACTCTCAGTCTGATTAACTTTGGTTCAATCAGTCTCACCGATTCTAACCCTCACCCATCCTTTGACTCACTCAGACTCTGACTCATTTAGTCTCACTCTGATTCAGTCAGTAACACTTAGTTACGCTCACTTTCATTCTTCTCCACTCACTCACTCACTATCATTCATACTCGCACTTCCTATCACTCACCCTGATCCACTCTGGCTTACTCCGTCACTCAATTTCACACACGTTCACTCACACATAGATGTACAGAAATGCTCACACACACACATGATCTCTCCGAGTAACGTTGGGAAAGGATGGGGTGACAGGCTGATTGGCGTGTAGCCAAGGGCGCCGCAGGACTCAATCCTGCAGAGTCCATGGCTACATTTAGCAGTGAGGCTTCAGCACATCACAGCTTGGGGGCACTGAGGCCCGGGCTGGGATTTCACCTGCCTGGAACAACCCCTCTGATGGCTGGTCCAGGCATCTACATGCATGTGTTAAACAGTTGCTTCTGACTTGAAAAGAACATCTAGTAATGACCTCAGGCACTGCAGCTATGCGAGAGGCCAGACCTATGAGCGCTGCAAATAATTGGTTTTTTTCCCTAGTGACGAGCAGGTGTGCTGTTATTAGAGTGTGTCGGGTTATTGGTGAGTACTAGGCTGGAGTGATGGTTGCTCTTGATACTGATAGGACGTACTAGTTTGAGTGGGAGGGAGAAACCGGTGGGGAGATTTATGAGTTTGAGATTAAAGGATTCAGAAATTATAAGAACGGAGGGTGAAAAATGGTGAGAGGCAGGGAGCCTGTAAAGGGAGGGGGTTTAAGAGCACTTTTGGAGCTGCTGATGAGACGGACAAGATGGAAGTCAAACTGAATATTCATGGGTGGTTAAGTGGTGGAGATAATTGTAGGTAGGTTTACTTCATGTTTTAGTGAGGCTGGGTTAGCATATAAGGCTGTAGCCAAGGTTTTGTACATCGTAGTGCACATCAAGGCCAGACTGCCGCACCGGGCAAAGGGCGTTTCCCCGGGAAGCTGGAAGAGTGAGGACCGGTTTTGTTCCTAGGGGTCTGTTTTTTACTGGGGGCCAATTTACTGCTGAGTTGCGGGGGTGGGGAGCACTGTGCTTTGCAAATTGTTATGGGTTTAAAAGCACTCCTGTAGAGTTTATATCCAGCAATTTTCAGGCAACAATAAAAATGTCAAGATAACTCTGGTGATTAATGTTCCTGCTGGAGAAAGATCAGAGTTTTGACTAGTGGCAGTTTTGAGTCATCTAACGTAGCACAGAGGGTTAACGTGCCCCGCTGCACAGAACGAGTACTATGCAGATCACAGAACTGTATTTCATATAGATAGCTCAGTGGGTTATTTTTGTCACAGAGATTTTTTTGCTAGTTGCAATTCATAAGTTACAATTGTAATATAGCACAGTGAACTATGAATTGCCATCAAAAAGTTGCATGCAAATTGCATGATACAGGTTAGAAAATTATGTTTTTCCCAGTCTTTTATCATGCTAATTTTGCTAAAAAGGGTTTTTTTGGTTAGAAATAAATTAGTATTATTAAAGCTAACCCTTACCACTGTGTTGTTTTGAATCCTGAGTTTGAGCGTCTCTTGACCAAGCAAAAATGCCTACCAGAATCGATTACTTTTGAATCCTAACCCTTTGTCTTATGTAACATTTTCTATACACTTATTTACACACGTATGAGTCATTTCCCGGTATGAGTGTGTGATGTAAACTGCTCGTCATTTTTTACTGGAATGTGAGACACAATACAACAAATGAAATACATGTGAGAGAGGGTTGTTAAAAGTGTCTTCAATCCATAAACCATGGAGACAGAAGCCGATATGGAAGACACAATGTTTATTAACATGAATGGTACAGGAGAGACATCTTAGCCATCCTGATGGGTCCAAACACAAGCTCATCTATTCAAACCATCACATTCCAATACAACACCCATCCAACCATACTTTAAAATGATTAACTCACATTCCATATGAGCTATGTCAGCCAATACCAAACCCATGTTACCACAAGGGGCTATGGAGAGATGAGGGGCACTGTTGATAGTAAAGGAATCTGTGGAGGAGGTCCTTGGGAGGAGGCACCGAAAAATATTGTTGTACAGGCACCACCAGCGTTACAGCCAGCCCTGCTGCGCCTATTATTGGGGTGTAGGATGCGAACAGCCCTCGAAATGGGCATTCATTGTGTTCTCAGCTGGTCTGTGCTCTTTTGAATGTAAACCATTAAATGTAATGAGGCAACCCTGTGTCCCTCAGAACCTGGGTATAGTTGATAGCTGCTATTGTGTGTTCTGTCTAACACACCGAATATTGTCACACTCCACGTTATATTAATCTTGTGTTTCTTGTTCTGTGATTGAACTGTGCTACAGCCATATATACCTTGATTTTTTTTGTGTGTGTTTTATAGAGCGCGAACTTGACCTATTAGGGTATCAGAGCTCTTTACAGGATTAGCAGGTTGTTTACAAGAGACTTAGAAGGGGGGTGGAAATATAGGGGATAAAAACATGTCAAAACATTTTACGAGAAAAAGAGGTCCCAGATCCCAGGGTTGGATGCCCGGAGGTGCCAGGTGGATAGCATCCGGATAATCCAAGGTGTGGCAGTAAACGGAAGAAGATCAAAATCGCTGAGTTGATTGCACGCAAGAGTTAGGTGAGGAATTTGCCCATTAGGAAGCTTTTGACCTCCTTTTTAAAGCGTGCCAGAGATGGAATTCTTCTAATGGCGGGCGGGAGTGAGATTCATATTCTTGGTGCGGCCTCAGAGAAGGCCCGATTGTACGTTTTTTTTCTGCAAGCGTACTGGTTGGAGGAAGAGGTCTCTGGGAGACCTGGAGTTTCTGGTTCCTCCGGATACCACAAGTTTCTGGTCAAGAAATGCAGGGGTAATTTGAGTATAGAGCCTTGTGAGTGATACATGCCAGTTTAAGTTGGATTCTGGCCTCAAGAAGTAGCCAGTTCAGAGTATTCAGGTGTGGTCGAATTTCCTTGAACCTGTTAGTAGTCTGGCAGCCGCGTTGAGGCAGGCTTTTAATGGAGCCAGGGAGATCTTGGGTAAACACAAAAGGGTAGAGCATCCGTATTTCAGTCTAGAGATGACTATTGCCTGGACTGCCATTTTTAGGTCCGGAGTGTCAAGGCGGGTTTCAGTTTTCTTGGGTAGCGCAGGTGAAATCTGGCTGATTTGGCAATCGAGTTGATGTGGTCAGGCATGTTCAAGCTGCAGTCTAGGGTTATTCCAAGGGATTTGGCGGAGTCCACTTTGGTCGGTGGGCAGTTTAAAGCTGTGATCGCCTTAATCCATTCCTGAATATCAGGGTTGGTTCTGGGTGTGGAGATTAGGAGAAATTCATATTTTTTTGCATTGAGTTTGAGGTGGTTAGCGATGAGCCATTGGACAGTCAGCTTCAAGGCCTCATTTAGGGAAAGAATCTCCTCAAGAGAAGAGATTTTGATGTAGATCTGGATGTCATCAGCATACATGTGGTAGGAGATATTTGCGTTGTGTAGTACTTCAGCTAGCGGTTCAAGGTAAAGATTGAAGAGGGTAGGGGACAGGGTTGATCCTTGGGGGACTCCAACCGTGATCGGATAGGGACCAGACAGGTTACCATTGATTAGGAATCTCTGTGAGCAGTTCTGCAGGAAGGACCTAAACCATTCCAGGACAGGGCCAACCAGTCCCATCCTGAGTTTGAGGCGTTCAGGGAGTTTTTCATGGGTGACCGTATCGAAAGCCGAGGATAGATCTAGGAGGATTAGGAGACAGGTTTTGCCTTGGTCAAGGGCTTGGAGGGCATCATCCACGATGTGGAGAAGGGTGGTTTCAGTGCTATGCCCAGGCCTGAATCCGGATTGGAAGTCGTCTAGTAGGTGGAAGTTGGTGATGTGTTGGCTCAACTGCTGTTGCACACATTTCTCTAGAACTTTGGCTAGGAGTGGGATATTAGATATAGGTCTAAATTTGCCAGGGGAAGCGGGATCCTTTAAGATGGGGAGGACTTGGCCAGATTTCAGAGAGTCAGGTATCGACCCCAGTAGAAGGGAGGCGTTGATTATTGCAGTCCAAATAGAAATGATAGATTGAGAGGTGGCTAAGCAGTTAGAGGGGAGTCGGTCATTAAAGTGGTTGTTCGGGTTTAGGGAGGAAAGAATTTTTGAGACGGAATGTTTGTCATAAACTTTGAAATTGGTCCTGTGCGCTTGCTTTTTGGGTGATGTCTGGGGCGGGGGCAGCGCGGAGAGCGGAGGCAGATCCGAAAGGGGTTGGGAGCAGGTGGCGCATCTAAGTTCGTTTCCTAGGGCAGTGATTTTGTCGGAGAAAAAGGAGGATAATTCCTCGCATGATATTAGGGATTTAGGGGTTTCTTTAGAAGTTTTAGCCAGTTTGTTGGATTGGTGTTTCACCATTTCGAAAAGCTTGCGAGGTCTGTAGTTGGCGTTCCCCAGTTTGGATCTGAAGAATTCTTTTTTGGAGTCGAGGATGTTCCTGTTATAGGCATTTCTGGCCTGGCGGAGAAGTTTTAAATGTGCGGCTGAGGGGTGCTGTCTCCAAATTCTTTCTGCCTGCCGGGGGGATCTCCTCTCATTATTGAGGGACCCGTTGAACCAGGGGTTTCTGTTTTTGATTTGGGTTCTTTTTAGTTTCAGCGGAGCAAGATCATTAGCCTGTTCCCCATGATCAAGGTTCTTGGTGTCTCTGACCCAACGTTTCAGAATCACAGGTTGCGGTGCCCATGTCTTGTGGGTGCCAGGTAGTAGGAAAGTGATAGCGTGGTGGTCAGACCAAACGCATGGGTCTATAGAGATAAGCTTGACCGTTGACTCCTTAGCGATGATCCAGTCTAGAGTGGCGCCTTTCGAGTGTGTTGGGAGTGAGCAGGCTTGGGTAAGGGCTTGGCTGGCCAGGAGGTGTTTGATGGCGTTGACCTGAGGGTCCTTGATGTCGTTCCAGTGCAGATTGAAAAAACCAAGGAAAATGTCTTTGGAATTGGGGGAAACCTTGGCTCTGATAATTTCCATGAGGTGGTCAGTGAAGGTGTCATTCATACCTGGGGGGTGGTAAAAGATGTGCAGTCTACACAGTTGGGTGGCGTTGCTGCATATGGAAAGTGCAAGGTATTCGCAGGCGTCTGTGGAATTTGCCAGAAGTTCAGTGACAAGGAGGTTAGAGCGGTAGATGCAGTGTTAGAATCCGGGTTCTCTGGTTGGCACAGGTAGGTACTTGTGACAAGCAGGGAACCTTTCCTCTAGTCAGGGTAAGGGGTTACACTACTAAAACAACCCCTTGCTCACCCTCTAGGTAGCTTGGCGCGAGCAGACAAGGCTTATCTCAGAGCGTTATAGGTTAAGCATTTGTGAACACATACAGTAACCAAGTGACAACACTACAAATGGACACCACACAGGTATTTATATTAAAAATAAGGATTCTTTATATAGGATTATCACAAGACCATAATACGGTTGCTTAGTTGGTAGAAGATTGCTTAGTTTCTCTTAAGTTCTTAAATGCGACACTTTAAGTCAATGTACCTTAGATGCGACACGCAGGGCAACGAAAGTGTTGCAGCGATGCAGATGCGTTGAAGTTCTTGGTGCAAAAGAAATAAAGACGGGATCTTCCAGATGCGTTACGCGTCTCCGATGTTGCGAGAAGCCTCGACTCGATGCGTCAGCTACAGCGACGTCACTCTTGACGAGATGCGACGACAGTGGCCTTGGCAGCGGCACTCTTCTCCGACGTTGCGAGACGCTTCCGCTCGATGCGAGGCTGCAGCGGCGACACCCCTTCTGCGAGATGCGACGACAGCGGCTTCGACGGCAGCACGCTTCTCCGTGGATGCGAGGCGCTTTTCTGGTTGCGGTGCAATGCGACAACTACGATGGCTGCGATGGCGACACGCTTCCTCCTCGATGCGAGACTCTTCTCTCGATGCGGTGCAATGCGACAGCTACGATGGCTGCGATGGCGACACGCTTCTTCGGCGTTGCGAGACACTTCCGGAATGATGCGAGACGCTTCCGCTCGATGCGATGCTGCAGCGGCGACACTCTCTGCGAGATGCGACGACAGCGGCTCCGACGGCGGCACGGTTCTCTTCCTTGCGTCGCGCTTCCAGCTCCTTGCGAGACGCAGTCCCTCAGAAGGCCCAACAACAGCAGCAGGCACTTCCAAAAGACTCTGGGGAGCTGGGGGTGAAGTCCACTGGTCCTGGGACTTCGTTCAGGGGGCAAGCTCAGTTCAAGCCCTTGGAGATCTTTTCAAAGCACAAGTTGAAGCAAAGTCTTTAGTAGTCTTTCTCTTCTCCTTCAGCAGCAAGGCAACCAATGTAGGCCAATCCCCCAGGTCCGGGACAGTTACTCCTCCTACAGCTTTCCCAGTTCCTTCTCCTCTGGCAGAGGTTCTTCTTGTTTCAGCAGGATCTAAGTTCTTGGGAGCAGGGTCCCAATACGTATACCCCTAATTCCTTTGTTCCTCTGGGGTTGAGGGGCCTTTGCCCAGTCCAAACCAGTTTTTGAGCACTCTGTTGACATGACACTGCCTTTCTATTCAGGTTGCAGCGCAGAGACATCAGCCGCTCCACAGGAGGTGGAGCCAGCATTGTGGTAGCAGAGCACAACCCTATTCAGAGCCCAGGTGTACTCCTCCCACCCATCTGACTGCCAATCTTCCTATTCACCACCAGGCTGCCTAGCCCTGCCCCTCTGGATTTCCCCAGCCCTGTCACTCACACAACCAGACAGGCAGATACACATCATAACAGAGGCGGGCTGAAATGGTCAAGCAAGCAAATACCAACTTTCTAAAAGTGGTATTTGCAAACACAGAATATTAAAATAAACTTTACTAAAAGATGTATTTTATTATTCTGAGTTCAGGCATACTAAACTCGAATTTCTACCATGTTCCCTCGGTCTGTTAGGATCATAGAATGTAACAATTCTAACAGCCCATTCTGGCCTATGGAGAACAGGTAGCCTTACAATAGTGAAAAACGAAAATGGCTGTAATTCACTATTAGGACATGCCACACACATCAGGGCTTGTCCTACCTTAGGCTTACAATGCACCCTGCCCTTGGGCCTACCATAGGGGTGACTGATATGAAGTTAAGGGAAGGTTTAGGGACTGGCAAGTGTGTGCACTTACCCAGTCAGCATGACAGTACCAGACTGCACGCAGGTTCTGCAATGCCAGACCTTAGATACATTTTACCAGGCCGCTTCTGTGGGTGGCACAACCAGTGCTGCAAGCCCACCAACAGCATTTGTATTTACAAGCCCTGGGCACTCCTGGTGCACTTTACTGGGGTCTGACAGTAAACCAAATAAGCCAATCATTGAATCCAACCAACATATACATTTTAAATAGGGAGCACTTGCACTGTGGCACTGGTTGGCAGTGGCACAGTGCTCTGAGCAGCTAACACCAGCAAAACACATGAGGCACAGCGACAAAAAGTGGAAGGGAGACTCACGCCAAGGTGCCAGGTCTAACACGTGTCCCCTCCAGCTGAAAAGTGGGGAGAACTACCCTACCCCAGGGAGTTCCTCATCACTAAGGCGGAAAAATCTGGACAGACCATCAGCATTGGCGTGATCTGTACCAGGGCAACGTTCCACCGTGAAATCCATACCCTGTAGGGAAATGGACCACCTCAACAGCTTTGGATTCTCACCCCTCATATGCATCAACCATCTATGGGGCCTGTGGTCTGTCTGAACCCGGAAGTGAGACCCAAACAGGTAGGGTCTTAGCTTCTTCAGCGCCCAGACCACAGCAAATGCCTCACGCTCAATAGCACTCCATCTCTGTTCCCGTGGAAGTAACCTCCTGCCAATAAAGGCTACAGGTTGATCTAGGCCCTCTTCATTAATCTGTGAAAGAACAGCCCCCACACCATGCTCTGAAGCGTCTGTCTGAACGATAAACTCTTTGGAGAAGTTGGGAGCCAAAAGCACGGGCGCCGTGCACATAGCAGCTTTCAGGGCCTCAAAAGATTTCTGACAGGTGTCAGTCCAGATCACCCTCCTGGGCTGCTTCCTTGAAGTCAGCGCCGTCAAGGGGGCAACCATGTTGCCATACCCCTTGACAAACCTCCTGTAATACCCGGTGAGACCTAGGAAGGCTCTCACCTCTGTCTGGGTTTTGGGCGACTCCCAATTCAGGATGATTTCTATCTTGGGTTGAAGGGGTGCCACCTGGCCACTCCCAACTTGGTGCCCCAAGTACACCACTGAACCCTGCCTGATCTGACACTTACTTGCCTTGATCGTGAGGCCTGCCCTCCGCAGCGCCATCAACACTTCCCAGAGGTGGTGCAGGTGTTCCTCCCACGTGGAGCTGAACACTGCGATGTCATCCAGGTATGCTGCACTGAACGAATCCAGCCCAACCAACACCTGGTTGACCAACCTCTGGAAGGTGGCAGGGGCATTTTTCATCCCAAAGGGCATAACCCGTAACTGGTAGTGCCCATCAGGGGTGGAAAATGCTGACCTCTCTTTGGCCCCATCGGTCAAGGCGATCTGCCAATACCCAGACGTTAGATCAAACGTGCTGAGGTAGTGGGCAGCCCCTAGCCGATCTATGAGCTCATCAGCTCTGGGGATGGGGTGTGCGTCAGTCCTGGTGACCGAATTGAGTCCTCTGTAGTCCACACAGAACCGGAGTTCGGGTGTGGCTCCCGGCGCTGCAGCCTTTGGGACCAAGACCACTGGGCTGGCCCAAGGACTGCTTGAGGACTCAATTACCCCAAGGGCAAACATCTTGGAGACCTCTTCCTTGATGCAGACCCTTACCCTGTCAGTCAACCTGTAGGCCTTGTACCTCACAGGTGTACTATCCCCAGTGTCCACATCATGGACGCACCAATCAGTGACACCGGGAACCAGGGAAAACAGGTCAGAAAATTGTCCCAGCAGCTGGCGACAATCATTCTGTTGCTCAGGGGTCAGGGTGGAAGAGAGGATGACACCATCCACTGACCCATCTTGCTCCTTGACTGACAGGAGGTCAGGAAGAGGCTCGGTCTCCTCCTCCATCCCAGCATCTGTTGCCAAGAGCATGCCCACTTGGGACCTCTCCAAGTGGGGCTTGAGGCGGTTGACATGTAAGACCCTTAAGGGGTTCCTAGGAGACTTCAGGTCCACCAAATAGGTAACCGGACTCTTGCGCTCCACCACCTCAAAGGGACCGGTCCACTTATCCTGGAGCGCACAGGGCTCCACTGGGGCCAAGACCCATACCTTCTGTCCAGGCTGAAGCTCTACCAGAGTGGCATTCTGGTCGTACCACCGCTTCATCTCCTCCTCGCTGGCTTCCAGGTTTGCCTCAGCAAGTTCACTGAAACGCCTAGTCTGGTTCCTGAAGGCCAGCATGTAACTATATACATTCTGGGGAGGTTTCGTGGGAGATTGCTCCCAGCCTTCCTTGACCAGACTTAGAGGTCCTCTCACTGGGTGTCCGTACAGAAGCTCAAAGGGACTGAACCCTAGAGACTTCTGTGGCACCTCTCTGTAAGCAAAGAGAAGGCATGGTAAGAGGACGTCCCACTTACGCCTCATGGGTCCTTCCAGGCCCATTATCATGCCTTTGAGGGTTCGGTTGAATCTCTCAACCAACCCGCTTCCTTGGGGGTGGTAAGGTGTGGTGAACTTGTAGGTTACACCACACTCTTGCCAAAGGGATTTCATATATTTAGATATGAAATTGGTACCTCGGTCGGACACCACCTCTAGAGGGAATCCCACTCGGGAGAAAATTCCCATCAGAGCACGTCCCACCACGGGGGCCGTCACTGTCCTCAGAGGGATGGCTTCCGGGTACCGGGTGGCATGGTCCACCAGGACCAGGATGAACCTATTGCCCATCGCTGTCTTGGGGTCCAGTGGCCCTACAATGTCAAACCCCACTCGCTGGAATGGGGTACCGACCACAGGGAACGGTTGGAGTGGAGCCTTCTGCTTCCTTCCACTCTTCCCACTTGCCTGGCAAGTTTGGCATGTTCTGCAGTGAGTATCTGAACTACTGCGCAATTGGGGCCAAAAGAAGTGGGTGACAAGCCTTTCAAAGGTCTTGTCCTGCCCCAAATGTCCTACTAAGGGTACATCGTGAGCCAGCCCCAGTAGGAAGGCTCTGAAGCGCTGGGGTACCACCAGCACACGGGCTGACCCAGGCTCAGCAACCTTAGGCTCAGAATACAGGAGGTCGTTCTCCCAGTAAATGAAATGTGTTCCGGACTGATCACCGTTGGCCTGGTCTGCAGTCTGCTGCCGCATACCCACAAGAGAAGGGCATTCTTTCTGCTCCCTGCAGAACTCTTCCCTGGAGGGTCCTCCTTCCTGCTGCCAATGGGTCAGCTCAGGCAGGTCCCCCAGTTCAGCTATCTGTTCGCCTGTAGGTTCCAGGGCCTCCCCCTCAAGGTCTGCTCCCTCCTGGACCGTGGGAACTTCAGGGGCCGGTTTCCCGTGCCCCCTGCTCCTTCTCTTTAAGGCCGGTCCCTGGGCCTCCCTCTCAGGCTCCAGGACCTCTTGAGTACCTCTACTGGCTGCCATGGACCGTGTGGTGACACACGCCCAATCCGGCATACCCAACATCTCCAGGTGAGCACTCCGCTCCGCCTTAGCCCAAGGTGAGCTCTCCAAGTCATTCCCTAACAGACAGTCTACAGGCATGGCGGGCCTCACAGCTACCTGAAGAGTACCAGAGACCCCCCCCCCCTGAAAGGGAACCTGAGCCACTGGGCAGTGACTCTCGGTGTTGTCGGCGGCAACAACCGGATAGAATGCTCCTGGGACAACCTGCTCCCGAGACACCAGGTGGCGCTTGACAGCCGTCACACTGGCTCCTGTGTCTCTGAGAGCTTCAACCCTATGGCCATTTATGGTCACCCACTGCCTGTATTTTTTAGTGTTCTCAGGCAGCTGGGTTTGGGGGACCACTTCACGGTCTCCTAATGAGACCAGGGACATCTCTGTGTGACCCCACCCACCTTGGACACCCATCTTCTCCCCCAGGGCTACACTAGTCACCTGCCGGGATGGAGCACCAGTGGGTGCTGGTTTACCAAACAATGGACACTTCACATCAGAGGCAAAATGCCCCATGTTACCACACTTGTAACATATGATGGGCCCCTTCTGAACAGGTGTACCTGTCAGGGCCCCTGTCGGTTTCTGTGGTGGGGGAGGCTGAGAACCTTTCCCTTGGTTCCCTTGGGGATTACTTTGGGGCCTCTTCTGGAACTCCCTCTGTTTACCCTTGTCCCCCCCACTCTTCTGCTGGGGACCCTGCCCACCTTTGGCGGAATCTCCCACTTGACCCTTGTGGACCCTGGTACTGACCCAGTGGTCCGCCTCCTCAGCAAGCTTCCTAGTGTTAGTCAGCCTACTATCAATCAGGTGCTGGCATAGCTCAGGAAAACAATTACTAGACAAGTGCTCCCATGCCATTAAATCAAGAAGCCCTTGAAAATCATTAACTTTGCTACCCTTCACCCAACCATCCAGTGCTCTGCAAAAAAAGTCACATATTCAACATACGTACTGTTTGGAACCTTGGTGCAACCCCTGAACCTTTGCCTATACAACTCAGGGGTCAACCCATACCTAGACATCAAAGCAGCCTTCATATGGGGATAGGAATTATAATCATCTGAAGGCAAATCCAGCAGTGTATCCCGCCCCTTACTAAGGAACCGTCCCCACAACCCCGCTCCCCAATCTTTCTCAGGGACCCGGTGGGAAGACATGGCTACCTCATAGGCCTTAAACCACTGCCCTATGTCATCATTCTTGAAGAATTCCTTAACCACATCCTTTGGTATGTACACTCTTGATTCTGTCTGCACTGACGGTGTGCTGCCACCAGAGGGAGTAGACTCTAAACTTTTAGCTTTCAGATCTAATTCCCTCAACCTTGTTTCATGCTCCATTTGTATTTTTCTCTCTTCCAGAGCCAGCTTTTTGCTCTCTAGCTCCAGCTGCCCATTCAATTTGAGTTTTGCCATTTCCATTTCGTGCATCCTACTCTCTCTTCTATTTGCCAGCTCTTCTGGAGATATACTCTTACTAGACACACTGCTACCAGCAGAGGAAGGGCTTCTCCTTCCTCTTGAGCCCACTGGCCCATCCAGCTGCTCATCTGCATTCTCATCATCAATGGCATTCCTTGCTTCTACCCAGGCCCTCAGCGCCTTGTAGAACTCTGCCTTGTTTTTACATCCAGTTGTAGAAACTTTAAATTTCCTGCAGAAGAACTTTAGCTGTTTCAACGGGTAGCTATCCAGTTTCTCTTCTTCCCATTCCCATTCAGTATTCACAGTGCTTTCTCCACCATGGTAAAGCTTGGCAGTGCTCAAAAAATAGACAGTCCCAAAAAGAAATCTACCAACAAGTATTGGTTGCGTTTAAGGTCTGCACTCACTAAGTAGTGTTCACCAATCACTGTACATGAGTCACAAATGCAAGTCCAGAATCCTCACCGCTGACCACCAATTTTAGAATCCGGGTTCTCTGGTTGGCACAGGTAGGTACTTGTGACAAGCAGGGAACCTTTCCTCTAGTCAGGGTAAGGGGTCACACTACTAAAACAACCCCTTGCTCACCCTCTAGGTAGCTTGGCGCGAGCAGACAAGGCTTATCTCAGAGCGTTATAGGTTAAGCATTTGTGAACACATACAGTAACCAAGTGACAACACTACAAATGGACACCACACAGGTATTTATATTAAAAATAAGGATTCTTTATATAGGATTATCACAAGACCATTAAACGATTAAAAATACACAATACGGTTGCTTAGTTGGTAGAAGATTGCTTAGTTTCTCTTAAGTTCTTAAATGCGACACTTTAAGTCAATGTACCTTAGATGCGACACGCAGGGCAACGAAAGTGTTGCAGCGATGCAGATGCGTTGAAGTTCTTGGTGCAAAAGAAATAAAGACGGGATCTTCCAGATGCATTACGCTTCTCCGATGTTGCGAGAAGCCTCGACTCGATGCGTCAGCTACAGCGGCGTCACTCTTGACGAGATGCGACGACAGCGGCCTTGGCAGCGGCTCTCTTCTCCGACGTTGCGAGACGCTTCTCCTCGATGCGAGGCTGCAGCGGCGACACCCCTTCTGCGAGATGCGACGACAGCGGCTCCGACAGCGGCACGCTTCTCCGTGGATGCGAGGCGCTTTTCTGGTTGCGGTGCAATGCGACAACTATGATGGCTGCGATGGCGACACGCTTCTTCGGCGTTGCGAGACACTTCCGGAATGATGCGAGACGCTTCCGCTCGATGCGATGCTGCAGCGGCGACACTCTCTGCGAGATGCGACGACAGCGGCTCCGACGGCGGCACGCTTCTCTTCCTTGCATCGCGCTTCCAGCTCCTTGCGACACGCAGTCCCTCAGAAGGCCCAACAACAGCAGCAGGCACTTCCAAAAGACTCTGGGGAGCTGGGGGTGAAGTCCACTGGTCCTGGGACTTCGTTCAGGGGGCAAGCTCAGTTCAAGCCCTTGGAGATCTTTTCAAAGCACAAGTTGAAGCAAAGTCTTTAGTAGTCTTTCTCCTCTCCTTCAGCAGCAAGGCAACCACTGCAGGTCAATCCCCCAGGTCAGGGACAGTTACTCCTCCTACAGCTTTCCCAGTTCCTTCTCCTCTGGCAGAGGTTCTTCTTGTTTCAGCAGGATTTAATTTCTTGGGAGCAGGGTCCCAATACTTATACCCCTAATTCCTTTGTTCCTCTGGGGTTGAGGGGCCTTTGCCCAGTCCAAACCAGTTCTTGAGCACTCTGTTGACATGACTCTGCCTTTCTATTCAGGTTGCAGGGACATCAGCCGCTCCACAGGAGGTGGAGCCAGCATTGTGGTAGCAGAGCACAACCCTATTCAGAGCCCAGGTGTACCCCTCCCACCCATCTGACTGCCAATCTTCCTATTCACCACCAGGCTGCCTAGCCCTGTCCCTCTGGATTTCCCCAGCCCTGTCACTCACACAACCAGACAGGCAGATACACATCATAGCAGAGGCGGGCTGAAATGGTCAAGCAAGAAAATATCATTTTTCTAAAAGTGGTATTTGCAAACACAGAATATTAAAATAAACTTTACTAAAAGATTTATTTTATTATTCTGAGTTCAGGCATACTAAACTCGAATTTGTACCATGTTCCCTGGGTCTGTTAGGATCATAGAATGTAACAATTCTAACAGCCCATTCTGGCCTTTGGAGAACAGGTAACCTTACAATAGTGAAAAACGAAAATGGCTGTAATTCACTATTAGTATATTATACAAGAAAAACAGGAGCAAGCCCGTTAGCCCAGCTGAGACCGGGTATATGTAGTAACAAAAAACAATGTCTCAACAGGGAAAATGAATAAGAGGACCAATCAATACATAATTCAATCAAAGGAAGGGAAAAAAATAAGAGAGATCCAAGGATAGAAAAGGAACAGATTTAATAATTAGATACACAAATGGTATACACAATTCAAAATAACCATAACTAACACATATGCACTGACAAAGAAGTGAAAAAGTGAACGGCGCAGTGACAGAAGTGTGGAAGTGACAACACGGTACGGCGAAATGATTTAAATAAATTCAAGGTCAAGGAGAGTTATATACAATGGGTAATTTACATATAATCATGAAGGTCTCACAGGACCCTGTAGTTAGCCGTAAGTAATGCTGTCTGGTCGACGACGTTTCAACCTCCTTAAGTTGAGGTCATCATCAGGACTATGGTTATTGCAATATTCTAAATACCTATGTGTAAGAAGAAAGGGGGAGGATAATGAATAGAAAGGCCCAGAAGAAAACTTACAACACAGAAATTGAAAAGTAAAAGGCAAGTACCCCCCGACTTGCCTTTTACTTTTCAATTTCTGTGTTGTAAGTTTTCTTCTGGGCCTTTCTATTCATTATCCTCCCCCTTTCTTCTTACACATAGGTATTTAGAATATTGCAATAACCATAGTCCTGATGATGACCTCAACTTAAGGAGGTTGAAACGTCGTCGACCAGACAGCATTACTTACGGCTAACTACAGGGTCCTGTGAGACCTTCATGATTATATGTAAATTACCCATTGTATATAACTCTCCTTGACCTTGAATTTATTTAAATCATTTCGCTGTACCGTGTTGTCACTTCCACACTTCTGTCACTGCGCCGTTCACTTTTTCACTTCTTTGTCAGTGCATATGTGTTAGTTATGGTTATTTTGAATTGTGTATACCATTTGTGTATCTAATTATTAAATCTGTTCCTTTTCTATCCTTGGATCTCTCTTATTTTTTTCCCTTCCTTTGATTGAATTATGTATTGATTGGTCCTCTTATTCATTTTCCCTGTTGAGACATTGTTTTTTGGTAATTCACTATTAGGACATGCCACACACATCAGGGCTTGTCCTACCTTAGGCTTACAATGCACTCTGCCCTTGGGCCTACCATAGGGGTGACTGATATGAAGTTAAGGGAAGGTTTAGGGACTGGCAAGTGTGTGCACTTACCCAGTCAGCATGACAGTACCAGACTGCACGCAGGCTCTGCAATGGTAGACCATAGATACATTTTACCAGGCCGCTTCTGTGGGTGGCACAACCAGTGCTGCAAGCCCACCAACAGCATTTGTATTTACAAGCCCTGGGCACTCCTGGTGCACTTTACTGGGGTCTGACAGTAAACCAAATAAGCCAATCATGGAATCCAACCAACATATACATTTTAAATAGGGAGCACTTGCACAGTGGCACTGGTTGGCAGTGGCACAGTGCTCTGAGCAGCTAACACCAGCAAAACACATGAGGCACAGCGACAAAAAGTGGAAGGGAGACTCACGCCAAGGTGCCAGGTCTAACACGCAGGATGCATTCAAATGATATATAAATTAAGTATATTAAGTAAGTCTTTGATTTGGTGTGCTTTCACTTATCCCTTTGCTTTCATAACAATTGTGTGATTGTTTTTGACTTTTTGCAATTGAAACTAAGCCATTGATTGACCCGACAGAACACACTGTAGCAGCTCTTAACCGTGAATCTATGCACTTATCTTATATTTACATTAATGTTCCTTGCTTGACATCTTATTGTATGTGTTCTTTGTAAGAATGTCTGGGTATTACGGGGTTTCCTGCTGCACAGTAAGGTCATAATCTACTATGTTTTAAAAGCTAATACAGTTGAATATATAATGAAGAACGTGTTGTAGAATTCACACTTTTTGCTATTTTTTCCAATTTTCTTGAGGGGGAAAACTTCTCCAAAGCCCCCTGTAGTGATCAGGCTCGCTCGCTGCGCTCGTTCACTCTGGGGAGGAGGGGGGGGGGGAGGGGTGCACCGTCCGGGGGGTGGTCTGACATACTTTGCCAGGTCTTCTTTGGGTTCTTTTCCGGCCCTTATGCGCACTTGGCTCAATAAGGCTGCCATTTTCCAGTGTGTTCATAACACCGCTGCGCGTGAGCTGCAGTTCCCACTTTAACTCGAGCACGTTTGGCTCGTGCAATAGCAACTTTAGATAAAGGCTATTTTTGTTCCCCACTCAACACATAACAAGCAATAGTTTCCCCCTGTGGCTCGTGCAATCTTTTCTCCAAGCAGTACATTGCTGTACGGAATGAAACAAGAGAGTCGAGGGTGAAGTATGCTTTATTAAACCAATAAAACAGCGTGACGTCTTCGGCCCTGCAGGGACAGTCCCGGTAGAGACGGACGTGCTTTTTCCCGGCAGGGCGAGTGGCGAGAACGGGCCAGCGCTGAAGGGGCTGTTAAACCTCCCCGGCTACCTGGCGCGAACTGTGAAAATCTTTTATCTACGATAGTCTTAATTAAAGTAACAGTGATTTAAGAGCTGGCCTTGTTTGATGATAGATATGAAGTCCCAACGGACGAAACGTTCCAATGATTAACCGGTAAGGCCGAGATGTCGTTGTAGGTAAAGTGACCCCGGGGTAAACAATGACTGGATTCATGGCTGCGATGACGCAGCTAGCGCACACCTGGGATCCTGAACTCTGCGTCAACCTCATGTTTTAGGTGGCCCTGGTGATCCGCGATGAGGAGATATGCCTCACAATTAAATTACTCAGGTCTACTGCAGGGCTTAAAGTGGGGCGGGTCCCTCCTGGTCTGAGACCCAGCAGGAGTTGAAAGCTGCTGATGGAACGAGTACCCATCGGGTTCTATATTTATTTTATTACATTT